>NC_057809.1:161661926-162261926 GCF_018294505.1 Triticum aestivum | reverse complement strand
CCCCGAAAAGTCGGCCAATCACACCAATAGGGATTGTTGGGTGTTCAAGCAGGAAGGCAAGTTAAATGCCAAAAATAAAGACACGGGGCTGCATAGCGATGACGACGAAGAGCCCCGGCGGCCGAACAACAGTGGACAGAAGGGTTTTCCCCCACAAGTGCGGACGGTGAACATGATATATGCAACCCACATCCCCAAGAGGGAGCAGAAGCGCGCGTTAGGGGACGTATACGCGATAGAGCCAGTCTGTAACACCCTCGATGGGACTAGACCTCCCACGTGTCGAGGCATGACTTAGAGGCATAATCGCATTGAAGGCATATGTCGCAAGTTAGGCAATCTTCACAACATCCCATGTAATATAAATCATAAAGGGGAGGTAACATAGTTGGCTTACACTCGCCACGTCAATCAAGTACATAAATAACATTACATCAACCTAACACTCATGGCCCGACTACGGCGCAAAAATAAAAGATAACCCAACATGCGACACGGTCCTGATCACCCCCAACTGGGCACCACTACTGATCATTAGGAAAGGAAACATAGTAACATTGAGAGTCCTCGTTGAACTCCCACTTGAGCTCGAGCGCGTCTCCTAGAGCGGAATCATCAGGCCCTGCATCTGGTGTAATAGTAATCTGTGAGCCACAGGGACTCAGCAATATCGCACCCTCGCGATCAAGACTATTTAAGCTTATAGGTAAGGTAAGGTAAAATATATGTGGAGCTGCAGCAAGCGACTAGCAAATATGGTGGCTAACTTATTCGCAAAAGAGAGCGAGAAAAGGAGGCAAAGCGCGAGCGAGAAACTAGAGAGCAACCTGCGCAAACATTACTCCAACACCGTGTCCACTTCCCGGACTCCGCCGAGAAGAGTCCATCACGGCAACACACTTAGTTGATTCATTTTAATTAAGTTAAGGTTCAAGTTATCTACAACCGGACATTAACAAATTCTCATCTGCCCATAACCGCTGGCATGGCTTTCGAAAGTTCAAATCCCTGTAGGGGAGTCCCAACTTACCCCATGACAAGCTCTCACGGTCAACAAAGGATAGACCTCCTCCCAAGACGTTCCGATCAGACTCGGTATCTCGGTTATTCAAGACACTTCGACAGGTTAAAACAAGACCAGCAACACCGCCCGAATGTGCCGACAAATCCCGATAGGAGCTGCACATATCTCGTTCTCAGGGCACACTCAGATAGGTCAAGCTACGAGTAAAACCAACCCTCGAGTTTCCCCGAGGTGGCCTCGCAGGCTGCCTGGTTCGGACCAACACTCAGAGGAGCACTGGCCCGGGGGGGGGGGTTTAAATAAGATGACCCTCGGGCTCCGGAAACCCAAGGGAAAAAGAGGCTAGGTGGCAAATGGTAAAACCAAGGTTGGGCATTGCTGGAAAAGCTTTAATCAATGCGAACTATCAAGGGGTTCCCATTATAACCCAACCGCGTAAGGAACGCAAAATCCGGGAACATAACACCGATATGACGGAAACTAGGGCGGCAAGAGTGGAACAAAACACTAGGCGAGAGGCCGAGCCTTCCACCCTTTACCAAGTGTATAGATGCATTAAGATAACAAGATAATAGAATGCTATCCCAACAAGTAAATAAATGTTCCAACAAGGAACAGCCTCCAATCTTCACCTGCAACTAGCAACGCTATAAGAGGGGCTGAGCAAAGCGGTAACATAGCCAAAAACGGTTTGCTAGGAACATGGTGGGTTATAAGTTTGACATGGCAATTTGGGAGGCTTGAAAACAAGTGGTAGGCATCGTAGCATTGGCATAGCAAAGAGCGAGCAAACTAGCATAGCAAAGATAGTAGTGATTTCGAGGGTATGATCATCTTGCATGCACAGTTGTCAGAGTTGACTGGATCCTCGAAAGCAAACTCAACGGGCTCCTCATTAGCGAACTCGTCTCCTGGCTCTACCCAAACAATACAAACAAGCAACAAGGACACAATCAACCACGTGCAAGGATCAACAAGATGATGCAAAGATGATATGCTATGCGGGATGCGATGCGGGACGCATATGCAAGATTTGACAAGGAATGCATGAACCTGGCCTCAACTTGGAAATCCAAGTATGCCACTGGAAAGATGAGATGAAATCGCTTGAAAACAATATAAATAACGCCGGAATCGGAGTTACGGTTTGGAAATGGCAAGCGATTCAAATATGACGCCGGTCTGCGATTTACAGCAAGTAGCCATCTAAATGCAATGAGATGAACATGCTATAGCACTCCAACATGACAAAAAAATACATGGCAGGGATGCATTCAAGATGCTTAACAAAACTCTAGCATTGAGCTATGGCCAATTCATCCATTAACAGGTTCAAACAAGCATGGCAAAATTGCATATGGTAAATAGATCTCAGACTTGGTGGAATTACCACTTGTCTGGAATTTCAGATCAGGTAGCACTCTTCGGAGCAACAAAAATACATGCTACAGGACATGAACATGGAAAATTAAAGCATGGCATGGAGCTACTCAAAGAGCTTAACAAAAGTCCCTTAGTGACCTTGAGCCAAAAGGGATCAGAAAATACAATTGCAAGCATGTGAACATAGCAAAAACATAATCAGTTCTCAGACTTAGTGAAAACTGGCACATGCTGAAACATATCTCAAGTAGGCATGTTTACGAGCTCGATGCACTCACTACGGTGCAAGTCATGAAAAAGCTAAGCATACATCTATCAAATATACACAAAATTCAAGCTAGACATGGCAAGAACAATAGCATAGCATCATGAGATAAACAGCTCAAGGACTTAGTGGCATCATGAGATAAACAGCTCAAGGACTTAGTGGAATTGCTAAGTCCCTGAAATCAGAATTAACAAGTGCACCACTTGGCAAGCTTGTGCTAGTCATCACACACATCACAAAAATACATGGGTTGCACCTCTAGAAAGATGACAAAACCCTCAACAAAACATATGTAGAGCATCAGGGCATATCATGCACACAATAATCATGGAAAAAATGAAAAAAAAGCTAAATGGAGCAGCAGATCTGACAATTTTCTCAAGTAACCCTCTTCTAACAGCATTTAGGGCATCAAGATGAACTCAAATGAAAATGATGCAATGGAGTGAAATGATGTACTCTCTGAGATGAACATTTAGATATTCTATATGCATGAATCGGAGCTGCGGATGCAAAGTTACGAGGCTATGAACATGAGCACATGGATCTGCGATTTCGGGACTTAGAAGAAAATCACACCCCGGGAAAAGTGGATCTCGCAGATCGGGACGGAGCGGTGCGGGGACGGGCGAGGGCGTTTGGATCGAGGACCGGTGGATCTGGTCCCGATCCGGATCCGGCCGGAATCTCGCCGGAGTTCACCGGGGAGGTGACCGGAGATGGTGGTGGAGACGACCGACGAGCGAGGCGAGCGGGGCAGCGGCTGGAGCAACGCAGGGCGGCGGCGCGGCGAGCACCGGGCGGCGAGGCGGGCCGCGGCGGCCGGTGCGGAGGCGGCGGGACGGCGATGACCGGGCGGCGCAGTTCGGCCGAGCCTCGGGCGCGAGGAGGCGGGGCGAGGGAGTGGGCCGCGGGGGCCGACGCCGGGCTCCCGGGCCGCGGCGGCGGCTGGCGACGGAGGTGCCACGTGGCAGCCTGCCACTGGTGCGGGCGGGCGGCGGACGGTGTCCGGCCGGCACGGACGTGTCCGGCGCGGCGCGGTGGATTTTTAGGGTTAGAAGAAGGGGAAGATCCGCGAATTTCGGGAGGGGACTTTAAATAGAGGTAGAGGGAGCTAGGAGAGTCCAAATGAGGTGCGGTTTTCGGCCACGCGATCGTGATCGAACGCTCTAGATGATGGAGTAGGTTTAGGTGGGTTTTGGGCCAAATTGGAGGGGTGTTGGGCTGCAACACACACGAGGCCGTTTTGGTCCCTCGGTTAACCATTGGA
Organism: Triticum aestivum; assembly: GCF_018294505.1. Classification (NCBI taxonomy): domain Eukaryota; kingdom Viridiplantae; phylum Streptophyta; class Magnoliopsida; order Poales; family Poaceae; genus Triticum; species Triticum aestivum. Next base: position 162,257,981 of record NC_057809.1, on the reverse strand, counting down.
GTATCAAACGAAGTCCAAATGGTACGAAACTTGACAGGCGGTCTACCGGTAGTAAACCAAGGCCGCTTGGAAAGTCTCGGTCAAATCCGGAAATGTTTAATCCCCACACACGACAAAGGTAGAAATGACCACCGGAGGAGAACGAAGCGCCGGAACGCAAAACGGACAACGGGGAAAATGCTGGAATGCATGAGATGAACACGTATGCAAATGCAATGCACATGATGACATGATATGAGATGCATGACAACGACAACAACACACGGAGACAAAAACCCGAACCCGAGAAAATAAAGTAACTTAACGCCAAAACGGCAAGAGTTGGAGTACAAATTGGGAAAGTTACATCCGGGGTGTTACACAATCGCCCCAAAGTTCAACCCATGGTCCTCCTGCCCGATCACCTTTGATCGAAGGGACCATCCCACTAGCACCCATCATGGCGGATTCGCCGCATTGGTTCTAGACCCAATTATTGACGGATTTCATCTCACTAGAGTCCTTATGGACGGTGGCAGCAGCCTGAACCTGCTTTACCAGGATACAGTGCGGAAAATGGGCATAGATCCCTCGAGGATTAAGCCCAGCAAAACGACCATTAAAGGCATAATACCAGGTGTAGAGGCCAACTATACAGGTTCAGTCACACTTGAAGTGGTCTTCGGATCTCCGGATAATTTCCGAAGCGAGGAGTTAATCTTCGACATAGTCCCATTCCGCAGTGGCTATCACGCACTGCTCGGGCGAACCGCATTCGCCAAGTTCAATGCGGTACCGCACTACGCATACCTTAAGCTCAAGATGCCAGGCCCTTGAGTAGTAATTAAGGTCAATGGAAACACCGAACGCTCCCTCCGAACGGAGGAGCACATGGCAGCCCTTGCAGCGGAAGTACAAAGCAGCCTCTCCAGGCAGTTCTCTAGTCCGGCCATTAAACGTCCGGACACCGTCAAGCGCGCCCGGAGTAACCTACAACAAGACCGCCAGGCACGTTCCGAGCAGGCGTAGCAATGCGGCCCCAACCCCAGCCCTCGCAAAAATGCGACACCAGTGCTTCGCGTACATAACTATGCTCTAGAAATACCATGGGGATAGGGGAGGGGCACCATCGCGGCACGCCCGAAACACGGCTTAAACCGCACCAGGGGCTGCCGATTTTTTAAATTTTCTCTTACTTTTAAGACTCCATTCTTCGGAAGGCCTGTTCGGCAGTTCAATTGCCGCACAAATGATGCAAGAACCAGGGAAGCAGACAAGCCATGCCGCACTACGGAACTCCCAGGTGGTCTCAATCACGAGCAGTATACCTGTTTCGCATACCATTCCGCAGCCTGCCCCTGGAACGGACATGTTAAATAGTCCAACCTTTTGCTTATAGCATTATTTTTCTATTTTTGCATTACTCTTTTCTTTTACAAATATATGTTCCTTAATGACATGTTGCACCCGTACACTTTGGTACGGCCAAAATACGCCAGGGGCTTTAGTACCCCTCAATACGGTGTGAGAAGTCCGAACACTTTAACAAGTGCAGCACCCCGAACTTATAGCATTATAGGCATCGGCTCCGAATCATGTCTTGGGTCAATAGTTGGGTTTGCCCGGCTCCTATGTTTTGGTGCCTTACATTCCGCTATGTCGGCTAAGGTAGCACTAGGAGAACTACTGCGATTGTGCCCCAGTTGAGCTGGGTCGAGCACCTCAGTAGAGAAAGCTAAAACTGACTGTCATGATGAAGCGAGAGTTGGTCGCTGTTCGAGAGGTTTTTCGAGTCCCTAAAGACTTATGTCGCTTAGAGCGAGGAGTCGGCTATGTCCGGCCAAGGCATGGATAGCGCCCCGAACTCGGTCTTCCGAATACCAGGGGCTTCGCCGAAATTTAAAATTATAGAATTCTATGGCTAAGTGAGAGTGTTCACGCATTATAGTCCGATTGCCTTGTTCGTTGTGCTGAGCGCCTCCCTCGAAGGACCCAAACATTGGAAAAGGAGCGCTCAGGTTTATCCCCGAACACCCCAGCACTAGCGGCACGGGGGCAGAAGCCGACGACTCGCCAACTCTCAAAATTGATAAACAGCCGCACAGAAGGTAATATTTTAAATTCCAACAACATTGCTTAGTGCATATGAACAAGTTTTCAGCGCACAGGACAAAACGAGCGAGTTTTACTCAAAAATTACATCCCTGGAACATTCATCCGCCATAAGGCGGGCACCCTTCAGAACATCCTTATAATAATTCTCGGGCTTGCGATGCTCTTTCCCCGGCGGTGGCCCGTCCTTCACAAGCTTCTCAGCATCCAGCTTGCCACAGTGCACCTTAGCACGGGCAAGGGCCCTACGGGCACCTTCAATGCAGACGGAGCGCTTGATGACTTCGAGCCTTCGACAGGCCCCCACCAGCCGCCGCACCAGCCCGAAATAGCTCCCAGGCAGAGCCTCTCCAGGCCACAGCCGAACTATGAGGCCCTTCATGGCCTGTTCGGCCACCTTGTGGAGCTCGACTAGTTGCTTCAGCTGGTCGCTCAGGGACACGGGTTGTCCGGCCTCAGCATACTGAGACCAGAACACCTTCTCTGTCGAGCTGACTCCTCGGCTCAATAGAATGCGGCGGCATCGGACATGCTACGGGGAAGATCTGCGAACGCTCCTGGAGAGCTCCGGATTCGGGTAAGTAACAAATAACTCACTTTGATGTGTTTGCTTTGCATAAAGAATGCCTTACCCGCCGCTATCTTTTTCACCGCATCCAACTCCTGGAGGGTCTTCTGGGATTTGGCCTTGGCAGACTTGGCATTTTCAATAGCCACCGCGAGCTCGGACGCTCGCGTCTTTGAGTGAAGCTCTAAACTCTCATGTTTTTTCATGAGAGCCTGGAGCTCTTGCCGCACCTTGCCAACCTGGGCCTCATACTTCTCCCGCTCGATGCGCTCCATGGCCGCCCTCTTCTCGGCCTCGCACAACGCTTGCTTAAGGGTCGCCACCTCAGACGTGGCCCCTACAATTGCCACGATAATCCTGTCATTTTTTGCAATTGCACTTTTTTTATATATATTTAAACAAGGTATTTCTTACCTTCCTTGTCCTCGAGCTGCTTCTTGGCACGCCCGAGCTCTTGCTCGGACTGCTCGAGGTTCTGCTTTAGCGTGTCCACTTCCATGGTCAGTGCGGCGGAAGCCAGCAGAGAAGCCTGCATACGCATATTGACTCCTTTTTGTTAGACTCCTGCAAATTTTATTTGATCCTCTATTCGGCTTTTCTTCCCGAATGCCAAACAGAGCATCAGGGGCTACTGTCTATGCGGTAATATTATTTACACATTCTTTACTTACCTCAAAGCCTTTTAAAAGGCTAGCAAAAGCTTCAGTCAGTCCGCTCTTGGCGGACTGAACCTTCTGGACCACCGCACTCATAATGGTGCGGTGCTCCTCGTCGATGGAGGCGCCTTTGAGCACCTCCAACAGATTGTCCGGCACCTCTGGTTGGACGGGGGTCACCGGCACGGTGGGCTTGCTCCTCTTGGAAGGAGGTCGCCCGCCGGACTCTGGAACCTTTGAAGGTTTCGGAGCGGTGTCCGGCCTAGAGCCGGACATGGAGCCCTGGGGGGTTTTATCCCCTTTACTCCTGGAGTCCGGGAGGTCGCCTTGCGCCGCCTCCAGGACCACCTCCTCCTGGCTTGGAACCTGTTGGGACAACACTTCGGCGTCGTCCGTAGGGTGGGGGGAGGTAGCCGTCGGAAGCGAATTCACATCCGACGAGTCCAGTGAACCGCTCGATGACGCGTCGAGCCGATCTTTGGGTGGGCTGCATAATCATATTCGACATAAGGGAAAGCTGTGCAATAAAGGAATACTATGAATTACTCTGGTATCCGGATACTTACGATTTCGCCAGGGGCTTGGCCCTGAGCGGCCACTCCTCTCCGCCGTCGTCGGCGTTGGTGGAGTAGTCCGGAGGAAGGATTTTCCCCTTCTTGGACCCTTCGGCCTCCCCAGTGAGGGCGGCCTTCCTTTTCTTCTCTCCCCCCGCTGGAGGGGGAGAGGTCCCTTCTTCCTCCTCGTCGTCTTCATGGGAGGAATGCGCCTTGGAGCCATCGGATGATGAACCCAACACCTCCTGGCGCCGGGCACTTTTTCGAGTCCCCGTGGCCTTCTTCTCCGGCACCACATAGGGTGCCGGAACCAGCAGCTTCTCCAAGCGGGCATCGGCTGGGTCTTCGGGCAAAGGAGCCGGACAGTCGATCTGTCCGGACCTCGCCTGCCAATCCTGTCAAAGGTAAGGGAGCTTAGATCCCGCATAGAGTTAAACTATGAAAAACTAATACCCTGTAAAAGGTACAAACAACTTACCACGCTAGTGTGACGCTGCGCGCGGAATGCGCGATCCTCGGTAGCGGATGCGGGAGCCTCGGCGCCCTTGAAAAGCACCTTCCAGGCATCTTCGTACGTTGTGTCGAAGAGCCTGCTCAGAGTTCAGTGTTGCGCTGGGTTGAACTCCCACAGATTGAAGGCCCGTTGTTGACACGGGAGGATCCGGCGGATGAGCATACCTGGACTACGTTGACAAGCTTGAGCTGCTTGTTCACCAGGGTTTGGATGCATGTTTTCAATCCAGTCACCTCTCCTTTGCTGCCCCACGACTGGCCCGTCTCTTTCCAGGACGTGAGCCGCGTTGGGGGTCTGGACCGGAACTCGGGGGCTGCGACCCACTCAGGGTCGCGTGGCTCGGTGATGTAAAACCACCCCGATTGCCACCCCTTCAGGGTCTCCACAAAGGAGCCCTCGGGCCATAAGACATTGGGCTTCTTGCCCACCATGGCGCCTCCGCACTCCGCCTGGTTGCCGCGCACCACCTTCAGCTTGACATTGAAAGTCTTGAGCCATAGGCCGAAATGGGGGCGGATGCGAAGGAAAGCCTCGCACACGACGATAAATGCCGAGATGTTGAGGATGAAGTTCGGGGCCAGATCATGGAAATCCAGGCCGTAGTAGAACATGAGTCCCCGGACGAATGGGTGGATAGGAAAGCCCAGTCCACAGAGGAAGTGGGGAAGTAACACTACCCTCTCATGGGGCCTTGGAGTGGGGAGGAGATGCCCCTCTTCGGGAAGCCGGTACGCGATGTCGTTAGACAAGTATCCGGCCTTCCTCAGTTTTTTGATGTGCCCCTCCGTGACGGAGGAGACCATCCACTTGCCTCCCGCTCCGGACATGGCTGGAGAAGGTTGAGGTGGGGAGTGCAGACTTGGGCGCTGGAGCTCGAGTGCGCGAAAATGGATAGGCAAAGGAGGAAGAAGGCGTAGGTGAAAAGGTGGATCATTATCCCCTTATATGGGTGGACGCAACTACGTGTCCCCACCAGCCCGGTAAAAGTCGCTTATCTCCAAGCGCCATAATCAATGGCGAAGTTGGGTTACCCATGCCCGTATTGATGAGAATCCCGAAATAAGGGGACACGATCTCTGCTTCGACGAGACGTGCCAAGGAAACCGCCTCGCATGACACGCTGAGGTGGGACAATAAAACGATTCGAATAAAGGCTTGGCCGTGGTGCGATGTCACACTACGGAATACGTCATCAGATTAGATTTGTGTAAATATTATTCTCTCTATGGCAATATGTGGAAACTTATTTTGCAGAGCCGGACACTATCTTTGTGTTCAAAATCTTCTATGAAGTACTTGGAGGAGGAACCTGCCTTGCAATGCCGAAGACAATCTGCGCACCGGACTCGTCGTCATTGAAGCCTGGTTCAGGGGCTACTGAGGGAGTCCTGGATTAGGGGTGTCCGGATGGCCGGACTATACCATTAGCCGGACTCCTGGACTATGAAGATACAAGATTGAAGACTTCGTCACGTGTCCGGGAGGGACTTTCCTTGGCGTGGAAGGCAAGCTTGGCGATACGGATATGTGGATCTCCTACCATTGTAACCGACTTTGTGTAACCCTAACCCTCTCCGGTGTCTATATAAACCGGAGGGTTTTAGTCCATAGGACAACATACAGATCAACAATCATACCATAGGCTAGCTTCTAGGGATTAGCCTCTCCGATCTCGTGGTAGATCTACTCTTGTACTACCCATATCATAAATATTAATCAAGCAGGACGTAGGGTTTTACCTCCATCAAGAGGGCCCGAACCTGGGTAAAACTTCGTGTCCCTAGCCTCCTGTTACCATCCGGCCTAGACGCACAGTTCGGGACCCCCTACCCGAGATCCGCCGGTTTTGACACCGACACGGGGTTTTAGCCCTTTCAGAATTTCCTGATTGGCTCTCTCAGCTTGACCATTGGATTGAGGATGAGCTACAAAGAAACATCAAGCCGGATGTGCTCTCACTGACAAAACTCTTCCATATCCCCTTGAGACAGATTATTGTTGTCGGTGTTCTGGGAACGGGGGTCCCCAGACTTGCCTGCCTACAGCGTGCGGCGTGGCTCAAGTGGGGGCCCAGCGCGGCCCATCTTCATCAACTCAAGCTCAAGACCCTCGCGAGGGGCCAAGCCTCGCGGGGCGGACGACCGAAAGCTTCCTCAGAGGCAGCCTCATCAGGAAGGCTCGCGAGGAGGCAGAGAGATCAAGGCAGGGGCACCTCGCGAGGAGCCCATGATGCAAGCCATGACGATCGAGACCAGGCGGGCGCTGGCCTGTGCAGTGTCCTTGTTTCCCCTTTGGTGCAAAGGGGGCAAGCACAGGCCAAGGCATCGGGCAAAGGTTACCATTCCGATGCAACGAGACCAAGACCAACAGAGCGGCAGGATGGAGGCTCAGGAGGTCAGGCATTGTGCGGTCCTGTCGAACGCGATCGCCGCTCATCAGCGCCTGCTGAGGAGCATTCTGGAGGCTCAGGAGATCAGGCATTGTGCGGTCCTCGCGGAGATGGAGATGGCCCTCGGAGACCCACCTGCGCATCCAGAGTCTCTCGAGGCTCCTGGGCCTGGGGGGCTCGTGAGGGTCGACGTCATCATCGCGCATCGCCCACTTCTTCAACATCACTTCATCTTTAACGGCATCAGGTGACATCTTTCTAAGTTCTGTTATTAGCTGGGAGTGCCCATAGGGCCGCATCATTCCTAGGTTGCGTGGGTCCGTCCCTGCGGCATGTATCCGTTTTGCTTATGCTCTTTACTTACCTTGTTGGGGGCGCCCCTCGGGCTGCATCATCCCCGAGCTGCTCGGGCCTGGCCCAGTGGCGTTTGCTTTTCCCGCATCTACTTAAAATGAATTTGCTCTTTCACGCTTAATTGTCACATGCTGCTTATTGCAGACTTCTCCGCTTTCATGCAAAGCGCTTGCACGTTAAATGGGGTGTACCTGAGCACCGCGACTCATGGGCTCCTACTAGCTCTCCAGCCCTCACCACCTGGCCTTGACCCACGGCATCGTGACCTGTCATACCAGCGGCGGCTGAGCTCGCTCGAGGGCCGGGACCTGAGGACGTAGAGCATTTGCATTCTAACCACCCTGCAGGAACACACCATTGATAAAGGCCCAGAGCCAGGCGCAACTTGCCTCGAGGTAGGGCCTCGTGAGTCCCGCGCTGGCTCACGAGTGCCCAGACATACCTCTCCTAGCCCTACTGTGCCGGCCACGTGTCAGGGCGGGGCTGTACATGCCCCGGGGCTCCTCCCGGAGGGGAGCCCCCTCCCATGTACCAGTGGAAGCACCATGCATCGCGTTGGCTGACGACACTGCCAAGGAGCGGCTATGCCCATACACATACAGAAGCGCTATGCTCCGCGCTGGTGATAAACAACTGAGGGCGGCCTACAGCTGTACCAACCTCAGGGATCCCAGAGGTCTATGTCCGGCACCATCGCAATGCCTCCCATCGGGAGCGCCGCGCGAGGGGGCTGGACACGGGGGCTACGCCCGGGCCTTGCCCGAGCGCTCGCCACCCAGCCAGGTCCCTCGGATCTGGTCGTCACGCGCCCCTCCCTGAGCAGAGCCAAGGTATGGAAACCCGTTTGAACGTCAAGGGGGACTCCTGAGCATTGCGACTCAGGAGCCTAACTTGCCCCGTAGCCCCTCACTCCTTAGTCCCGTCCTGGTTTCTGGTCGGGGCTAACGCTGGGTGAGGTATGCGCGGGGCCGGGCCCTGCCGACGCAGAACGACCAATCCACTCCTTATTCCCCCTTTCCTACTTGTTGCTTGCGCATCAAGGGGGACTCCTGAGCATCGCGACTCAGGAGCCTAACTTGCCACGTAGCCCCTCACCCATTAGTCCCCTCCTGGTTTCCGGACGGGGCTAATGCCGGGTGAGGTATGCATGGGGCCGGGCCCTGTCGACGTATAGCGCGAGCAAGTAGGAGAGAAAAATGCAAAATCCAGGAAATTCAAAGCAAGTGTTACAAGCCATAGATTGTTTCACGATGCCAAACACAAGTTTAAACGCCTCCGCGAGGCATCGTGCATGTTGCAGGAATAAAAACAGGACAGAAGCCGCGAAGGGATCACTCTCCAGTGGCGCCGCCGCTTGTGGTGGAGTCGCACTAGGCGACCCCGCCTCCTGGGGCCGCGGAGCTTGCGGCACCACGCCCGGGCAAGATGCTGAAGGCACGGAACCTCCCCAGCAAAGCTTCGGCTCGGCCTTTCACGGCCTCAGCAGCAGCGGCGGCAAGGTCGCCGCTCACAGGTTCCAGCAGGCTATCGAAGTCGACATTGGGGTCGCGCAGGTAGACGTGGCTGATGACATGCGTCAGCACCGCAGAAGAAAGGGCACGCGCCTCGGCCTCGGCCGTGGGGCCAAGGCCGTCTATGACATCTTCAAGCGCATGGACCAGCAAGGGAAGCAGCTTGGCGGGGCCGTCCTCCGCACCGGCCAACGGCTCCTCCAAGCCGCTCCCGTAAAGCGTCTTCAGCGCGGCATGAGCCTTCTTCTTCATTTTCACGAAGGCCACCCGATCCTCCGCCAGGACCTTCGCCTTGGCGTCTAGCTCGGTCCTCTCCGTCTGCAGCGATCGCTCCAGCGTCTCCAATCGGCCGTGGCAGTCATCAAGCTCGACGTCCCGGTCCTTGACGGCAGCCTCCCGAGCCTTCATCTCCTTCTCTCTCTCCTGGTGGCCGTGGACCTCTTTGGCGAGCTTGTCGTGCAGGCCTTGCAGCTCGGTCTCCAGTGCCTCACAGCGAGCCTTGGCAGCCGTAGCGTTGCTCAGGGCAGCGGCGCGAGCGGCCTTGGCTTGGTTGGCGGACTACTTCTCCCCATCGGAGGCCGACACGGCCTGGCTCAGCACTGTTCGGACGGAGGCAGCGGACGGGCCCAGCCAGAAGCTAGCTCCAGGTGCCCGGCCGCTAGGCGAGGGTCCGCGCTTAGAAGATCCTCCCGCAGCTGGCTCAGTTTGCTGGCGACCTGGTCCAGGACGGCGACAGAGGGAGCAAAAGAAGCGGGAACCGGCGGAGCGGGCGAAGAGGACGGCTGCATGATCACGGCTTGGCAGGAAGGAACCCCCTGGGCCTTGGCTGCCCCGGCTGCAGCATCGAGCGCAGTCGACTCCAGGGTCAGCGGGGCCACGGGGGCTGACTCCTCGGCGAGGTGTCCCAGTCGGCCTCGCGAGGACGATCAGGCAGGGGAGGGGCGAGCCTGACGAAGGCGCCGCCCCGGCAGATGGACTCGCCCCAAGCAGGGCCGCAGAAGCTCCTCTCAACCTCTTCGCCGCAGGCGCCAGCCTAACAAAGAATATGGACGTCAAGCCTCGACGGCAGAAACCAAGCAAAGCACGAATCGAGCACTTACTGGTCGTCGCTCGCGGACTCAAACAACCTCCAGCCAAACTTGAAGCCCGAGAGCCTGCAGCTGGGGTTAGCCTCGGGAGGCCCGAAAGCAGAGGGCACGTCAGGAGGGCTGGAGCTGGCCTTAGACCGCCCAGGGACCAGAACAGACCCTGGGGGAACCAGCCTCGACCTGCCCTTCCTTGTGACCAAGGGAGAATCCTCCCCTCCTCGCCTGGCGCCGGCCTCGTCGTCGTCCGGCATGGAGCGGAGGGCCTGGGACCTGCGCCGAGGGAAAGACTCCCTCGACTCCTCATCAGTCGCCTCAGAGTCAGACTCTCCCTCCTCCGCCTCTACTTCCCTCACGTTCTCGATGGAGCTGCTGGAGGACACGTTCACCATCGCCAATGCCGCAAGACCCTCGAAAGTTTCCGCGGGCACCAGCCCCTCACCACTGAAGGTGGGCATGGCGTTCACCACCTGCTCCTAGTCGTCACGAAGGAACAGGGGGACGGGGGCGCACACCGGGCTCGGCACATCTCCCCCAACCAAGGAATGGAGGGCCATGACCAGATTCTCATCGATCAGGGCCTTAGAGCTTAGGCACAAGGCAGCGTCCTCTTCCCCAAGCCTCCACAACAGGAGCAAGTGCTCCTGGAGTGGAGCCACCCAGTGCTCCAAGAACTCCCTCAGGAGCGTGGCCCCGTTCAGCTTCGCCGCCCCCAAGTTTCTTGGCCTCAGGTCCACGTTCATCCTCTTCAGCACCGCCTTCGCACGGGGGTCGACGAGCTCCGTGCGGGACCACGCATCGACAGCCTTAGGCTGCCCCGTAGGCAACACCAGACAGGGGTGGATGCGCCCGACGTCCACCATGACCCACTTACTCCAGAAGCCTTCGATCCCCTTCCCAGGCTTCGAGATAGCATTGGAATTGGAGTATGCGATGAAGCTCACACATGCAGAGATATGGCCACCAGAAACCCGGAGGGGAAAATGGTGACGCAACAAGGCCACTGAGGGCTTTACCCCGACGTGAGCCTCACAGTAGTAAGCAAAAATCGCCAGGAGAAGAACAGAGTTGGGGTGGAGATGCAGAGCCTGCAAGTTGTACTGGCGGTGAACAACAAAGAAGAATTCAGAGAAAGGAGGCACCACACCGGCGACGATGGCACTCACAAAGAGCGGATAGAAGGTGCTCCCCTTGCCTTTAGGCTGGTTGGAGCCGGCCTTGAGCACAGTCGCCCTCTTGCTGTCCTGCGCCACCGTCATCAGGCGCGTGAGGGCGAGGTTCTTCTCCGGCAGGTTCGGGGAATCCAGAGCCGGTGAGTACCAGGCCTCGGTCGGGGACTTGCGAAGCGCCATGGTGTGCCGGATGAGGAGGATTGAGACAGATCTGGAGGATTTTAGGAGCAAGAAGGAGGAGAGCGAGAAAGGGGATCTGGGGCGAGGAGAACGAGAACAAGGCAAGTAAGTCTGGCCCGGGCACCTCTTTTGTCAGATGGACAGTCGCCGAGGCGTCGTGGGGAAGCGCAAACGCCCACGTGCAATCAATCGCCACGCAGCGCCCAAGGCCCCAGGCTGTTGGGGCTCGCGACGCTTTGTGCTCGCCCCTTCGCTTCCCTGCTAGGCCAAGCCCGGGCGCACCTTGGGCCTGGGGGCTACTGTCGGTGTTCTGGGAACGGGGGTCCCCAGACTTTCCTGCCTACGGCCTGCGGCGTGGCTCAAGTGGAGGCCCAGCGCAGCCCATCTTCATCAGCTCAAGCTCAAGACCCTCGCGAGGGGCCAAGCCTCGCGGGGCGGACGACCGGAAGCTTCCTCAGAGGCAGCCTCATCAGGCAGGCTCGCAAGGAGGCAGAGAGATCATGGCAGGGGCACCTCGCGAGGAGCCCGTGATGCAAGCCATGACGATCGAGACCAGGCGGGCGCCGGCCTGCACAATGTCCTTGTTTCCCCTTTGGTGCAAAGGTGGCAAGGACAGGACAAGGCATCGGGCAAAGGTTACCATTCCGGTGCAACGAGATCAAGGCCAACAGAGCGGCAGGACGGATGTCACCGTGGAGCCCATGACGGCGTCATCACCAGTGCTTTTGGCAGCCGAAGACCACCTTTGGTCAGGATAACTTGTACTAGATGTTCCCCTTCAAAATGGCAAATTGTTGGTGCCCTTCCCGCTCATTATTTGGGGAGAGGCCCAGGGCCTCTATAAATAGAGCTAGCCACCACAGAGTAGAGAGACATCGATATATCGATATAGGGAGGAGGACATCTAGAGATCTGATAGAGGCCTAGCAGAGAGAGAGAGGCGACTGAACTCACCCAAGCAGTTCATCGCACCAGCTCAAGAACACCTCTCGTGAGGTTGTTCTTCCCTTGTACTGTTCATCATTAGCCCCTGAGGCAATCCACCACACCACACACTGGAGTAGGGTATTACACCACAAAGGTGGCTCGAACCAGTATAAACCTTGTGTCCCCTCTGTTTTTCGTTGTTTCCAGCTTAGATCACGCGAGGAGATTGGACGTAGATCGGTAGGGGAGAGATCTCCGCGTGCACCCCAGTGTTCGAACCTCAAGGGTCTGCCGGAACCCAAAATCCAACAAGTGCCATTGTCTGTGATAATACTGTGTGGAAAACCGAAACGGAAAATTACTTTTTTCATGAACTGAACCGTCGTGGCTGCATCACACTTACTCACAGGCTCTACCTCAACCCACTTAGTAAACTTATCAACTGCCACCAAGAGATGTGTCTTTTTATCCTTATACGTTTTGAAAGGTCCCACCATGTCAAGCCCCTAGACCGCAAACGGCCAAGTGATTGGAATCATCCGGAGCTCTTGAGCCGGCACATGCGCTCGTCGTGCAAATTTTTGACATCCATCACATCTACTGACCAGATCTTCTGCATCAGCGTGAGACGTCAACCAGTAAAAATTGTGACGAAATGCCTTGGCCACTAAAGATTTTGACCCGGCGCGATGACCACAATCGCCTTCATGGATCCCACGAAGGATTTCTTGACTTTCTTCGGGGGAAACACACTGCTGAAACGCTCTGGAAACACTGCGATGAAATAACTCTCCATCCAAAATCGTCATGGACTTAGATCGCCGGGTTATCTGCCGAGCCAGGGTCTCATCTGCTGGCAACTCTCCTCGGGTCATGTAAGCCAAGAACGGCACCGTCCAATCTGGGATGACATGAAGAGCCGCTACCAACTGTGCCCCCGAGTCAGGAACAGCTAAATCTTCTTCTGTGGGCAACTTGACAGAGGGGTTATGCAAAACATCCAAAAAGGTGTTGGGTGGCACCGGCTTACGCTGAGATCCTAGCCGGCTTAAAGCATCAGCCACTTCGTTCTTTCGATGGTCAATATGTTCCACCTGATAACCTTTAAAATATCCTGCAACAGCATCGACCTCTCGGTGATAAGCCGCCATGAGAGGGTCTTTGGAATCCCACTTGCCAGATACCTGTTGAGCCACTAGATCTGAGTCACCAAGACATCTGACCCGGCTCAAGCTCATCTCCTTTTCCACTCGAAGACCATGGAGCAAGGCTTCACACTCTGCTGCGTTGTTAGTGCATGTAAACATCAACCGCAACACGTAACAAAATTTATCACCTCATGGCGAAGTTAACACGACTCCAGCCCCCGAGCCTTCCAGTTGCCTGGATCCATCAAAATGAATAGTCCAATATGTGTTGTCCAGCTTCTCTTCCAGCATCTGCATCTCTGTCCAGTCATTGATGAAGTCAACCAGGGCTTGAGACTTAATGGCAGTACGTGGAACATACTTCAACCCATGAGACCCAAGCTCAATTGCCCACTTGGCGACACGCCCCGTGGCTTCTATATTTTGAATAATGTCTCCCAAAGGAGCAGAGCTAACCATAGTGATTGGATGTCCCTGAAAGTAATGTTTAAGCTTCCGGCTCGCCATGAACACCCCATAAACAAGCTTCTGCCAATGTGGATATCATTGTTTAGACTCAATTAGCACTTCACTGACATAATAAACCGGCCGCTGAACCGGATGCTCTTTGCCAGCCTCCTGGCACTCTACCACAATAGGAACACTAATAGCCCGTGAGTTGGCAGCTACGTATAACAATAGCGGCTCTTTCTCAATTGGAGCAGCCAAGACCAGCGGCTCAGCCAGTTGTGCCTTCAGATCCTCAAAAAGCAGCGTTCGCAGCATCGCTCCAAACAAAAACATCCGTTTTCTTCATCAACTGATATAGAGGCATAGCCTTTTCCCCTAACCAGCTTATGAACTGGCTCAAAGCAGCCACACGACCCGCTAGTCGCTGAACATCATTAACACAGGTTGGTTTGGCTAGAGATGCGATTGCCTTGATTTTCTCTGGGTTAGCTTCAATACCTCAGTTAGACACCAAAAAACCCAAGAGCTTGCCGGCTGGCACTCCAAAAACACACTTGGCTGGGTTAAGCATCATCTTGTAAACCCAAAGATTATCAAAAGTCTCTTTCAGGTCTGTGACCAAGGTTTCCTCTTCCCTGGATTTCACCACTATATCATCCACATAAGCATGAACATTGCGCCCAATTTGATCGTGAAGACAATTCTGCATGCACCGCTGGTAAGTCGCCTGGGCACTCTTAAGCCCAAAAGGCATAGACACATAGCAGAAAGCTCCAAAAGGAGTTATAAAAGCTGTATTCTCTTGATCCTTGACTGCCATCTTAATCTGATGATAACCGGAATAAGCATCTAAGAAACTCAACCATGCACAACCCGCCGTAGCATCAATGATCTGATCAATACGGGGGAGAGCAAAAGGATCAGCCGGACAAGCCTTGTTCAAATCTGTGTAATCCACACACATGCGCCAGGTGCCACTCTTTTTGAGTACAAGCACCGGGTTAGATAACCATTCGGGGTGAAAGACCTCCACAATGAACCCGGCTGCCAAGAGCCGGGCCACCTCTTCTCCGATGGCCTTGCGCCTTTCTTCATTGAACCGTCGGAGAAACTGTCTGACAGCTTTGAACTTTGGATCGATATTAAGAATGTGCTCAGCGAGTTCCCTCGGGACACCCGGCATTTCCGAAGGTTTCCATGCAAAGATGTCCCGGTTCTCACGGATGAACTCGATGAGCGCGCTTTCCTATTTCGAATCCAAGTTTGCGCTGATGATGAACTGTTTGGATGAGTCGCCAGGTACAAAGTCAACCATCTTAGTGTCATCAGCTAATTTGAATTTCAACTCCGGCTCATGCTTTGTTGTTGGTTTCTTTAATGACGTCATGTCCGCCGGGTCAACATGATCCTTGTAGAATTTTAACTTTGTTGCACAAACAGATTCAGCATAGGCGGCATCACCTTCTTCACATTCCAAGGCTATCTTCCGGCTCCCATGTACCGTAATGGGGCCCTTATGGCCCGGCATCTTGAGCTGCAAATATACGTAACACGACCGAGCCATGAACTTGGCATAAGCCGGCCGCCCAAACAGAGCATGATACGGGCTTTTGATCTTAACCACTTCAAAGGTTAATTTTTGTGCTCTGGAGTCATACTCATGCCCGAAGGCTACTTCCAGCTCAATCTTCCCAACTGGGTATGCCGATTTACCAGGTACCACACCGTGAAAAATAGTGTTGGATTGTTTAAGATTTTTATCCATCAATCCCATCCGGCGGAACGTCTCATTGTATAGGATGTTGATGCTGCTGCCTCCGTCCATGAGTACCTTAGTAAACTTGTACCCACCAACCTAAGGTGCCACTACCAAAGCCAAGTGACCCGGATTATCAACCCCGGGCAGGTGATCCTCTCTGCTCCACACAATAGGCTGCTCCGACCAACGTAGATAACGTGGAATTGCCGGCTCAACAGCATTGACGGCCCTCTTGTGGAGTTTCTGGCCCCTCTTACATAAACTGGTAGTAAAGACATGATACTGTCCGCTACTCAACTGCTTCGGGTTGCTCTGATAGCCGGATTGCTGCCGCTGCTGATTCCCTTGGCCGTGTTGCTGATTATATCCTCCTTGGTGACCAGGATAACCCTGACCGTGAAAACCTCCTCCGCTTGAACCGGCGCCCGGGCCCTAAAAGCCGCCTCCACCTGAGCTGCCACCTGGGCCGTGACCCCCATCAAATGCATTTGAATTTTTAAATGCCTTCATGATCGTGCAATCCTTCCATAAGTGGGTGGCTGGTTTCTCCCGGTTGCCGTGTTTTGGACAAGGTTCATTCAACAACTGCTCAAGGGTGGGGCCTGACCCGCCCGATTGAGGGGGTTGTCTGCCCTTGCACTGCTGATTACCACCCTGCGCATTAGTATTAGCAACAAACTCATCAGCCTTACGTTTATTACCTCCTTGATTCGCTGGGTTATGCTGGTGACCCTTGCCATTATCGTTCTTCTTTCCCTTCGTTGCCTTTTCTTCGTCAGACACCGGTTCCTTGGTGGTATCAGAGTCGGCATACTTGACAAGAGCTGCCATCAACGTTCCCATGTCATTACAGTCACGTTTAAGACGCCCCAACTTCTGCTTCAGAGGTTCAAAGCGGCATTTTTTCTCCAACATCAAAACTGCTGAGCCGGCATCCATCTTATCAGATGAATGTATTATCTCCTTGACCCGGCGCACCCAATGGGTTGTAGATTCACCATCCTCCTTCTTGCAATTGGTCAGGTCCACAATCGACATTGGCTACTTACACGTGTCCTTGAAGTTATGGATGAACCGTGCTTTCAACTCCACCCATGATCCGATAGAATTGGGTGGCAATCCCTTCAACCAGGTACGAGCCGTTCCATCCAACATCATGGTAAAATACTTGGCCACTGCAGCATCTCTAACCTCCAACAGCTCCATAGCCATCTCATAACTCTCAATCCAAGCCCCCGGCTACAGATCAGCCGTGTAATTAGGCACCTTACGAGGCCCCTTGAAATCCTTAGGCATCTGCTCATTGCGTATGGCTGGGACCAGGCAAGGTACGCCTCCGGTTCTTGTGGCCACTCTTGCCTCAACCGAGGTTGCTGGATAAGCCGGAAAGGCTTGGTGAGCCGCCTGCTCTGCCGCTATCTGAGCCGCCCGTTCCGCTTCTTGACGAATCCTCTCTTGATCCGCCAAGTTAAGGGCTCCAGCCCGCACTGGCTCATGCCTATATGGCCGGTTGTGGCGTTGAGCATTACTTGACATCCCTGTGGACTCCATGTGCCCACTGTAACTTGGGCTCCGGCTTGGGTGAGGAGTTGAATGAATCCTGTCTCGAGTGTAGGAGTATGCATCCTGCTGGGCCAAAGCTGTCTGAAGCAGTTCTCTTACCCTCCGAGTTTCAATTGTTGCTGGTGAGTCGCCTTCCATTGGGAGAGCTGCCAAACGAGACGACGCTGCGATGAGATTTTTCATAGGGTTGGAGAAGTGACCCGGAGGTGTTGATACATAACGAGGAGGAGTTGTATTCATGCGAGGCGGCTCCGTGGTGCGTGGCTGAACTGGTGCACCGGGTGTCGTGACCTGGTTTGCCTCTGGCGGGTTGCTCCCCCCAGCCCCGGGTGTATGGAACAGGTTCCTTGGATCCAGCGTTAGAGGCAGACATAACTGAGTTTTCTGATGCCTTCTCCTGATCCACCGAGAGCCGAAAAGTTTCTGCTTGAAGCTGCTGAGCACGAGCATCCAGAGCTGCTCGTTCTGCTTCCATCCGGGTTTCCTCCGCGGCTAGATTTTCTATAGCTTGCACCATCTCCTCCCGCACGCGTGCCACTTTTGCGTCGTGCTAGGCTTTATCCGCCGGTTCTACCACAGCGGTTAACAGAGTCGTCAGCTTATCCATGAGGTCCATTAGAACCTGAGCCGGGGGGCGCTCGCGGTCTCCTGACCCGGCTGCTACCAACCCGGTAACTGCGGCTGCTGCTGCTGTGGAGTTCTGCCCGGGCTGCGTCCTCGTCATGAAGACTCCGGCCCAATTTGGCGGCTCAAGAGGGTCCGGAATACTGCTGCCATCGGAACAGGCCCCGAGCATGCCGTCTTGCAGTTGGTACAATGAGTCTGTCTCACATGTTGATGATGCAGTATCAGAGCAGATGGCCATCTCCCCGCCTTCCATCGATCCTTCGGAGTATTCACCGTGCAGCCTACGAAGGCATGTTTCACGACAGATTGAACACGGGCAGACCTGGCGCGCTGAGCCATTTCGATGAGGTTGATGTGGACATCCGTCTCAGGGCCTGACTCGCCGATCCGGCCGATGAAGACGTGAATTCCGCCGAAGGGGACCCGGTACCCGTACTCGATTGAGCCGGCCTTGGGGCCACAGCCTTCATCGTCGATGTAGAATTTGCCGCGACGACTCTTGGTCATCCGGCCCATAGCGTATCCCTTGAGCCCTTCGAAGTTGCCCTTCAAGAACTCAAATCCACCGTGCGCTGGCCCCACGGTGGGCGCCAACTGTCATGGAATTGACACGACAGATGTCCTAGAGCAAGGACTTAGTCGTAGGGCCATCGCACTAGGAAGCTTAAAGGGGTTAATCGGGACAAAGGACACACGGGAGAGTTTTTATACTAGTTCGGCCCCTTACGATGAAGGTAAAAGCCTACGTCTAGTTGGGATTGGTATTGCTGAGGTTTCGATCTACAAGAGGCTCAACTCGCCGGCTTGGTTATCGACTTGGTTGTTTCTTCTCCTAAACCGCCACCGGGTCGTCCCCTTATATACACGGGTTGACGCCTGGTGGCCTATAGAGTCCCGGCCGGCTCATAATCGTGTCCGGCTCGGTGACTTCCTTTACATGCCTTTCTTTACAAGTCTTTCCTTACATACGGTGGTTTACAATATCAGGCCTTAAGCCGGCCCCAGGCCTTTGGGCCTTCTATACGTTTAGTAAACTATCATCTTGAATGCTTATCAGGCTTCTTATGTAACCCGCCATTCGGGCTGACCCGGCCCCTTCTGGGCGGGTCATACTGGTAGTAATATCCCCAATAGCCTATGAATTATTCACTTGGTGTTGAACCATTTGATGTTTGGGGATTTGATTACATGGGACCTTTTCCTTCCTCTAATGGGTATACACATATTTTGGTTGCTGTTGATTATGTTACTAAATGGGTAGAAGCTATTTCAACCAGTAATGCTGATCACAACACCTCTATTAAAATGCTTAAGGAAGTTATTTTCCCAAGGTTTGGAGTCCCTAGATATTTAATGACTGATGGTGGTTTAGACTTTATTCATGGTGCTTTCCGTAAAATGCTTGCCAGGTATGATGTTAACCATAGAATTGCATCACCCTATCACCCTTAGTCTAGTGGTCAAGTTGAACTTAGCAATAGAGAAATAAAATTAATTTTGCAAAAGACTGCCAATAGGTCTAGGAATAATTGGTCTAAGAAATTAGATGATTCACTTTGGGCTTATAGAACAGCATATAAAAATCCTATGGGTATGTCTCCTTATAAAATGGTTTATCGAAAAGCTTATCATTTGACTCTTGAATTAGAACATAAAGCATATTGGGCCATCAAAGAGCTCAACTATGATTTCAAACTTGCTGGTGAAAAGAGGTTATGTGATATTAGCTCTCTAGATGAATGGAGAACCCAAGCTTATTAAAATGCAAAATTATTCAAAGAAAAAGTAAAAAGATGGCATGAGAAAAGAATCCAAAAGCGTGAGTGATACGTCTCCAACGTTTCTATAATTTTTGATTGCTCCATGCTATATTATCTACTGTTTTGGACATTATTGGGCTTTATTATCCACTTTTATATTATTTTTGGGACTAACCTATTAATCGGTGGCCCAACCCAGAATTGCTGTTTTTTTTTCTATTTTAGGGTTTTGAAGAAAAGGTAATATCAAACGGAGTCCAAATGGAATGAAACCTTCGGGAACGTGATTTTCTCAATGAACAAGACCCACGAGACTTGGACCCTACGTCAAGACACAAAAGAGGAGGCCACGAGGTAGGGGGCGCGCCTCCCCCCCCCCCCCCTAGGCGCGCCCTCCACCCTCGTGGGCCCCCTGTTGCTCTACCGACGTACTCCTTCCTCCTATATATACCTACGTACCCCCAAACGATCAGATACGAAGCCAAAACCCTAATTCCACCGCCGCAACTTTCTCTATCCACGAGATCCCATCTTGGGGCCTGTTCCAGAACTCCGCCGGAGGGGGCATCGATCACGGAGGGCTTCTACATCAACACCATAGCCCCTCCGATGAAGTGTGAGTAGTTCACCTCAGACCTAAGGGTCCATAACTATTAGCTAGATGGCTTCTTCTCTCTTTTTGGATCTCAATACAATGTTCTACCCCTCTCTTGTGGAGATCTATTTGATGCAATCTTCTTTTTGCTGTGCATTTGTTGACACGATGAATTGTGGGTTTATGATCAAGTCTATCTATGAGCAATATTTGCATCTTCTCTCAATTCTTTTATGTATGATTGGTTATCTTTGCAAGTCTCTTCGAATTATCAGTTTGGTTTGGCCTACTAGATTGATCTTTCTTGCAATGGGAGAAGTGCTTAGCTTTGGGTTCAATCTTGCGGTGTCCTTTCCCAGTGACAGTAGGGGCAGCAAGGCACGTATTGTATTGTTGCCATCAAGGACAACAAGATGGGATTTTCATCATATTGCATGAGTTTATCCCTCTACATCATTTCATCTTGCTTAAGGCATTACTCTGTTTTCATGAACTTAATACTCTAGATGCATGCTGGATAGAGGTCGATGAGTGGAGTAATAGTAGTATATGCAGGCAGGAGTCGGTCTACTTGTCTCGTACGTGAAGCCTATATACATGATCATACCTAGATATTCTCATAACTATGCTCAATTCTGTCAATTGCTCAATAGTAATTCGTTCACCCACCATAGAATACTTATGCTCTCGTGAGAAGCCACTAGTGAAACCTATGGTCCCCGGGTCCATCTTCATCATATTAATCATCCAATACTTAGTTATTTCCTTTGCTTTTTTACTTTGTTTTTTATTTTACTTTGCATCTTTATCATAAAAATAACAAAAAAATTATCTTATCATATCTATCAGATCTCACTCTCGTAAGTGGCCATGTAGGGATTGACAACCCCTTATCGCGTTGGTTGCAAGGATTTATTTGTTTTGTGCAGGTACGAGGGACTCGCGCGTAGCCTCCTACTGGATTGATACCTTGGTTCTCAAAAACTGAGGGAAATACTTACGTTACTTTGCTGCATCATCCCTTCCTCTTCGGGGAAAAACAACGCAGTGCTCAAGAGGTAGCAAGAAGGATTTCTGGTGCCGTTGCCGGGGAGGTCTACGGAAAAGTCAATGTACCAAGTACCCATCACATACCCTTATCTCCCGCATTACATTATTTGCCATTTGCCTCCCGTTTTCCTCTCCCCCACTTCACCCTTGCCGTTTTATTCGCCCTCTCTCTCTATCCTCCATCTCTTTCCCATTTGCCTCTTTTTTCCCACTTGCTTTTTGATTGCTTGTGTGTTAGTTTGCTTGCTTGTCATGATGGCTCAAGATAACACTAAATTGTGTGACTTCACCAATACCAACAACAATGATTTTATTAGCACTCCGATTGCTGCTCTTACCGATGCTGAATCTTGTGAAATTAATATTGCTTTGCTGAATCTCGTCATGAAAGATCTGTTTTCCGGCTTTCCTAGTGAAGATGCCACTACCCATCTAAATAGCTTCGTTGATTTACGTGATATGCAAAATAAGAAAGATGTGGATAACGATATTGTTAAATTGAAGCTATTTCCTTTTTCGCTTAGAGATAGTGCTAAAGCTTGGTTTTCGTCTTTGCCTAAAAATAGTATTGATTCATGGAATAAGTGGGAAAATGCTTTTATCTCTAAGTATTTTCCTCCCGCTAAGATCATGTCTCTTATAAACGATATTATGAATTTTAAGCAACTTGATCATGAACATGTTGCACAAGCTTGGGAGAGAATGAAATTAATGATACGTAATTGCCGTACTCATGGTTTGAATTTGTGGATGATTATACAAAATTTGAATGCCGGATTGAATTTTGCTTCTAGAAATCTTTTAGATTCGGCCGCGGGAGGCACTTTTATGGAAATCACTTTAGGAGAAGCTACTAAACTCCTAGATAATATTATGGTTAATTATTCTCAATGGCATACTGAAAGATCTACTAATAAAAAGGTGCATGCGATAGAAGAAATTAATGTTTTGAGTGGAAAGATGGATGAACTTATGAAATTATTTGCTAGTAAGAGTGTTCCTTCTGATCCTAATGATAGGCCCTTGTCTACTTTGATTGAGAATAATAATGAATCTATGGATGTGAATTTTGTTGGTAGGAACAATTTTGGTAATAACGCGTATAGAGAAAATTTTAATCATAGGCCTTATCCTAGTAATCCCTCTAATAATTATGGTAATTCCTACAACAATTCTTGTGGAAATTATAATAATATGCCCTCTGATTTTGAATCTCATATTAAAGAATTTATTACTTTGCAAAAAAGTTTCAATGCCATGATTGAAGAAAAATTGCTTAAGATTGATGATTTGGCTAGGAACGTTGATAGAATTGCTCTTGATGTTGATATTTGAAACTTAGATCTATTCCACCTAAGCATGATATCAATGAGTCTCTCAAAGCCGTGAGAATTTCCATTGATGAGTGCAAAGAAAGAACCGCTAGGATGTGTGCTAAGAAATATGCCTTTATAAGAGCATATTCTTCTAGTTCCTATGGAAATAAAGATGAAGATCTAAAAGTTATTGATGTGTCCCCTATTAAATATTTGTTTTGCAATATGAATCTTAATAATGATGGGACTGAATATGACCCACCTTTATCTAGAAGGCGTTCCAAGAATTCAGAGTTTTTAGATCTTGATGCTAAAATTGATAGTGGGATTGAAGAAATTAAAACCCTAGATGTTGCTAAACGTACTATTTTGGATTTCAAGGAATTTAATTATGAAAATTTATCTTTGATTGATTGTATTTCCTTGTTGCAATCCGTCCTAAATTCTCCCCACGCTTATAGTCAAAGTAAAGCGTTTACTAAACATATCGTTGATGCCTTGATGCAATCTTATGAAGAAAAACTTGATTTAGAAGTTTCTATCCCTAGAAAACTTTATGATGAGTGGGAACAAACTATTAAAATTAAAATTAAAGATGATGAATGCTATGCTTTATGTGATTTGGGTGCTAGTGTTTCCACGATTCCAAAGACATTGTGTGATTTGTTAGGTTTCCGTGATTTTGATGATTGCTCTCTAAACTTGCACCCAGCGGATTCCACTATTAAGAAACCTATGGGAAGAATTAATGATGTTATTATTGTTGCAAATAGGAATTATGTGCCCGTAGATTTTATCGTTCTTGACATAGATTGCACTTATAATGATCCTATTGTTCCTACTGCTTATGTTGAGAAACCAGCTTTTCCTGTTAGAATAAAAGATCATGCTAAAGCTTCAACTGTGGTTCGTAAAAGCAATATTAGAACTTATACACCTCCTGAGCAAGTTAAAGTTGAACGTAATATTGCTATTGTTAAAGATCTCTTGTTTGATAATATTGATGGGCATGTTATTCATTTCCGTGATGAGACTGCTAGAATTGCTAAACCTTGTGCTAAAGATAAACATAGACCCGTGGTAGGCATGCCTGTTATTTTTGTTAAAATAGGAGATCATTGTTATCATGGCTTATGTGATATGGGTGCCAGTGCTAGTGCTATACCTCATGACTTATACAAAGAAATTATGCATGATATTGGACCTGCTGAGTTAGAAGATATTGATGTCACAATTAAACTTGCCAATAGAGATACTATTTCACCAATTGGAATTGTTAGTGATGTTGAAGTGTTGTGTGGGAAAACTAAATATCCTGCTGATTTTCTTGTTCTTGGTTCCCCACAAGATAGCTTTTGTCCCATTATATTTGGTAGACCCTTCTTGAACACAGTTAATGCTAGGATAGATTGCGAAAAGGATGTTGTTACTATTGGTTTAGGTGATATGTCTGATGAGTTTAATTTCTCTAAATTTTGTAGACAACACCGTGAAGAGGAATTTCCTAGTAAAGATGAAATTATTGGTATTGCTTCTATTGTCGTGCCTCCTAGTGATCCTTTAGCACAATATTTGGTAGACCATGAAAATGATATGTTTATGAATGAAAGAAGGGAAATAGATGAAGTATTCTTTAAACAGGAACCCATCCCGAAACACAATTTTCCTGTCGAAATCCTAGGGGATCCTCCTCCACCCAAGGGTGATCCCGTGTTTGAGCTCAAACCGTTACCTGATACTCTTAAATATGCTTATCTTGATGAGAAAAAGATATATCCTGCTATTATTAGTGCTAACCTTTCAGAGCATGAAGAAGAGAGATTATTGAAAACTTCGAAGAAGCACCATGCTGCTATTTAATATACTCTCGATGATCTTAGGGGCATTAGTCCCACACTATGTCACCACAAAATAAATTTGGAGAAATATGCCAAACCAGATTGTGATCACCAACGACGGCTGAATCCTAAGATGAAAGAAGTGGTAAGAAAGGAAATACTAAAGCTCCTTGAGGCAGGTATAATTTATCCCGTTGCTGATAGTCAATGGGTAAGTCATGTCCATTGTGTCCCTAAAAAGGGAGGTATTACTGTCGTTCCTAATGATAAAGATGAATTGATTCCGCAAAGAATTATTATAGGTTATAGGATGGTAATTGATTTCCGCAAATTAAATAAGGCTACTATAAAAGATCATTACCCCTTACCTTTTATTGATCAAATGCTAGAAAGATCATCCAAACATACACATTTTTGCTTTCTAGATGGTTATTCTGGTTTCTCTCAAATACCTATGTCAGCTGATGATCAATCTAAGACCACTTTTACTTGCCCGTTCGGTACTTTTTCTTATAGACTTATGCCTTTTGGTTTATGTAATGCACCTGCTACCTTCCAAAGATGCATGATGGCTATATTCTCTGACTTTTGTGAAAAGATTCGTGAGGTTTTCATGGACGATTTCCCCGTCTATGGATCCTCTTTTGATGATTGCTTAAGCAACCTTGATCGAGTTTTGCAGAGGTGTGAAGAAACTAACCTTGTCTTGAATTGGGAGAAGTGCCACTTTATGGTTAATGAAGGTATTTTCTTGGGGCATAAAGTTTCTGAAAGAGGTATTGAAGTTGATAAAGCTAAGGTTGATCCTATTGAAAAGATGCCATGTCCCAAGGACATCAAAGGTATAAGAAGTTTCCTTGGTCAGGCCAGTTTTATAGGAGGTTCATTAAGGACTTCTCAAAAATTTCTCGGCCTTTGACTAATTTATTACAAAAAGATATACCATTTGTTTTTGATGATGATTGCGTAGAAGCATTTGGAATACTTAAGAAAGCATTGATCTCTGCACCTATTGTTCAGCCACCTGATTGGAATTTACCCTTTGAAATTATGTGTGATGTTAGTGATTATGCTGTAGGTGCTGTTCTAGGGCAAAGAATTGATAAGAAATTAAATGTTATTCAATATGCTAGTAAAACTCTAGACAATGCTCAGAGAAATTATGCTACTACTAAAAAAGAATTTTTGGCAGTTGTATTCTCTTGTGATAAGTTCAGACCTTATATTGTTGATTCTAAAGTAACTATTCACACAGAGCATGCTGCTATTAAATATCTTATGGAAAAGAAAGATGCTAAACCTAGACTTATTAGATGGGTTCTCTTGCTACAAGAATTCGATTTGCATATTATTGATAGAAAGGGAGCTGAGAACCCCGTTGCAGACAACTTGTCTAGGCTAGAGAATGTTCTTGATGACCCACTACCTATTGATGATAGCTTTCCCGATGAACAATTAAATGTCATAAATGCTTCTCGTACTGCTCCATGGTATGCTGATTATGCTAATTATATTGTTGCTAAATTTATACCACCTAGTTTCACATACTAGCAAAAGAAAAAAGTTTTTCTATGATTTTAGACATTACTTTTGGGATGACCCACATCTTTATAAAGGAGTAGATGGTGTTATTAGACGTTGTGTACCTGAGCATGAACAGGAACAAATCCTACGCAAGTGTCACTCCGAAGCTTATGGGGGAAACCACGCTGGAGATAGAACTGCACATAAGGTATTGCAATCCGGTTTTTATTGGCCTACTCTCTTCAAGGATGCCCGTAAGTTTGTTGTATCTTGTGATGAATGTCAAAGAATTGGTAATATTAGTAGACGTCAAGAAATGTCTATGAATTATTCACTTGTTATTGAACCATTTGATGTTTGGGGCTTTGATTATATGGGACCTTTTCCTGCCTCCTGTAACGCCCGGATAATTAGGCTATAGTAAAACTCTCCTAATGGTGCCATGTTGTCTCTGATTACTGTTGCTAATCTCTCGTTAGTTCAAAACCCGTTCAAAGTCAAATTCAAAACATGTCAAACAACAAAAGTTTTCAAAAGTTGAATCAAAAATGTTTGGATAGTGCCAAATATGGCATAGGTAATTATGGTGTAGATGGCACAATTTTATAAAATACTTAAATGCCCTATATTAAATAAGACAGAAAAAAATATAAGAAAAAAAAGAAAGCAACCCCCTGGGCTCCGGCCCAGCAGGCCACCAGGCCGCCCGACCGGCCCACCTGGCCAACAAACCGGTCGGCCCACCCCACACACCCCATAACACCCACTACCGAAACCCTAGCCCCCTGACCGCACCACTTGCCCCACTTTCCCCCACTCGCTCTCCCCTCCCCCCGATCCAGATCTGGATCGAGGGAACGGAACCCCCCCGACGCCCTACCCTTCACCGGCGCCGCCCGAAGACCACCCCGACGCCGTGCCGCCTCCCCGCCGGCCTGCCTCCTCAACGCACGTCGTCCCTGTCCCCTACCTCGCGCCCCCATTGCCATTTACCCTATGGCCCCGGTGTGAGCGCCTCCCCATGCTCCCTTTCCTCCTCTTCCCCCTGCCCCATTGGACATCATGGCCCGGCCGCGCCCTGGCCGCATGCGCGCGCACCACCCTCCCCCCCGATCGCGCCCGGCGCACCCCACAGGCGCCCTGCCCGACTTTCCCTGGCCTCCTCGCCCGCCCGTGGCGCGCATCGCTGCCCCTAACCGCGTCCACCCCGTGCTATTGCCGCATCTGCTTGCTGCTTGTCGCCGCACCTCCGCCTGCCGCTGTGTTCCTTGCTCGCTGCCTGCTTCTCGCTGTTTCTCGCTGCACCCGCGAGCCTCCGGCGGCCCCGCATCCCCTGTCGCTCGCGGCTGCGGCCCTTTTCCCCGCACCCGCATCGCCTTCGCCTGGCCAACCTAGCGCACGCGCGCCGCCGTCCCTGCGTCGCCTCCACATGCCACGGCCGGCCGGCGAGCCGCGCCGCTGACCACGCGCCCGACGCCGGCGCTTCGTCGCACACACGCGCTGCCCCGTCGCCTCGGGTCCGCCCCTATGGGCGCCTCACCCGCAACGGTGCTCGTTAGCCGCTAAGCCGCATTCGCCCCCTGGCCCAATGACAAATGGGCCCCACCCATAGAACGCGTTGAACGAAAATCTATACCTACTATTAAAGGGAATAGGTATTCTTGGTTTGGTTTAGTCCTTTTCGTTTGGTTGACACACGTTAAGAATCTGGGCCAGGTGCTTGTATATTGATGGGTTTTCATAGAGATCGCAAAAAATAATTGGGTCAAAATAAATCAACATTGTGCGACAAAATAAATTAACATTGTGGGAATTGAACGCAAGACATCATGGCTAGCTCTTTGATGTAACAACCAACGACCTATGCGCCTTTCGCATTTATTAATCCCAACTCGCTCTAAATATACGAGTGGCGGTTATCATGTTTAGGGCGAGGTAATTAAGCGAATGAGCTAACAAAGGCAAAATTGTGGGCTTAAATAGAATATTTAAACGGATGTGGCTAATTACCATTGTAATAACTAATAAAATATTGTCATCTTAATAAATTCTACATGATGGATTTGAGGTAAAAAGGTAGGATAATTAAGAGGAAGGGTCTGTAGGCTTCATTGTGTTGGGGCTACTAAATTAGAAAAGGGGGATTTGATTTCTGACTAAAACGGATGAGGACATCATGGTAATTAATGAAAGAATTATACTTAAATGTCATTCAAAAGGATGTACTTAAATAAAATCAGTGGGAGATTATGCCCTACAAAAAATATGAACATGGCTGAATTGCAACGCAACATGTTCTTCATAGTGAATTATGTGCTATTGTGGGACATTATGCTTGCACAAAGCATCAATTTTTCCCATCGCAACTGTTCTGGATAATGTTGATTAAATTAATTAAATAAATCCTAAAAATGATTTAAATCTTTTAAAATTAATATAAAATAAACCGTAGCTCGGATGGAAAAACTTTGTATATGAAAGTTGCTCAGAACGACGAGACGGATCCGGATATGCAGCCCGTTCACCACGCATCCCTAGCATAGTGAACACGCAAATTTCCCCCTCCGGTTCATCTGTCCGAAAATGCGAAACACCGAGGATATTTTCCCGGATGTTTCCCCCCTTCACCGGTATCACCTCATACCGTGTTAGGGCACACCTAGCATCATGCTTTGTCATGTGATGCATCGTCATGCATTTGTTTGCTTTATATTTATTGTTTCTTCCCCCTCTTCTCTCACTAGACACCGAGACCGACGCCGCTGCTACCTAGTACGACTACGGTGTTGACGACCCCTCTATCTTGCTAGAGCAACTAGGCAAGCCCCCCCTTGATCACCAGATATCGCCTATTCTTCTCTACTACTTGCATTAGAGTAGCGTAGCATTTTATTGCTTTCCGTTAATCCTATTCTATTGCATAGCCTATCATTGTTGCTACAACTGTTGATACCTTACCTGCAATCCTACATGCCTAGTATAGGTTGCTAGTTTATCATTAGTGGCCCTACATTCTTGTCTGTCTGCCATGCTATACTACCGGGTCGCGATCAATCGAGAGATGATCACGGGTATATACATACTATACAGGTGGTGACTAAAGTCAGGTCGGCTCGTTGAGTACCTGCGGGTGATTCCGATGTTAGGGGCTAAAGGGACAGGTGGTTCCACCCAGGTAGTGGTGGGCCTAGGTTCCCGACGGCCCCCAACTGTTACTTGAGGCGGAGCGACAGGGCAGGCGGAGACCACCTAGGTGAGAGGTGGGCCTGGCCCTGGTCGGCGTTCGCGGTTACTTCAAAATAACACGCTTAACGAGATCTGGGTATTTGATTTGAGTTTGGCTACTGGCCTATATGCACTAACCAACTACGCGGGAACAGTTATGGGCACTCGACGTCGTGGTATCAGCCGAAGCCTTCGTGACATCAGCGACTGAGCGGCGCGCGCCGGTTTGGACCGCGTAACGCAACTTCCTTTGTAATGGAGGTTGCTAGGTCTGCTCTCCGGCCGCCCTCGCAACGTGCAGATGTTCAATGGGCGATGGGCCCAGACCCCTGCGCCATAGGATTTAGACTGGCGTGCTAACCTCTCTGTTGTGCCTAGGTAGGGCTGCGATGTGTTGATCTTCCGAGGCCGGGTATGACCCAGACAAGTGTGTCCGGACAAAGGGGATCGAGCGTGTTGGGAAATGTGGTGCACCCCTGCAGGAAGTTAATCTATTCGAATAGCCGTGATCTTCGGTAACAGGACGACTTGGAGTTGTACCCTGACCTTATGACAACTAGAACCTGATACTTAATAAAACACACCCTTCCAAGTGCCAGATACAACCAGTGATCGCTCTCTCACAGGGCGACGAGGGGAGGATCATCGGTTAGGATTATACTATGCGATGTTACTTGGTGAACTTACCATCTACTCTCTTCTCCTGCTACAAGATGGAGGTTACCAGAAGCGTAGTCTTCAAAAGGACTAGCTATCCCCCTCTTATTCCGGCATTCTGCAGTTCAGTCCACATACGATACCCCTTTTGCATTTGATACCAATGCATACATATGTAGTGTAGCTCCTTGCTTGCGAGTACTTTGGATGAGTACTCACGGTTGCTTTGTTCCCCCTTTTCCCCCTTCCTATACCCGATTGCTGCGACCAGACGATGGAGCCCAAGAGCCAGACGCCATCGTCGACGACGACTCCTACTAAACTGGAGGTGCCTAATACTACGTGCAGCCTGCTGACGACGACCAGGAGTAGTTTAGGAGGATCCCACGCAGGAGGCCTGCGCCTCTTTCGATCTGTATCCCAGTTTGTGCTAGCCTTCTTAAGGCAAACTTGTTTAACTTATGTCTGTACTCAGATATTGTTGCTTCTGCTGACTCATCTATGATCGAGCTCTTGTATTAAAGCCCTCGAGGCCCCTGGCTTGTAATATGATGGTTGTATGACTTATTTTATTTGTAGAGTTGTGTTGTGATATCTTCCCGTGAGTCCCTGATCTTGATCGTACACGTTTGCGGGTATGATTAGTGTACGATTGAAGCAGGGGCGCCACAAGTTGGTATTAGAGCCATTGCCTGTAGGAATCCCCCTTCCACACTCCTTGGCCGAAGTCGAGTCTAGACATTACAAAACTTTTTACTAACATGGCTGTGTGCCTTACGGGCCCACGTCGCCATTTGGGTGGTATTAGGATCTTTTACTCCTCGATCCTTACTCTAGGACTCTGAACTCCCTTCTACTCGGGTTAAATGATTTTACTAACTCT
This sequence comes from Triticum aestivum, assembly GCF_018294505.1. Classification (NCBI taxonomy): domain Eukaryota; kingdom Viridiplantae; phylum Streptophyta; class Magnoliopsida; order Poales; family Poaceae; genus Triticum; species Triticum aestivum. Next base: position 162,227,585 of record NC_057809.1, on the reverse strand, counting down.
AACATTAGGATCCTGTGACCACGTTCACCCCAAAGTTGGATATGCCCGAGTTATTCTTTACAGTAGTATTTGAACATTATCCACATTGTCATTTGACTCCTTTGAAAACATCTTTGTTTTCAAATGGAACCCATGAGACAGGTCATGCGCCACACGACGGCCATTGGTGCCTCAGGATCACCTGATGTGTTGGTTAAGATGATGACCTATCTAGGTTATCGCTGGCACCCTGAGTACACTATCTACGAGGAGTACCAGGACTTCAACCAGGAGCAGTATGATGCCATCGTCCACATCTACTCTCGGGGAGTATGACTCCACTACTGTGCTGCACACTGCTCATGGTGTTGGAGTGACTATCGACATGGGGGTCCACGATGCTGCTTATGCTGCTCTGACATGTCTTCGTGGAGAGTATCGGGAGTTGGACACCTCCCCTTTCAGGCACATTGCTATCACATATGATGTTGGTGCAGAGGGATACTACACTGCTGCCTACTCCGCTGTCAGGACCCCGATTCTAAGTCACACCGATCTAGCCTGTAACACCTCATATCACTTTGCAGCCTCACGCACGGTATCCCCACGGGTGTCGCCTTACCATGGCACGGGACTGTTTGCGCCTTTTGGCTCACGTATATGATGGTGTCGCTAGCATCCATATGACAGAGAATCCGGGCCGACATGACTAGTCGTGAACCCAAAGTGGCACTAACTTACGGGAACAGGCATACATGAATCAACATCGAGCATGTCGGTCAGTAGCGTGTGAATCTGGGCTGTAGCAACTGGGCTAACAAGACTCCGGGAACCCGGGCAGTAGCAGGCTAGCAGGACTCCGGATGTCACCGCATGACATTTCCCCGAAGGGACAGACACAGGAACGAAGTGAATCACATGCCAGCCAGTCTAAGTGTTCCGGAGCAGTAGTGCTGGGCTAGCAGGACTCCGGTGAACCGGGCCGTAGCGGACTACTATGGCCCATTGAAGCACAAGGCTACATTTCCCCATAAGAGAGGCTACCAAGGATGAACAACTAGGTTGTCGGATCCCACACATACCAAGCATTTCAATCATACACACAATATGCTCGATATGTGTAAATACAACATGGCATCACAACATAACTCTATGACTCAAGTATTTATTCATTAGGCTCCGAAGAGCCAGATAATACAAACATGGGTCTCATGACCCAATATCTAGAGCATACAAGTCAAAGCACATGCGGAAGCTTAACATGTCTGAGTACAGACTTCTACAAATGAAAAAGGCTGAGAAGCCTGACTATCTACCAGATCCTGCCGAGGGCACAAGATCGTAGCTGAGGTATCAAGCTAAACGTCGAAGCCCACGTGGGACTACTAGCGAGACCGAAGTCTCTCTGTAAAACATAAATTAAGCAAACGTGAGTACAAATGTACCCAGCAAGACTTACATCAGAACTAACTACATATGCATCGGTATCAACAAAGGGGTGGTGGAGTTTGATTGTAGCAAGCCAGCTTTGACTCGGTGGCTATCCTGAACTACGACTGCAAGTAACTCTTTTGAGGTGGTGCACATGAGTCCACATATTCACCATATCAATACTCCACTACGGATCCGTCCCCGTCTCCCTACGAGAACGCCATCCATAGCACTGACGTTTATCTTGCGCATTTTAGAGTATCCACTTTCACTTGTCTATGAACTATGCCAGGGGTCCAAGTTTCCATATCCGAGGAATCCGGCTATTCGAATAGATAATGGTAACCCTACAGGGCTGTACTTCTTCATACACGCTCTCGCCACTTACCACCATGTACACGTCGTGTATCTCGACAACCTTCAAGCGGAAGCCTGGTGAGGTAGTCGGCCACGAACTGACTAATCACACAAGTCTGTCGTCCAGGTTTATCACCTATTCGGGTTCCATCCACAAGGAGATCCGGCCGGGGTGTCGCTCATGGCCCAAAAAGATGTGTACAGGGTTCCCAAGCCCACCATCTAGGTGCCACTTGGTACATCGGGCCACTGTGGCTAGTCTGTCCCAAGCCCACCTGTACCGAGTGCCACTTGGTAGACTACTAACACTACCTACAAACACCAGAAACCAGTTGCAACTCCTGGACAGAGATCGAGTTGATTAATAAGTCGAGAGGGGTCGAGTTACCGGAACCCAATGTGTGGTAGTAACTGTTCATGGATCACAAACATAGAACTCAGTTCCTGAGGACGGCTACAATGAGACAACCCACCATGTACTCCTACATGGCCTCTCACCACTACCTTTACCAAATCGTGTTCACACACGTAGCTCTCAACAGTAGGACATGCTCACCACATTCCAATTCATCCCCGATGAATCGAACCTGACTCAACTCTAAGTAGTAGCAGGCATGACAAACAAGCATGAATGAGTAGGCACATCAGGGCTCAAACAAATCCTACTCATGCTAGTGGGTTTCATCTATTTAGTGTGGAAATGACAGGTCATGCAGAGGAAAGGGGTTCAACTACCGTCGCATGTAATAGTTGATTCGCTGTTGTCCTAATGCAGTAAAAGAGAGCAAGAGCGAGAGAGTGGGATTGTATTGGAATGAATAAGGGGGTTTTGCTTGCCTGGCACTTCTGAAGATAGTATAGTTCTTCATCGGTGTCATCGAACTCATCGTCGAAAGCACGTCTATCGATACGGGACAAATACCGGCAACAAAGAAAGAGAGCACAATCAATGCAATGCACAATATGATGCATGATCATGACATGTCAATATTCTATGTTTTGAGCTAATGCAACTAGCAACATGTTAAATGGAGTTGGTTTGAACCCTAGGTTCAAATTCAAACTCCATATGTGAGGGTTTAAATGCCATTTATATGATTTGGCCTAAACAGCAGCCATAATTTGTTCTAACATGCATGACTATGGTACAGATGGATAGATTGTATTTTTCTGATCATTTTTCATATATAATTTATTTCATTCTGAGCTACGGTTGAATTTCTATGATTTTTAGAAGTTTTGGATATTTTTTGAAATAAATAAATCATTTAAGATTTATTTAAATTCCAGAAAAGGATTACTGCGTCAGCCTGACATCATCATGACGTTAGTAGGTCAATGGGGCACGGTCCAGGTCAAACCTGACCAGTGGGACCCACTGGTCAGTGACCCGGTGCCAGTTTGTCTCAAGGTGGGGCCAGTCAACGGTGACGTCAGCGGGTCAACTGACGTGCGGGGTCCACTATGTTTAGGTTAAAACTTAACAGGGGTTTACCCCGTGGTTAAAAAGGTGGTGGGGCCTACATGTCATCGACACGTGACACTAACTAAACACTATTAACACCTAAACTAATGGCGACACATCAGCGTCACCGGAGTTAGACGCCGGCGACCTCAACTCGCGGCGGAAAGGTCACCGGAGCGGCGCTACGGGCGGCAGTGGGTCAAGCCAAGGGCACCAGTGGGTTGCCCTCGCTCTCCCGCATCCAGGGGTGGCACCTGCTGGTCGCGGGGCGATCTGTAGCAGCAGCAGCGGCAAGTTGGGCGGCGGCCGGGGTTCGGCCAAGGCGGGGCTACGGCGTAGAGGGCAGGCGCGACCAGGGGTGAAGGGGGACCTCTATCTTTTATTTCTATTTTCTATTTTCTAACATTTGTTTCTGATTTAGTAAAATACTAAATCAATTTTAAACTTCATGAAAATAATTGTGTCACCTAAGTGGACTTATACAAAGCCACACAACAATTTTCAGAATTATTGAACATATTTATATATATATAATAAATATAAATCCAATTAAAATAGTTATTGAATTAATTCCAAATGCCCAAAATAAATATCTATTGAGCTCCTAAAAATATTGGTTTGAATTTTGACTCTGACAAATATTTTCAGAGAGTAACATGAACATTTTCTTGGACCTTTTTGGAGCAATTTTTATCTAGGTTACTTCCAGAAATGATTTCTAAGGGTTTGACAAATCCCCATTTCAAATTTAAATGAAATTTAAACATGATGCACACCTGACTAGCTAGTCTAGGTCATACCAGAACTAGGGATGTGACAACTCACCCACACTAAACAAGAATCTCATCCCGAGGTTCTAGCGTAGGGTAAAAGGAAGAGGGGACTCGAACTATTACAATCTTCATGATCCAACCGCACTTCATAAGAACTTGGATTGCTTGCATCATGTTGATCTTGACATCCTTGCTTTCGAGATCTTTGTCCAACACAGTGACGACAGAAAGAAACTTTACAGGAATCGATCTTCTCAAGATCGAGCAACTCAAGATCAACTCATGGAGTGAGACGTTGAAACATCTCTCGAGTTGAGACACAAAACACACATCAAGAGAGATGGAAGAAACAGATGACGGAGGTTCAATTTGGTAGGCAACAATTCCACGATGGAGTAGGATGGTGAATGGTTTCACGATATTAATGAAATAATTGCCATGATTCCATTACGAGACACCTCAGGGGAGGTGACTCGTAGAATTATTCCCTTAAGTGGCAAAAAGAATTACTTTTGATACGGAGATCATTGAAATTATCTATACCAACCTGAGGCAATTCACCAACAATCGTTTGGCGGGGTACGAAAGGATGGCACAACCGGACCAGAATGGATGATGTGGTCTACCTTATTGAAGACAATGCAATGGAGGATTTTGCTTATCATCGGGAATGGATGGGACCCATGGTAGGATGGCACCACGGCGGGTGCAGGCTGGGAACAAAATGCAAACGCTGGGAATGATTCTAGTAACTGGGGAGAAGCTCAACAGTAGAAATGATTCCACTGTTTGAATGATTATAGCATAATCGAAGGAACTGGGAGCACATGAATTCCTGGGGAGCAACTTCTACAATAAGTCGCACGAAGTCCTCATGGAGAAGATGGAAAAAATTGCTCAATCAAGATACTACAATGATAGATTTTTTGACTAGGTGTGTCGGCCAGAACAACAACCTTGTTGGGACCTACATCATAGATCTTGGAATAGCTCCAACCATCATATCTGCCTGAGATTCAGATCTGGTTGGTAACGGAACATTTCAGACAGCATGTCTGGAAAAGAAATTTTGCAACACAAACCGACAAGATGATGTTGCGAGATTCTCAGGAAATGAACTACGATAGTAAGATCCAAAACATGAGCCGATTCTGCTACATACATGTGAACATGATGTCCAAGACAAGCATGATCACGTAGAAGTCCTACAACAAACACTACCGAGTTCAGGTGGGGAACCATCATCGAGGATATCGAAGTCCTTGTATAAGTCTTGCTCTTAAGAAGGAACTTCTTCTCCTTGAACAAATCAATCAGTGGCTTGGTGTGCTAGGGAATACATATGGAATGGAGGTAATTAATCTACCAAACCATAGAATACATTCGCCCATGCATAATTGACTTGGGATGGTACTAGAGGAAACAAAACAATCTTTCTCGAAAACACGGCGGCAACTTGCACCAAATGCACATGAATTCGAGGAAGTCACTTCTTCCATCCAAGCATACACTTCATGAACGGAACACAAAGGCATTTCTTAGAAAGTTTTCAACACTAGGTTGATGTTCACCATGACTCATGGGGGAGATAAAATGCTGCTGATGGGCTCAATAACAAATCATTGAAATTTCCATATCACTGGACTTCCATCATCATGTGAACACGGTGATAGCATTGGTCAGACCAAAAGATGTAATGGTGTATGCTCGAGGGATCAACCACGAGTAAGACAACATTATGAACATCGTTGGTTCTGATTTGACTTGACAATAGCCCATACTCAAGTCAAAGTTTTGACAAGGCAATAGATCCAACAACTGATCACGAGGACCAATCGATGGAGATATCATCTTTCTTCAACACACACACACACACAAGATATCCCCTTTGGAGTGAACTAAGTGGATTAAGCTTTTATCTTCCAACTATCCAAGTTGTTGTTTTAGCTTAACCAATTAGTTCAGAGGTATCTAACATAGATTCTTGGAGAAAGAGTTGTTTATTGGAAAACCAACTTGATCACGAACTCAACATATCGGTCAGGGGACGACCTGGTGATACTTCCCTGAAGATATCCAGAAAATCACGAACCACCAATATGTTATTATGCTTGAGAACAATCTTGCTTTTCAGGGCAGGATGATATAATCAAGGAGCGAGGGATTGTCACAATCCTAACTCATTGGTCGACGAGTGCACCCAGAAATATGGACTAGGTAGCACGACCAATCTTAGGATGATGATTCAATAACCAGCGCGCTAAGAATGAGAGTATTGTCCATTAACTACCAAGCAACAGAGTTGCTAGGAGTATTGATTTCGCACATCACAGTACACTTGTCGGCATTCCGGTTACAATAACACGGAACCAAGGAATGAACAATGATGGCAAGAAGTATTACTGCATCAAGAATTCATAAGAGGTGGTGCAATTCTCATGACACTCCTGACATAAAGATGGTAACACTCCAAGGTAGAGCAGAGCAAGAGCTGGATTGGCATTTTGATCTGCGGAATACAATTGTTTTGACCCAATCCTAGATATGGATGAGGTTCTGGGGTTTGTTTCTCCTAGTCATTCTGGAATAGGATGGATTGACGGACCACAAGAATAATAAGCATCGATAACACATATGCACAATTAGTCCTGACTATCAATTGATAGACGGAGGGCCAGAAAATAACTAAAGAGGGACAACTCAAAGGAATATATAACTTTCTGAGTTGTGGGTGCATAGATCAGTATGCCGAGCAAAGTTCAACATAATTCTTCCGGATAACCCATGCAGAAAAGGAAGGACTGGCAGAGTCACAATATGAATGGAGTACTCCTCAAGAGCACCCTGGTTGTGATCTTTTGGTTCAAAAGAACTTCTGCCATGATGGTTCATGGTATTGGAAGAATGAGATACCGTGGACCTCGAGGACTATCGCAAAGGTGACTAATATCTTAAGGAAACTAGCAAATACTAACAACATGAAGTAAGTAGGGTGGATCTCGGGTTCAGAAACCCGGAAGTAGAATACCTACTAACTAATAACATCACAGGATGCTTTCGAGAATGATGGCCAGAATCATCACACGGGGAACACTAATCATGGCTAGATTACTAGGTGATCCTCTAAGACACCTAGGGTCATAATAATAGCTCCAACATATATGTCGAGGCAATAGAGTACCTCAACTCACCAATTAGTGTGGTTAAACTGGCCCAAAGAAACATCGGGAACTGAAGGAAGGGATTTGTAGATGTATCAGACTGTTTAGAGACCTGGGATGACTCGGACAGCATAACGACTGTAAATGCTCAAAATGATTTGAGACATCCTGCAAAAATGGTGGCATAACCACTCAACATCACAATATCAAGGTTCTGAGGCCAGCTATGAACATATGGAAGTAGTAGGAACTAAACTGAGGCTTGAACTCAACAATCCTAGGCAACTACGGTTTAGTAACACGTCATCTTGAGAGATAGAAGAGAAGCCTAGTTCTTAACCCCGTAGAAAAGATAAGATGACTCAGATCAGAAGGTCATGACGATAAGGAGTAAAAAGAGCCTTACGTTCCCATCCACAATCAATTCCCTTATATAACTAAGACATTTCTAGACACGACTTCGACCAGCTTGGCTTGGTAATCCTATAGGAAGTCAGGCTCTGATACCAACGCTGTCAGGACCCCGATTCTAAGTCACACCGATCTAGCCTGTAACACCTCATATCACTTTGCGGCCTCACGCACAGTATCCCCACGGGTGTCACCTTACCATGGACAGGGACTGTTTGTGCCTTTTGTCTCACGTATATGCTGGTGTCGCTAGCATCCATATGACAGAGAATCCGGGACGACATGACTAGTCGTGAACCCAAAGTGGCACTAACTTACGGGGACATGCTTACATGAATCAACATTGAGCATGTCGGTTAGCAGCGTGTGAATCCGGGTTGTAGCAACTGGGCTAATAGGACTCCGGGAAACTGGGCTGTAGCAGGCTAGCAGGACTCCGGATGTCACCGCGTGACATTTCCTCGAAGGGACAGACACAGGAACGAAGTGAATCACATGCCGGCCAGTCTAAGTGTTCTGGAGCAGTAGTGCTGGGCTAGCAGGACTCCGGTGAACCGGGCTGTAGCGGACTACTATGGCTCATTGAAGCACAAGACTACATTTCCCCATAAGAGAGGCTACCAAGGATGAACAACTAGGTTGTCGAATCCCACACATACCAAGCATTTCAATCATACACACAATATGCTCGATATGTCTAAATACAACATGGCATGACAACATAACTCTACGACTCAAGTATTTATTCATTAGGCTCCGAAGAGCCAGATAATACAAACATGGATCTCATGACCCAACATCCAGAGCATACAAGTCAAAACACATGCGGAAGCTTAACATGTCTGAGTACAGACTTCTACAAATGAAAAAGGCTGAGAAGCCTGACTATCTACCAGATCCTGCCGAGGGCACAAGATCGTAGCTGAGGTATCAAGCTAAACGTCGAAGCCCACATGGGACTACTAGCGAGACTGAAGTCTCTCTGTAAAACATAAATTAAGCAAACGTGAGTACAAATGTACCCAGCAAGACTTACATCAGAACTAACTACATATGCATCGGTATCAACAAAGGGGTGGTGGAGTTTGATTGCAGCAAGCCAGCTTTGACTCGGTGGCTATCCTGAACTACGACTACAAGTAACTCTTTTGAGGTGGCGCACACGAGTCCACATATTCACCATACAATACTCCACTATGGATCCGTTCCCGTCTCCCTACGAGAACGCCATCCATAGCACTCACGCTTATCTTGCGCATTTTAGAGTATCCACTTTAACTTGTCTATGAACTATGCCAGGGGTCCAAGTTTCCATATCCGAGGAATCCGGCTATTTGAATAGATAATGATAACCCTGCAGGGGTGTACTTATTCACACACATTCTCGCCACTTACCACCATGTACACATCGTGTATCTTGACAACCCTCAAGCGGAAGCCTGGTGAGGGAGTCGGCCACGACCTGACTAATCACACAAGTCTCTCGTCCAGGTTTATCGCCTATTCGGGTTCCATCCACAAGGAGATCCGGCCGGGGTGTCGCTCACGACCCCAAACGATGTGTACAGGGTTCCCAAGCCCACCATCCGGGTGCCACTTGGTACACCGGGCCACTGTGCCTAGTCTGTCCCAAGCCCACTTGTACCGGGTGCCACATGGTAGACTACTAACACTACCTACAAACACCAGAAACTAGTTGCAACTCCTGGACAGAGATCGAGTTGATTAATAAGTCAAGAGGGGTCGAGTTTCCGGAACCCAATGTGTGGTAGTAACTATTCATGGATGACAAACAAGCATGAATGAGTAGGCACATCAGGGCTCAAACAACTCCTACTCATGCTAGTGGGTTTCATCTATTTACTGTGGAAATGACAGGTCATGCAGAGGAAAGGGGTTCAACTACCACAGCATGTAACAGTTGAATCGGTGTTGTCCTAATGCAGTAAAAGAGAGCAAGTGCGAGAGAGTGGGATTGTATCGGAATGAACAAGGGCGTTTTGCTTGCCTGGCACTTTTGAAGATAGTATAGTTCTTCATGGGTGTCATCGAACTCATCGTCGAAAGCACGTCTATCGAGAGGGGACAAATACTGGCAACAGAGAAGGACCATCAATGCAATGCACAATATGATGCATGATCATGACATATCAATATGCTGTGTTTTGAGCTAATGCAACTAGCAACATGTTAAATGGAGTTGGTTTGAACCCTAGGTTCAAATTCAAACACCATATGTGAGGGTTTAAATGTCATTTATATGATTTGGCCTAAACAGCAGCCATAAGTTGTTCTAACATGCATGAAAATGGTACAGATGGATAGATTAGATTTTGCTGATCATTTTTCATATATAATTTATTTCATTCTGAGCTACGGTTGAATTTCTATGATTTTTAGAAGTTTAGGATATTTTCTGAAATAAATAAATCATTTAAGATTTATTTAAATTCCAGAAAAGGATTACTGCGTCAGCCTGACATCATCATGACGTCAGCATGTCAACGGGGCACGGTCCAGGTCAAACCTGACCAGTGGGACCCACTGGTCAGTGACCCGGTGCCTGTTTGTCTCAAGGTGGGGCCAGTCAACGGTGACGTCAGCGGGTCAACTAACGTGCGGGGTCCACTTTGTTTAGGTTAAAACTTAACATGGGTTTACCCCGTGGTTAAAAAGGCGGTGGGGCCTACACGTCATCGACACGTGACACTAACTAAACACGATTAACACGTAAACTAATGGTGCCACATCAGCGTCACCGGAGTTAGACGCCGGCGACCTCAAGTCGCGATGGAAGGTCACCGGAGCGGCGCTACGGGAGGCTGTGGGTCAAGCCAAGGGCACCAGTGGTTTGCCCTCGCTCTCCTGCATCCAGAGGTGGCACCTGCTGGTCGCGGGGCGATCTGTAGCAGCAACGGCGGCAAGTTGGGCGGCGGCCGGAGTTCGGCCAAGGCGGGGCTACAGCGTAGAGGGCAGGCGCGACCAGGGGAGAAGGGGGAGATGACGGCGGGGGATCACATAGATTTGAACGGCGCCGTCGTTGAGCTCGGGGAGGCACTGGATGATGCAGATCGTTGGGCGAAGTCTAGCGGCAGATGCGGCGGTGACGAGCTCGGAGGCGTCGTCACAGGGAGTCCGGCGATGTGACCTTCGTCTTGGTGAGGCGGTGCTCGACGGCGGACCAGTGGGACATGACAACGGGGCTCGGCGTGGGCAGTAGCTACGGCGACGGTGAGCGGCGGCGACGAGCTTCGCTCGGTGGTGCTCGGGGAAGGGGGACAGACGAGGGATAGGCATGGGAGAGAGGGGGAGAGTGACCAGGGGGTTGCGGGCGTCTTCGTGGCGCTCGAGTGAGGACGGGGGAGGCAGCAGGAGGTGGAAGTACGAGGTGCCTTCGCCTCCTGTGCGTGCACCACACCGTCATCCTCTTGGCAAGGAAGGAGACGACTGTCCCCTGGCTCTGGTGGGCTGGGCATGCTGGGCCATGTCAGGTGAGCGCCAGGTAAGCCGTATCTTTCTCCTCTGTCTTTTATTTCTATTTTCTATTTCTGACATTTGTTTCTGATTTAGTAAAATACTAAATCAATTTTAAACTTCATGAAAATAATTGTGTCTTGGATTTATACAAAGCCACACAACAATTTTCAGAATTATTGAACACATATATATATAATAAATATGAATCCAATTCAAATAGTTATTGAATTAATTCCAAATGCCCAGAATAAATATCTATGAGCTCCTAAAAATATTGGTTTGAATTTTAACTCTGACCAATATTTTCAAAGAGTAACATGAACATTTTCTTAGACCTTTTTGGAGCAATTTTTATCTGGGTTATTTCCAGAAATGGTTTCTAAGGGTTTCACAAATCCCCATTTCAAATTTAAATGAAATTTAAACATGATGCACACCTGACTAGCTAGTCTAGGTCATACCAGAACTAGGGATGTGACATCCACTGTCACCCGAGAGCCTTTCTACCATCAGAACCTGGTTCTGCATGCTGATGGGCTGGATCGAGCTAACCGAGCTCTTCGCCACGAGTTGTACACCACCTATCAGCACCTTTACCGTGCTCTGACGCTGTTGCACCCCCTTGTCCGATCAGATGGTCTGCCGCGTTCTGCGATCTACCCAACCAGGACCGTGATGCCCCAGGGTGTCGGTTGGCCAGATGTGGGAGGCTACTCTCCCGCACTTGGTCCTCTTCTTCCACTTGAGCGTCGGGTTCTGCACCAGAGTATCCGCGGACCCCAGGCTACTCATGCGAAGGACTTCCCGTTGTGTCACTACCAGCTGTCAGGCTACACCTACCTCCACAGTTCCTCCTGGGACTGATGTAGGCTTGCTTGTTATTGTTAGATGTAGTCACCGCGAGCCTGCGTGCCGCCTATGATGTTCTTAGGCTATGTACTGAACTCTATGTATCGAACTCTATGCATGATCTCTTTTGTAAGATATGCCAACTACTATGTAGTATCTATCGTGTGCCTTTCATTATGCATGTTTCATCATGAATGATTCTTGTCCTTGCAAATTCTCAATGCTGAACTACCCCTGTTATATATTAGCAGGATGGTTAGACCGGGTGGTCGTGGTCGTGGTGGCCATGCCCCACCACCGCCTGAGTACATGGCTGGTATGATCCAACAGTTCGAGCTGAACCGCTAGTTCATGGAAAATATGACAGCTCAGTTTCCTCGCCCCAATATGAATCAACAGCTAGCCCAAGTGACTCTGCAGGATTTCATGCGCCTCAACCCAACTGTGTACCGCAGCTCTACTCAGCCTCTGGATGCTGATGATTGGCTCCGTGACATCAGCTATGAGATGGAGTCTGCTGATGTAGCCCCTGCCAGCTATGTCACCTTTGCTTCCTTCTTCTTGAAGGGACCCGCTGCTCAATGGTGGGACAGTCATAGGCGTACTCTGCCAGTTGGAACAATCATCACCTGGCCAGACTTCCAAGCTGCTTTTCATGCTCGCTTCATTCCTCAGGGAGTCATGGACTGTAAGAAGCGTGAGTTCCAAAACCTCACCCAGGGCAACAAAACTGTCGAAGCTTATCAGCGGGAGTTTCTTGACTTGTCCCGCTATGCTGAAGAAGACATTGCAACTGATGCACGCTGACAGGAGAAGTTCCATGATGGCCTTCAAGCTAACATCAAGCTCGCACTTCTAGTGCATGACTTTGCTGATTTCGCCACCTTGGTGAACAAGGCCATCAATGTCGAAACTGGTCTGCAGGAACACCAGAGCTCTCACAGGCGCAACCGTGACACAGGCTCATCTTCGGGCCCATCCTCGCAGAAGCGTAGGAATGGATTCCCAACATCATGTACCATCCAAATGCACCTGCTCCAAGGCAATCCTATGCTGCATCGCGTCTGCCTCCCCCACCAACTAGGCAGCCAAGACTTCCAGCTCCACCACCCCGAGCTCCTGTTCCCACTCCCAATAATGATCTGTGCTACAAGTGTGGCCAACCTGGTCACCTTGCTAGGAACTGCTATCAGAATCCAAACCAGAATCAACTGGCCCTTCCTGCAGCTGGCCGTGGAAGCAACCAGCCTCGCAACAACAATGCCAGGTCTTATGGTCGTGTTCATGCCAACCATGTTGATAGCCTGCTACTATGATGGGTACACTCCTCATAAATTCAGTCGCTGCAACTGTTTTATTTGATACAAGTGCATCACATTCATTTATGTCAGAGGATTTTGCATTCATGCATGGCATTAAAAGCGAGGACATGAACACTTCGCTATTAGTACACACTCCCGCGGGCCAATGTCGGACCTCCATGATTTGCAACGATGTCCCCGTTGAAATCGAACGATTGGAATTCCTTGTCTCTCCCATTGTACTGAAGTCCTATAGAATCGACCTCATTCTGGGAATGGATTGGTTGAAAGCGCATAATGCTTCTATAGTTTGCGCCACTAAGACCATCCATCTGCTACACCCTTCTGATGAAATAATTGCTTACCAGGCTCATCTAGTTCAGAACGCCGAGGCACGGCTTTATGCCTTGAATGCGTTGAACACTGCAGCACTCGAGGGCATTGAAAACATTCCCGTCGTTCGTGAATTCCAAGACATCTTTCCGAAAGAACTTCCATGGATTCCCCCTGCTAGAGCTGTCAAATTCATCATCGACTTGAGACCAGGCACCACCCCTCTAGCCAAACGACCCTACAAGATGCCGCCACATGAACTCATTGAGCTTAAGGAGGAAATCGACAAATCTCTTAGAAAAGGTTTCATTTGCCCTAGTTGCTCTCCTTGGGGAGCACCTTCTCTCTTTGTTAAGAAGAAGGATGGGACGAACCGATTAGTCCAAGACTACCGTCCTATAAACCAAGCTACAATTCAGAATAAATACCCTCTTCCTCGGATCAATGATCTTTATGATCAACTGGCTAGTTCATCAGTGCTCTCCAAACTCGACTTGAGGTTGGGTTACCACCAGATCCGTGTTCGTGACTCGGTATGGATTATATGAGTACACCGTCATGTCATTCGGCTTAACGAATGCTCCCGCCACCTTCTCTCGTCTGATGAACTATATATTCGTGGATTACCTCGACAAGTTCGTCGTGGTTTATTTGGATGATATCCTTGTATTTTACAAGAACAAGGAAGAACATGCTGAATATCTTCGTCTTGTGCTGGAAAAGTTTCGAGAGCATCAACTCTATGCTAAGTATTCCAAGTGTGAATTCTGGCTCCCTGAAGTAACCTATCTTGGGCATGTCATCTCCAAGGATGGTATTGCCGTCAACCTTGAATGAGTTCAGGCTATTCTTGATTGGACTCCTCCAAAGAATGTCAAGCAAGTCCGAAATTTTCTCGGTCTTGCCAGCTATTGCCGTCGATTCATCAAGAACTTCTCCAAGATCGCTAGGCCTCTGACTAATCTGTTGCATAAGGGTGTCAAGTTCCAATGGACAGACAAGTGTCAGGAAAGTTTCCAGGCGCTCAAAGACAAGTTGACTTCTACCCTAGTGCTTGCTCCACCTGATACTAAGAAGGACTTCGTCATTTACGGCGACGCTTCCCTTCAAGGATTAGTGTGTGTCCTAATGCAAGAGCGCAGAGTGATTGCTTATGCCTCTCGTCAACTGCACCTTCATGAAGAAAACTATCCAGTTCACGACCTCAAGCTTGCTGCTGTCATTCCTGCTCTGAAGCAGTGGCGACATTAACTTCTCGGTAATCGTTGCGAGATCTTCACCGACCACCAAAGTCTGAAGTATCTATTTACTCAGCTAGATCTGAACCTCCGTCAGCAGAGATGGATGGAGACTGTTGCAGACTTTGATGTGGGTATATCCTATACCCCAGGCAAGGTTAATGTAATGGTTGATGCCTTGAGCCGCATGTCTTACTGCAACCACCTCCAGGTTCACAAAGTTCAGTCCTCGCTTGTTGAAGAATTCAGAGAGCTGAACCTCCATATTGTTCCCCCTGGTGCACTTGCTCCACCTCCTGAGGAGTTTCGCAAGATGAACCTCCATGTTGTTTCCCAGGGTTCCGTCAATACCCTGGCTGTCAAACCAGATCTCTTGGAATCCATCAAGAGAATTCAGGGATATGACTCTCAAGCCCACAAGATTAAACGCCATCTAGCTGAAGGAAAGCCCTCATTCTTCACTATCGCTGATGATGGCGCCTTGTACTTCAAAGGCCGCCTAGTGGTGCCATGTTATGAGAAAAACCATGATATGACACAGGAGGTTATGAAAGAAGCTCATGATACACCTCTGTCCATCCATCCTGGTAGTACAAAGATGTACTAGGATATTCATCAATGATTCTGGTGGTCTAATATGAAGCAAGACATTGCTCGTTATGTTGCTGAGTGTGACGTTTGCTGTCGTATCAAAGCAGAACATCAAAGGCCTGCTAGAACTCTGCAACCTATCTCTATCCTGAATGGAAATGGGACCATGTTGAAATGGAATTCGTCACTGGATTTCCCAAATCGCAGAAAGGTAATGATGCTATTCTTGTCGTCATTGACCGGCTTTCTAAAGTTGCACATTTTCTGGTGGTCAAAGAAACAATCACTGCTAGTCATCTTGCAACTCTCTACATGTCCAGAATTGTTTCACTTCACGGTATTCCACTGGTTATCAGTTCGGACCGTGGCAGCTTATTCACTTCAAGATTCTGGGCTAGTTTCCAAGAAGCTATGGGAACTCATCTGTCGTTCAGTACTGCGTTTCATCCTCAGTCGCAAGGATAGGTTGAACGTGTCAACCAAGTTCTCGAAGACATGGTTCGAGCTTGTGTAATTTCCTTCGGCAAGAAATGGGAGGAATCTCTTCCATATGCCGAGTTCTCTTATAATAATAGCTATCAAGCTAGTCTGAAGATGTCCCCCTTTGAAGTGTTATATGGACGAAAGTGTTGAACCCCTCTGAACTGGTCAGAAACCGGGGAACGTCCACTCTTCGGTCCGGATATTATCCAACAGGCCGAAGAACCAGTCCGCTTTATTCGCGAGAATCTCAAGACTGCTCAGTCACTAAAGAAAAGTCAGTATGATCTTCATCATAAAGACATGGTATATCAACCTGGCGAAAAGGCTTATCTTCGAGTTACACCAATGAAGGGTGCTCACCGCTTCGGGATCAACGGCAAGCTAGCTCCTCGCTATATCGGTCCCTTCACTATTCTCGAAAGGCGTTGTCACACCCTAGTTAGTTCAAGCATTAGAGTGTGCATAATGTTTAAATTCCTCTTAAATTTGAAATGGGGAAGACAGAACCCCCAGCACCCCCTGGAAACAACTAGGGTTTACTAAAATTATTTTCAATGAACCCAAAATGCCCTTCACAAAAAGTTCATCATTTCTGGATTGGGCTAAAACCCCTGGCAAAAATGGTGCACTCTTTTCTAGGACATTCTGGATTCCCTGAATTAAATCATAAGTATTTGAATTTGGGCATTTAAATTCTATAAAAAAAATTAAATGCTCAAATAATTCTGGAAATAAGTGTGGGCTGTTGGGAATAATCTAAACAGAGCACCTGATTATTTTCAGGATTTTTAAAGATGTCTAGGTATTTTTAATAAAGCCCAACAGTTCCAGAAAAATAGAAAAAGAAAACAAAACAAAAGAGAGAGAGAGAAACTTACCAGGCACGGCCCACAAGCCCACCTGGCTCGGCCTAGCCGACTGGCGCTTGCCAGTTGTCCCCCTCCTCTCGCCAGGAGGATGAGGAGCGCGTGGCCGGCGCCCGCGGCCACACGCCGGCCACCTCCTGCTTCCGCCGACGCCCTGGAGGCGTCCACGAGTGCCACGCCGACCCCCACGTCTCCCTCTCCTTCTTCCCACTCTCCCCGTGGCCTCTCTCCCTCTCTGGCACTCTCCCCACCCTCCTGCCGAGCACAGCCGTCACCGCCGACAAGCTTCACCGCAGCCACCGCCGTCCATTTGCTGCCCCGACATGCCAGGAAGCTTCGCCGTCGTCGACTACATCAAGTAGGCCGAGCCTCGTGCGCTCGCTCGCCCCGGAGATGCTGCACCGAGCTCGTTCTCAACTCCGGCCACCGGAGATCCCCTTCGCCGCCCCACTCGCTCCAACCCTTCCCCGAGCTCGCCGTCCGCTCCCCTGCAACCGCTGTGAGCTCCGCCATCGTTTCCCCCTCTCCCCGCGCTCGTCCGTGTCCTCTAACCCCCTCTACCATCAAAGCCGAAGCTCGCCGCCACCACCGCACGTCGCCGTCGTGGCCATAGCCACGTTGGGACGCCACCGAGCACACCTTCGTCCTCCACGCACTCCTAGGAGCCTAACACACCACTCCCCACGCCACGCCGTGCCCCGTAGCTTCGGTTTCATCCTCGCCCAAACTCCGGCAACCGCCAAGGTCGTCGCCGGCGTCGTTCCCGGCCTCCCCGAGCTCCACTTTCTCCACCAAACGATGCGGCTCGCTCCCCGCGTCACGTAGCTGCTCTCCGCCGTCGTTTTGGTCACCGGAGATGCAAACCCGAGCCCCTCCGCCGCGTCTGTTGTCGCCGGCGTCAAGCCGCCGGCGAGTTGACCCTGTTTGACCCCCATGTGGGCCCAGGTAGACCCCCCCCTGAGTCTATGACAGGTGGAGCCGGTCTGCTAATTAGTTTAGGATTAGTTTTAGCTAAATTTAATTAGTTTAGTCACTGACATGTGGGCCCAGGCCCCACTGACAGCTAATTAGTGTTAATTTAATTCTGTTAATTAGTTGTGACACTAACAGAGAGGGCCCACCAGTCAGGTTTGACCTGGCCGACCCAGTTGACCCGCTGACATCACACCTATGTCATGCTGATGCATTAATTCAATTACTGAATTTATTCTTTAATAGGAAATTCCAGAAAATAGTCAAAACTTCTAAAAATCATAGAAATTCAACCATAGCTCCAAATGCAAAGATTTATATATGAAAAATGACCAGAAAAATTCAATCTATCCATCTGTAATGGTTTCATGCATGACAAAACAAGTTAACATTGCTGCTTAAGCAGAATAAGGTAATGCACTAATAAGTCCATGTTTAATGAGCTAATATTTGAATCTCTGATTCAAATGAGTTCATCCCCTTCTATTTTAGCTTGCATTAGGCCAAGACACTTTCATCTTGCCATGTCATAGCATGCATCATGTTGTTGCATATTGCCATGTGTCGATTATGTTCGGTGTGATCTTCGTGGTAGGTTCTGCCTCCGAGGATAACCCCAAGTATCCGTCTGAAGGGCAGTACCCTACTACCACTACAACAGGCAAGCATCCCATTGATCATTCCGATACAAACCCAAGTTCTCGCTTCTGCTCTTGTTTACTGCATTAAGACAACATGATTCAAACTGCTGTGTGGCACGGTAGTTGAACCCTTATCCTTTGCATGACCTGTCATTGCCACAGTAACTAGATGAAACCCACTAGCATGTGTAGGAGTTGATTGAGCCATGTATGTGATTCCTACCTTGCTATGCCTGCTATGCTTAGAGTTGTGTCAGGTCTGGTTCATCTGGGTGATGGGCTAGAGTGAAATATTGATGTCAGTAATGTGAGGGATGTGTTGAACATGTTTTGGTAAAGGTATCGATGAGAGGCCATGTAGGAGTACATGGTGGGTTGTTTCATTGAGACCGTCCATAAGAACTGAGATCTGTATGTGTGATTTAAGATGCAGTTACTACCGTACATTGGGCCCGAAACCAATGGACCCTCTCGGCTTCTTAATCACCCTAGTACTCTGTCCAGGAGTTGCAAATAGTTTCTGGTGTTTGTAGGTTATGTGTTGGCGGCCGTGCGTAGCGCTGACCCTAGGGGTGGGCTATGTTGCGGTAGATACACCGTGGCCGGGTACGCCGGGCACCCGTTTGGCGTCTCGGGACCCTGTTCACATCGTTCGGGGCCGTATGTGGAAACCTCGGCCGGACTCCCTGCGGATGGAACCTGGATATGCGATAAACCTGGACTAGAGACTTAAGTGTTTAGGTAGGCCGTGGCCGACACCCTCGCTGGGCTTCCGCTTGAAGGTTGCCGAGTACATGTCGTGTAAATGGCGGTAAGTGGTGAAAGTGTGTATGAAGAAGTGTACTACTTGGTTGCCTATACAGTTCATAGACAAGTTAATGGATACTACTAAAAGACTCAAGATAAGTGTGAGTACCGAGGTTGGCCCTCTCGTAGGATGACGAGGGAGGATCCCCGGTGGAGTATTGTGTTGGTGAGTAGTGGACTCGTGTGCGAAAACTATTTTACTAGTGGAGTTCCGTAGGATAGCTTAGCCAAGAGTCAAAGCTGGCTTGCTGCAATAACCCCACCACCTTCTTGAGAATGAGCATGTATAGTAGGTTCTGTTGTAAGACTTGCTGAGTACCTTTGTACTCATGTTTGTTTAATTACTGTTTTCAGACGACAACACCGCCCCTCCGATGGGTTCTACGTAGACCTTGACATCGACGAGTGACTAGCCACCCAGGTGGTGATCCTGGCCATGGAGGGCCCTATGTAGATAATCAGGCTTCGAGAAGCCTTCTTTCTTTCTAGTGTCTGTACTCAGACTAGTTGCTTCTGCTTGCGCTTGTATGATTGTATGACTTGAGTGTCGGGTCATGTGACCCCTATCTGTATGAACATGTTATGTATGGCTCTCTGGAGCCTTTAAATAAAGTACTTGAGTTGTAGAGTTTTGTTGTGATGCCATGTTGTATGTACTCATATCGGGCATATTGTGTGTATGATTGAAATGCTTGGTATGAGTGGGATCCGACAATCTAGTTGTTTATCCTTGGCAGCCTTTCTTATGGGGAAATGTAGTCTAGTGTTCCTCGAGCCATAGTAGTCCGCTACAGCCCGGTTCACCGGAGTCCTGCTAGCCCAGCACTACTGCTCAGGACACTTGACTGGCCGGCATGTGTTTCACGTCGTTCCTATGTCTGTCCCTTCGGGGAAATGTCACGCAGTGACATCCGAAGTCCTGCCTAGCCTACTACAGCCCGGGTTTCCCCGGAGTCCTGTTAGCCCAGTGCTACAACCCGGAATCACTCACTGATGACCGACATGCTCGATGTGATTCATGTATGCCTGTCTCCATAGGTTTGTGCCGCTTTGGGTTCACGACTAGCCATGTCGGCCTGGGTTCTCTGTCATATGGATGCTAGCGACACTATCATATACTTGAGCCAAAAGGCACAAACGGTCTCGGGCCATGGTAAGGTGACACCCGGGGGATACCGTGCGTGAGGCCTCAAAGTGATATGATGTGTTACCGGCTAGATCAATGTGGCTTGGAATCGGGGTCCTGACAGCGTTGGCATCAGAGCCGGACTGCCTGTAGGTTCGTTGAGCCAAACTGGTCGATGTCGAGTCTAGAAATGCTTTATTTATATGTAGGGGAATTGATTGTGGGAGGGAACGTAAGGCTCTTTTACTCTTTTACCCTATGCCCTCTGATCTGAGTCATTCTCTTCTCATTCAACATGGGTTAAGGACTAGGCTCTCTTCTTCTATCAGGTTCACATGTTACTAATCTGTAGTAGCTTATAGGATTGTTGTTACTAGCCCCAGTTCAGTTTCTACTATTTCTAGTATGTTGCTAGTTGAATCAGAACCTTGATATGATGTTGTTGAGTGGTATTGCAAATTGTTGTGGATGTCTCAAATCTTTTCTGAGCATTTACAGCTGTTATGCTGTCCAATTTTCCCTAGAAATTCTAATGTCTTTGCATTGTGGTTGTGCTTTTAGATGGACAACCGTGCTCAAAACCAAGTGGTTCGCCTGACCTGGTGCCTCGACGTGCCCGGTCATACTGCTATGTTAGTCCGGGTAACGATCAAGACGGGTTACCATTGGTATCCCGAATACACTATCGAAGAGCAGTTCCGAGACTTTAATCAAAGCCAATATTTCTGCACCGTCAGGATATTTCCTTGTTACCCTGGATCTACCGAGCCCCTTCACTGTTCCTATGGACTCGGGGTTACTGTTGAGATGGCTGTGCAGGATGCTGCCTATTCCATGATGACCTGCTTCGGAACACCGACTTCCGTTACATGCCAGCTTCACTTCCGGGAGTGCAAGGGTATCTTCAGGCTATCTATGCTGACTCCACTCAGGAGGAGTCATTAACTCGTACCACTGCCGAGATGCTTGAAGATAAGGACGGAGAGAATCGGGCCTTGAGGTTGGAGCTTTTCAATACCCGTGCTGATCATTGGGCCACATTGACTCGGTTTGCACCTGCGGTGCAAGCTGGATGTATGGATACAAGGGATCTGTATCCTATGAGATCTGTTCTGCCAGACATGGTGGATTGGCGTGATGTGGGAGGCATCACCCCACCCCGTGGTCCCCGCAGGCCACCATTTGTTGGTAAAAGACCTCATCCGAGCCCCTATGGTCCACAAGCTCCTCAGGACCGTCTGTTCCCGGATGATCACGTTAAACTTCCAGGCTATGGAGGTGACTTCTATGAGGACTACTACGGAGCTGTCTGAGTTAGTAGTAGTACCACTAGTATTGTAATAGTTGTATCTTCACTGTCCTGCGTGACTTGTGGAATATGACTTTGTGTGTAATCAATTCCGGAGGTGTAGAAAAATAATGTATAGGAGCTTGGAATGCCTCCGATGAGATGTAACGTCTTTCGTCATAGTTGTACTGTAGCCTGGGCTTGTACTAAACTATGTATGATGTGTATGACCGTTGGTATATATATGGCAGTTTTATATTACCATGACATACGGATGAACATCTCTGCATTCCGTGTTATCCATTACATTCTGCACTTCCTTGCTAAGTTTGAGCCATCCTTACCTAAACCGTTGTCTTGTTTTCTCCTAGGATGGTCAACACCCGCAGCAACCCTGCTGCCCCGGAGCAGGGGGAAGCAAGTGCAGCTAGGGGTGAAAATCTGCCTCACCCGCCTTCCCTGGCCGAAGTGATCCTGGAGGCGGAAAGAAACAAGTGTGAGACTAACCGTCCGCTGGAGCGGATTGAGCAGAACACTGCACACCATCAGTGAAATGACTTGGTGTCAATCAATGACTTTATCAAGCTGTACCCACCAAAGTTTAACCATTCGGTCGAGCCCCTCGACGCGGATGACTGGCTTCGTAGCATCACCCACAAGCTACGTTCTGCCAACGTAGCCGAAGCCGACAAGGTTACTTACGCTGCCTACCATCTCGAAGGCCCTGCTAGCCTCTGGTGGGAAATTTTTGAAGCTATGCGCTCGGTCAGCCAAATCACTACTTGGGCTGAATTCAGTGAGGCTTTCCGTGAGCATCACATTCCGGAAGGTCTCATGGATCGCAAGAGGGAGGAGTTCTGCAATTTCACCCAAGGAAGACTGACTATGGATGCATATAGTCGTGAATTTGGGAATCTGGCACGTTATGCCCCTGAAGAGGTATCTACTAACGCTAAGAAGCAGGCAAGGTCCCGCAAGGGACTTAGCCCTGAGCTTCGCCGCGATCTTCGTCTGCACGAGTGCACCTCCTTTCAGAAGTTGGTCAATAAAGCCATCAGTGCTGAGACAGGCCAGACTGATTATGATGCCTCACGCAAGCACTCCCGTGATTTTGGCTCTTCATCCGGCTCTGGAGCTCAGAAGCGCGGGGTGTGGATTCCAAGCACGGCACTGCCACCCAGGTTCATCCCGAGGCCATCCTTTGAGGCGCCTCGTCCCAACCAGCAATTTGCACCACCCAAGCCCTATGGTGGCCCCGCTGCTAATGCTGCTCCACGCCCCAATGTGGTGACATGTTTCAAGTGTGGAGAGCCGGGTCACTATAGCCGAGAGTGTCCCTAGAACAACAACCCCAATCAAACTGGAAAGTCCGTTGGCCGTGGTATGCCCGCGGGAAAGACATTCTACGCCAAGCTGGTCACTACTACACGTGACCATGTCAACTATGTTTCAGCCAAGGAGGCTCATGAGGATCCTAACGTCGTCCTTGGTACGCTCCTTGTTAACTGCCATCCGGCATCTGTTCTTTTCGATACTGGAGCATCTCATTCATTCATATCCGAGAACTATGCTCGATTGCATAACACGACATTCTGTGACATGCCCTCTACCATGGAAATTCAAACCCCTGGCTCTAGATGGCAAACTTCTAGAGTAAGCCATGGGAACGAAATTCTTGTCGATAGACTTGTCTTCCTTGCATCCTTAATAGCTCTCAAGTCCTCGTACATAAACATCATCTTGGGTATGGACTGGATGTCAGATCATTATGCTAAGATCGATTGTGCCACTAGAACCGTTCAACTTACTCACCCATCGGGCAAGACAGTCATTGTCTTAACTCGAGTGGCCAAGCGCCAGCTTTACTCCCTAAATGCCAACCCCCTTCCAGACCTTGAGGATGTTCCGGTAGTCCGAGACTTTCCGGATGTCTTTCCAGAAGAACTACCAGGTGTTCCACCTAACAGGGATGTCGAGTTTGTGATAGACCTTGTTCCAGGAACCGTTCTAATTTCTAGAAGACCCTACAAGATGGCACCCTTAGAACTAGCCGAGCTTAAGCACCAACTCGATCAGTCCTTGAAAAAGGGTTTCATCCGTCCTAGTTCCTCTCCTTGGGCTTGCCCCGTCCTCTTCGTCAAGAAGAAGGATGGAACGGATCGAATGGTTGTAGATTACCGACCTGTCAACTTGGTCACCATCAAGAACAAGTATCCGCTTCACAGAATCAACGATCTGTATGATCAGCTCGCTGGATCCTCAGTCTTTTCCAAGATGGATTTGAGGTTAGGCTACCATCAGATCAAAATAAAAAACGGGGACATTCCCAAAACGGCCTTTATTACTCGTTATGGCCAATATGAGTACACCATTATGTCCTTCGGTTTAACCAATGCCCCAGCTACCTTCTCTCGGTTAATGAACTCGGTCTTCATGGAGCATTTGGATAAATTCGTCGTAGTATACCTCGATGACATACTCATCTACTCCAAGAATGAAGAGGAACATGCCGAACATCTAAGGCTGGTATTGGTGAAACTTCGAGAGTATCGCCTTTATGCCAAATTCTCCAAGTGTGAATTTTGGTTGCCAGAAGTGACCTATCTAGGCCATGTAATTTCTGGTAAGGGTATTGCTGTCAGTCCCGAGCGAGTTCAAGCCATCCTTGATTGGACTCCACCTGAGACGGTCAAGCAAGTTCGGAGCTTCCTTGGCTTAGCGAGCTATTGTCGCCGCTTCGTCGAGAATTTCTCCAAGGTTGCTAAACCTCTAACTGAACTACTCAAGAAAGATAAAAAGTTCGAGTGGACTCCACAGTGCGAGTTCAGCTTTCAGGAACTGAAAATACGCCTGACATCTGCTCCCGTACTGGTACCACCAGATTTCTCCAAGGACTTTATTATCTATTGCGACGCCTCGCAACAAGGACTAGGTTGCATACTCATGCAAGATCGTCAGGTAATTGCCTATGCTTCACGGCAATTACACCCACATGAGGAAAATTATCCCACACATGATCTAGAGCTTGCAGCCGTAGTCCATGCACTTAAAACTTGGCGACATTACCTTCTCGGTAATCGTTGCGAGATCTTCACCGATCACCAAAGTTTGAAATATAACTTCACCCAACCAGATTTGAATCTCAGGCAAAGATGTTGGGTCGAGTTGATCTCGGATTACGACTTAGGAATAACTTACACCCCGGGCAAAGCCAATGTCATGGCTGATGCGCTAAGTCATAAGTCCTATTGTAACAACCTGATGTTACAACAAAGTCAACCACTTCTCCATGAGGAATTTCGTAAGCTTAATCTTCACATTGTTCCTTGAGGATTCCTATCCACCCTAGTGGCGAAACCTACCTTTACGGATCGGATCATCAAGGCACAAAAGGTAGATCCGGGAATCTCCCATATTAAGAGAAGCATTAAGAAAGGAGTCGCGAATTGTTTCTCCATTGATGATCAAGGTGTCGTATACTTTGGAAATCGCCTAGTGGTTCCAAAGGCACGAAACCTGAGGCGGCTGATCCTTAAGGAAGCTCATGAATCCCCTCTCACCATTCATCCCGGTAGTACTAAAATGTATCAAGACCTACGCCAGAGGTTTTGGTGGACTAGGATGAAAAGAGAAATCGCTCAATACATTGCTAATTGCGACGTTTTTCGTCATGTTAAAGCAGAGCATCAACGGCCTGCTAGCACCCTTCAACCTTTGGCTATTCCCGAGTGGAAATGGGATAAAATCAGTATGGATTTCATCAGTGGGTTTCCCAGGACCAAGAGAGGGAATAATGCCATCTTCGTCGTGATCGACCGTCTTTCCAAAGTAGCCCACTTTCTACCTGTTCGTGAGAGTATCACTGCTAGCCAGCTAGCCGATTTATACATCTCCCGAATAGTGTCTCTTCATGGTGTTCCATTGGAAATTAACTTAGACCGTGGGAGTCTCTTCACCTCTCGATTTTTGGAAAGTTTCCAAAATGCTATGGGAACTCGACTCTCTTTTAGCACCGCATTCCATCCTCAATCAAGTGGTCAAGTAGAGCGAGTCAATCAAATTCTGGAAGATATGCTCCGAGCTTCTGTCATCTCGCTCGAAATGGGTTGGGAGAAATGCCTTCCATTCGCGGAGTTTGCTTATAACAATAGTTATCAAGCTAGCTTGGGCAAGGCTCCTTTCAAAGTTCTCTATGGACGAAAATGTCGAACACCTCTTAACTGGTCAGAAACCGGGGAAAGACAACTCTTTCGCCCGGATATGATTCAGGAAGTAGAAGAGCAGGTTCGCGTTATTCGTGAGAAATTGAAAACAGCCCAATCTCGTCAAAAGAGTCAATATGATCGTAAACATAAGCCTATGACTTATGAAGTCGGCGAGAAGGCCTACCTTCGGGTTACTCCGTTAAAGGGAACCCATCGTTTCGGTATCAAAGGCAAATTGGCTCCTCGTTACATTGGACCCTTTCGCATTCTTTCCAAACGAGGAGAAGTTGCCTACCAATTGGAACTACCATCGCATCTTTCCAGAGTTCACGATGTCTTCCATGTTTCTCAACTCAGGCGTTGCTTCGCGGATCCTATCCGTGGAGTGGACCAGAAAATGCTTGATCTACAAGATAACCTCTCATATCGGGAATATCCCGTTCGTATCCTTGATCAAGCCGAGCGTACCACTTGACGCCATAACATCAAGTTTCTCAAGGTTCAATGGTCACACCATTCCGAGAAAGAAGCCACTTGGGAAAGGGAGGACCGTCTTCGACTCGAGTACCCCACCTTCTTCCCGGTGGATCCTAAATCTCGGGACGAGATTCTTTTGAGTGGGGGTGAGTTGTCACACCCTAGTTAGTTCAAGCATTAGAGTGTGCATCATGTTTAAATTCCTCTTAAATTTGAAATGGGGAAGACAAAACCCCCAGCACCCCCCTGGAAACAACTAGGGTTTACTAAAATTATTTTCAATGAACCCAAAATGCCCTTCACAAAAAGTTCATCATTTCTGGATTGGGCTAAAACCCCTGGCAAAAATGGTGCACTCTTTTCTAGGACATTCTGGATTCCCTGAATTAAATCATAAGTATTTGAATTTGGGCATTTAAATGCTATAAAATAATTTAAATGATCAAATAATTCTGGAAATAAGTGTGGGCTATTGGGAATAATCTAAACAGAGCCCCTGATTATTTTCAGGATTTTCAAAGATGTCTAGGTATTTTTAATAAAGCCCAACAATTGCAGAAAAATAGAAAAAGAAAACAAAACAAAAGAGAGAGAGAGAGAGAAACTTACCAGGCACAGCCCACCAGCCCACCTGGCTCGGCCCAGCCGACTGGCGCTTGCCAGTTGTCCCCCTCCTCTCGCCAGGAGGACGAGGAGCGCGTGGCCGGCGCCCGCGGCCACACGCCGGCCACCTCCTGCTTCCGCCGACGCCCTGGAGGCGTCCACGAGTGCCACGCCGACCCCCATGTCTCCCTCTCCTTCTTCCCACTCTCCCCGTGGCCTCTCTCCCTCTCTGGCTCTCTCCCCACCCTCCTGTCGAGCACAACAGTCACCGCCGACAAGCTTCACTGCAGCCATCGTCGTCCATTCGCTGCCCCGACATGCCAGGAAGCTCCGCCATCATCGAATATCAAGTAGGCCGAGCCCCGTGCGCTCGCTCGCCCCGAAGACGCTGCACCGAGCTCGTTCTCAACTCCGGCCACCGGAGATCCGCTTCTCCGCCCCGCTCGCTCCAGCCCTTCCCCGAGCTCGCCGTTCGCTCCCCTGCAACCACTGTGAGCTCCGCCATCATTTCCCCCTCTCCCCGCGCTCGTCCGCGTCCTCTAACCCCCTCTGCCATCAAAGACGAAGCTCGCCGCCACCACCGCATGTCGCCGTCATGGCCATAGCCACGTTGGGATGCCACCAAGCACGCCTTCGTCCTCCACGCACTCCCAGGAGCCTAACGTACCACTCCCCACGCCACGCCGTGCCCCGTAGCTTCGGTTTCATCCTCGCCCGAACTCCAGCGACCGCCAAGGTCGTCGCCGGCGTTGTTCCGGGCCTCCCCGAGCTCCACTTTCTCCACCAAACAACGCGGCTCGCTCCTGCGTCACATAGCTGCTCTCCGCCGTCATTTTGGTCGCAGGAGACGCAAACCCGAGCCCCTCCACTGCGTCTATTGTCGCCGGCGTCAAGCCGCCGGCGAGTTGACCCTGTTTGACCCCTATGTGGGCCCAGGTAGACCCCCCTGAGTCTATGACAGGTGGAGCCGGTCTGCTAATTAGTTTAGAATTAGTTTTAACTAAATTTAATTAGTTTAGTCACTGACATGTGGGCCCAGGCCCCACTGACAGCTAATTAGTGTTAATTTAATTCTGTTAATTAGTTGTGACACTGACAGAGAGGGCCCACCAGTCAGGTTTGACCTGGCCGACCCAGTTGACCCGCTGACATCACACCTATGTCATGCTGACGCATTAATTCAATTACTGAATTTATTCTTTAATAGGAAATTACAGAAAATAGTCAAAACTTCTAAAAATCATAGAAATTCAACCATAGCTCCAAATGCAAAGATTTATATATGAAAAATGACCAGAAAAATTCAATCTATCCATCTGTAATGGTTTCATGCATGACAAAACAAGTTAACCTTGCTGCTTAAGCAGAATAAGGTAATGCACTAATAAGGCCATGTTTAATGAGCTAATATTTGAATCTTTGATTCAAATGAGTTCATCCCCTTCTGTTTTAGCTTGCATTAGGCCAAGACACTTTCATCTTGCCATGTAATAGCATGCATCATGTTGTTGCATATTGCCATGTGTTGATTATGTTCGGTGTGATCTTCGTGGTAGGTTCTGTCTCCGAGGATAACCCCGAGTACCGTCTGAAGGGCAGTACCCTACTACCACTACAACAGGCAAGCAACCCATTGCTCATTCCGATACAAACCCATGTTCTCGCTTCTGCTCTTGTTTACTGCATTAAGACAACGCGATTCAAACTACTCTGTGCTACAGTAGTTGAACCCTTATCCTCTGCATGACCTGTCACTACTAGGAAAAGGCCTACTAATGGTGCACCAGTTTTGCCTACTAATGGCGCATCTGGTGTGCCATTACTGGGACGCCACATGTAATTTTTACTAATGGTGCACCACTGGTGCGCCATTAGTATCTGGTATACTAATGGCGCACCACTGGTGTGCCATCAGTATAGGCCACGGTACGCCATTAGTATAGGCCACTGGTGTGCCATTAGTATAGGCCATGGTGCACCATTAGTATTTTTGAATTTTGAAGGCGGGAAAATAGTAGTGGCGCACCGTCTAACCCCCATCGTGCGCCATTGCTATTTTTGAATTTTGAATTTGGATCTGGATCATGATTTTTTTGCCCATTTTTTGCTAGTTTTTTTTGCTCATTTTTTGGCACGATATTATTTCAAATTTTGTTCCTGTTTTTGGATCTTGTACTTTCTTTTGCCGTGTTCTTTTGCCGGAGAGGAGTTCGCCGGAGAGGAGGAGGAGGAGGTCACCGGAGAGGCGCTCGCCTACATCGCCAGAGAGGAGGAGGAGGTCGCCGGAGAGGAGTTCACCGAAGCATCGGAGAGGAGGAAGGAGAAACCATGAGGGAATGGGAGGATAGGAGGGAGGAGGAGCTCACCGGAGAGGAGGGAGGAGAAACCGTGAGGGGAGGGGAGGGGAGGAGAGGAGGGAGGAGGAGGTTCCCGGAGAGGAGGAGGTCGCCGGAGAGAAGGAGGAGGTCGCTGGAGAGGAGGAGGGTAGTATGGTGGAGGAGAGAAGGGAAGATGGAGTGGAGGAGAGGAGGAGATGGAGTGGAGGAGAGGAGAGGAGGAGATGGAGTGGAGGAGGTGCGCCCAGCCATATATATGACATAGTAATGGCACACCGTGGGCAGGTGCGCCATTACTAACTTTTTTTTTTATTTTTTTGATTTATTTTGAATTTTGAAGGCGGGAAGATACTAATGGCGCACCATGGGCAGGTGCACCATTAGTAACTTTTTTTATATTTTTTTGACTTATTTTGAATTTTGAAGGCGGGAAGATACTAATGGTGCACCATGGGCAGGTGCGCCATTAGTAACTTTTTTTATTTTGTTGACTTATTTTGAATTTTGAAGGCGGGAAGATACTAATGGCGCACCATGGGCAGGTGCACCATTAGTAAGTTTGAATTTTTTTTGCCTGTCCAGATCTTAAAAGCCCCATATCTTTTTTCTGTTAGGTTTTTGAGAATTTTGAAAATGTTTAACGGGGTTCCCCCCGTTAAATTCGGATGTAACTTTTCGAGTAGATGATTTTTCATATAAAAAACTTTTTCATCCGAGTTCGTACGCAAAAGTTATGCCCATATTTACAAATTCTCGAGAGATTTTGCAAAAAAGTCGAAAATTCATGTTTGTAAATTTTGCTAACAACTAGACCACATGTCACATGGGAATCTTATTTTCTTTTATTTTTTTGACATTTCTATCATTTTCTTTTATTTTTTTAAACTGAAAAGGCAGTCCACGGGGGGGGGGGGGGGTGTGCATTCGGGCGAATGTTTGGGCCAAGTTACTAATGGCGCACCGTGGCATGGTGCGCCATTACTAGTTCAACTAGTAATGGCGCACCACTCCCATGGTCCGCCATTAGTAGTTTTGAAAAAAATAAAAAAAATTACTAATGGCGCACCGTGGATGTGGTGCGCCATTACTAGTTCAACTAGTAATGGCGCACCACTCCCACGGTGCGCCATTAGTAATTTTGAAAAAATAGAAAAAATTACTAATGGCGCACCGTGGACGTGGTGCGCCATTAGTATTTGCACACTAATGGCGCACCAACACATGGCGCGCCATTAGTATATAGTAATGGCGCACCACATGTCTGGTGCGCCATTAGTGTCAATTCCATTTATAGCCCTTTTCCTAGTAGTGTGTCATTGCCACAGTAACTAGATGAAACCCACTAGCATGTGTAGGAGTTGATTGAGCCATGTATGTGATTCCTACCTTGCTATGCCTGCTATGCTTAGAGTTGTGTCAGGTCTGGTTCATCTGGGTGATGGGCTAGAGTGAAATATTTATGTCGGTAATGTGAGGGATGTGTTGAACATGTTTTGGCAAAGGTATCGATGAGAGGCCATGTAGGAGTACATGGTGGGTTGTTTCAGTGAGACCGTCCATAAGAATTGAGATCTGTATGTGTGATTTAAGATGCAGTTACTACTGTACATTGGGCCCGAAACCAATGGACCCTCTCGGCTTCTTAATCACCCTACTACTCTGTCCAGGAGTTGCAAATAGTTTCTGGTGTTTCTAGGTTATGTGTTGGCGGCCGTGCGTAGCGCTGACCCTAGGGTGGGCTATGTTGCGGTAAATACACCGTGTCCAGGTATGCCGGGCGCCCGTTTGGCGTCTCGGGACCCTGTTCACATCTTTCAGGGCCGTATGTGGAAACCTCGGCCGGACTCCCTGCGGATGGATCCTGGATAGGCGATAAACCTGGACTAGAGACTTAAGTGTTTAGGTAGGCCGTGGCCGACACCCTCGCTGGGCTTCCACTTGAAGGTTGCCGAGTACATGTCGTGTAAACGGCGGTAAGTGGTGAAAGCGTGTATGAAGAAGTATACCCCTGCAGGGTTAACATCATCTATTCAAATAGCCGCGTCCGCGGTAAAGGACTACTTGGTTGCCTATACAGTTCATAGACAAGTTAATGGATACTACTAAAAGACTCAAGATAAGTGTGAGTACCGAGGATGGCCCTCTCGTAGGATGACGAGGGAGGATCCCCGGTGGAGTATTGTGTTGGTGAGTAGTGGACTCGTGTGCGAAAACTATTTTACTAGTGGAGTTCCGTAGGATAGCTTAGCCAAGAGTCAAAGCTGGCTTGCTGCAATAACCCCACCACCGTCTTGAGAATGAGCATGTATAGTAGGTTCTGTTGTAAGACTTGCTGAGTACCTTTGTACTCATGTTTGTTTAATTACTGTTTTCAGACGACAACACCGCCCCCTCCGATGGGTTCTACGTAGACCTTGACGTAGACGAGTGACTAGCCACCCAGGTGGTGATCCTGGCCATGGAGGGCCCTATGTAGATAATCAGGCTTCGAGAAGCCTTCTTTCTTTCTAGTGTCTGTACTCAGACTAGTTTCTTCCGCTTGCGCTTGTATGATTGTATGACTTGAGTGTCGGGTCATGTGACCCCTATCTGTATGAACATGTTATGTATGGCTCTCTGGAGCCTTTAAATAAAGTACTTGAGTTGTAGAGTTTTGTTGTGATGCCATGTTGTATGTACTCATATCGGGCATATTGTGTGTATGATTGAAATGCTTGGTATGAGTGGGATCCGACAATCTAGCTGTTTATCCTTGGCAGCCTTTCTTATGGGGAAATGTAGTCTAGTGTTCCTCGAGCCATAGTAGTCCGCTACAGCCCGGTTCACCGGAGTCCTGCTAGCCCAGCATTACTGCTCAGGACACTTGACTAGCCGGCATGTGTTTCACATCGTTCCTATGTCTGTCCCTTCGGGGAAATGTCACGCGGTGACATCCGGAGTCCTGCCTAGCCTGCTACATCCTGGGTTTCCCCGGAGTCCTGTTAGCCCAGTGCTACAGCCCGGAATCACTCGCTGATGACCGACATGCTCGATGTGATTCATGTATGCCTGTCTCCATAGGTCTGTGCCGCTTTGGGTTCACGACTAGCCATGTCGGCCCGGGTTCTCTGTCATGTGGATGCTAGCGACACTATCATATACGTGAGCCAAAAGGCGCAAACGGTCCCGGGCCATGGTAAGGTGACACCTGGGGGATACCATGCGTGAGGCCGCAAAGTGATATGATGTGTTACCGGCTAGATCGATGTGGCTTGGAATCGGGGTCCTGACAGGCATGGAAAAGTGGCATATCAACTGGAGCTTCCGCCCAACCTTTCTCAGGTTCATGATGTGTTCTATGTGTCACAGCTCCTCCGTTGCTTCAAGGACCCAATCCGAGCAGTGGATCATGAAGTGGTCGAATTGCAACATGACCTCTCCTATAAAGAGTATCCGGTCCGCATTCTTGACCAAGATGAACGCCGCATACGTCAGAAGGCGATCAAGTTCCTCAAGGTCCAGGGGTCGCACCATTCTGAAGATGAAGCCACTTGGGAATGCGAGGATCGCCTGCATGATGAATACCCCGCACTGTTTCCTTCTACCTCCTAAATCTCGGGACGAGATTTCTTGTAGTTGAGGATATTTGTAACGCCCGGATAATTAGGCTACAGTAAAACTCTCCTAATGATGCCATGTCATCTCTAATTACTGTTGCTAATCTCTCATTAGTTCAAAACCCATTCAAAAGTCAAATTCAAAATATGTCAAACAACAAAAGTTTTCAAAAGTTGAAACAAAAATGTTCGGACAGTGCCAAATATGGCATAGGTAATTATGGTGTAGATGCCACAATTTTATAAAATACTTAGATGCCCTAAATTAAATAAGACAGAAAAGAAAATATAAGAAAAAAAGATAGCAACCCCCAGGCTCCGGGCCAGCAGGCCACCAGGCTGCCCGACCGGCCCACCTGGCCAACCAACCGGTCGGCCCACCCCACACTCCCCATAACACCCACTACTGAAACCCTAGCCCCTCTGATCGCACCACTCACCCCACTTTCCCCCATTCGCTCTCCCCCTCCCCCCGATCCAGATCTGGATCGAGGGAACGAGCCCCCTCGACGCCGTACCCTTCGCCGGCGCCGCCCGAAGACCACCCCGACGCCATGCCGCCTTCCTGCCTCCTCAATGCACGTCGTCCACGTCCCCCACCTCGCGCCCCGTTGCCATTTACCCTACGGCCCCAGTGTGAGCGCCTCCCCATGCTTCCTTTCCTCCTCTTCCCCCTACCCCATTGGACATCATGGCCCGGCCGCGCCTTGGCAGCACGCACGCACGCGCTCGTGCACCACCCCCCTGCTCACGCCCGGCGCACCCCATGGGCGCCTCGCCCGACGCTCCCTGGCCTCCACGCCCCCCCACGGCGCGCATCGCCGCCCCTGACCGCGTCCACCTCATGCTGCTGCTGCATCTGCTTGCTGCTTGTCGCCGCACCTCCGCCTGCCGATGCGTTCCTCGCTCGCTGCCCACTTCCCGCGTTTCTCACTGCACCCGCGAGCCTCCTGCCGCCCCGCATCCCCTGTCGCTCACGGCCGCGGCCCTGCTCCCGGCACCCACCTCGCCTTCGCCCGACCACGCTAGTGCACGCGCGCCGCCGCCCCTGCATTGCCTCCACTTGCCGCGCCCGGCCGGCGAGCCACGCCACCGACCACGTGCCCGGCGCCGGCGCTCCGATGCACACACGCGCCGCCCCGTCGCCTAGGGTCCGCCCCATTGGGCGCCTCGCCCGCAACGGCACCTGTTAACCGCTAACCCGCATTGGCCCCCTGGCCCAATGACATATGGGCTCCGCCCACAGAACGTGTTGAACGAAAATAATAAAATAATAACAATAAAATAATAAAATAAATTCTTAATAATTAAAATAAATAAATAATTAATTAACTTAATTAATTCTGATTAAGTTAACTAATTATTATTAATTAACCTAATTAACTACTATTAATTAACTAAACAGTCTATGACCAGTGGGACCCACACGTCAGTTTGACTAGTCAACCCCTCTATTGACTGATGACATCATGCTGATGTCAGCGTGCACTATTCTGGATAATGTTGATTAAATTAATTAAATAAATCCTAAAATGATTTAAATCTTTTAAAATTAATATAAAATAAACCGTAGCTCGGATGGAAAAACTTTGTACAAGAAAGTTGCTCAGAACGGCGAGACGAATCCGAAAACGCAGCCCGTTCATCTGCCACGCATCCCTAGCATAGCAAACATGCAACTTTCCCCCTCCGGTTCATCTGTCCAAAAACATGAAACACCGGGGATATTTTCCCGGATGTTTCCCCCTTCACCGGTATCACCTCCTACAGCATTAGGGCACACCTTGCATCACTCTTTGTCATGTAATGCATCGTCATGCATTTGTTTGCATTATATTTATTGTTTCTTCCCCCTCTTCTCTCGATAGACACCGAGACCGACGCCGCTGCTACCCAGTACGGCCACGGTGTTGACGACCCCTCTCTCTTGCCAGAGCAACCAGACAAGCCCCCCCCCTTGATCACCAGATATCGCCTATTCTTCTCTACTTCTTGCATTAGAGTAGTGTAGCATGTTACTGCTTTTCGTTAATCCTATTCTGTTGCATAGCCTGTCATTGTTGCTACAACTGTTGATACCTTACCTGCAATCCTACATGCTTAGTATAGGTTGCTAGTTTATCATCAGTGGCCCTACATTCTTGTCTGTCTGCCATGCTATACTATCAGGCCGTGATCACTCGGGAGGTGATCACGGGTATATACATACATATATACATACTATACAGGTGGTGACTAAAGGTGGGTCGGCTCGTTGAGTACCCGCGAGTGATTCCGATGTTGGGGGCTAAAGGGGCAGGTGCTTCCACCCAGGTAGTGGTGGGCCTAGGTTCCCGACGGCCCCGACTGTTACTTGAGGTGGAGTGACAGGGCAGGCGGAGACCACCTAGGTGAGAGGTGGGCCTGGCCCTGGTCGGCGTTCGCGGTTACTTCAAAATAACACGCTTAACGAGATCTGGGTATTTGATCTGAGTCTGGCTACTGGCCTATACGCACTAACCAACTACGCGGGAACGGTTATGGGCACTCGACATCGTGGTATCAGCCGACGCCTTCGTGACGTCAGCGACTGAGCGGCGCGCGCCGGGTTGGACGGCGTAATGCAACTTCCTTTGCAATGGAGGTTGCTAGGTCTGCTCTCCGGCCGCCCTCGCAACATGCATGTGTGCAATGGGCGATGGGCCCAGACCCCTGCGCCATAGGATTTAGACCGGTGTGCTGACCTCTCTATTGGACCTATGTACGTGTCGGTGTCAAAACCGGCGGATCTCGAGTAGGGGGTCCCGAACTGTGCGTCTAGGCCGGATGGTAACAGGAGGCAGGGGACACGATGTTTTACCCAGGTTCGGGCCCTCTTGATGGAGGTAAAACCCTACGTCCTGCTGGATTAATATTGATGATATGGGTAGTACAAGAGTTGATCTACCATGAGATCGGAGAGGCTAAACCCTAGAAGCTAGCCTACGGTATGATTGTATGTTATGGTTGTTGTCCTACGGACTAAAACCCTTCGATTTATATAGACACCGGAGAGGGTTAGGGTTACACAAGGTCGGTTACAAAGGAGGAGATATCCATATCCATATTGCCTAGCTTTCCTACCACGCCAAGTAGAGTCCCATCCGGACACGAGACGAAGTCTTCAATCTTGTATCTTCATAGTCTAACAGCCCGGCCAAAGGATATAGTCTGGCTGTCCGAAGACCCCCTAATCCAGGACTCCCTCAGTAGCCCCCGAACCAGGCTTCAATGATGATGAGTCTGACGCACAGTATTGTTTCCGGCATTGCAAGGAGGGTTCCTCTCCAAATTCCGTGTACCTGTCGAAATAGTGTCCGGCCTCTTGTGAATGTTTTACTCCTCCGCTTCCGCGCCCAATAATGGCCACTTTCCACGTGTCGAGCGAATGTGAAGAGCCAGGGTGCTTTTACATTTACCCCCTAGTTGTGTGAATGAGCTGCCTATTAAAAAGACGAGGATTCAGATCCAAATCACACCATCCTCCCTTGGCGAGCATTCATCGGAGCGCATTCGACAAAGATCCATTCCACCATGGCCGGTCGACGCAACTCCTCTTCTCGCTCCCCTAGCCCCAAGCCTGGAGATTGGGAGAGATGTTCCGTCCCGCACAACAAATTAGTGATGCTTCAAACCAAGGGATTTCTTCCCCCAGCGTACATGGTCCCGGTTTGAGCCGGGCTCGCCACCTATAATGGCGGAGAGCAAGCGGAGAGCCTTCCCAATCCCTCCAAGGGAGAGCGGGTATGCCTTGTCCCTATTTGGTAGGAGGTCTCGGATTTCCAATTCATCCGTTTCTCCGAGGGCTCCTGGAGTTCTACGGCCTCCAGTTGCACAACCTTACACCTGCCTCCATGCTGCATATCGCGGGATTCATAGCCCTTTGCGAGTTGTTTTTGGGCTGTGAGGCTCATTTCGCTCTATGGAAGAAGCTGTTTTGCCCTGTGCCCTGTCCTTAGAAGGGGTCAATATATCAAGTGGGCGGAGCTGAAGTGTGTCGTATTGCCGGGACCGGATACATGTCCGGAACCCCAAAGAAGACGTCCGAAGACTGGCCTTCAGAATGGTTTTATATAGAAGACGTCCCCCTCCCGGATCCTATTAGAATCAGCCTTCCTAAGTTCAACAACGCCCCTTTGAAGAAGCGTCGGAGCTGGCGTCCATGGAGCTCCCTAGAGGAAGATGACAGGGACGTTCTTTACCTGATGAGCCGGATAAGTTTTTTAGCTCGATCCGGATTGACCATGATCGAGGTCATGGCCATATGTATTATGCATGGGGTGCAGCCGCTTCAATATAGAGGCCACTCCATGTGGGATTTCAATAGGGAGGATGACGCCACCCGCCACGGCCATAAAGGGTCGAGATCGGTTGCTGATCTAATAAAGATCTTATCCACTTTGTACAAGGGAGAAGAGGAGGAATTCCTTCGTGTCAACCCACAGGGCGGATTTTCTATGTACAATCCTCCGAGCTGGGTAAGCGGAGACCTTTTCTCGCCCATCCGTTTCGTATTCCCGTAGTTAAGTATTCAGTCTAGAGATTTCAACGCAGGAGCTGCGCCAGGCTGTAAGGGAGATAAACAACCCCCTCCACAACCCGAGGACCCTGGACGGTCTCTTGACCCGGCCTTCTAGGAGGATCCGGACATATCCATGGAGCTGATCGATGGGGTATTTTACCAATTGGGTAATGACAACGCTTTGGTGGCCATTACGGCCGATTACCCTGGGCTACTTCCAGCCTCACAGGTGACTGGGACCGAAGTCCCAGTACTTCGAAAAGGGATCCGTCCTTGCGTGTTTTTGATTGTCGTATAACAGCCGTGTTTTGCAGGGGAGGTCCTCGAGGCAGAAGGCCGAGCCTGCGGCGACTGGCCAACAAGGGGTTGCGAGGCCTGGCAGGCTGAAAAGACCCGCAGTCCGGATTGAGACACCGGCGTAGCGGTACGGCGCGCCGTCTTTATTACAAGACATTATTCTCGGAGGCATATTAACGCCCATGCCTTCTTTTCAGGAAAAAGAGCACTCGCCGGACTATACCTAGAGAGGCTACTAATCGCGCCTTCACCAGCCAGGCTCCAAGGCCGGATTCGGAGGCGGGAACGAATACAAGGCATGCGTCGGGCGCTCCTCCGACAGATGATGCGGATAAACTGTCCGCCACCAATTCCAAGGTGGAAAGTTCCATGAACCACATGCATCGCCGGACTGTTCTTCGTGACGCTTGTTTCTCCCAAGAGGCATTGGATGCCTTCAACTCGGGAGATGCGTACCTCCGTGCCGCTAAAAATGGTCTAGCCAGAACCACGGAGCAGTATGTAAAATACATACGGGTGAGAAAATTTGGTGATTATATATATATATCAGTAGCCCCTGAGACTTGAAACAGTTAGAATAACTGATTTAAGGATCATTTGTTATGCAGGTTCTTACCGAAAAGAATACTCAACTGTCCTAGGAGCTGGAAGAGTGCAGAGCCCAACTTCGAGCCGCACTGGCCGCGGCGGGGGAGCCCAAAGAGACCCCCTCTGGTAATATATCCTTCGAATGATAAGTGTCATATAGGATGCGGCGTATATGCAGATCTGGCGATAAAATTGCAGATGATGCTGGAGTAAATCCGCATAAGCAACAGCTCCTACGCCAGTTGAAGGCCGGTGAGACCGTGCTTACGAGGGTGAGGCAGGAGAAGAATGATCTCCTAGATGCCAACACCAAGCTGGGCATGGAACTAAAAGATGTTCATGCCCAACTGTCGGACTCTGTTAAGGAGAATCGGCGGCATATTTAGTAAGTGCTTGAACAAACTTTGAAAAAGAGTTCGGCGAGGAAGTTGGCTGACAGAGTTATGTCCGTAGGTATGCTAACAGGTCGTCCTGCCGAGGAAATGCCCAGTTCAACGGGTGACCTTCTTCCCGAGATCTCACAGCTCCACGAACGAGTTCGGCAGGTGATGCAAGGTGTCGCCCAGGCCTTGTGGCCATCCGTCTCCATACCCGAAGGCCATGGAGAGCTTGCAGAAAAGCTGAAGGGAGTGCGGCGGCGCTTCCGATTATGGAAGATATCAGCCTGCCGTCAAGGCACCAGGGAAGCCTGGGTAATGGTGAAGACACGGTACACAAAGGCTGACCCGAACCACATGGCTGAAGTCGGACCTGTGGGGCCCGATGGGAAGGAGATCCCTGTGAGCTTAGTGTACGGCCAAGTAGAATTGGCCACAAAGTATTCCCAACAGGACTGTAGACTAGACAACCTATTGGATGGTATTGAACAGGAATTCAACCAGTCGAATTGACTATGTAATTTAAACTGACATGTATAATGCCTTCTAGCCAGATTGTAGATCGTTTGTCATGGCGGACCATTTCACTTCAACCTCGGGACCCGACAGTCCGGAGTGTATCCGAATACACTCTCGGTTATGTAAGAACCGGGGCATGCGTGGATACCAGGCGTAGGGGTCATTAGTGCTTTATCAGACAAGTGCCCAACTAGTTATGTTATATTACATGGGTAGTAAGAAACATCTTCCAGGGATAATAGTTCCGTTAAGGGTTCCTTTCCCTAGGTAAGCATGCCCTAAAGTGCATGTCCGGACTGCGATAAGAAGCGCAGAAAAAGCATCTGGGGGCAGATATGGATAATAAATAAAAGTCATCTTTTGTTCACCGGCCGAATATTCCCTTAAGAACACTAGCTTTCGGCTTCACCCAGTCTGAGGTACACATCCGGCTGACCCAGCGGTAACAATCACAGAGGTGCTCCCCTTATGCCCTAGCCGAATTAACAGGAACGCAGGGCATAAATACAAGAGCAAGGCAACCCAGCTTGGCCAAAACTTAAGTCATATCGATGCATATAATGGTGAAAAAAGGTACATGCGGAAGTATAACACATGTGTTGGGCGTGAGGCCCAGGTAAATAATTTAAGCTTCTGTGAAAGAAGCCCCCAGGTATGGAGAGTGTGGCTACCACATCTGTAATGTACAAGTGAGGCACAAGGTGACCCTTGAAGGCCTAGAGAAATAATAAGAAAAAGAAAGAAAGGGAAAGAAGACAGATGATGCATATGCAGAAAATGGACAAAGGGAGGGGACTAACATAGAGTCCGGTGCTAGGCGTAGAATATTCGAAGCCTGGCTTTCCATGGGTTCAGCTCGAGTCGACTAGTCGATGCATCCTGCAGTCGGTACGCTCCACCGGTCAGAACTTGGTCGATAATGAAGGGACCTTCCCATTTGGGCTCGAGCTTGTTCTTTTTCTTATCCGGCAGTCATAGAACTAGTTCGCCAATGTTATAAGTTTTGGCCCGTACTTCTCTGCTTTGGTATCTGCGAGCCTGTTGCTGGTAGAATGCGGAACGGGCTTTGGCTACGTCGCGCTCTTCCTCCAAGGTGTCCAGACTGTCCTGCCGATTGAGCTCGGCTTCTCTTTCTTCGTACATGCGCACTCGAGGTGAGTCATGAATTATATCACAGGGCAAGACTGCCTCTACGCCGTACACCATAAAAAATGGTGTATATCCGGTACTACAATTCGGCATGGTCCGCAGCCCCCAGAGTATGGAGTCGAGCTCCTCTACCCAGTGCGTGTCAGACTCCGTTAAGGAACGCACTAATCTGGGATTAATGCCGCTCATTATAATACCGTTTGCTCGTTCGACTTGACTGTTGGTTTGTGGGTGATAGACAAAAGCATAATCGAGCTTGATGCCCATTTTGCTGCACCAGAGTTTTACCTCGTCGGCCGTGAAGTTCCTGCTATTATCAGTGATGATGCTGTGGGGGACGCCATAACGGTGTACAACCCCGGATATGAAATCTATCACCGGTCCGGATTCGGCTGTTTTAACCGATTTAGCCTCTATCCATTTGGTGAATTTATCCACCATGACCAATAAGTATTTTTTCTTGTGGGTTCCCCCTTTAAGGGGTCCAACCATGTCAAGCCCCCAGACCGCGAAGGGCCATGTAATGGGGATTGTTTGGAGGGCGGTGGGTGGCATGTGACTTTGATTTGCAAAGAGCTGGCAACCGACGCAACATTGGACCAAGTACTGTGCATCTTCTCGGGCCGTTGGCCAATAGAATCCTGTATGGAAGGCCTTGCTTACAAGAGCCCGGGCTGCGGCGTGATGACCACCGAGTCCGGCATGAATTTCTGCCAAATGGTTCCGCCCTTCCTCTTCGGAGATGCACCTTTGAAGGACTCCGGTAGTGCTTTTCTTGTACAATTCTCCCTCATGGACCCTGTAGGCCTTGGATCGCCGCACTATGCAGCGTGCCTCATTTTGGTCTTCCGGAAGTTCCTGTCTAGTTAGGTAGGCCAGGAATGGTTCTGTCCACGGGGCAATAATGGCCATTATTTCGTGGGCTGAATGTGTTATTTCGGTGGCGGAGCCTCCAATTGTGTCAGAGAGTTCGGTATCGGGTATTTTGGCCGGGTCCAGACTGTTGTTACCGGTGTCCCCTCCCCATGCTACGGATGGCTTGAAGAGCCTTTCCAGAAATATGTTGGGAGGGACCGCGTCACGTTTTGCGCCGATGCGGGCGAGGATATCCGCCACCTGATTGTTTTCCCGAGCCACATGGTGAAATTCGAGCCCCTCAAACCAAGCTGACATTTTTAGGATGCATTGCGATAAACTGCCATTTTCGGATCCTTGGCATCAAAGTCTCCATTTATTTGGGATATCGCGAGGTTCGAATCCCTGCGCACCTCTAGGCGTTGAATGCCCATGGATACTGCCATCCGGAGACCATGTAGAAGGGCCTCATATTTGGCTGCATTGTTGGAGTCCGTATACATTATCTGCGGTACGTCTTGAACTGTATCTCCTGTTGGGGACATTAAAACGATGCCAGCCCCCAGACCAGCCAACATTTTGGAGCCGTCGAAGTGCATGATCCAGTTTGAATATGTGTCGTACTCCTTAGGGAGTTCGTCTTCCGTCCACTCGGCGATGAAGTCAGCCAAAACTTGCGACTTAATATCTCGCTGTGGCTTGTAAGTTATGTCGAACGGGAGGAGCTCAATGGCCCATTTGGCAATCCGGCCTGTCGCGTCACGGTTGTTTATAATATCGTTAAGTGGTACTTCCGAGGCTACCATTATCGAACACTCTTGAAAGTAGTGTCGCAGCTTCCGGGATGCCATAAATACCGCGTACGCTATCTTTTGATAATGCGGGTACCATGATTTGCATGGAGTAAGGACAGTGGATGCATAGTAAACCGGCTTTAGAAGGGGGAATTTGTGTCCGTCCACTTCTCGCTCGACGATGAGCACTACGCTTACTACTTGATGAGTTGCCGCAATGTATAATAGCATTGGGTCACCAATGTTTGGCGCGGCCAGGACTGGGTTTGTTGCCAATATGGCTTTTATTTCATTGAGTCCGGCTGTGGCGGCATCCGTCCACTCGAAGTGTTCAGTGCGCCTGAGGAGGCGATAAAGGGGTAATGCCTTTTCTCCCAAGCGGGAGATAAAGCGGCTTAGAGCCACCACACATCCGGTCAATTTTTGTATTTGTTTGAGGTCTGTTGGGGGAGCCAACTGTGACAATGCTCGGATTTTGGCCCGATTAGCTTCAATACCTCTACTAGAGACAATGAATCCCAGGAGCTTTCCGGCTGGTACGCCGAAAACGCATTTTCCCGGATTGAGCTTGATGTCATATGTTCGGAGGTTATCGATTGTGAGCCTCAAATCGTCTACTAGAGATTCGACATGCTTGGTTTTGACGACCACGTCATCTACGTATGCCTCCACTGTTTTGCCGATCTGGTTTGCCAGACATGTCTGAATCATGCGCTGATATGTTGCGCCGGCGTTTTTGAGCCCGAAGGGCATTGTGTTGAAGCAGAATGGGCCATATGGTGTGATGAATGCCGTTGCGGCTTGGTCTGGCTCTACCATTTTAATTTGATGGTAGCCGGAGTATGCATCGAGGAAACACAATAAATCGTGTCCTGCGGTAGCGTCGATGATTTGATCGATGCAGGGGAGGGGGAAGGGATCCTTTGGGCAGGCCTTGTTAAGGTCCTTAAAATCGATGCACAAGCGCCAGGACTTGTCCTTCTTTGGTACCATCACCAGGTTTGCTAGCCAGTTCGGATGTTTTATGTCTCTAATGAATCCGGCCTCCAATAGCTTGGCTAGTTCCTCTCCCATGGCTTGTCTCTTAGGTTCGGAGAAATGCT
Source organism: Triticum aestivum (assembly GCF_018294505.1). Classification (NCBI taxonomy): domain Eukaryota; kingdom Viridiplantae; phylum Streptophyta; class Magnoliopsida; order Poales; family Poaceae; genus Triticum; species Triticum aestivum. The sequence continues at coordinate 162,184,597 of NC_057809.1, read as the reverse complement.
GAAGAGCCTTCTTGACTGGCTTGAATCCTTTTAGGATATTTAGGCTGTGCTCGGCCAACCTGCGTGGGATTCCTGGCATGTCTGAAGGGTGCCAGGCAAAAATGTCCCAGTTCTCGCGTAGGAACTCTCACAGTGCGGCGTTGACATGAGGGTTTAATTGTGCCCGGATGGAGGCTATTTTTGTAGGGTCTGTTGGATGGACTTGGAATTTGGCTATTTCATCCGCCGGTTTAAAGGAGGTGGACTTGGATCTTTTATCGAGTATCACATCATCCCTGTTCACCGTGTAGTGCAGGGCAGTTAGTTCCTTAGCCTCTAGGGCTTCAGATAGTGCCTCGAGGGCCAGTGTGGCTGTCTTATTTTCGGCGCGGAGTGCTATGTCCGGATCACTAGCCAGAGTGATGATTCCATTGGGCCCGGGCATTTTGAGCTTCATGTACTCGTAATGGGGTATGGCTTGGAAGATTGTAAACGCCTCCCGCCCTAATAGAGCGTGGTATCCGCTGCTGAACGGGGCCACTTGGAATGTAATTTCTTTGGACCTGTAATTATCCAGCGTGCCGAATACCACATCTAGTATGATTTTCCTAGCACAGCGTGCTTCCCGACTGGGGATGATTCCTCTAAAGGTTGTGCTACTTTGCTCAATGCGGCTCCAGTCTATTTCCATCTTTTGAAGAGTTTCCTCATAGATGAGGTTTAATCTGCTGCCGCCGTCCATGAGTACCTTGGTGAGTCGAAAGCTGTCCACGATTGGACTGAGGACCAGTGCGGCTGGTGCTCGGGTTGTTCAGAATTTGGGTTCGTCATTGGCATTGAAGGTAATAGCCGTGTCACTCCAAGGATTTATTTCTGCTACGTGGCAGATTTCGGCCATGCTGCGGAGTGTTCGCTTGCGTCTATTATTTGACACGAAGGTCTCAAAGACCATTAACACCGTATTGTTGTCCATGGGATGGTGCTTTGTGGTATTTGGGAGGAGTAGATCCTCACCACTTTTGGCCACCTGCCGGAGTATCCAACATGCTCTAAGGCTGTGCGTTGGTATTGCATCCACTGTACTATGAATTTTGCAGGGTCCGTTGAGCCATCCCTCCAGTACGGTTCCTTGCCCCGTAGAGGGCTTTTGCTTTTTGGTAGTTAACCCAGGTGTATTGTGATAATGCAGCCTTTTATTTCGGACTGGGTTTGTATTCAGGGCTGGATTATCCCAAAATTTTATTTCGCTTTTCCAGGCGCTTTCCATCACACAGTACTTTCGTACTATGGACACCAAGTCGGCAAAGCTTGTAATTTCGCGGCGACTTATGGCGCTGAGGATTCCCTTCTCCGTGCAATTATTGTAGAAGAATGAAATTGTGTCTTCCTCGTGGCAGTCCTTTATCCGGTTCATTACCAGGAGGAATCTGGCCCAGTAATGGTGTACTGTTTCTTTGGGCTCTTGCCTAATTTGGGATAGATCGCTTATGTTTGGGTGGGTGGGTGGAATTGAACCCGAATCCTCACCCAATCTGAGACACAGGGGCCAAGGAGTATCCGAACTCGGAAGTTTGGTTTCTTGGAGGTTTTCCAATAAATCTAGCCCGCTGCCTGACTCTAGGTTCAGGTCTTGAGTGACGTCCTCCCCTCCGCGGGTATCCGGCTTGGAGGGATCGGGAATCCGGACATAGCTAGTCCTTAAGATAGGTGAAGGGTTGCCGCATTGTTCCTCCACCACTGCAACATGATGGGTGACCTCGGGAGAGTTGATCTCTCTCGGATCGGGTTTAGGCACAATCTGATCGTAGTCTGTAGCGACTCCCAGGGCGGCGATGCGATCCAAGAGCTCATTCACGGAGGAGAGCTCCATTGGATCTAACTGCTCTGCGAGTTCCGAGTTGATGTGAAGATTGCTTTCAATGACCGGAGAAGTCATCATCGGCGTAGCAGCCGAACAGGCGGTCATAAGAAAACCACCTAGCCGGAGAGTTTGGCTGATAGCCAAAGCTCCCTCAGCAACAGTGCCGTCTTTAAAGATAGGATGAGACATCCTTCCTGGTGGCGACAGCACAGCGGAACTCTCAATGAAAGCACCAATGTCGGTGTCAAAATCGGCGGATCTCGGGTAGGGGGTCCCGAACTATGCTTCTAGGCCGGATGGTAACAGGAGGCAGGGGAAACGATGTTTTACCCAGGTTCGGGCCCTCTTGATGGAGGTAAAACCCTACGTCCTGCTTGATTAATATTGATGATATGGGTAGTACAAGAGTAGATCTACCACGAGATCGGAGAGGCTAAACCCTAGAAGCTAGCCTATGGTATGATTGTATGTTATGGTTTTTGTCCTATAGACTAAAACCCTTCGGTTTATATAGACACCGGAGAGGGTTAGGGTTACACAAGGTCGGTTACAAAGGAGGAGATATCCATATCCGTATTGCCTAGCTTGCCTACCACGTGAAGTAGAGTCCCAGCCGGACATGAGACGAAGTCTTCAATCTTGTATCTTCATAGTCTAACAGTCCGGCCAAAGGATATAGTCCGGCTGTCCGGAGACCCCCTAATCCAGGACTCCCTCAGTAGGGCTGCGACTTGTTGATCTTCCGAGGCTGAGCATGACCCAGACAAGTGTGTCCGGACAAAGGGGATCGAGCGTGTTGGGAAATGTGGTGCACCCCTGCAGGGAAGTTCATCTATTCGAATAGTCGTGATCTTCGGTAACAGGATGACTTGGAGTTGTACCTTGACATTATGACAACTAGAACCGGATACTTAATAAAACACACCCTTCCAAGTGCCAGATACAACCGGTGATCGCTCTATCACAGGGTGATGAGGGGAGGATCATCGGTTAGGATTATGCTATGCGATGTTACTTGGTGAACTTACCATCTACTCTCTTCTCCTGCTGCAAGATGGTGGTTACCAGAAGCGTAGTCTTCGAAAGGACTAGCTATCCCCCTCTTATTCCGGCATTCTGCAGTTCGGTCCACATATGATACCCCTTTTCTTGCTTGCGAGTACTTTGGATGAGTACTCACGGTTGCTTTTTTCCCCCTTTCCCCCTTCCTATACCCGATTGCTGTGACCAGACGATGGAGCCCAGGAGCCAGACGCCACCGTCGACGACGACTCCTACTACACTAGAGGTACCTACTACTACGTGCAGCCCGCTGACGACGACCAAGAGTAGTTTAGGAGGATCCCAGGCAGGAGGCCTGTGCCTCTTTCAATCTGTATCCCGGTTTGTGCTAGCCTTCTTAAGGCAAACTTGTTTAACTTATGTCTGTACTCATATATTGTTGCTTCCGCTGACTCGTGTATGATCGAGCTTGGCTTGTAATATGATGCTTGTATGACTTATTTTATTTGTAGAGTTGTGTTGTGATATCTTGCCGTGAGTCTCTGATCTTGATCGTACACATTTGTGTGTATGATTAGTGTACGATTGAATCGGGGGCGCCACACCTCCAATGGATACACACATATTATAGTTCCTGTCGATTACGTTACTAAGTGGGTAGAAGCTATTCCAACTAGTAGTGCTGATCATAACACCTCTATTGAGATGCTTAAAGAAGTGATTTTTCCAAGGTTTGGAGTCCCTAGATATTTAATGACTGATGGTGGTTCACATTTTATTCATGGTGTTTTCCATAAAATGCTTGCTAAATATGATGTTAATCATAGAATTGCATCTCCTTATGACCCACAGTCCAGTGGTCAAGTAGAATTGAGTAATAGAGAGCTCAAATTTAATTTTGCAAAAGACTGTTAATAGATCTGGAAAGAATTGGTCCAAGAAACTTGATGATGCACTATGGGCCTATAGAACTGCATATAAAGATCCTATGGGTATGTCTCCGTATAAAATGGTCTATGGAAAAGCATGTCACGTACCTCTCGAACTAGAACATAAGTCTTATTGGGCTATTAAAGAGCTCAATTATGATTTCAAACTTGCCGGTGAGAAAAGGTTATTTGACATTAGCTCACTCGATGAATGGAGAACCCAAGACTATGAGAATGCCAAATTATTTAAAGAAAAAAATAAAAGATGGCATGATAAAAGGATACAAAAGCGTGAGTTTAATGTAGGTGATTATGTATTGCTATACAACTATCGTTTAATATTTTTTGCAGGAAAACTTCTCTCTAAATGGGAAGGTCCTTACGTTATCGAGGAGGTCTATCGTTCCGGTGTCATAAAAATCACCAACTTCGAAGGCACAAATCCGAAGGTGGTGAACGGTCAAAGAATTAAAGATTATATCTCAGGTAATCCTATAAATATCGAAACCAATGTTATTGAAACCATAACCCCGGAGGAATACATCAGGGACACTTTCCGGAATGTTTTAGACTCTGGAAAGGAATAGGTATGTGGTACGATAAGTAAACCGTCTCCAAAACAGTTCTAATGGCAAATTTCCTCCATTTTGGAATATTTAGAAAAATAGAAAAATAAGAAGCAGTCCGGGAAGGACACGAGGGCTCCACGAGGGTGGAGGGTGCGCCCTACCCCACTGGGCGCGCCCCTACCTCGTGGGCACCTTGTTTGCTCTCCGGACTCCGTTTTCTTACATGTTACGTATTTTGGTCGGTAAAAATTATATAACCTCCCAAAAGTTTTGACCACCGTACCACACAAAAATCTCATGATCTTGTTTTGAGCTGTTTTCTGCCAGGGTTGTCAAAGCCAAGCATCATGCCGTTTCCCTCCTCCTCCAACAATGAGGGCAACGATGCTTGGGTAATGAAGATAGAGCTGAAGAGATAATAATCCATGGAGATCAACAAGGATGAAGGGATCAAGAAGGCCATGGAGGACCAAGTTTCGGCAACAGAACACATCCTTCAACTTGATCACAATCTTCTTATCCCAACTGAGATCGAAGCTTTCAAGATGATTGAGCTAGCTCGTATACAAAACAAGTATATCACACATGAAAATATTTTGTTGAAGGAGCATATCATCACACTCAAGGGCATTATCCGCAAGTTGGAAGACCTCCTACGCTCGATGTGCGACTATCCATCATCACCACCATCTTCTTCACCAACAAAGGAAACATAGTCACATGGGTATGGGCACTCCCTTTGGCAACTGCCAAGCTTGGGGGAGTGCCCCGGTATGTATCACCATCACTTTTATCTTTACCGATTTTCTTAGTTTGATCCTTTTGATAATATTTTGATATAGTAGAATAAAGTTTTAGTATGATCTAGTTGTGAGTTTTGCTTTATGATCCTTCTATGTAATCGAGTCCGTGAGCTATTTATAATAAAGATTAGTGTTGAGTCAAGGGCTTGATTATTTTGCCATAATCTTGAGTGAATAAAAGAAAAGAGAAAAGAATAAAAAGAAATAAAAGAGATCATATGGATCTTATGGAGAGTAATGAGCTCACATAGAAAGAGTTTGATTAATAAAAGTTGTTGAGAGTTGACAAACATAGTTTTGGTCATCGTTACAATTAATAGGAAGTAATAAAGAAAGAGAGGTCTTCACATATAAATAGACTATCTTGGACATCTTTTATGATTGTGAGGACTCATTAAAATATGACATGCTAAAGAGTTGACATTGGACAAGGAAGACAATGTAATGGGTTATGTTTTCTTACATCTGAGATAACTTATATTGTCATGGATCATCCAACATGATTGAGCTTGCCTATCCCCCTCATGCTAGCCAAATTCTTTGCACCAAGTAGAGATACTACTTGTGCTTCCAAACACCCTTAAACCAGTTTTGCCATGAGAGTCCACCATACCTACATATGGATTGAGTAAGATCCCCCAAGTAAGTTGTCATCGGTGCAAGCAATAAAAAATTGCCCTCTAAATATGTATGACTTATTAGTGTGGGAGAAAATAAGCTTTATACGATCGTGTGATATGGAAGAAATAAAAGCGACATACTGCATAATAAAGGTCCATATCACAAGTGGCAATATAAAGTGACATTCTTTCACATTAAGATTTTGTGCATCCAACCATAAAAGCGCATGACAACCTCTGCTTCCCTCTGCGAAGGGCCTATCTTTTACTTTTACCTCCTACCTTGCATAAGAGTTATGGTGATCTTCACCCTTCCTTTTTAAATTTTATCTTTTGGCAAGCACAACATGTTGGAAAGATCCTGGTATATATGGCTAATTGGATGTGAGTTTTCATGAACTATTATTGTTGACATTACACTTGAGGTAAAACATTGGGAGGCAAAACTATAAGCCCCTATCTTTCTCTGTGTCCGATTAAAACTCCATACCCATAAGTATTGCGTGAGTGTTAGCAATTGTGAAAGACTATATGATAGTTGAGTATGTGGACTGATACATCTCCAACATATCTATAATTTTTGCTTTCTCCATGCTATATTACCTACTGTTTTGGACATTATTGGGCTTTATTATCCACTTTTATATTATTTTTGGGACTAACCTATTAACCGGAGGCCCAACCCAGAATTGTTTTTTTTTGCCTATTTTAGGGTTTTGAAGAAAAGGCATATCAAACAGAGTCCAAACGGAATTAAACCTTCGGGAACGTGATTTTCTCACCGAACATGATCGAGGAGACTTGGACCCTATGTCAAGAAACAAAGGAGGAGGCCAAGAGGTAGGGGGCGCGCCTTCCCCCCCAGGCGCGCCCTCCACCCTCGTGGGCCCCCTGTTGCTCCACCGACGTATTCCTTCCTCCTATATATACCTACGTACCCCTAAACGATCAGATACGGAGCCAAAACCCTAATTCCACCGCCGTAACTTCCTGTATCCACGAGATCCCATCTTGGGGCCTGTTCCGGAGCTCCCCCGGAGGGGGTATCCATCATAGAGGGCTTCTACATCAACACCATAACGTCTCCGATGAAGTGTGAGTAGTTCACCTCAGACCTACGGGTTCATAGTTATTAGCTAGATGGCTTCTTCTCTCTTTTTGGATCTCAATACAATGTTCTCCCCCTCTCTTCTGGAGATCTATTCGATGTAATCTTCTTTTTGCAGTGTGTTTGTTGAGACCGATGAATTGTGGGTTTATGATCAAGTCTATCTATGAACAATATTTGAATCCTCTCTGAATTCTTTTATGTATGATTGGTTATCTTTGCAAGTCTCTTCAAATTATTAGTTTGGTTTGGCCAACTAGATTGATCTTTCTTGCAATGGGAGAAGTGCTTAGCTTTGGGTTCAATCTCGCGATCAAGGTTGTCAGAATCGCGATTCTGTTGTACGATTCTATGACTTTATGATCCAAACTAACCCCTAGGATTCTACGATTTTGGTTCATAGAATCTATGCTTTTACGATCCTGATAGTGAAGATTCTACGATTTGCGATCCTGCCATCTGAGCTCCGATCCGATTCAAAATCACGATTCTGACAACCTTGCTCGCGGTGTCCTTTCCCAGTGACAGTAGGGGCAGCAAGGCACATATTGGATTGTTTCCATCGAGTATAACAAGATGGGGTTTTCATCATATTGCATGAGTTTATCCCTCTACATCATGTCATCTTGCTTAAGGCATTACTCTATTTTCATGAACTTAATACTCTAGATGCATGCTCGATAGCGGTCGATGAGTGGAGTAATAGTAGTAGATGTAGGCAGGAGTCAGTCTACTTGTCTCGGACATGATGCCTATATAGATGATCATACCTAGATATTCTCATAACTATGCTCAATTCTGTCAATTGCTCAACAGTAATTCGTTCACCCGCCATAAAATACCTATGCTCTTGAGAGAAGCCACTAGTGAAACTATGGCCCCCGGGTCTATCTTCACCATATTAATATTCCAATACTTAGTTATTTACTTTGCTTTTATTTTACTTTGCATCTTTATCACAAAAATACCAAAAATATTATCTTATCATATCTATTAGATCTCACTCTTGTAAGTGACCGTGAAGGGATTGACAACCCCTTATCGCGTTGGTTGCGAGGAGCTATTTGCTTTGTGCAGGTACGAGGGACTCACACGTAGCCTCCTACTGGATTGATACCTTGGTTCTCAAAAACTAAGGTAAATACTTACGCTACTTTTCTGCATCATCCCTTCCTCTTCGGGGAAAACCAACGCAGTGTTCAAGAGGTAGCAAGAAGGATTTCTAGTGCTGTTGCCGGGGAGTCTACGCAAAAGTCAACATACCAGGTACCCATCACAATCCTTATTCCCCCGCATTACATTATTGGCATTTTCCTCTCGTTTTCCTCTCCCCCACTTCACCCTTGCCGTTTAATTCGCCCTCTCTCTTTATGCTCCCTCTCTTTCTCCATTTGCCTCTTTTTGCCCGCTTGCTTATTGTTTGCATGTGTGTTGGATTGCTTGCTTGTCACGATGGCTCAAGATAACACTAAATTGTGTGACTTTACAAATACCAACAATAATGATTTGATTAGCACTCCAATTGCTCCTCTTACCGATGCTGAATCTTGCAAAATTAATGCCGCCTTGCTGAATCTTGTCATGAAAGATCCATTTTCCGACCTTCCTAGTGAAGATGCCTCTACCCATCTTAATAGCTTCGTTGATTTGTGTGATATGCAAAAGAAGAAATATGTGGATAACAATATTGTTAAATTGAAGCTATTTCCTTTTTCGCTTAGAGATCGTGCTAAAGCTTGGTTTTCATCTTTGCCTAAAAATAGTATTGATTCTTGGAATAAGTTCAAAGATACTTTTATCTGTAAGTATTTTCCTCCTGCTAAGATCATCTCCCTTAGAAATGATATTATGAATTTTAAGCAACATGATCACGAACATGTTGCACAAGCTTGGGAGAGGATGAAATTAATGATACGTAATTGCCCTACTCATGGCTTGAATTTGTGGATGATTATACAAAAATTTTATGCCGGATTGAATTTTGCTTTTAGAAATCTTTTAGATTCGGCCGCAGGAGGCACTTTTATGGAAATCACTTTAGGAGAAGCTACTAAGCTCCTAGAAAATATTATGGTTAATTATTCTCAATGGCATACTGAAAGATCTACTAATAAAAAGGTGCATGCGATAGAAGAAATTAATGTTTTGAGTGGAAAGATGGATGAACTTATGAAATTATTTGCTAGTAAAAGTGTTTCTTCTGAACCTAATGATATGCCCTTGTCTACTTTGATTGAGAATAATAATGAATCTATGGATGTGAATTTTGTTGGTAGGAACAATTTTGGTAACAACGCGTATAGAGGAAATTTTAATCCTAGGTCTTATCCTAGTAATCCTCTATTAATTATGGTAATTCCTACAACAACTCTTATGGAAATTATGATAATATGCCCTCTGATTTTAAATCTAATATTAAAGAATTTATTACTTCGCAAAAGAATTTTAATGCTTTGATTGAAGAAAAATTGCTTAAGATTGATGAGTTGGCTAGGAACGTTTATATAATTTCTCTTGATGTTGATTCTTTGAAACTTAGATCTATTCCTCCTAAGCATGATATCAATGAGTCTCTCAAAGCCATGAGCATTTCCATTGACGAGTGCAAAGAAAGAACCGCTAGGATGCGTGCTAAGAAAGATGCCTTTATAAGAGCATGTTCTTCAATTCCTACGGAAATAAAGATGAAGATCTAAAAGTTATTGATGTGTCCCCTATTAAATCTTTGTTTTGCAATATGAATCTTAATAATGATGGGACTGAATATGATCCACCTTTAACTAGAATGCGTTCCAAGAATTCAGAGTTTTAGATATTGATGCTAAATTTGATAAAAGTGGGATTGAAGAAACTAAAACCCTAAATGTTGCTAAACCCACTATTTGGGATTTCAAGGAATTTAATTATGAAAATTGCTCTCTGATTGACTGTATTTCCTTGTTGCAATCCGTGCTAAATTCTCCTCACGCTTATAGTCAAAATAAAGCGTTTACTAAACATATCGTTGATGCCTTGATGCAATCTTATGAAGAAAAACTTGAGTTGGAAGTTTCTATCCCTAGAAAAATTTATGATGAGTGGGAACAAACTATTAAAATTAAGATTAAAGATCATGAGTTCTATGTTTTATGTGATTTGGGTGCTAGTGTTTCCACGATTCCAAAGACTTTGTGGGATTTGATAGGTTTCTGTGATTTTGATGACTGCTCTTTAAACTTGCACCTTGCAGATTCCACTATTAAGAAACCTATGGGAACAATTAATGATGTTCTTATTGTTGCAAATAGGAATTATGTACCCCTAGATTTTATTGTTCTTGACATAGATTGCAATCCTTCATGTCCTATTATTCTCGGTAGACCTTTCCTTAGAACGATTGGTGCAATTATTGATATGAAGGAAGGAAATATTAGATTCCAATTTCCGTTAAGGAAAGTTAGGGAGTCCTGGATTAGGGGGTCTACGGACAGCCGGACTATATCCTTTGGCCGGACTGTTGGACCATGAAGATACAAGATTGAAGACTTCGTCCCATGTCTGGATGGGACTCTACATGGCGTGGAACGCAAGCTAGGAAATACGGATATTTATATCTCCTCCCTTTTAACCGACCTTGTGTAACCCTAGCCCCCTTCGGTGTCTATATAAACCGGAGGGTCTTAGTCCGTAGGACAATATACAATCAGACCATAGGCTAGTTTCTAGGGTTTAGCCTCTACGATCTCGTGGTAGATCAACTCTTGTAATACTCATATCATCAAGAACAATCAAGCAGGACGTAGGGTATTACCTCCATCAAGCGGGCCCAAACCTGGGTAAACATCGTGTCCCCTGCCTCCTGTTACCATCTGCCTTAGACGCATAGTTCGGGACCCCCTACCTGAGATCCGCCGGTTTTGACACCGACATTGGTGCTTTCATTGAGAGTTCCACTGTGTCGTCATCATAAGGAGGATGGCTCGTCTCGTTTTCAAGGACAACATCACCTCTGGGGGAGCCCTGGCTGTAGGCCAAACTCTCCAACTAGGCGGCTTCGTCACGATCGCCCGCTCGGCTGTTGCACTGACGATGACTTCTCGGGTCATTGAAAATAGCCTCCACATCAGCTCGAAATTTGCCGAGAAGATGGATCCAATGGAGCTCTCCTCTTTGAACGAACTCTTGGATCGCATCGCCGCTCTAGGAGTCACTACGGACTACGATCGGATCGGGCTTAAACCAGACCAAAGGGAGATTAACTCTCCGCCGGTCACCCATCAGATAGCGGTGGTGGAGGAGCAATGCGGCGATTATCCCTCCATCCCGAGGACGAACTATGTCCGGATTACCGAGCTCTCCGAGCCGGATACTTGCTCATGGGAGGACACCGCCCTAACCCTGAACTCAGAATCAGGCCGCATACAGAACCCGCGGGGCAACATCCTGGAGCCCAAACTTCAAAGATCGGAAACTCCCCTGCCCCAGGATCACAGATTGGGTCAAGGTCTGGACTTAAATCCACCCACCCACCCAGATACAAAGGATCTTTCCCACATCAGGCAAGCGCCCCAAGAGACAGTACATCACTATTGGGCCAGATTCCTCCTTGTAATGAACAAGGTCAAGGACTGTCTCGAGGAAGACGCAATTTCATTCTTTTGCAACAATTGCACGGACAAGGGAATCCTCAACGCCATAAGTCACCGTGACATAGCACACTTCGCTGACTTGGCTTCCATAGTACGGAAATATTGTGCGATAGAAAGTGCCTGGAAAACCCAAACGCAATTTTGGGATAATCCAGCTCTGACAAAACCCCCGGTCAGAACTAAAAGGGTGTACTCTCTTAAGTCGCCCAACTCAATTACAAAGAAGCCAAAGCCCACTACTGGGCGTGGAACCGTACTAGAGAGATGGCTTAACGGGCCCTGCAAAATCCATAGTACAGCGGATACCATATCAACACACATGCTTAGAGCATGTTGGGTACTCTGGCAGGTGGCCAAGAGCGGTGAGGATCTCCTCATCCAAAATACCTCAGAGCACCTTCCCATGGATAGAAATACAATATTGACAGTCTTCGAGACCTTCGCCTCAAATAATAGGCGTAAGCGAGCACTCTGCAGCCTTGCCGAAGTCTGCCACGTGGCAGCAATAAATCCATGGAGCGACACGGCTATCACCTTCAATGCCAGTGACGAGCCTAAATTCTGAACAACCCGAGCACCACCCGCTTTGGTCCTCAGTCCAATTGTGGACAGCTTTCATCTCACTAAAGACCTCATGGACGGTGGCAGCGGATTAAACCTCATTTATGAGGAGACTCTTCAAAAAATGGAAATAGACAGCAACCGTATTGAGCGAAGCAGTGCGACCTTCCGAGGAATCATCCCTAGTCGGGAGGCACGTTGCGCTGGGAAAATCACACTTGATGTGGTATTCGGCACTCCGGAGAATTACAGGTCCGAAGAAATTACATTCCAAGTGGCCCCGTTCAGTAGCGGATTCCACGCCCTTCTAGGGCAGGAGGCATTCATAATTTTCAAGCCATACCCCATTACGGGTACATGAAGCTCAAAATGCCCGGACCCAATGGAATCATCACTCTAGTTAGTGATCCGGACATAGCACTCCGCGCCGAGAACAAAACAGCCGCACTAGCCCTTGAGGCATTATCCGAAGCCCTTGCGGCGGAGGAGTTAACCGTGCTGCGCTCCATGGTGGACAGGGACGATGTGATAATAGACAATAGATCCAAGTCCACCTCCTTTAAACCAACGGACGAAATAGTCAAATTCCAAGTTCATCCAACGGACCCCACAAAAACAGCATCCATCGGGGCACATATTTAAATCCCGTTGTAGACGTCGCACTAAGGGAGTTTCTACGTGAGAATTGGGACATATTCGCCTGGCATCCTTCAGACATGCCAGGAATCCCACACAGATTGGCCGAGCATAGCCTTAATGTTCTAAAAGGATTCAAGCCGGTCAAGCAGACTCTTCGGCGTTTCTCTGAACCTAAGCGACAAGCCATGGGAGAGGAGCTAGCCAAGCTACTGGAGGCCAGATTTATTAGAGAAATAAAACATCCGAACTGGTGAGCAAACCTGGTGATGGTACCAAAGAAGGACAAATCCTGGCGCCTATGTGTCGACTTCAAAGACCTTAATAAGGCTTGCCCAAAGGATCCCTTCCCACTCCCTCGCATCGATCAAATCATCGGCGCTACCGCGGGACATGAATCATTGTGCTTCCTCGATGCATACTCCGGTTACCACCAGATTAAGATGGCGGAGTCTGATCAAGCCGCAACAACATTTATCACGCCATACGGCCCCTTCTGTTTTAACACAATGCCTTTCGGGCTCAAAAACGTCGGCACAACATATCAGCACATGATCCAGACATGTCTGGAAAAACAGATCGACAAGACTGTGGAGCCATATGTAGACGATGTGGTCATTAAAACCAGACACGTCGACTCCTTAATAGACGACTTGAGGCTCACGTTCGCCAATCTCCGGACATATGACATTAAGCTCAATCCGGAAAAATGCGTTTTCAACGTCCCCGCCGGAAAGCTCCTAGGCTTGATCGTCTCCAGTAGAGGAATTGAAGCAAATCTGGCTAAAATCCAAGCTTTGTCGCAGTTGGCTATCCCAACTGACCTCAAGCAAATCCAGAAATTAACTGGGTGTGTGGCGGCTTTCAGCCGCTTTATCTCCCGATCAGGAGAAAAGGCACTTCCCCTTTATCGCCTTCTTCGGCGCACTGAACACTTCGAGTGGACGGACGCAACCACGGCCGGATTGGAAGAAATAAAGACCATCCTGGCTACCAACCCAATATTGGACGCGCCAAACATCGGCGAACCAATGCTGTTATATATAGCGGCAATGCACCAAGTCGTAAGTGCAGTGCTCATTGTCGAACGAGAGGCGGACGGACATAAATTCCCTCTTCAAAAGCCGGTATATTATGTATCCAATGTCCTCATTCCATGCAAATCACGGTACCCACATTATCAAAAGATAGCACACGCGGTATTCATGGCATCCCGGAAATTACGACACTACTTTCAAGAGTGTTCAATCACGGTGGCCTCCGTAGTACCACTCAATGACATAATAAACAGCCGCGATGCCATGGGCCGGATTGCCAAATGGGCCATCGAGCTCCTCCCATTCGACATAACATATAAACCACGGTGAGCCATTAAGTCGCAAGTATTGGCCGATTTCGTTGCCGAATGGACAGAAGCCAAACTCCCTAAAGAGTACGGTGCGTACTCCAATTGGATCATGCACTTAGACAGCTCTAAAATGCTGGCTGGTCTGGGGGCTGGCATCGTCCTGACGTCGCCCACCGGAGATACAGTTCAATACGTACTCCAAATACTATACACAGACTGCAATAACGTAGCCGAATACGAGGCCCTATTACATGGTCTCCGGATGGCAGTTTCCATGGGCATTCAATGCCTGGAGGTGCGTGGGGACTCAAACCTCGCAATATCCCAAATAAATGGAGACTTCGATGCCAAGGATCCGAAAATGGCGGCATACTGCAACGCCGTCCTCAAAATATCAGATCGGTTCGAGGGTCTTGAATTCCACCACGTGGCTCGGGAAAACAATCAGGCGGCAGATATCCTCCCCCGTATCGGCGCTAAACGTGACCCTGTCCCACCCAACATCTTCCTGGAAAAACTATTTAAACCATCTGTGTTATGGGAGGGGACACCGGTAACAATAATCCGGATCCGGCCACAACATCAGATATCGAACACTCTGACACAATCGGAGGCTCTGCCATCGAAATAACACCTTCAGCCCACGTGATAATGGCCGTCATCGCCCCGTGGACAGAATCATTCCTGGCCTACCTAACTAGGCAGGATCTACCCGAGGACCAACATGAGGCACACTGCATAGTGCGGCGATCTAAAGCCTACAAGGTCCACGAGGGAGAGCTTTATAAGAAAAGCACAGCCGGAGTCCTTCAAAGGTGCATCTCCGAAGAGGAAGGGCAGAAGCTTTTGGAGGAAACCCATGTCGGACTCGACGGCCACCACGCCGCAGCTCGGGCCCTTGTAAGCAAGGCCTTCCGTACATGTTTTTATTGGCCGACGGCCCGGGCAGATGCACAACATCTGGTCCAACATTGCGTCGGTTGCCAGCTTTTCGCAAACCAAAGCCACATGCCACCTACCGCTCTCCAAACAATCCCCATTACTTGGTCCTTCGCGGTCTGGGGGCTTGATATGGTCGGACCCCTGAAAGGGGGAACTCATAAGAAAAAGTACTTACTGGTCATGGTCGATAAATTCACCAAATGGATAGAAGGCAAACCTGTCAAAATGGTTGAATCCGGACCGGTGATAGACTTCATAACCGGGGTTGTACACCGTTATGGCGTCCCCCACAGCATCATCACTTACAATGGCACGAACTTTACGACCGACGAGGTGAAACTTTGGTGCAACAACATGGGTATCAAGCTCGATTATGCTTCTGTCTATCACCCGCAAACTAACGGTCAAGTCGAGCGAGTGAATGGTCTTATTATGAGCGGCGTTAAACCCAGATTAGTGTGGTCCTTAAAGGAGTCAAACACGCACTGGGTAGAGGAGCTCGACTCCGTACTATGGGGGCTGTAGACCACGCCGAATCGCACTACCGAATACACACCGTTCTTCATTGTGTATGGCGCAGAGGCGGTTCTGCCTTGCGACATAATTCATGACTCACCTCGAGTGCGCATGTACGAAGAAAAAGAGGCCGATCTCGATCGGCAGGACAGTTTGGATGCCCTGGAGGAGGAGCGCAACGTGGCAAAGGCCCGTTCCGCATTCTATCAGCAACAGGCTCGAAGGTATCAAAGCAGAGATGTACGGGCCAAAACCTATAACGTCGGCGAACTAGTTCTACGCCTGCCGGAGAAGAAAAAGAACAAGCTCAAGCCCAAATGGGAGGGTCCCTTCATTATTGAGCAGGTTCTAACCGGTGGAGCATACCGTCTACGGGATGCATCGGATAATCGACTCGAGCCAAACCCATGGAATGCAGCCAGACTCCAAAGATTTTACACCTAGCGCCGGACTCTATGTTCGTCTCCTAACCTCCATCAATTTTTTGCATATCTGTCGTTTCTCTCTTTCTCCCTTTTTACTCTCTTCAAGGCCCTTCAAGGCTATACTTGTGTCCTGGTTACACAATCTTGACGTGCTAACCGCGCTCATTATACCTGGGGGCTTGTTATACAGAAGCTTAATCTAACTATTTTCCTGGGCTTTACGTCCCATACATGTGTTATTCTTCCGCATGTACCTTTTTTCGCCATTATATGCATCGATATGACTTAAGTTTTGGCCAAGATGGTTTGCCTGGCTCTTGTATTTATGCCCTACGTTCCCGTTAATTCGGCTAGGGCATAAGGGGAGCACCTCTGCGATTGTTACTGCTGCGTCAGCCGGATGTGTACCTCAGACTGGGTGAAGCCGAAAGCTAGCGTTCTTAAGGGAATATTCGGTCGATGAATAAAAGATGACTTTTATCTAATTCGAAACATGCCCCCAGATGTTTATACCCTACGTCTCTTTTCGCAGTTCTGACATGCCCATTAGGGCATGCGTGCCCAAGGAAAGGAACCCTTAACGGAAGTATTCTCCCTGGAAGATGTTTCTTACTACCCATGTAATATAACATAGCTAGTTGGGTACTTGTCTGTTCAAGCACTTATGACCCCTACGCCTGGTTTCCATGCATACCCCGGTTTTTACATAACTGAGCGGGTATTCGGATACACTCCGGACTATCGGGTACAGAGGTCGAAGCAAAAAGGTCCACCATGACAAATGATTTACAATCCGGCTAGGGACATTACATATGTCACTTGAAGTACACAGTCACTAAGACCGATTGAATTCTTCTTCTATACCATCCAACAGGCTGTCTAGCCTACAATCCTGTTGGGAATACTTTGCGGCTAATTCTACTTGATCATACGCTAAACTGATAGGGATCTCTTTCCCATCGGGCTCCACAGGGCCGACCTTGGCCATGTGGTTTGGGTCCGCTTTGGTATGTCGTGTCTTCACCATAGCCCAGGCTTCCCTTGCACCTTGTCAGCAGGCTGATATCTTCCATAATCGGAAGCGCCGCTGCGCTCCCTTGAGCTTCTCTATAAGCTCCCCCATGCCTACGGACGGGGATGCGGATGGCCACAAGGCTTGGGTAATACCCTGCATCACCTGCCGAACTTGCTCGTGCAGTCGTGAGAGCTTTGGTAGAAGATCACTCGAAGACCCGGGCATCTCCTCCGCGGGACGACCTGTCAGCATACCTGCAGACATAACGCTGCTAGCCAGATTCTTCTCCAAACTCCTTTCAAAAAGTTCGTTCAAGCACTTACTAAAAATGCCGCACCGAAGCCGTTTATTCTCCTTCACGGAGTCCACAAGCTGGGCTCGGACATCTTTCAGTTCCACGCCCAGCCGGATATTGGCGTCTTGGAGATCATTTTTCTCCTGCCTGACTCGCGTCAGCACGCGCTTGCCAGCATTTCGCTGTCGATCATCACGTGCCGCATCCACCTCCATGGCCTCCAGATTCACTCTGGGGCCACCTGCAACATGTATTGTTAGGTTTGCATACATGCCGCATACCACCTGGTACCCGTATTCTTTGCAATGGATACAAGGGTTACCAGAGGGACCCTTCTCAGACTCCTTCAACGCGGCAATAGCGGCCCCTAGCTAGGCCTTGCACTCGTCCAGCTCTTCAGACAATTGGGAATTCTTCTTTGTAAGAACCTGCACAAATAATGATCCTTAAATCAGTTGCGTCAACTGTTTCAAGTCTCAGGGGCTACTGATACATATAATCGTCAGATTTGCTTACCCGTATATCCCTTACATACTTGTCCGTGGCTCTGGCTAGACCATTTTGAGCAGCACGGATGTACGTGTCTCCGGAATTGAAGGCATCAAATGCCTCTGGTGAGAAACAAGCATCGTGGAGTACGGCCCGATGACGCATGTGATTCATGGCGCTCTCCACTTCTGAATTTGTAACGGATAGTCCATCCGCATCCTCTGTAGGAGGAGCATCCGGCGTCCACCCCGTGTTGGCTTCCACCTCTATGTCCGGCCCTGGAGGCCGACTGGTGGAGGCATGATCGGTAGCCTCTCCAGATATAGTCCGGCGAGTGTTTTTTCTATTAAGAAACATGGACGTCATTATATTTTGAGAAAGACGACAATCACGGAGCGAGGTTTTGTGTCATACCTCTGCGTCGGCATCTCCGTCCTGACCGCCTTCCTTTTTGGCCTACCCGGCCTCGGTGCCTCTTGTTGGCGAGTTGCTGCGGGTTCGGCACGGTGTCCTGAATGCCTTCCCTGTGAAACACCACATGTGTACGGTAGGTGAAGTGCATAAAAGGGGATCCTTTTTTTTGGGAGTTGGGATTTTGGTTTTTTCTTACATGCAATGCTGGGAGTAGTCTGGGATAGTCGGCCGTTATGGCCACCATGGCATCATCGCAGCTCAATTGATAGAATTACCTATCTATCAGCTCCACAAATATGTCCGTATCCTCTTCGAGTCCGGGATCGAGGGCCCGGTCAGGGTCCTCCGGTTGTGGAGGTGGGATGTTGACCTCCCTTACAGCTTTTCGCAGTTCCTGCCGTAAAACGACAATGTGAGTATTTACGACAAAGAATGCGGGAAGGTCGGGAGTAAAGAGTGACAGCTTGCCCAGCTTGGAGGGTTGTACATAGAGAATCCATCCCGTGGCTTGATACGGATGAACTCCTCTTCCTCTCCCTTGAACAACTCGGACATATTTTTTGTTAAAGCAGCAGCGGAGTCCGGTCCCTTAAGCCCGCAACGGGTAGCATCATCTTCCTCGTTAAAACAGCACAGGGGGTTCCCTCGATATTGAAGTGGCTGCACTCCCCGCATTATGCATATTGACATAACCTCGATTATTGTCAATCCTGATTGAGCCAGCGCTTTAATCTGGTTCATCATGTAAAGGATTTATCCATTGTCTTCCTCCTGGGGGCTCCGTGGGCGCCAGCTTCAGCGTTTCTTTAGAGGAGAATTGTCGAACTCAGGAAGACCCCGCTGAACATGGTCTGGAAGGGGGACGTCCTCCATATAAAACCACTCCGAAGGCCAGTCTTTGGACGTCTTCTTCGGAGTAACAAACAGGTATTCGGTCTCGGCGATGTGCCATATTTTGGCTCCGCCCACCTGATAAAGTGACCCCTTCTGTGTGCGGGGCACAAGGCAAAATAACCTTTTCCGCAACTCGAAATGAGCATCGCAGCCTAGAAATAGCTCACAAAGGGCAATATAACCGGCGATGTGTAATATGGAAGCAGGAGTGAAATTATGCAGTTGGAGGCCGTAAAACTCCAGGAGCCCGCGGAGGAACGGATGAATTGGAAATCCGAGTCCCCTTAGTAAGTAAGGGACAAGGCATACCCGTTCCCCCATAGAGGGACTGGGGAAGCTCTCCGCTTGCTCCCCGCCATTATAGGTGGCGAGCCCAGCTCGGACTGCGATCATATACGCTGGAGGGAGAAATCCCTGGGTCTGCAACTCTATTAATCGGCTGTGCGGGACGGAACACCTCTCCCAATCACCGGGCTTAGGGCTGCGGGGGAGGGAGGAGGAGCTGCGGTGGCCGGCCATGATGGAATGGATTTTTCCAAGCACGCTCCGATGGGTTCTCGCCGTGGGAGGATGGTGTGGATTGGATCTAAGAATCCCCATACCTTTAATAGACGATTCATTTACCTGGCTAGGGGGGCGAATGTAAAAATGCCCTGGCTCCTCGCATTCGCTCGACACGTGGAAGATGGCCCTTATTGGGCGCAGAGGCCAAGAAGTCCAACATTTATAGGAGTCGGACACTACTTAGTAGATATTCAGGATTTGGATAAGAACCCGCCTTGCAATGCCGAAGACAATACTGCGCACCGAACTCATCGTCATTGAAGCCTGGTTCAGGGGCTACTTAGGGAGTCTTGGATTAGGGGGTCTACGGACAACCGGACTATATCCTTTGGTCGGACTGTTGGACCATGAAGATACAAAATTAAAGACTTCGTCCCGTGTCCGGATGGGACTCTACTTGGAGTGGAAGGCAAGCTAGGCAATACGGATATGTATATCTCCTCCCTTGTAACCGACCTTGTGTAACCCTAGCCCCCTCTGGTGTCTATATAAACCAGAGGGTTTTAGTCCGTAGGACAATATACAATCAGACCATAGGCTAGTTTCTAGGGTTTAGCCTCTGTGATCTCGTGGTAGATCAACTCTTGTAATACTCATATCATCAAGAACAATCAAGCAGGACGTAGGGTATTACCTCCATCAAGAGGGCCCGAACCTAGGTAAACATTGTGTCCCCTGCCTCCTGCTACCACCCGCCTTAGACGCACAGTTCGGGACCCCCTACCCGAGATCCACCGGTTTTGACACCGACAGAAAGGCATGGAACACTTTCCTAGAAAGAAAATTAAATTACCTTATGAATCTATTATGAGAGCCACTTATGGATTGCCTACCAAAGATGGCAATACCTGGATCTATCTTTTCTTTTTATGCCTAGCTAGGGGCGTTAAACGATAGCGCTTGTTGGGAGGCAACCCAATTTTATTTTTATTCCTTGCTTTTTGCTCCTGTTTAGTAATAAATAATTTACCTAGCCTCTGTTTAGGTTGTGTTTTTTGTGTTTAATTAGTGTTTGTGCCAAGTAGAACCGTGAAGACTTGGGGAAAGTCTTGATATCTTGCTGTAAAAAACAGAAACTTTAGCGCTCACGAGAACTGCCGCCATTTTTATTTGGAAAGTGATATTTAGTTAATTCTTTTTGCAGATGATTAATAGATAAATTCCTCACCTCCAGAAATTTATTTTAGAATTTTTGGGGTTCAGATCTTGCGCTAGCTACAGATTACTACAGACTGTTCTGTTTTTGACAGATTCTGTTTTTCGTGTGTTGTTTGCTTACTTTGATGAATCTATGGCTAGTAAAATAGTTTATAAACCATAGAGAAGTTGGAATAAAGTAGGTTTAACACCAATATAAATAAAGAATGAGTTCATTACAGTACCTTGAAGTGGTATTTTGTTTTCTTTCACTAACGGAGCTCACGAGATTTTCTACTTTGAGTTTTGTGTTGTGAAGTTTTCAAGTTTTGGGTAAAGATTTGATGGATTATGGAACACGGAGTGGCAAGAGCCTAAGCTTGGGGATGCCCATGGCACCCCCAAGATTATCTAAGGACACCTAAAAGCCAAAGCTTGGGGATGCCCTGGAAGGCATCCCCTCTTTTCGTCTACTTATATCGGTAACTTTACTTGGAGCTATATTTTTATTCACCACATGATATGTGTTTTGCTTGGAGCATATTGTATGATTTGAGTCTTTGCTTTTTAGTTTACCAAAATCATCCTTGCTGTACACACCTTTTTAGAGAGCCATACATGATTTGCAATTTGTTAGAATACTCTATGTGCTTCACTTATATCTTTTTGAGTTATATAGTTTTGCTCTAGTTCTTCACTTATATCTTTTAGAGCACGGTGGTGGATTTTGTTTTATAGAAACTATTGATCTCTCATGCTTCACTTAGATTATTTTGAGAGTCTTAAATAGCATGGTAATTTTCTTAAATAATCCTAATATGCTAGGTATTCAAGATTAATAATTTTTTTCTTATGAGTGTTTTTGAATACTAAGAGAAGTTTGATGCTTGATGATTGTTTTGAGATATGGAGGTAATAATATTAAAGTCGTGCAAGTTGAGTAGTTGTGAATTTGAGAAATGCTTGTGTTGAAGTTTGCAAGTCCCGTAGCATGCACGTATGGTAAACGTTATGTGACAAATTTGAAACATGAGGTGTTATTTGATTGTCTTCTTTATGAGTGGCGGTCGGGGACGAGCGATGGTCTTTTCCTACCAATCTATCCCCATAGGAGCATGCGCGTAGTTCTTTGTTTTTGATGACTTGTAGATTTTTGCAATAAGTATGTCAGTTCTTTATGACAAATTTTGAGTCCATGGATTATATGCACTCTCACCCTTCCATCATTGCTAGCCTCTTCGGTACCGTGCATTGCCCTTTCTCACATTGAGAGTTGGTGCAAACTTTGCCGGTGCATCCAAACCCTGTGATATGATACGCTCTTTCACACATAAACCTCCTTATATCTTCCTCAAAACAGCCACCATACCTACCTATTATGGCATTTCCATAGCCATTCCGAGATATATTGCCATGCAACTTTCCACCGTTCCATTTATCATGACACATTCATCATTGTCATATTGCTAAGCATGATCGTGTAGTTGACATAGTATTTGTGGCAAAGCCACCGTTCATAATTCTTTCATACATGTCACTCTTGGTTCATTGCATATGCCGGTACACCGCCGGAGGCATTCATATAGGGTCATATCTTGTTCTAAGTATCGAGTTGTAATTCTTGAGTTGTAAGTAAATAGAAGTGTGATGACCATCATTCATAGAGCATTGTCCTAAAAAAGAGAAAGGCCAAAAAAGGAAGGCCAAATAAAAAAAAATATAAAAGGGACAATGCTACTATCCTTTGCCACACTTGTGCTTCAAAGTAGCACCATAATTTTCATGATAGAGAGTCTTTTGTTTTGTCACTTTCATATACTAGTGGGAATTTTTCATTATAGAACTTGGCTTGTATATTCCAAAAATGGGCCTCCTCAAGTGCCCTAGGTCTTCGTGAGCAAGCAAGTTGGATGCACACCTACTTAGTTTCTTTTGTTGATCTTTCATACATTTATAGCTCTAGTGCATCCGTTGCATGGCAATCCCTACTCCTTGCATTAACATCAATCGGTGGGCATCTCCATAGCCCATTGATCAGCCTCGTTGATGTGAGACTTTCTCCTTTTTTGTCTTCTCCACATAACCCCCTCATGTCGGTGGGAACGACACCTATGGGATCACAAGAATCCCTACTGTGGTTAGCGGGGCGCGGGGTCGTGAGAAGAGCGGATCAAACATATAGCACACGGTTCGTTTATCCAGGTTCGGGCCGCGAGGATGCGTAAAACCCTACTCCTGCTTTGGTGGATTGTATATCTATGTTCTTGAGCTAGCTATGGGGTGTGAGGAGCTCCAAAAAGCCGAATCCTTCCTCTGGTCGCCTCGGGCCTCCTTTTATAGAAAAAAGGGGCTGCCACAGTGGCACACAGGAGGTGGAAAGGGTACAGTGCTGCGAGGTTATCCCTCGCAACACAAGACAAGGCGCATTTAATGCGTCTTGCTTAGGTGTCCTTGCTTTATCGGGGACGGGGGAGAAACCTGTCTCGTCCGTCGCTGCTCCTTCTTGTGTCGACACGCGCCCTGGCCAGCGAAGCCTGCGATGCCATGTACGTAGGCAGGCAGCTGAGGTGGCGCAGTGGTGGGTCTTCACGAAGATCTGCATGCCGCCACGCGGGTGCCTGCCCAGCTGGTTGGGTCGGCAGCTGCATGCATGCGGTGGTGGAGGTTTAGTCAGCGTGGGCCTGATGGTGGCCCTGCGTGTGTCCTCGGCAAGGGCCTTGCCGGGGCCCCGACAAGAGTCTTGCCGAGGCGCCTATTGTCATCCCCGGCAAGGCGCTTGCCGGGGGCCTTGTGGTCTTCCTCGGCTGGGATCCCACCAAGGGTTGTCATCTCCTTAGTGCGTATCTGATCTTGAATGTCTTCACAAAGATCTGCATGCCGCCACGGGGATGTCTCCCGAATCCTTGCCCTTTGGGGGCAGTGGAGTCAAGGGTGATTTGATCCGTAGGCGCAGGACGAGTCGCCGCGGCAAGGGTCTTGCCGGGGCTGCTAGAACTGTCTCCCGGCAAGGATCTTGCCGGGGGAGTCCGCTTCGTCCCCTTTGCTCTTCTGGTCTTGGCCTTGGCGTCGTTCTAGTTTTCTTGAGCTTCGTTCTTACCCTGGCTCACCTCGCCTTGCTTGGTGTGGTGGTATCCGCGCCTCAAACTGCCCGTGCACAGTTATAGGGGTACAAAAAGTGTACCCCTCTTTTTGTACACCGACAGGAGCCCCCGGGCCTGGGCCACACATAAGTGCAACGCGTTGTTGGGCTAGGCCCAAAAACGGTGCGCGGGCAGGCGGGGCAGTTTTTACCGCA
This sequence comes from Triticum aestivum, assembly GCF_018294505.1. Lineage (NCBI taxonomy): Eukaryota > Viridiplantae > Streptophyta > Magnoliopsida > Poales > Poaceae > Triticum > Triticum aestivum. The sequence continues at coordinate 162,160,567 of NC_057809.1, read as the reverse complement.
GTAAGATTCTTCGCGCGCTGCGCTTCCCATGATTCCCGCGCGTGGCGCAGCGTGGGTAGGCGCGTGTGACATGGGCGGCATGCGTGGGGTTGGTTCCCGGAGGCATGCGCCACATCGTAGTAAAGGGGCAGTTCGCACCTTCCCCATAAATGGAGGGAGGCGCGTGGAGGCGCGGCCCATTTACTGAATGGGGCTGAGGCATGGTCTTCAAGGCGTCCACTCCTCATGATCACAGGGTGGGGAGTGGTCGTCTCACCCGTCCCCTCAGTTCTGCACGTCCACCACGTGTCTCCCATGCGCCTGGGGTGGCAAACGGTGGAGGCGGGAAACCGGGCCGTCGCTGGTTGGGCCGGCGGGTCAGTCCTGGCTCCCTGCGCCTTCCGTATCTTGATTGGCCGAGCGGGGCGGCCGAGCCCCAACCCCGATCCTTTATAAAGAGCGGGAGGGGGGATGGCGTCCCACCTTCTTTCATCTTCTTCTTCCTTCAGCTTCTGCTCCTCCCTTCCATCCATCATGGAGAGAGGGAATCCCGGTCCTTCAACAGTGGCGGTGAGGGTCGCCGCTCAACAACACGTCCCTCCTTCTCCTGCGCCTGCGGTGGCAGAGCCAGCCGCGAGGGGAAGGGGGAGGGGGCGAGGCCGTGGGCGAGGCCGGGGCGCTCGGGGAAGAGGAGGACGGGGTGGCGCGCCGGCCTCGCCTCCGCCAGCAGCTCCTCCTCCAATGGAGGGCCATGTTGGGGATGACCCTTGTGAGTTCTTCGTCAGGCTGCGCCGGCCGCCGTGCCGTCGCCTTCGTCTCCCGACTCCATTTGCGCGGGAGATGGAGCTGGATCCGCCGGAGTCATTGCGGCTGCACATGAGGGGCTGCGGGATCAGTGGCACGCGGGTCCGCGTCGACTTCCCCGCCCCTCACGTGATGTATCTTCGTCGGGGATGGAAGACGTTTGCTCATATCCACCGCTTGACGGAGGGGCTCACTCTCCATTTTAAGCTGATGGAGGGTGGCCTTCTCTCTGTCAAAGTCTTCGGGCTCTTTGGGACCCGTGCAAGGTGCTGCGTGGAGAGCTCTTCTGATAGTGAAGACTCCTCCTCGGGCGGGAGTGACGAGGAGGACAGCGGCAGCGACGACGAGGGTAGTAGGCGGCAGGATGACGGGTCCGACTAGGTGTCGGGTGCCGCTCCGTGCGGCACCGGCGACCCCATCATCCGTGTCGCCGGCTCCTTGAACTTCTCGGGGTCGTCTCCTTGGGCGGCTGGCGTTGGGAGGCTGCGGAAGAGGAAGAGGGCGGGCGGCAAGGCCGTCAAGTCGGAGTACGCGGGCACCGACGCCTTCGACGCGTGCTGACGTCCTGCCGCCTCGTCTTCGAGCTCTGCTTCCGGCGCCGCCATCACCATCCAGCCTTTGGACGGCCACCAAGATGTTCTCTTGGTGTCTTCTGCCACCCGTAGCTCGCCTAGGCGCTCCTTTTGTCCCTTTCGCCTCCTTGACCTGCCTCCTGAGGAGAGGGACAAGAAAGGGATTACGGGCACCTTATCTCTTTTTAGTTTGTAAGCCTTCGGGCCTTTGTTGAATTTAAAACTTGTAATCCCATCATTCATGTTTTTCATTCCCTATGGACTGTACCTGAGTGGAATGTTTTTTTAATGAAAAAGGGATGCTTGCCGGGTCATTTGTTTGCGGGTGGAACCCACGACAAGGAGTAAATCCTTGATATCTTCAAGATAAACATTTCCTTGCCCGGCAACAGGCCTTGCCGTCTCCCCACTTCGCTCGACCTTCCTCACGCCTTTGGCGGAGGCAGGGATGAGGCGGGTTCAGGCTCCTTGTTTCATCCTTTCGCTGCCGCGACTACGACCAAACTTGGCCCCAGGAACGAGCCCTAGGGCCTAGAGTTAGGGGAGCACGGTAGCTTAGGGGAAAACGAGGTTTCACATACCTCAGTCCATAATGGAATGCATGATAAGGGATGAAGAACTTATCTGAAGCTGCAGTCCCCGGCAACCCTGGTTCGCCGTGGGTGAATCTTTGCTCTTGCAGCCCCCGGCAATACTGGCTTGCCGGGGGCTAGATGCTGGTCTGTTCCTCTTTTTTTCCTCCCCAAGTGGTTTGGCACGAATATCTGTGTGTTCTATGAACCAAAGAAGATAAAAGAAAGACAAAGAGACGCACACTCGACCTCTAAGCTAGGGGTTAGTCGCCGCTAAGCACTATCAACCCTAACCAAGGACGAGACTCGACCTAGCATGCATGCTATAACTTAGGGCGCCAGCGCTTCATTTATTTATGCTCAGGGTCTGCGCCTGGCTTTGTACAAAGGGTTACATGCGTCATCGGCAAGGCTCGTACAAAAGGTGGCTTGCCGGGGGGCCCGGCAAGCCGCGCCTCATGGGTAAAACTTGCGAAGATGCTCAATGTTCCAGGAGTTACTCACCGGAACGGCATCTTCGGTCTCCAGGCGGACTGCGCCGGGCCTGGTGACTCGTATTACCCGATAAGGGCCTTCCCACTTTGGCGTCAACTTGTTGGAATTCTTGGCCGATTGAACGCGCCGAAGAACAAGGTCGCCTTCCTCAAAGCTTCGGGCATGAACCTTGCGGCTATGGTAGCGGCGCAAGGCTTGCTGGTAGCGCGCTGCTCTCACAGCCGCCCGAAGACGATCTTCCTCAAGGAGCGTTGCGTCATCTTGCCGCAATTGCTCTTGCTCAAGCTCGTCATAAGCGAGTACTCGAGGTGACCCGTATATGAGTTCCATGGGGAGAACTGCTTCTGCCCCGTATACCAGGGCAAAGGGTGTCTGGCCGGTGGCTCGATTTGGTGTCGTTCTGATTGACCAAAGAACCGCCGGCAATTCATCAATCCAGCGCCTTCCACTCTTGTGCAGTCTGTCAAAGGTCTTTGTCCTCAGGCCTCGCAGTACTTCAGCATTTGCCCTCTCAGCTTGACCATTGCTTCATGGGTGAGCAAGAGAAGCGAAACAGACCTTGCTGCCGAGGTCTTGAATATATTGCATGAAGGTGTGGCTTGTGAACTGCGTGCCGTTGTCGGTGATAACCCTATTGGGTACACCAAAACGGCACACCAGTCCTTTGAAGAACTTGACGGCTGACTGTGTTGTGACCTTCCTCACTGCTTCCACTTCTGGCCACTTTGTGAACTTGTCGATTGCAACGTACAAGTACTCAAAGCCCCCGACAGCGCGGGGGAAAGGGCCCAGTATGTCGAGCCCCCAGACCGAGAAAGGCCAGGAGAGAGGAATGGTTTGAAGGGCTTGAGCTGGCTGATGAAGCTTCTTGGAATGGAACTGACACGCTTCACACCTGGTGACTAGTGTCGTTGCATCCTGGAGGGCGGTGTGCCAGAAGAAGCCTTGTCGAAACGCTTTGCCGGCAAGGGCCCTTGACCCGATGTGGGATCCACATATGCCTCCATGTATCTCCGCCAACAGCCCCAGTCCTTCCTCTCGAGGGATACACTTCAATTTCACGCCGTTCGGCCTCTTTCTGTACAGGACGTCATCGACGAACTGGTACATAGTAGAGCGACGGGCTACTTTTTCCGCTTCTTCCTGCTCCTCAGGAAGTTCCCCTGTTTGGAGGAATCGGACGGTATGCTATGCCCACTCTGGAGCCTGGGGCTCGACGGCGAGGACTAAAGGCATTTCCTCCGCTATCGGAGCGACTGTCTCCATGGCAAGAGCTTGATGCTCTGTCGGAGCTAGCCGTCCCGTGGCGGGCTCAGTGTCTCCGGCAACATCCAAACAGGGGAGCTCGGCGGGAAAGTACTTGCTGGGCCCTGATTTTCTCCTCTTGTTCTGCTCTGTTGATGGATCAACGGATGGCTGAGTTAGCCGAAGCACAAAGGTACCTGGTTCCACAGGTAGCTTGAGGGTAGCGCGTTTTGACAGGTAATTGGTGATATCCTTCTCCGCTCGGGGAACGTATTCTGCCTGTATACCGTCAAAACGCTCTTCCAGCTTTCTCACTTCATCGACGTAGGCCTTCATCAACGGGCTCTGGTAATCCTTGTTGACTTGCTTGATGACAAGTTGCGAGTCGCCTCTGACGACGAGTTTCTGGATTCCGAGGTCCGCCGCGATCCTAAGACCGGCAAGCAGCCCTTTGTACTCAGCCGTATTGTTTGTTGACACCTCCCTGGGGAAGTGCATCTGGATCACGTACTTGAGGTGCTCTCCGGTGGGCGCGACAAGCAGTACGCCAGCCCTGGCACCCTGTAAGGAGAAAGCTCCATCAAAGTACATGATCCAATCGCATCTTGCCTCCTTGCCAGGGAGAGCAGTCTCTTGGGTTTCTTTGTCAGGCGTCACGGTCCATTCTGCAACGAACTTCGCCAGGACTCGGCTTTGAATCGTTGAGGTACTCTCAAACTTGAGGCCAAAGCTGGACAGTTCCAGTGCCTACTCTACAATCCTTCCCGTTGTGTCTGGATTGTGCAATATCCGTTGTAGAGGGAGGCGAGTGACGACAGTCATTTCGTGCGCCTGGAAGTAGTGACGCAGCTTCCTCGAGGCCATAAGAAGGCTGAAGAGCAGTTTTTGCACACTAGAGTACCTCGATCTAGCCCCCTGCAGGAGGGAACTAACAAAGTAGACCGGGTGCTGCATCATTTTCTTCTTCGACGGCACTTCAATTGGCTGCATCGTCTCGGCATCGGTGGCATCGGGCTCCGTCGCTGCTATCACGTCATCATCAATTTCTCTCTGCGCCGCTAGTGCAGCGCTGACCACCTGGTTCGTTGCCGCCCGGTACAGCAGCAACGGTTCCTGTGGCCTAGGCACAACTAGTATTGGCGCAGAGGAGAGGTACCTCTTCAAATCATGCAATGCTGCTTCGGCTTCTGGCGTCCACTCCATCGGGCCCGCCTTTTTCAAAATCTTGAAAAAGGGAAGGGCGCGCTCGGCGAACTTGGAAATGAACCTGCTCATGGCGGCAACGCAACCAGCAAGCCGACGCACATCCTTGACTCGCTTGGGCGCTTCAATCTGCTCTATAGCTTTGATCTTGTCTGGATTGGCCTCTATCCCATGCTGTGACACAAAGAACCCGAGAAGCTTGCCAGACGGGACACCGAAGACGCACTTCTCAGGGTTTAGCTTGAGATTGATCTTGCATAGGTTTGCAAATGTTTCTTGTAAATCTGATATGAGGGTTGCCCTGTTCTTTGTTTTGACCACTATATCATCCATATAAGCTTCCATATTTCTATGGAGCTGGGGTTCAAAACCAATCTGGACCGCCCTTGCAAACGTTGAACCAGCACTCTTCAACCCGAAAGGCATCCGTATAAAGCAATACGTACCACATGGGGTGATGAATGTCGTTTTCTCTTCATCTTCCCTTGGCATGAAGATCTGGTGGTAGCCGGAGTAGGCATCGAGGAATGACAACAGATCACACCCAGCTGTGGAGTCAACAATCTGGTCGATGCGCGGCAACGGGAAGGGGTCTTTGGGACAAGCCTTATTAATATCTGTGTAATCAATACACAACCTCCACTTCCCATTTGCCTTGCGCACTACCACCGGATTTGCCAACCACGTTGGATGGAGCACTCCTCTTACCAAACCTGCTGCTTCCAGTTTCCGGATCTCCTCTGTGATGAACTCTTGTCATTCCAAAGCTTGCTTTCTGACCCTCTGCTTGACGGGCCGCGCATGAGGACAGACAGCAAGGTGGTGCTCAATCACCTCACTGGGAACGCCGGGGATGTCGGATGCTTGCCATGCAAACACATCGACATTCGCCCGCAGGAAGGTGACGAGCGCGTCTTCCTATTTGTCGTCAAGGGTGGAGCTTATGGTAAAATATAAACTTACCCACATATCTTTCAAATGCTGGTCTGCGGCTCTGGTAAGCCCGTCTCGAGCAGCGCGGATGAATGCATCCTCCGAGACAAAGGCATCAAATGCCTCTTTGGTAAAACCGGGGTCATGAAGAATGGCCCTCCGGCACCGATGACCCATGGCGCTCTCCACTTCTAAGTTTGTGACGGATACATCAATCGAATCCTCGGCAAAGGACAATCCGGCGTCACTCCCGTATCTACCCTCGTCTTCACGGCAGGGTCTGGAACCTGGCTGTTGGGAGTATGACCGGCGGCACCCGCGGACATAGTCCGGCGAACGCCTTTCCTGGCAAAACACAAACGGAAAATGGCACAGTTGGATGTGACTGCCAAGGGGCATACTTACGAAGCCATACCTCTTTGAGGAAGGCCGGACGGGCCTTCGGTCGCCTTCCTCTTCGAAGGCTTGCCTAGCGTGCGTGTCGCTCTCTTTGGAGTAGCCTCTGGTGTAACATGGTGCACCGAATGCCTCCCCTTTGGAGTACGAGACAGTGCGATGGGTGAGGTAGAACGAGGAGGCTCTTTTGGAGGAGTTGTCTCCTAATTACATACGTGTGAGGCAGGGAGAAGATCGGGATAGTCGGCGGTGATGGCCACTTCTGTGCCGTCATAGCTCGCCTGGTACCCATCCTCGAGCACCACGAATATGTCCGGATCTTCTTCGAATTCGGGATCAAGGTCCCGGTTGTGATCCTCTGGCTATGGGGCGGGGCAGTATAGCCCCTCGGTGATCTTTCACCACTTCTGTTACAAATGGACATGTTAATGTTCATTAAAATTGACTCGGGGAGTAGAATGAGTAGAGCAGCGGGGTCAGAACTCACCCAGCGAGGGGGATTGTACATGGAAAATCCATCTCTGCGCTTGATACGAATGAACTCCTCTTCCTCCCCTTTGAAAAGCTCGGCCAATATTTTTGGCAAAGCGGCGGGGGTGCCCGGACCCTTCCGACCGCAGCGAGAGGCGTCATCTTCCCCATTATAGTGCCACATGGGAAGCCCTCTATATTGGAGTGGCTACACCCCTCGCACTATGGAAATCGCCATCACCTAGACTATTGATAATCCGGACTGGGCAAGAGTCTTTATCTTGCTCATCAGTTGACGGACTTCCGCCCTATCGCCAACACTTGTAAATTCGGGAAGACCCATTTGAACTAGGTCAGGAAGGGCGACATCCTCGATATAGAACCATTCGGAGGGCCACTCTTTGGATGCCTTGTTCGGTGTGCCGGACATGTATCCGGTCTCGGCGATACGCCATATCTTGGCTCCGCACACTTCGAATATTGATCCATCTTGGTTGCGAGGGACAAGGCAGAATAGTTTCCTCCATAATTCAAAATGGGCCTCGAACCCCAGAAATAGCTCGCAAAGAGCGACGTAACCCGTGATGTGCAGGATGGAGGCAGGAGTGAAGCTGTGCAGTTGAAGGCCATAATACTCCAGAAGCCCTCGGAGGAACGGATCGATTGGACGAGGCACATTCGCTCCCCCTAGATGGATTGGGGAAATTCTCGGCCTAATCCCCGCCATTGAAGGAAGTGAATCCTGCTCGAACGGGGAATAGATCCGCGGAGGGGAGAAATCCCTGTGTTTGCAGCTTCACCAGCTGACCGTGGGATACGGAACATCTCTCCCAATTGCCTTTTTCTGAGCCGTGGGGACGGGAGGAAGAGCTGGGAGTGCTAGCCATGTTGGAGTGGATTTTCCTAGCAAGCTCTGAGGCTTTTTCGCGTGATGTGGAACGGATCTGAGATCCAATCCCTTTAAATAGACGCTTTCTTACATGGCTGGGGTGTTATAGGCAAAAAACACCCTGACCTCTCGTATTCGCCCGACACGTGGAAGCTGAAGCTATGGATGCATAGAAGCCGATGGGAACGACATTAAATAGGAGGTCGAATACATCCCTTTAAAGTCATTGGAGGAGGAACCCGCCTTGCAATGCCCAAGACAATCTACGCGCCGGACACATCGTCATTGAAAGCCCGGTTCGGGGGCTATTAAGGGAGTCCTGGATTAAGGGGTCCTCGGGTGTCCGGCCTATTGGACATGGGCCAGACTGATGGGCTGTGAAGATACAAGACCGAAGACTCTCTCCCGTGTCTGGACAGGACTCTCCTTTGCATGGAAAGCAAGCTTGGCGTCCTGATATGAAGATTCCTTTCTCTGTAACCGACTTTGTACAACCCTAGTCCCCTCCGGTGTCTATATAAACCGGATGGCTTAGTCCATAGATACAAGAATCATAATCATAGTCATATAGGCTAGAGTTCTATGGTTTTAGCCATTACGATCTCGAGGTAGATCAACTCTTGCAATACTCATATTCAACAAATCAATCAAGCAGGAAGTAGGTTATTACCTTCATAGAGAGGGCTCAAACCTGGGTAAACATCGTGTCCCCTGTCTGCTGTTACCATCGACCTTAGACACACAGTTCGGGACCCCCTACCCAAGATCCACCGGTTTTTACACCGACACCTATCCTCTTAGATCTCGTCGCCGAACACTCCTCACCGGAGAAAGCACCGTCGCCGCGCCGCCCACCTGTGCTTCTCTTCCCCTCCCCCTCCGACCTGACCATCGGGGCCGCTATCAGCCACTCAGGCCGTGGCCGAAGCGGTATGAGTGGTGGCGCCTAGGCGGTTTACGCCCTCGATGTCACCCCCTCTGTTTTTCTTTTAATTCAGGTTTAGTTCAAATTTGACTAGAACTTTCACTAGCTGTAACTTTTATTCTACAAGTCCAAATGAGTTGATTCTTTTTCCATTCTGTTCTTACTGGAAAATCCTAGAAGCATGCCCAAGATGGGATTTTTCTTTTCTTCCTAGAATTTCTGGTAATTTTCAGAAGTGTTCATGATATTTTCTTTTTGTCATTTGATTTATTTTCAGAAGGTGAAGCTTGTCTTGAAGGCATTCGGGAGGAGTGTGAAGCTCCTCTGCACTAAGGCAAGCCACACAACATTGTCATGGTGTCTTTGCAATATCAATGATTTTCTACTTGAATTTATATGATATTCCTTGCATGTTGTAACATCCCAAAATTCTAAATTTTGGAATGTTATAATAAATAGATAGATAGATTGTTTGTTTGATTGTTGTGTGATTGATTGAGTGAAATTCGAAAGTTTCTGGAAGTTAAATGAGAGGGAATAAAAGGACTTTCCCAAACTTTCATTTTTTGCATTTTTAATCTCCATGAATTCAAATTATTTTCATCACAAAACCCTGGAGTGAAGATAAAATATTTGAATTTCATTTGGGAAAATATTTCCAATTCTGAAACTTTATGCAACTCAATGATTTTCATGAGCGAAGAAAAAATGACTTCTTCAAAACATATGAAATATGAGTAGGGAGTTTCAAAGAATTAAATTCAAAGCCCCTTTGAATTTATTTCCAATTTGGAGTTATTTGAGTTTTATTCAAATTATTTTTTCTCCAAAATAAAAATACATGGAAAATAGGGTAACATGATTCCCTACATCAGAAAATTGGAGATAGATAAATTTGAAATCATTTTGGTATTTTTAAAATGATTTTTATTGGATTTTATTATAGCAGTAGCACTCTTTGCTCTATTTAGGTTTTTGTGAATTTTATTTGGCATTATAAAAATGTTCATGTCGTAGAAAATATTTTTCTTCAAATTTTGGTATATTATATGCCTATATAATATTTTTTATTTTGTTTTTTTTAGTTTGTCTAGATAAATGTTTTTCTTTAAAACAACAAAAAGTTCCGACTGGGCCGGGCCAGCCCAGCCAACCGGGCCAGGCCGCGGCCCAGCAGCCAGCGCATCGTTCCCGAGCTCAGGGCGGTTTCCCGAGCGAGCACGCAACGCCGCCGCCGTGCCCAACCTCGCCACATCACGCCTTGAGCCTCCCCCACGCAACCGCCTCCTCCTCCGCCTTTAAAAGGCGAGGGCGCAGCCCCTGGATCCCGTTCCCGCCACCAGCTCGCCTCGCATCACCGCCGCCGACGCCCACATCTCGCTGCCGCCACGCCGCTGCTCGCTGCCGCACGCCACCGCTCGCGCCTCTACTCGTCCGCGCTCGCCCGCTAGCCACCGCCACCGCCGCCGTCCCACCACAGTCCCCCGCCATCCCGCCTCGCCGTGCCATCGCCGGAGCCGCCGCTGTCGTCAATCGTCGTCGTCGGTTTTCTTGCCGGAACCGGCCGAACCAGTAATTAACCGCCCGGTTCAGTTTAATTTTGTCTCTAGGTTTCTACTGGTTTTCTTCTAAAGTCGGTTTTATTTATTAGTTAGGTTAATTAGTGAGTGTTCGCTAGTTTAGTATTTGTAGCGAACATTTTTTTGTCCTGTATGCCCCTATAGCGAGCGTTCGCTCGATAGGATTTTTATTTTTCTTTTATTTTCGACCAAGGACCTATTCGTGATAAATTTTCTTACAAATTAGTCCCTCTGCTTCAGACGATCACTACTTTTTACCCGTTTATCCAAATCCAACGAAACCAGCGCTCACGTCTTTGTTATGATCTCCTCTATCTAGATAAACAACTTAAACATGTTTTTGAAAGTTTCAGAATTTGAATTAGATTAGATTTAGATTCAAACTTCGTTTGTTCGTAACTTGAGTTTCATAGCTCCGTTTGAGTTGGTTCTTTTTGCAAATCGAAGCTCTTGACCTAAACTTTCTGATAAGGCCAAATTCACATGATTTTGGTACTGTTAGTAATTGTTTTATGTTACAAGAGTTATTTGCTTGGTTTTGATGTTTTCCGAACTATCTTCTTCATTCTTCCCGGTCTTTTGAGTGATTTCTTATGTGTGGTTACTATTGCTTGCTTACGATAGATAGACTGGAGTGTGACGAGTAGAAATATCAAGAGTATTGAGTGTGAATCATCTTCATCAACATTGCAGGCAAGTTCACACTTTGATCATATCCCTTATCACCCATTTTTTATGCATTAGTACCAATCCTCAAACATTGCATGGTTAGGATGTCATTAACTTGTGGGTTGGGAAGTAGTTGATGTGGTAGAACCTATTGCCCCGTTATATACAAACCTTGGGAGTTAGTTATACGAATTGCTTCTATTTCTATGCTATGCTCGTAGACGTGGTTTGGGTGAGTGAAATCCATGACAGATGTGAGATTGTTAATTAATGGTTCAACTTAAGGTGGCAACTTGAATACACATCTGGGTGGATTGAGGCACCTGGAGTACCCAGTGTTGCCTGTATTTTTGGAGATCCCGGGGTTTCGTGTGATTTTCCTATGGACCGCCACCCAGGCTCAAAGGGATCATAAGATTATTCATGCTAGAAACTTATGTGTGCAGCCACAAGCTATTATGGGCTCTAGCATAGTTGAGTAAGTTGTGTGAAGCTCTTGAAGAGGTGGATCAATAGGTAGTGGGTTGTAGGTTTGGTATGGTCTGCCCCGAGTAGAGAGTTAATGTTTTTGAAAGACCGTGTCTCAGTCATCTGTTTCTCAAACATCATGTAGTGTGAGAAATTCAATGGAGGCGATTGAGTCTTGTGGGGAAAAGTGCACAAACCTCTGTAGAGTGTACAAAATAATCATGATTAGCCGTGTCCCCGATTATGGACAAATCTTGAGTATCTGGTACTTGGATTATCATATTGATCTCATCATGTAACTTAAATAATTTGTTGGGTTATTAATGTTAATTTGGGATTGAGTTGGAGGAACCTTCTCAATATTTTTCAACCAACTTTGTAGTTAAATAAAATATATTCCTTTGCAGTAGGGAAAATTTGGCTTTTCGCAAAAACATTATAAACACAGAGCTTTTCCACCAGCCAAATATGCATGCAGTGATAGCCTTTATTCATCATTATCCTTTGGTGTGAATTTGCCAGTACATTCAATGTACTGACCCTTTGTGGCTGCAACATCTCATGTTCTATCGTAACTACAAAGTCGGGGACACGGCTAATCATGATTATTTTGCCAGGATTCTTACGACGAGTAAGTGATATGTTAGGGTTACGATTTCTGCACACAACTTTGTCATCAGTGTTGATGGGAATCCACAACCTTTTTGTTACTTCCGCTATATGGATTGAGGTAATAGTAGTTACGATACTTTATACATGTGATTTACCTCTGTTATAAATCCTCGAGTACTGTGTGTGTCAGCATACCGATCCAGGGTTGACACTTAAGCACAGAGACTTGACCATCTGAGGTCGGGTAGCTACACATATAGTATTAAAATAAATAATGCTTGTGTTATTTAGTTTGTCATGATCAAAATGGTTAGTTAACAGAAATGAATGCTTGAACTAGTGAGATATAGCTTGAGTAGTTGAACTAAGTGAGTTTGTCATGACTATGGAAATATGAGCATCGGTATTATTTTCCTTATATGCATGATGAGTATCGTATGATAAATGCCAACTAAAAAGTGATTCATCTAGATGACCAGTAAGTAAGGACCAGAAATGCTGAAAGATGAGTTTGTGCAAGTAGAACTTTGAATGAGGTTGATCTATTATTCCTAAGTGATATGTGATGCATGATATATGGTTGCATAAGCATGGCATATAGTGACTCAAGCATTTTATTTCAAGTTAAACCTGATGATAATTGAACTTGAGCATAAAGTCGGTCAGGTCATGGTGCCACTGAATCAGGCTGACAAGTGCAACCACATTTGCCTTGGTATGGGAAGGTTGTTAGTCATCCTGTTGTCATGCCTTTTGTTAGTGCCTCCAACAAGGGAAGGTTATGGGCGTGCGTAACCATGGCTCGGTAAGCAGACATAACCTTGTGGACCTGTTGTTGTTACAGTACCTTGTCCCCGTTTGGGACTGTCTATTTGCCACGACGGTGGTTGTTTTGCCTCTGGTAGGTTCGGTCACCCAGGACTAAGCCTAGTGGGGAGTTGGTAGGAGTGGCCGTAAGAGTGTCATGGCAATGGGAGAGTTCTATCGGAATGCCATTGGTCCACCCAAATGGGAGTGCAAGACCATGGGTTCTGTGGTGTGGGTAAAGTATGCTAGCTCTGCAGAGTGTAATAATCTATCGATAGCCGCGCCCATGGGTAAGGGCCCAATTCGTAAGTAAGTCATACCATGGATCAACTTTCATAAATAAATCCTGCACACTAAGTTATTTATGCACAGGTTGGATCATGTTGATGTTAGTGAGACTGACTGTTGTGGTATCACTTGTGATCCGGGAGTGATCACTGTTTGGTTACAGGGTAACCAGTTGAACCAAGTATGGTTCTGTTCGTGATTCGTCGTGAGCACTGTTCGGTTGTGAGGCAACATGTTGGTAAGAGAGTCTGAGTGAGTCGAGGCACAAGTTTGGTTTCACTTCATGAGTAGCATGCTGTTGTTTGCATTGAACTTAATTAAATATCATGATATAGTTTGTCATTATGGTTCTATTTGTTGTGAGATAGCAAGTACATTCAATGTACTGACCTGGCGTGTTATGCCAGATTTCAGGAAAGTCTAATAGGATCAGATTGCTGCCGTGTCTAGACCGTTTCCACATCGGTGTCCCTGTGCTATGGAGTACCGCTACGTCGTTGTTCCGCTATCGTGTAGATGTTATGCTCGATGCCCCTTTTATGTTCACTAAATAATGTACATATTGTTCAGCCGCATCGAGTGTGCCGCTTGGCCTCACAACTTGATGTAATGTCTCACTATGCTTCCACTAGTTTCAATAAAGCGGTGATTTCTGTACCAAGATGTTGTGTGTTGCCAGAATGCATGATCTCTGGGTTGGCAATGCAAGGTAAACCGGTCGCTCTGAGCTGGGGTGCCACAACGCTTGGTATCAGAGCCACGCCAACTGTAGGACACGCTAGACCCCGACATGCGAAGTAAACGTTAGTTAGTTGCTAATTGAGTGTCGCTAGTATTTGCATCTGGATGCTGCATTGCATGCATTAGACTTATTGTTATTTCTAACCGGTTAATGGTTGTGAGTGTAGATGGCTCCGGTGCTGTATCCATGCCAGTTGCAGCTGATGCCCTACACTTCTCCGCATCTTCTTCGTAGCATGTGGCGTCGACTGTACCCTCACGGTGATGACCCAGCATATCGGGTGTATCAGGAGCATCTAGCCAGCTCCTTGTATGAGTATCATGTCGTGGTTACTCTGGGCACTAGTTCGTCAGCGGGTTCTTACACTCATCCCTCTCAGAGCGCTTATGCATCCACCGCTGCTCAGGCCGTCCAGTATGCTGCATTCAAGATTCTTATTGAGTTACGCTATGCCGAGGCTCGGATGCAGAACCACCCAGGTTTTTGCTTTTACCCATCTTTGCATGATGATGGTCGTGTTCATTTTCATTCCATTGATCCGGCGTCTGGTAGTGACACTATCCACCTTTCTCGATATATCATTGCTAGTTATCTTCTGATTCATGAGTTGGCTCGAGAGCTGAATCGTGCTCATTTTGCTTTAGCCGCCACTAGATCCTACCCTACTCCACCTCTGATGGGATTTACTCCTTATATTGTGCCTAGTTCTAGCTCGCCTATTTCTCTGGTTACTCCCCTGAGTAGCTCGGGCACCTCGACAGCGAACCCACACAGTGCTCCTGTTGAGTGGGTGTCTCTTCTTGCTACCCCCGCAGCTCCCATGATCCCTTCTCATCCCGTGCCTACCCCTGAGGGAGAGCCCTCGTGGCAGCATCATCGTGTTACCTTTAACCCAGAGGTCTCGGTTGGTGTCATCAGTTCAGAATCTGGGTCTGACTCAGGAGAGGATCCGGCAGCACCGACGGAGTCCTAGAGCGTCTGAGTATCCGCAGTGGGCATGTGATGTACGGATGTAGTTGTATGAGCCATGGTGTATCCTTGCATGTATGCAAGTAGTCGCACCGGTCATGATGTCTATCTTTCATGTATGAGTCTATGTATAATTGTGTTGGAAATTATTATTCGATCATTGTGTTTCTTGGTTCGTTCATTTCGCTCTTTCGTGTTTGTCACTGTCTTTTCTTCCCATGTTTGGATGTTGCTCATCGCGGTTTCTCTTATTGGGAAAAATAAATAATAGGATGAGGCAGGGAGGCAGCAGCACGCAGCTGGCTTGTGAGGATGTCCCTGTTTGTCGCTCAGCAAGACAGGCAGGACACTCCCCCGAGCCGTATCCACAGCCACCGCCTCCACCACCAAACCCACCCTCCACTGAAAAAATTATGCGCATGTTTGAGGAAAGAAGGAATAGTGATCTGATTGAGCTGTTAAAAAGTGTGCAAGCTATGGCTGGGCAGAATGGGAATCAAAATGGCCATCACTCCAAGTTGTCGGATTTTCGAAGGACTAAGCCTCCCAGTTTCAGTCAAGTGGTTGACCCTTTGCAAGCAGATGATTGGTTACGAACCATTGAGAAGAAACTTGAAATTACTCGCACTAAAGAAGCTGACAAGGTTCCGTTCGCTACCCACCATCTTGATGGAGCCTCTGCTATATGGTGGGATAATGCTAAAGCTCTATGGCCTGCGGGAGAAGAAATTACGTGGACTAATTTCAAGGACCAATTTCTCATGTATCATATTCCAGCTGGTATCATGAAGGTCAAGCAATGCGAATTTCTTGGTCTCACTCAAGGAAGTCTGTCAGTAAGTGAATATTTGCGCAAGTTTAACCATCTGGCCCATTATTCCCTTTATGATGCGGCCATGGAAGAAAGGAAGATTGACAGGTTCCTTGGAGGATTAAATAAACACCTCAAGAGTGCTCTCTGCATGCTCGGTTTTCCAAATTTTCAGTCTCTGCTAAACAAGGCCCTCATCACAGAAAGAGAGTACAAGCCTGTGCAAGACAACCGACTCGCAAACAATGACCAAAAGCATAAATTTGAGCTGAAGAAGGACGGACAACCCATACAGAAGGCCGTACCTGGCAACAGACTCAAGTGGAGTACAAACCAATTGGCAGCAGAATGTGAACAAGACCACTACTCAAGTCAAGAATGTCATGACCAGTCCAGTACACGAGGAGCGTCAGCAGAATAACGCCTGCTTCAATTGTGGATAGACCGGACATTATGCCAGGTAGTGTCCCAAGAAGTCAAATACCCCATTTCGACCGCAAGTCAATCACATGGGGTCATATCATACCCAGAAGATCGTCCAAGGGAAAGTTCATCACCTCTCCACAGACGAGGCTCAAGAAAACCCTGAAGTCGTCATTGGTATGTTTTCTATTAATAGCATACCTGCAATAATTTTATTTGACTCTAGGGCTTCCCACTCTTTTGTTTCTCGGACTTTCGTTGCCCGAAACAAATTTCCTTGCTCGCTTTTGGGAAAAAGTATGCTGGTTCAGTCCCCAGGATCTATGCTCAGAATCAAGTTGGTCTGCCGGAATTTGGAAATTGATATTAAGGGGGTCCGCTTTCCAACCGCTTTGATAGTCATTGAGTCTGCCAAGTTGGATGTTATTTTGGGAATGAACTGGTTGACTCAATATCAAGTATGCATAAAATGTGCGACCCGAGAAGTCACCCTGACAAATCAGGAAGGGCGAGCCATAAAATTTTATGCCCGCAAAGGTATACCCAAAAGGGAGATGGTCTTCATTGCAGTAGCCGAAGAATTGGATCCGATTCATGTGGTCAGTGAATTTCCCAATGTATTCCCTCAGGAATTACCCAGAATGCCCCTAGACAGAGAGATTGAGTTTGCAATTGCTCTTGTACCTGGGTCTGCACCATTGAACAAAAAGTATTATCCGATGCCTTCCTCCAAACTCGTGGAATTAAAGAAGCAGTTGGATGAGATGCTGCAGAAAGGATATATGGATATATCCGCCCAAGCTCATCTCCATGGGGATCACCTGCAATATTTGTAGACAAGAAAGACGGTGGTATCAGGATGTGCGTTGACTACCGTCAGTTGAACGATGTCACAATCAAGAACAAATACCCGCTGCCAAGGATTGATGACTTGTTCGATCAGCTTAGTGGTGCAAAAGTATTTTCCAAGATTGATTTAAGGACCGGGTATCATCAACTGAAGATCAAGAAGGAAGATATTCCTAAGACCGCATTCACTACCCGTTACGGTCTCTATGAATATATGGTGATGTCCTTCAGGCTCACAAATGCCACCGCCTTTTTCATGCATATGATAAATAAGGTGTTCATGGAATTCTTGGATAAGTTTGTGGTGGTTTTCATTGATGATATTCTCATATACTCTAAAAGTGACGAAGAACACACGGAACACCTCCGAGCAATCTTACGGAGACTCCGTGACCATCAGCTGTATGCAAAATTCAGCAAGTGTGAGTTTTGGCTCAAACAAGTCAGATTTCTGGGGCATGTTCTTTCAGTAGAAGGTATCGCAGTGGATCCTAGCAAAGTGAAAGATGTGCTTGATTGGGCAGCACCCACGACGGTATCCGAAGTCCAGACTTTTCTTGGGTTAGCCGGGTATTACCATTGGTTCATTTATGGATTCTCCAAAATTGCCAAGCTAATGACAAAACACCTCAAGAAAGTCAAGAAGTTTGAATGGACAGAGGATTGTGAGCAGAGCTTTAACGAGCTAAAAACCAGATTGACATCAGCACCAGTACTGACTCTCCCAGACATTTACCGCGGCTTTGATGTGTATTGCGGCACATCCAAAAAGGGCATCGGGTGCGTACTTATGCAAGACGGCAAGGTGGTAGCTTACGCATCTCGCCAGCTACGACCTCATGAAGGAAACTATCCTACACATGATTTGCAACTGGCCGCTGTTGTGCACTCTCTAAAGATTTGGAGACATTACCTCATTGGAAAGAGATGTCAAAGATTTACCGGCCACAAGAGTCTCAAATATATATTCACCCAGCCAGACTTAAACCTTCGACAACGAAGATGGCTCGAGTTGGTCAAAGACTATGATATGGGAAAACAATACCATCCGAGAAAAGCCAACGTGGTTGTTGATGCCCTCAGTCGCAAGCCTGCCAACTTAAATGCCATAATGGAGTCTTTGCCTCCAGAACTCCAGCAAGAGATCGCTCAACTCAACTTGGTAATTATAAATGCCGGTCTTGCGAATATTTTGGAAGTAACTCCTACTCTAGAAGAGGAGATTCACATAGCACAGACCGACGACAAGATTCTGCAAGTATATCTCAAATGTCTACACGAGGCAAGACTCAGGATTTCTCAAGGGATGCACTGGGTACACTCAGGTTCCAAGGAAGGATATGCGTACCTGAGCAAGTAGATTTGTGGAAGGAAATTTTGGCAGAAACACATGAATCCTCATATTCAATACACCCAGGCGGCACTAAAATGTACGAAGACCTTCGATAGATATTTTGGTGGGATGGAATGAAAAGGGACATTGCATATTTTGTCACTTGTTGTGACATCTGCAACAAAGTAAAGGCTGAACACCAAAAAACCCGCCGGACTTCTCCAACCTCTACCCGTCTCGCAATGGAAATGGGATGATGTCTGCATGGACTTTATCACCGGTCTACCCAGGACTCACCGAGGCAATGATGCTATATGGGTCATAGTGGACACGTTGACTCAAGTGGCTCACTTTATTTCCATCTGCACCACCTTTCGCGCTGATCAACTTGCTCAATTATATGTATCTCGGATTGTCACTTTGCATGGAGTGCCAAAAACAATCACTTCAGACCGAGGTTCATTGTTTACATCCGCATTCTGGTCCCGACTCCATAAAGCTTTGGGGACCCCTCTCAAATCACTACTAGGAAAAGGGCTATAGATAGGATTGATACTAATGGAGCACTAGGGAAGTAGTGCGCCACTACTATATACTAATGGCGCACCTGTTGGTGATGCGCCATTAGTGTGGAAGACACTAATGGCGCACCAGAAACAGGGTGCGCCACTAGTATTAATTTTTTTCCATTTTTCCATACATACTAATGGCGCATCAGGTCAACAATGCGCCATTATTAGTTCTAACTAGTAATGGCGCACCAGGCAGAGAGTGCGCCATTACTGTAATTTTTTTCTTATTTTTTTTGCAAAACTACTAATGGCACACCGTTTCACAGTGCGCCATTACTAGTTTAAACTAGTAATGGCGCACTATTACACGGTTCGCCATTAGTATATATATTTATATTTTTTACTTTTTTGCAAAACTTCTAATGGCACGCCACCTGCAGGTGCGCCATTAGTAACCAGGGTTACTAATGGCGCATTTCCTTGTGGTGCGCCATTAGTAACCTGGGACCCCAACAAGATATTTTGGACAGCCCCACACCTACCCACTCACTTTCCCCACTTCATTCCCTCCACCTCCTTCTCCAAGCTTTCGGCTGCCTCCTCCTCCTCACCTCATTTCCACCATAGATTCATCAAAACTAAGTGGTGAAATTACCTTTTTTGATAGGTAAGTAAGGGGAAAGCTATCTTCATGATGTAGATCTACTTTTTTTCTCCCTAGCTCGCTCCAACAACATGCACATGCACTTTTTGTGGCCTAGCTAGATCTATGTATGTTTGTGGTGTTGCATGTGTTTGTGGTGTTGCATATATGTTTGTGTTTGAAGGTACCGGTATTTTAAATGGGATAGTTGCCAATATTTTGCCGGAATGTTTTGATTCATTTCCATTTCGGCGAGAATTTTGGCACTATGCATTCTTTTTGGTCCTATTTTTTGGGAAGGTCATGCCAAATTTTTTATTGGTTCTAAAATATCGTTTTGCTCCACCCCGCAGGCGACCATGGTCCGCACGATGACTGAAGGCATTGTGAATAGGTTTTTGAGCTCCGCGAAGGCCGAGATGGTTCAAAAGAACAAGACGGAGATAAGATGTCCGTGTTGAAGATGCAAGCTAAAGAGCCTTATTGCGGACCCAGATTCCGGGCAGGTGCGGGACCACCTGCTCTTGCGTGGTTTCATGGATGGCTATCGGTGGCAAGGTGATGAAGATGACTATGAAGTCATCCATGGACGGGGCCGGGCAAGAAATGAGGAAGGGCAACAAGACAAGTACCACCGCGGCGAGGGCGGGCGAGAAGACGAAGAATCTCCAGGACATGATCACGACGGTGATGCTGTACACAGTCATCATGTAGAAGATGTCGTACATGATGATGAGGAAGATCAAGACGAAGGGAATGATCATGAAGATGAAGATGCAGGAGCAGACGACGATGGAGGCTGGGTGCAGGACCCTCATATTCAAGACCTGCTTCTCAAGCAGACGGATAAAGCAAGAGCTGCCGCCCGAGAGAAAGCCAAGATGGATCAACTGGAGATAGACGCGGTTACTCCATTGTATGAAGGATGCAGGCCCGAGGATACCCGCCTGAAAGTAACGCTCATGGCTCTGGAGATGAAGGTAAAACACAAAATGACCGACGCATGCTTCGAAGAGAACATGTCATTCTGGCACGAACGTCTTCCCAAGGGGAACAAGTGCCCGACCAGTTTCGAGGAGGCGAAGAAAATCGTGTGTCCTCTGGATTTACCGCACGTGAAATACCATGTGTGCATGAACAATTGTATCATTTATCAGGACGAGCACGCGGAGTCTACCATATGTCCGGTGTGCGGCGTCACTCGATACAAGAAGAGGAAGAAAGCTCCTCGAAAATCGGTGTGGTACTTTTCGATCACTCCTCGTCTGAAGCCGTATTTCGCGGACCCTAAGGTAGCAAAGCTCCTGTGTGGGCACGCGGATAGGGAGGAGAAGAAGCGGGAAGATGAGGGAAGATGATGAATTATCTAGGCATCGAGAACCCCATTGGTCTGCCCGTCAATAGGCACCTCGGTAGCTCGCTGGATGGGGTCACCGTGAGGGTCACCGTGAAATGCATGTCGACTTCGAGGGTCGACTCACCGACTTTGAAAGAGCAAACCTAGTCGCGCTACAACACATAGACGTGGTCGACCCTTGGGAGGTAGAGCACAAAACCTTTATTGAGAAGACGTACAATGACCGAGGCCAACAGAGGACGAACAGAGATATACTCGAAGAGCACAACTCATGTTTCACGCGTTGGTTCAAGCAGAAGCTTCTGTCGTACCCTTTACATGAAGATTCTTCTGCGGAAGAACAACTCATATTCACCTTGTCATAGGGCGCCGAGCACAACCTGATGACCTATGAGGCGTACGATATCAACGGCTACACATTCTACACCGAGGACAAGGACATGAAGAGCGATGGTTATCAAAACTCTGGGGTAATGATGGAATCCTACACCGGTAACGACAAGGACAAATACTACGGAAGGATCAAGGAGATCTGGGAGCTGAGCTACGCTGGAGAGAAGGTCCCGTTTTTCCGTGTCATATGGGACAAGAGCGTCCTAAAAGAAGACCGGTATTTCACCACCATGGTTATACCCAAAGCCAAATCCAAGACCACAGGCACAAACGTCACCGTGAAAAATGAGCCATGGGTACTGGCTTCCCAAGTGGACCAATGCTTCTTCATTACCGACCCGTCAAAGCCCAGTCGTGTTGTTGTGAGGAGAGGCAAAAGGAAGATCATCGGAATGGATGGAGTAGCCAATGAGTAAGACTTCGACAAGTACGACGACCCGAAGATCGAACATGATGACGATGATGAAGTAGCAGTACACACCACAAGAAGAAGCAGGACCACCCTACCTAAAGGACGTCTGTTCCACAGAAGAAATCCATTTGCGAAAAATAAGGGCAAGAAGATTGTGAACAGATAGCTAGCTAAGATCGATTGTATTTAAATCGTAATCTTCATTTCTCGATTGTATTTCATGGGCACTTTTTGATATCATGAATATTTTTAAATTTCATGGGCACTTTTTGAATTCATGAGGACACTTGATCTCGATCCCCCTCCATCTCGATCTCGATTCCCCCTCTATCTCGATCTCGATCCCCCTCCATCTCGATCCCACCCGCACCCTCCCCCACTAGCTCCACCGCCGCCGACGACCCACAGCAACCCTCCCCCGCTCCACCGCTGCCGACGAGCACCTGGCCCCCCGCACCCTCCCCCGCTCCACCGCCTCCAACGGGCACCCCCCACACCCTCCCCCGGTCCACCGCCGCCGCCGATGATATTTTCAAGTAACAAATTTGAACATATTTTTTAAAAAATTATTACTGTTTTTATAAAAAAATATTACTGTTATGATTAAAACAAAATTCTAATGGCGCACCGAGGGGTGGTGCGCCATTAGAATAGTCATACTTATGGCGCACGAGGGGGGGTGCGCCATTAGAAAGCTTCCCCCACACTAAATTCTAATGGCGCACCACCCCTCGGTGCGCCATTAGAATAGTCGTACTTATGGCACAAGAGGGGGTGGTGCGCCATTAGAAAGCTTCCCCCCACACTAAATCCCCAATCTCTCTAATCTCTCCCCTGCCTCATCGATCTCACCCGCTGCCCCCCGGTTGTGTTCGCCATCCCCCTCGCCGCCCCCCTCGCCTCCTTCACCGTCTCCGAGGAGCGTGGCTAGTCCGGACCAGGGAGGAGTGCCCCACGCACCCACCCGACCACGCCACCGCCTCGTCTCCTCCCACCTCTCGCCCCTCCGGTCGGATCGGCGGAACCCCCTCCCCTGCCTCCCGCCGCCTTCCCGCGCCGCCCACTCCGACCTCGCCGTCCCCGAGCAACAGCAGCAGCAGCAGTGCTCCGCCCCCTCGCGCTAGCCTAGGGCTTCCGCTCAGGTATCGCCCCCTGTGACCTTGGCCACTTCGTTGCCTCCCGGTAGAGCAGATATTCTACTGCTTGTCTTGTGTTTTTCTGGGTTGCTGCGTGCACGCGAGAGAGGAACTTACTCCCAGTGAACTTACTAGTATTTTATGTTACTGCTTGATTACTAGCATTGGGTAGCACCAGTAAACCTTATTTCGTGTATATTCACCTAGGTTACATCACCACAACTCTATTTAAATCTCATTGCCGAAATTATATCTAGCAAATATCATCTCTGGCACTGCTTGTGCTTGTATGTGTTTGTAAATTGAAAACCTGGAGTAGAACAAGTCCATGCGTCACAATCTATCATAATCTATTCCCCAAGCTATCACAATCTATCATAATTCATGTGTCCAGCTATCATAATTTGATTAGTTCCATAAATTTGTATGACCACAGATTTAGAAAATTTTCAGAGATTTGTATGACCAAAGATACAGTTCAGATTTGATTAGTTCCATAAATTTGTATGACCAAATATATATTTTAGATTTGTATAGTTTCAGAGATTTGTATAACCAAAGTTATAGTTCAGATTTGAATTGTTTCAGAAATTGGTATCACCAAAGATGCTATTGTATATAAATGGGCTGCTGTAGAACTGTTCTTCATCTTTACAGTGCTGTTGTATAGAAATATGCTGAATTTTCTGCTCTGATTGTTGCTCAAAGAAATTTAGCAAAAAAATGGGGTCCTGGGAGACGCCGCTGCTGCTTGAGGCCCTTGAGAGGCCCTTCGTGTCGTGATGATTTTGCAGGTACCCAGAGAGGCCCTTGATTTTGCCGGAATGTTGATTAACTTCCGTTCCGGCAAATTTGGGTACTCCATATGTCCTATTTTCAGCAAAGGTCATGCTGAAATTTTCCGTGAATTTTAGCATGACTTTGCCAAAAATCGAACATATGAGGTACTTGCTACTAATGCATGGGCCGGGGTATCTTAGTACTTAATTAAGTAGGATCAACTGCCCCTTTATTCTTGCTGTATTAAACCATGGGTGGCAATAGAGCCAAGTGATTAGTGCCAAGTGATTAGGCCCAACCTAGGGTGCCTCGGCATCGATAAACCCTAAATGATGAAAACTTAACTTGGCT
The DNA here is from genome assembly GCF_018294505.1 of Triticum aestivum. Taxonomy (NCBI): domain Eukaryota; kingdom Viridiplantae; phylum Streptophyta; class Magnoliopsida; order Poales; family Poaceae; genus Triticum; species Triticum aestivum. The sequence goes on along the minus strand of NC_057809.1, from coordinate 162,136,948 downwards.
GCCCCGGATGCCTCGGTGTCGATGAGAACCTAAATGATGTACGCTTAGGCTTTTAGGGTGCCTCGGCGTCGACAAACCCCAAATGATGAAAGCTTAGGCTTTTAGGGTGCCTCGGTGTCGACAAACCCTAAATGATGAGACCATGATCCTGTTCCTTGACAATAACCAACTTTTTGACCAAACTTTTTTCCTATTTAGAGCGAAACATGGCCCACAACAATGAGGCCGGTGGTTCGGGCGGCAAGCAATTCTGGGAGCTGTCCCAGGATATGTCGTCATCATCATTGGACGACGAAAGTCTCCCGACAGAGTGCGACTAGTGCCACGACGATCGAGGTCTGTGCGACATGCCTCACCTGGACGATGATCGGCGCTTCAGCATTAAGCTCGAGGAGAACTTCGAAGTTGAAACGGTACACAATGACGACAAGTGTTATTTTCATAATTAAGCATGACTTCAACTATTTCAACGTGTAATTTTCATCTTTTACAATTCGAGTATAGCTTATCCCATGCCATGCAAGACGCTATGTCTTGGAGAGGATGGATTTTGAAGACCATGAAATTTCTGAAACAAAGAAAATTCACATAAGGACTCATCATGATGTGGACATTGAAATAAATCTATATAATTCTGAGAGCGTAACCCATTTTGGTTGCAAAAATTGGGAAGCATTTTGCAAGATGTATGGTTTTGATGAGGGTATGCTTATCACCATGGATCTTGGTAATCCTGACATCAACCAAGACAATATGGACATTTGGGTCCTTGTTGATACGCCTCCAGTTCTACCGCTATGTGAGTTTCTCAAACATAGTTATTAGCTAATTTATATTGTTTATTTAAAAATAGTTGACAACTTATTTGCATTGACAGCTTATTTTTATTGTTCAAAGAATGTGCAGGAGATGGTAGACAAAACCCACTACACCGATGGCTCCGAATTAACAACTTACAAGGAGAAAAATCATTTGGTCGGATTTTGTACTGACATTGAGAATTACAATATCTACAATCAAACTCCTCAACATTATGGTAAATACGTGCCACTAGTGCATGTGTTCAACTACGGTAACTACCATGGAGATACCCTGGTAAGATTTTTACTATTACGACATCCGTGCATCTTTTGCATACTTCTAAAACTAGTACATCATTGCTAACTATGAAGTTATTACTATGTTTTTCAACAGATAATCCTAGAGAATTGTGTGCCTCATATGATGTATCTGAGAGGTAGTGTTAATGTTTTGAACATACAACCAGGTCGTCCTACGAACCTCAACTGTCCATACGAGATTTCTAAAAGAAGTGGAGACATGAAAATCAAAGGATGGAAAAAATGTATGGACAGTCGTAAGGAGCTTCTTGGAAGCAAAAGGAAGCGAAGCGAAAGAATTGGAGACAGGATGTTCTCCATTCTCCATAATGGAGAGTTAGGGTCTATATTGTTTTATGCTATTTTAGCTTAAATAGGGTATTTAGGTCCTGCCTAATACTGATGATCATGTGCTAAGAACAATTAAGTAGGGTTGGTTCGAAGACTATCAAGATGATGATTCTATGACTTGTTATGAATAACAAGTAGAAGTTGTATGATGATGATTAGTAGGACTTGTTAGGATTAGTATTACTTCCGACAAACTCGATACTCACGGTCTTGAGACTTGTAATGTTTTATCTTTGTTCGGTCTTTTGAATTTGGAGACTAATATGATGAACTGTATTCGGAGACTAATCTTCTATTGTATTCGATGAATCTGATGTTGCTGTGTGCTGCTGTCTATATTCTGTCTAATAATATATTTTATATTCTGTCTAATAATATATTTTGTAACCTGCGCAAAAATTAGAAAAGGAAAGAAAACAAATATTCATACTAATGGCGCATCACCACCAGGTGCGCCATTAGTATGCCAAAGGATACTAATGGCGCATCAACAGGGAATTCGCCATTAGTATGACAAAGCCATTCTTACGTATGGCCCCCCGGGAGGCACACTAATGGCGCATGCTGTTACATACTAATGGCGCACTAGTTGGTGCGCCATTAGTATACTAGATACTAATGGCGCACCTGTGGTGCACCATTAGTAAGATATACTAGTGGCGTGCTACTAATGGCGCACTGGTAATGCGCCATTAGTAGGCAAAACCAGTGCACCATTAGTAGGCCTTTTCCTAGTAGTGAATATAGCACCGCCTATCATCCATAGGCAGATGGTCAGACTGAGCAGGTAAATCAAATCCTTGAAGATATGCTTCGAGCATGTGCCTTAGCCCATGGACCCAAATGGGAAGATTGTCTGCCATATGCGGAATTCTCATACAACAATAGTTTTCAAACCAGTCTGAAAATGTCACCCTTTGAAGCTTTATACGGCCATAAGTGCTGCACTCAATTAAATTGGTCCCAAACCGGAGACAGCCGTATCTTTGATACTGATCTGATATTAGAGGCATAGAAACAAGTCAAGGAAATTCGAGATAGACTACAACTGGCTAAGTCACGACAGAAGAGTTATTGTGATGCCAAACATCGGCAAGTCAGTTTTGAACCTGGTGAACACGTGTATCTCCGAGTCACACCCATGAAGGGAGTCAAGAGATTTCATACCCGAGGCAAATTGGCACCAAGATATATTGGTCCGTTCCCAGTCATGACACAAGTTGGCACAGTTGCTTATCAGTAGGAATCGCCACCAAAATTGTCGAAAGTACACAACGTGTTCCACGTATCACAACTGAGAAGGTGTATTTCACCACCCGAGAAGAGGACTGATATGTCAGAAATTGAGCTGGTCAAAGATTTAACTTATGAGGAGAGACCATTCAGAATCTTGGACTTTTGTGGGGGGAGGTTTGTGACAGCCTGGATTTGCCTTATCTCTTTCTCCGGACTTTCATCTGCGTTTGCTTTGGATTTGGAGTTTTGAATCAATTCAAATGGACATGAACACTTGGGCCTACCCTTGATTTTCACCCAAGTGACCCATCCACCTCCAACTCACCTTTCCTTCTCAGAAAAACTCCAACAAAAGCCCAAGGAATATTTTTCATAAAAGAAAAATATTCATTTTCTTCCCTGAAAATCACTTCAGAGAAGTATGCTCCAAAGCAACCCCTAGATTTCTTGCTCCAAAAATCCTGAATAAATTCACAAATATTCTTTAAACCCTAGGGCACCTTCCTGAACAAAAATATTGCATAAGTTTTTGTAATATTTTTGCTACAGAAAATCATTTCTGTTCTTGATAGAATGATCACTTTGCACAACAAGTATATTTTTGCTTGATCTTTTGGGGCTGATCTTTTCTGAGCTTGATTACCCTCCTATGAGGTTGCTAAACCCCAAAGGACAGCCTTTAGTTCTCACTAAAATTTTCTCAGTGAAGCTCACAAGTTTCTGTCCAGAAACTTGCCAGGAAGAAAGCCACTCCCACAGTTCACCTGTGACCCAGCCAACCGTGCAAAACAACCAAAACCACTAAGGACTAACTGCCAGACATGGTGTTTGCATTTAGTTCAGCCTGATGCCAAAGTTCACGTGGTGACCACGAGCATCCAAGGGGGTTGGCATGCAGTCGACGCGCTCTGCGGTGCGCCAACGTCTTTGGTTCGCGCGTGCTCGCTGCCCTGGCTGCCGCACCCTGACAAAGTGTTGCCCCATCCTTGTTTGCACCTCCATAACTCCACCCTGGCGCTAGGCGACGCCGGAGCTCGCCACAACGAGCACGGGCACGGCGCGGCCAAGGCAATAGTGCGCCCGTGCCCCTGTGCTCGTCGCGTCCGTGCTCCTGTGCTCGTCACAGCTCGTCTACAACCCCCGCATGATCTCCGGCGTCTTCTCCCCCTCTCACTGACGCCATTCATCGCCGGGTGACACTCCAGAGAGCTCCGGTGAGCTCTCGATCCCCGCCTATAAATAGAGCTCCCCCGAGCTTGTTTCTCTCCGCATATACACTCAACACACCTCCACACCACCGTAGGAAGCCGCAGCCCGGCCGAGCAGGCCTCTGGCCGCCGTCCCCGTCCCGAGCTCGCCGGCATCCCTGTCCTCTGCCCCTCCCTCTCCAGAGCCGCTCGAGCTCCACTGACCACTCCGGCGTGTTCGTGGTGGTCCACTGGTGCGTGTTGGTGCCATTGGAGTTGCTGGACTGGCCCTACTTCACCGGAACCACCATCTCCGACGAGCTCCGCCTGATGCCGCCGCTGGAGAGCTCCGTTCCGACCCCGTCCGGCCACCCCTAGCCACGCTACGAGTACGGGCAGGTGCGCCTCGATCACCTCTACAACCCTATCCTCTTATATCTCGTCGCCGGGCACTCCTCACTGGGGAAAGCACCGTCACCTCACCGCCCGCCTCTTCTTCTCTTCCCCTCCCCCTCCAACCTGACCGCTTGGGCCCGCTGTCAGCCACTCAGGCCGCGACCGAAGCGGTACGAGTGGTGGCGCCCAGGCGGTTTACGCCTTCGATGTCACACCCTCTGGTTTTTCTTTTAATTCAAATTTGACCAAAACTTTGACTACCTGTAACTTTTATTCTACAAGTCCAAATGAGTTGATTCTTTTTTGCATTCGGTTCTTACTGGAAAATCCTAGCAGCACACCCAAGATGGGATTTTTTTTGCTGCCTAGAATTTCCGGTAATTTTCAGAAGAGTTCTTGATATTTCCTTTTTGTCATTTCATTTATTTTCAGAAGGCGAAGCTTGTCTTAAAGGCATTCAGGAGGAGTGTGAAGCTCCTCTGCACTAAGGCAAGCCACACAACATTCTCATGGTGTCTTTTCAATATCCATGATTTTCTACTTGAATTTATATGATATTCCTTGCATATAGTATTAAAATAAATAATGCTTGTGTTATTTAGTTTGTCATGGTCAAAATGCTTGGTTAACAGAAATGAATGCTTGAACTAGTGAGATATAGCTTGAGTAGTTGAACTAAGTGAGTTTGTCATGACTATGCTAATATGAGCATCAGTATTATTTTCCTTATATGCATGATGAGTTTCGTATGAAAAATGCCAACTAAAAAGTGATTAATCTAGATGACCAGTAAGTAAGGACCAGAAATGTTGAAAGATGAGTTTGTGCAAGTAGAACTATGAATGAGGTTGATCTGTTGTTCCTAAGTGATATGTGATGCATGATATATGGTTGCATAAGCATGACATATAGTGACTTGAGCATTTTATTTCAAGTTAAACCTGATGACAATTGAACTTGAATGGCAGTGGGTCAAGCCAAGGGCACCAGTGGGTTGCCCTCACTCGCCCGCATCTAGGGGTGGCACCTGCTGGTCGCGGGGCGATCTGTATCAGCAGCGGCGGCAAGTTGGGCGGCGGCCAGAATTCGGCCAAGGCGGGGCTATGGCGTAGAGGACAGGCGCGACCAGGGGAGAAGGGGGAGATGACGGCGGGGCTCACAGAGATTCGAACGGCACCGCCTTGTAGCTCAGGGAGGCACTGGATGACGCAGATCGTCGGGCGAAGTCCGGCGGCAAATGCGGCGGTGACGAGCTCGGAGGCGTCGTCACAGGGAGTTCGGCGATGTGACCTTCGTCTTGGTGAGGCGGTGCTTGATGGTGGACCAGTGGGACACGGCAACGGGGCTCGGCGTGGGCAGTAGCTACGGCGACGGTGAGCGGCGGCGATGAGCTTCGCTCGGTGGTGCTCGGGGAAGGGGGACAGACGAGGGATAGGCACGGGATAGAGGAGGAGAGTGACCAGGGGGTTGCGGGCGTCTTTGTGGCGCTCAAGTGATGACGGGGGAGGCAGCAGGAGGTGGAAGTAGGAGGTGGCTTCACCTCCTGTGCGTGCGCCATGCCGTCGTCCTCCTGGCAAGGAAGGAGACGACTGGCGCCTGGCTCTAGTGGGCTGGGCCGTGCTGGGCCATGTCAGGTGAGCGCCAGGTAAGCCGTATCTCTCTCCTCTGTCTTTTATTTCTATTTTCTATTATCTGAGATTTGTTTCTGATTTAGTAAAATACTAAATCAATTTTAAACTTCATGAAAATAATTGTGTCACCTAAGTGGACTTATACAGGGCCAAACAACAATTCTCAGAATTATTGAACATATATTTATATATATAATAAATATAAATCCAATTCAAATAGTTATTGAATTAATTCCAAATGCCCAGAATAAATATCTATGAGCTCCTAAAAATATTGGTTTGAATTTTAACTCTGACCAATATTTTCAGAGAGAAACATGAACATTTTCTTAGACCTTTTTGGAGAAATTTTTATCTGGGTTATTTCCAGAAATGATTTCTAAAGGTTTCACAAATCCCCATTTCAAATTTAAATGAAATTTAAACATGTTGCACACCTGACTAGCTAGTCTAGGTCATACCAGAACTAGGGATGTGACATCCACTGTCACCCGAGAGCCTTTCTACCATCAGAACCTAGTTCTGCATGCTGATGGGATAGATCGAGCTAACCGAGCTCTTCGCCACGAGTTGTACACCACCCATCAGCACCTTTACTGTGCTCTGACGTTGTTGCACCCCCTTGTCCAATCAGATGGTCTTCCGCGTTCTGCGATCTACCCAACCAGGACCGTGATGCCCCAGGGTGTCGGTTGGCCAGATGTGGGAGGCTACTCTCCCGCACTTGGTCCTCTTCTTCCACTTGAGCGTCGGGTTCTGCACCAGAGTATCCGCGGACCCCAGGCTACCCATGCGAAGGACTTCCTGTTGCGTCACTACCAGGTGTCAGGCTACACCTACCTCCACAGTTCCTCCTAGGACTGATGTAGGCTTGCTTGTTATTGTTAGATGTTGTCACCGCGAGACTGCGTGCCACCTATGATGTTCTTAGGCTATGTACTGAACTATGTGTATCGAACTCTATGCATGATCTCTTTTGTAAGATATGCCAACTACTATGTAGTATCTGTCGTGTGCCTTTCATTATGCATGTTTCATCATGAATGATTCTTGTCCTTGCAAATTCTCAATGCTGAACTACCCCTGTTATATATTAGCAGGATGGTTAGACCAGGTGGTCGTGGTCGTGGTGGCCATGCCCCACCACCGCCTGAGTACATGGCTGGTATGATCGAACAGTTCGAGCTGAACAGCCAGTTCATGGAAAATATGATGGCTCAGTTTCCTCGCCCCAATATGAACCAGCAGCCAGCCCAAGTGACTTTGCAGGATTTCATGCGCATCAACCCAACTGTGTACCGCAAGTCAACTCAGCCTCTGGATGCTGATGACTGGCTCCGTGACATCACCTATGAGATGGAGTCTGCTGATGTAGCCCCTGCCAGCTATGTCACCTTTGCTTCCTTCTTCTTGAAGGGACCCGCTGCTCAATGGTGGGATAGTCACAGGCGTACTCTGCCAGTTGGAACAATCATCACCTGGCCAGACTTCCAAGCTGCTTTTCGTGCTCGCTTCATTCCTCAGGGAGTCATGGACCGTAAGAAGCGTGAGTTCCACAACCTCACCCAGGGCAACAAAACTGTCGAAGCTTATCAGCGGGAGTTTCTTGACTTGTCCCGCTATGCTGAAGAAGACATTGCATCTGATGCACGCTGACAGGAGAAGTTCCATGATGGCCTTCAAGCTGAGATCAAGCTCGCACTTCTAGTGCATGACTTTGCTGATTTCGCCACCTTGGTGGACAAGGCCATCAATGTGGAAACTGGTCTGCAGGAACACCAGAGCTCTCACAGGCACAACCGTGACACAGGCTCATCTTTGGGCTCATCCTCGCAGAAGCGTAGGAATGGATTCCCAACAGCATGTACCATACAAATGCACCTGCTCCAAGGCAGTCCTATGCTGCACCGCGTCTGCATCCCCCACCAACTAGGCAGCCAAGACTTCCAGCTCTACCACCCCGAGCTCCTGTTCCCACTCCCAATAATGGTCTGTGCTACAAGTGTGGCCAACCTGGTCACCTTGCCAGGAACTGCTATTAGAATCCGAACCAGAATCAACTGGCCCTTCCCGCAGCTGGCCGTGGAAGCAACCAGCCTCTCAACAACAATGCCTGGTCTTATGGTCATGTTCATGCCAACCACATTGAACTCAATGAAGATCAGGACTAGCCTGCTACTGTGATGGGTACACTCCTCGTAAATTCAGTAGCTGCATCTGTTTTATTTGATACAGGTGCATCACATTCATTTATGTCAGAGGATTTTGCATTCATGCATGGCATTAAAAGCGAGGACATGAACACTTCACTATTAGTACACACTCCTGTGGGCCAATGTCGGACCTCCATGATTTGCAACGACGTTCCCGTTGAAATCGAAGGAATGGAATTCCTTGTCTCTCCCATTGTACTGAAGTCCTATAGCATCGACCATTCTGGGAATGGATTGGTTGAAAGCGCATACTGCTTCTATAGTTTGCGCCACTAAGACCGTCCATCTGCTACACCCTTCTGATAAAATAATTGCTTACCAGGCTCATCTAGTTCAGAACACCGAGGCACGGCTTTATGCCTTGAATCCATTGAACACTGCACCACTCGAGGGCATTGAAAACATTCCCGTTGTTCGTGAATTCCAAGACGTCTTTTCGGAAGAACTTCCAGGCGTTCCCCCTGCTAGAGTTGTCAAATTCATCATCGACTTGAAACCAGGCACCACCCCTATAGCCAAACGACCCTACAAGATGCCGCCGCATGAACTCATTGAGCTTAAGGAGGAAATTGACAAATCTCTTAGCAAAGGTTTCATTCGCCCTAGTTGCTCTCCTTGGGGAGCACCTTCTCTCTTTGTTAAGAAGAAGGATGGGACGAACGGATTAGTCCAAGACTACCGTCCTATAAACCAAGCTACAATTCAGAATAAATACCCTCTTCCTCGGATCAATGATCTTTATGATCAACTAGCTAGTTCATCAATGTTCTCCAAACTCGACTTGAGGTTGGGTTACCACTAGATCCGTGTTCGTGAAGAGGATATCCCAAAGACCGCCTTCATGACTCGGTATGGATTATATGAGTACACCGTCATGTCATTCAGCTTAGCGAATGCTCCCGCCACCTTCTCTCGTCTGATGAACTATATATTCATGGGTTACCTCGACAAGTTCGTCGTGGTTTATTTGGATGATATCCTTGTATTTTCCAAGAATAAGGAAGAACATGCGGAACATCTTCGTCTTGTGCTGGAAAAGCTTCGAGAGCATCAACTCTATGCTAAGTATTCCAAGTGTGAATTCTGGCTCACCGAAGTAACCTATCTTGGGCATGTCATCTCCAAGGATGGTATTGCCGTCGACCCTGAATGAGTTTAGGCTATTCTCGATTGGACTCCTCCGAAGAATGTCAAGCAAGTCCGAAGTTTTCTCGGTCTCGCCAACTATTGTCGTTGATTCGTCGAGAACTTCTCCAAGATCGCTAGGCCTCTGACTAATCTGTTGCATAAGGGTGTCAAGTTCCAATGGACAGACAAGTGTTAGGAAAGTTTCCAGGCGCTCAAAGACGAGTTGAGTTATGCCCCAGTGCTTGCTCCACCTGATACTAAGAAGGACTTCATCATTTACTGCGATGCTTCCCATCAAGGATTAGGCTACGTCCTAATGCAAGAGCGCAGAGTGATTGCTTATGACTCTCGTCAACTGCGCCCTCATGAAGAAAACTACCCAGTTCACGACCTCAAGCTTGCCGCTGTCATTCATGCTCTGAAGCAGTGGCGACATTAACTTCTTGGTAATCGTTGCGAGTTCTTCACCGACCACCAATGTCTGAAGTATCTATTTACTCAGCCAGATCTGAACCTCAGTCAGCAGAGATGGATGGAGACTGTTGCAGACTTTGATGTGGGTATATCCTATACCCCAGGCAAGGCTAATGTAATGGTTGATGCCTTGAGCCGCAAGTCTTACTGCAACCACCTCTAAGTTCACAAAGTTCAGTCCTCGCTTGTTGAAGAATTCAGAAAGCTGAACCTCCATATTGTTCCCCCTGGTGCAGCTGCTCCACCTCCTGAGGAGTTTCGCAAGATGAACCTCCGTGTTGTTTCCCAGGGTTCCGTCAATACCCTGGCTGTCAAACCAGATCTCTTGGACTCCATCAAGAGAATTCAGGGATATGACTCTCAAGCCCACAAGATTAAACGCCATCTAGCTGAAGGAAAGCCCACATTCTTCACTATCACTGATGATGGCGCCTTGTACTTCAAAGGCCGCCTAGCGGTGCCATGTTCAGAGAAAAACCATGATATGACACAGGAGGTTATGAAAGAAGCTCATGATACGCCTCTGTCCATCCATCCCGGTAGTACAAAGATGTACCAGGATATTCATCAATGATTCTGGTGGTCTAATGTGAAGCAATACATTGCTTGTTATGTTGCTGAGTGTGACATTTGCCGTCATATCAAAGCAGAACATCAAAGGCCTGCGAGAACTCTGCAACCTATCTCTATCCCTGAATGGAAATGGGACCATGTTGAAATGGACTTCGTCACTGGATTTCCCAAATTGCAGAAAGGTAATGATGCTATTCTTGTCGTCATTGACCGGCTTTCGAAAGTTGCACATTTTCTAGCGGTCAAAGAAACAATCACTGCTAGTCAGCTTGCAACTCTCTACATGTCCAGAATTGTTTCACTTCACGGTATTCCACTGGTTATCAGTTTGGACCGTGGCAGCTTATTCACTTCAAGATTTTGGGCTAGTTTCCAAGAAGCTATGGGAACTCATCTGTCGTTCAGTACTGCGTTTCATCCTCAGTCTGAAGGACAGGTTGAACGTGTCAACCAAGTTCTCGAAGACATGCTTCGAGCTTGTGTAATTTCCTTCGACAAGAAATGGGAGGAATCACATCCATATGCCGAGTTCTCTTATAATAATAGCTATCAAGCTAGTCTGAAGATGTCCCCCTTCGAAGTGTTATATGGACGAAAGTGTCGAACCCCTCTGAACTGGTTAGAGACTAGGGAACGTCCACTCTTTGGTCTGGATATTATCCAACAGGCCGAAGAACAAGTCTGCATTACTCGCGAGAATCTCAAGACTGCTCAGTCACGTCAGAAAAGTCAGTATGATTGTCATCATAAAGACATGGTCTATCAACGTGGCGAAAAGGCTTATCTTCGAGTTACACCAATGAAGGGTGCTCACCGCTTCAGGATGAAGGGAAAGCTAGCTCCACACTATATCGGTCGCTTCACTATTCTCGAAAGGCGTGGAAAAGTGGCATATCAACTGGAGCTTCCGCCCAACCTTTCCCAGGTTCACGATGTGTTCCACGTGTCACAGCTCCGCCGTTGCTTCAAGGACCCAATCTGAGAAGTGGATCATGAAGTGCTCGAATTGCAACATGACCTCTCCTATAAAGAGTATCCGGTCCGCATTCTTGACCAAGCTGAACACCGCACACGTCAGAAGGCGATCAAGTTCCTCAAGGTCCAGTGGTCGCACCATTCTGAAGATGAAGCCACTTGGGAACGCGAGGATTGCCTGCATGATGAATACCCCGCACTGTTTCCTTCTACCTCCTAAATCTCGGGATGAGATTTCTTGTAGTGGAGGAGATTTGTAACGCCCGTATAATTAGGCTACAATAAAACTCTCCTAATGATGCCATGTCATCTCTGATTACTGTTGCTAATCTCTCGTTAGTTCAAAACCCGTTCAAAAGTCAAATTCAAAATATGTCAAACAACAAAAGTTTTCAAAAGTTGAAACAAAAATGTTCGGACAGTGCCAAATATGGCATAGGTAATTATGGTGTAGATGCCATAATTTTATAAAATACTTAGATGCCCTAAATTAAATAAGACAGAAAAGAAAATATAAGAAAAAAAAGATAGCAACCCCCCGGGCTCCGGCCCAGCAGGCCACCAGGCTGCCCGACCGGCCCACCTGGCCAACCAACCGGTCGGCCCACCCTACACTCCCCATAACACCCACTACCGAAACCCTAGCCCCCCTGATCGCACCACTCACCCCACTTTCCCCCACTCGCTCTCCCCCTCCCCCCGATCCAGATTTGGATCGAGGGAACGAGCCCTCTGTGACGCCCCGGGACCGTTGCGCCAGGTGTCTTCTAGTTATTCGTTGTTGTTGCCTCGTCGTTTGCTTGCGTGTTGCATCCTGCCATGTCATCATCCGCATTGCATCTGCATGTTTTCGAAAACTTGCATCCATCCCGGTCTCCTCGTTCCGTCCGTTGTCCTTTCTAAGCCCAGACGCACTTGCACGCGCCCGCGGCATGTCTGAAATATTATTTTATAAGTGGCCAGAAAATGTTCTCGGTTTGGGTTGAAAGTTGGCACGCGGTGTTGTATTAGCGTTAGTAGACCATCTACCAAGTTTCATCGCATTCAGAGTCCGTTTGATGCCCCAACGGATAACTATAGCGACAATATAGTCGGTCAAACGTCGGACGTTTTCGGTCTCCGGAAACAGTCGCCGGGCCTCCCTCTCTTCTCTTCTCTCAGCTCGAGACTGTCCACACAGCCCACTACCTACTGCTAGGTCCAACCTAACCTCTCTCATCAGCCTGCGACCCTCCTCGCGCGCGCGTCCGATAGTTTCCCCGGACCCGACCCGGACAGTCGTCACCGTTGGATCCGGATCATTCCCAAACATCTACAAAACATCGCTGTTTTCTCATTTGGACTCCCTAGCTATTTTATCTGCGATCGTCCGATTGCGATCGTAGGGTCGAGATAGCCCCTAACCTAATCCGTGATGTATATATTTAGTCTACCCCTAGTCCATTTTGAACCTAACCCTTTTTCCTAGGATCCTCCTAGCCGTTGCCACCCCACTGTCTCTTCTCTATTTCAGTGCCCGACCGACCACCGCGCTCCGTTCCTCGATCCCCTCGCTTCTACGCTCCCAGACGCGTCCAGCGCCCACCACTCCTCACGACAGCACGTCCATAGGGGCAGCATCGCCGGCTGCCCTTCCCCATCTCGGTCGATCCAGGACCCCGTCGCCTCTCCCTTTCCCTCCTTTTTCCCATCTCTTCAAGCTCTCTCTCAGTTTTCTCTCATCTCTCTCGTTTCTCTGCACAGGGACCGACGCCATGGACGCCTATGCTCTACCGGAGTCCACCACCGCCACAGTTTCGCGTCAGATCCGGCCGGGAACCGCCGAATCTCGCCGCCTCCGCCATGAATTCCTCATCCCCGACCTCTTCTGCTGCTTCTAACGTCCCACCGCCGTATTCCCGGAGCCCCAAGTTCCTACGCCGTCCTTCACACGTCCCCGACACCCTAGAGCCCATCACCCAGGCAAGCTCCGTCGCCTCCCCTCGTTCCAGCTCCGTCGCTGCTTGCGTCCTCGCGGAGACCTGCCACCGTCGCGCGCCTGAAGCCGCCGCGCCAGGTTCCCATGCCTCGCATCTGCTTCATTAGAGGGAGGTGGACGACGTCCTAGGCCGCCTCATGTTGACCCGGGACGCTGCATCGGCCTACCTCCTTCCACCGTCCCAGCTCCCCCAAGCCCGCTCCTGGGTCGAGCGCCCGAGGCCCAGCCACTGTTTTGGCCTGGCCAAATAAGGCCCAATGTGAGCAGCCCAGTCCCAGCAGATCTGGCCCATGTCATGTTTTTTTTTCTGTTCCACCAATTTGTCCATTTATCCAACGAATTACTGTTTACAGAAACCCCCCTAAACTTCATGCATTTAATAACTTCACAACCGTGCATCGGATCTAAATAAATTATATATGAAACTTGCTTAGAATTTTGTCTAGTTTAATAATATCCAGTTTTCATCTATGTTTAAAATGTTTAATATGCTGTTAGGTTAAATTTGCCCCTATGCCATATTAAAATGATTTATTTCATAACTAAATAACCGTAGCTACAAACCTAACAAACTTTATATGTAAATGGGGTAGAATTTTGCTTAGTTTAACATGGTGGCATCACTTTGCATGTTTAACAACTATAAAATATGGTTTAGGGAAGAACAGTACCAAACCTAATATATGCATATGAGGATTTTCCGGAAGTGTTGTTTTGTTGTTCCGGCCTCATTTAAACTTGCCTAGATAGATAGTTTCTTTATGTTTAATATCTTGCCATGTTTAACAACATTTAATATTGTTGGGTACATAAACAAGATCGAAACTAAATAACTTGAATGTGGTGTTTCGTCAATATGCAACAGAGTTGCATATTGAGCTCCACTTAATTTGTAGGATTGTTTGTGCACTTTTCCATGCCATGCCTCATTAAACCGGACATGCATCATACTTGGTTGTGCATCATGCCATGTTCATGTGATGGTTGTTTAGTATGTTGTTTGCTTTCTTTCTGGTGTACTGCTTCTTTGGGTTGGTTCCGATAACGTTGCGTTTGTGAGGATACGTTGGCTACGTCCATTTGTTCTTCTTCATGGACTCGTTCTTCTTCCTTGCGGGATTTCAGGCAAGATGACCATACCCTCGAAATCACTTCTATCTTTCCTTGCTAGTTGCTCGCTCTTTTGCTATGCCTATGCTGTGATACCTACCACTTGCTTATCATGCCTCCCATATTGTTAAGCCGAGCCTCTAACCCACCTTGTCCTAGCATCCCATTGTTTGGATATGTTACTGCTTTTCTCAGCCCCTCTTATAGCATTGTTAGTTGCAGGTGAAGATTGGAGTTTGTTCCTTGTTGGAACATGGATATTTTGTTGGGATATCACAATATCTCTTATTTATATTAATGCATCTATATACAAGGTAAAGGGTGGAAGGCTCGGCCTTATGCCTGGTGTTTTGTTCCACTCTTGCCGCCCTAGTTTCCGTCATATCGGTGTTATGTTCCTGGATTTTGCGTTCCTTACACGGTTGGGTTATAATGGGAACCCCTTGACAGTTCGCCTTGAATAAAACTCCTCCAGCAAGGCCCAACCTTGGTTATACCATTCGCCACCTAGCCTCTTTTTCCCTTGGGTTAGACTAGCCCAAGGGTCATCTTTATTTTAACCCCTCCGGGCCAGTGCTTATCTAAGTGTTGGTCCAAACTAGAGCCCCTTGCAGCGCCTCCTCGGGGAAACTCAAGGGCTGGTTTTAATTGTACGGATTGCTTATCCGGTGTTGCCCTGAGAACGAGATATGTGTAGCTCCTATTAGGATGTCGGTGCATCGGGCGGTCTTGCTGGACTTGTTTTACAATTGTCGAGGATGTCTTGTAACCGGGATGCTGAGTCTGATCGAATTGTCTTGGGAGAAGGAATATCCTTCGTTGACCGTGAGAGCTTGTGATGGGCTAAGTTGGGACACTCCTGTAGGGTTTTGAACTTTCAAAAGTCGTGCCCGCGGTTATGGGCAGATGGGAATTTGTTAATGTACGGTTGTCGAAAACCTGATGTTGATCTTAATTAAAATACATCAACCACGTGTGTAACCATGATGGTCTCTTCTCGGCGGAGTCCGGGAAGTGAACACGTTGTTGGAGTAATGCTTGACGTAGGTTCTTCTAGGATCACTTCTTGATCATAGTTGTTCGACCGTGATTTTGCCTTCTCTTCTCGCTCTCATTTGCGTATGTTAGCCACCATATATGCTAGTCGCTTGCTCCAGCTCCACCCCATACCTTTTACCCTTCCTATAAGCTTAAATAGTCTTGATCGCGAGGGTGTGAGATTGCTGAGTCCGCGTGACTCACGGATACTTCCAAAACCAGCTCGCTGGTGCCGACGAAACCGTGCAAGTGATGCAACCAAGCTCAAGGAGGATCTCGATGAAGAATCGTGTTCGTTATGTTGTTCCCTTTTCCAGTTGATCAGTAGTGGAGCCCAGTTGGGGTCGATCGGGGATCTGTGTAGCTTTTGGGGTAGTCTTCTTTTAATTTGGGTTCCGTAGTCGGACCTTGTGTGTATTTGGTTGGTGTAATGCTTTATTCATGTAATTGTGTGAAGTGGCGATTGTAAGCCAACTATGTATCTCTTTCCCTTATTGAATTACATGGGTTGTTGTGAATATTACCTCACTTGCGACATTGCTTTCAATGCGGTTATGCCTCTAAGTCATGCTTCGACACGTGGGAGATATAGACGCATCGAGGGCGTTACAAGTTGGTATCAGAGCCTTCCCCGACTTAGGAGCCCCCTACTTGATCGAATCGTTGGCGTTGTCAAGTCTAGAATTTTTTTTGAGTCATTTAGGAATTATATATATCATAGACTAGGACTTCTTTTTACTCCTCAGTCCCTTCGTCGCTCTGGTGAGGCATCCTGACGTAGAGTTTTGACTCTTCTCTTCTCAAATTTCACTAAATTTTTTTAGGATCACGTGGGTATCTTGGAATCGTTCCGATGGCTTTGTGATGAGAACATTGTTCTTGGTGCCTCCTGACATTTACGGGTTATGGCAGTGTCCTAGGGAGTTGAGCTCCGAGGTGTTGTCGTCACAATTTTATCGTTGCAGTTCTGGAATACCTGAGTTTCGCCGACATCGAAAATCTCTTTTATGCAGTTGTTGGTGAGATAACCTCGACGCCACCCAGTACTGGGGCGGGAGTTCGGGAGTATTGCCATAACTGGCATAACGGATGCTTTTCGAAGGTTGAGGTAAACGATTTCTGAAGGTTTCTTGGTTATGTGTTGAAGGATGGATACAACTAGATGTAGGATTTGTTAGTTTTGGGTGAGATATTATGCTTCCCCTGTATCCCCAACACCTGATTGCATAACCGGAAAGTTTCGGGAGTTTATAAGTGGGAATTCAAGTAGCTCTTAGGTTATCTTTCCGACAGATGTATGATATGAAATTGGGGTTCGACGTCTAGTGGTCTGCCTATCCAGGGTTGGTTTTATAGTGGTCTCATTGTGTCTTAAAGAGTCATTGGCAATGCCGACTCGGGGACGCCTTGTATGTCATGTGCACTGCCTTGTACATGATGGTGCTGTACGATCGAGCCCGTGTAGGCCCCACCAAGAAAACTTCGGACGAAATCTCTATCATATGTTTGTTCCGGCTTATTCTGTAGCCAATCCTTTGTTTTTGTTTTGAGTTGTGGTATTCGAGTTTCTTCAAAGTCAAATGTTGATTCCTTACCTTTCCTAAGTGGTGTTCTCATATTCCTATGTGAATACTAATCCTTCTTGATCATCGAGATTGTGTTGTCAATTCTTTTCAAATGGCGTGTCTCTCTTCAAGTGGATCCGATCATTTCAACATCCATAAGACCAACTCCAAGTCTTCTCAACGTTGTTTGTTTCTTTCATCCCAAGGTGCCTTTGTTTTTCCCGCCCTCCCACCCTTGTTTCTTCAAGAACTCAGATTTCTTTATCAAGTATCCATTTTATTCATGTGAAGTCTCTCCATTACTTTCCATTAATGTTCTTACCCAGTGATTCTCATGAAGATTCTAACGGGCCTCAAGTTCATCATTCTTCATTCTTTTCATCTCCTGTGGTTTCAAGTCAAGCTTTGTTGATCATATCCTTTTCCTCGTTTCAATGCTTTTTCATGCCAGTGCAATTCTTAATCGTTCACCTCTCACTATTCATTTGTTCCAGAGTGCTCAAGATATCTCAAAACGCTCGTCTTGTCATTCAAGATCCGTTCAACCTATATCGAGGTTGTTATCTCATTCAAGCCATTTAAATCAACCAGTGCAATCTCTCCTTCAAATCTTTTCAATGGTGTTTCTCTTGAGTGGTCCCTAACCCACAGGTCTTTTCCCAGGATCTTACCTGACTCTTCTAATTTTACCGGAGCTATTTTCAAATTCATCTCAAAGTTTGACGTAAGAATGAATTATCATCAGTGAAATTCCTTTCTCCATGATCTTTCAAATTCTTTTCATCGTTGGCTCAACCTTTTCCAATTTTCTTTCCGGAGTGCCTCAAAAAATTTTAGTGGTGGTTCTCGTCATCATTCTCAACATTTGAAGACCGAGGAATAATTTCTCTTCAATCATATCTGTTCTTGTGAAGATTCTAAGTTCTAGGATGATGCCATCCTATATAATTGTTTTGGTTGCAAGAATTCTATTCACCCATCCGGAGCATTTCATGAGATGTTTCCATTTATGTACTCCGAAGCCCATCATTTCAGGATTATTCGTTCTCAGCTTGCAGCTATCATTCTCCAATCTTACCGGTGCATCATTCAAGTGATCTCTAATCAGTTCATGATCCCTTCGTTCTCATGTATCTAGATTGTCTCAAGTATCTTCGTTCATTTCACAATTCTTATCGGTGATTCATCCTTTTACTTCATTCGTTGTTCAATTCTTATGGTGGTTCGTCCAAGAGTTCTCTTCCTTCCTTATCATACTGATTCATTCGCTGTTTCAATCCTACCGGTGGTTCATTGAAGACCTTTCCAAGTTGACGCTATATCTATCTTAATCCTTTCTACGAGAATAAGTAGTATGCCAAATCCGTCGCTTGTCATCAACTTAAATTGGTGAAGGATACGCATAACATAATTCTTATTCTTGCTTCATCCAAATGATGGATTCGTTCCTCCGGAGTTTGTTCACAATGACTAATTCTTGTTGTCAATTGTTCATCTTCTCTTTTTCCCGGAGTTCCAACCTCTTTCAATTATATCACCGCGGAGATTCATCTAAATTGTTACAAGGATTCATGTTGTGTTTTCAACTTCTCTTTCCTTTCATTTGATCATTCTTTTGTTTACTGGAGTTCTTCATGAAGGTTCTACATGATGGTTCATCAAGGATTCAATTTCCTTCTCGAAGTGTTCATCAACATTCTTTTCTAAGGAGCTCAAGTATTCTTATTTGTGCAATCTGGAGTGCAATTCTTTCTACCATATTATTGGAGGTGGTATTATGTCATTCTCGATAATTTGAGTTCATGTTTTCATGTTTAACAAGTTATCGAGAATGAGGTATTGTAAACCCATCAATCTCTTCATTGGAGTTATCTTGGGTTATATTTCACCTAAAACCTTCCCTAAGGATCGTTGCTATTTATGGTGCTCATATATGATCTAAGTTCTTCATCTATCCTCCCGGTGAAATAAGTTCTCGTCTCCTTGTTGATATCAATCCAATCTATCGTTTTCGTTAGTGGCAGAATTTCACCTCATAGTTTTGAGTTGTCATCCATAAGCCCACTACAAGATTACTCTTTTCGTAGTTGGTTTTCCAACAACTCCGTTCGACCCTTCTCCTAAGTATGCCTTCTCAACCTCTTTTGTGGCAGAAGTTGGCATTTTCTTCTCCAATATCCTATTTCAATTATCTATCTTCTATTCTTCCTACCGGAGGCATTGTGATGTTACTCTCTTTGTTCCATCAACTCATTTTGGACAAAGATCATATTCTTTTCTAGCTTATCCATTTAACCGGAGTGTTGTGCCATCTATTCAAGTTCTTTTCATCTTATCAAGTTTTACCTCCCTTCTCAACCGGAGTGTTGTCTGAGATCTTTCTTACCCCATGTGCCATTCTTTCAATAGTTCCGGAGATAGTGTGTTGTTGATTTCATCAAGCATACTCTCATCTTGTCAAGTTCTTATTCAATTCCTTTTCTTTTCAGTCCGAATGCTGCCCAAATTATATCATTCTTAATCCTTCTCTATCTTGACTTAACCGAAGTGGTTTCAATATATATCTTGCCCTTCAACCTCAAGGTTATTCGCAATGTTCTTTGTCCCTCTTTTCTACCAGAGTGTTTTCGACTTTGTTCACCTTCGTTGTATTCTTTCTTTCAAGTTGTTCAACCTTTCAAGGTTCTTTGGTTTCACTTGTTTGTCAAAGAAGCAACTTAGTTTTACCTCTTCTCTTTCTCTTCCTTTTCCCTCCGGTGCATCCTAGATCTCGGGACGAGATCCTCTCATAGTGGTGGAGTGTTGTGACGCCCCGAGATCGTTGCGCCAGGTGTCTTCCAGTTATTCGCTGTTGTTGCCTTGTCGTTTGCTTGCATGTTGCATCTTTCCATGTCATCATCCGCATTGCATCTGCATGTTTTCGAAAACTTGCATCCGTCCCGGTCTCCTCGCTCCGTCTGTTGTCCATTCTGAGCCCAGACACACTTGCACGCGCCCGCGGCATGTCCGAAATATTATTTCATAAGTGACCGGAAAATGTTCTCGGTTTGTGTTGAAAGTTGGCATGCCGTGTTGTTTTAGTGTTAGTAGACCGCCTGCCAAGTTTCATCACATTCAGAGTCTGTTTGATGCCCCAACGGATAACTATAGGGACAATATAGTCGGTCAAATCGTTGGACGTTTTTGGTCTCCGGAAACAGTCGTCGGGCCTCCCTCTCTTCTGTTCTCTCAGCTCGAGACCGTCCACACAGCCCACTACCTACTGCCAGGTCCAACCTAACCACTCTCGTCAGCCCGCGGCCCTCCTCGTGCGCGCGTCCGATAGTTGTCCCAGACCCGACTCGGACAGTCGTCACCGTTGGATCCGGATCATCACCAAACATCTAGAAAACATCACCATTTTCTCATTTGGATTCCCTAGCTATTTTATCCGCGATCATCCGATTGCGATCATAGGGTCGAGATAGCCCCTAACCTAATCCGTGATGTATATATTTAGTCTACCCCTAGTCCATTTTGAACCTAACCCTTTTTCCTAGGGATCCTCCTAGCCGCCGCCACCCCACTGACTCTTCTCTATTTCAGTGCCCGACCGACCACCGCGCTCTGTTCCTCGATCCCCTCGCTTCTGCGCTCCCGGACGGGTCCAGCGCCCGCTGCTCCTCGCGACAGCGCGCCCACAGGGGCAGCATCGCCGGCCGCCCTTCCCCATCTCGGTTGATCCAGGACCCCGTCGCCTCTCCCTTTCCCTCCTTTTTCCCATCTCTTCAAGCTCTCCCTCAGTTTTCTCTCATCTCTCTCTTTTCTCTGCACAGGGAACGACGCCATGGACGCCTATGCTCTACCAGAGTCCACCACCGCCGCAGTTTCGCGTCAGATCCGGCCGGGAACCGCCGGATCTCGCCGCCTCCGCCATGGATTCCTCATCCCTGACCTCTTCTGCTGCTTATGACGTCCCATCACCGTCTTCCCGGAGCCCCAAGCTCCTTCGCCGTCCTTCACACATCCCCGACACCCTGGAGCCCATCACCTAGGCAAGCTCCGTCGCCTCCCCTCGTTCCAGCTCCGTCGCTGCCTGCGTCCTCGCGGAGACCTGCCACCGTCGCGCGCCTGAAGCCGCTGCTCCAGGTTCCCCTGCCTTGCCTCTGCTTCATTCGAGGGAGGTGGACGACGTCCCAGGCCGCCTCATGTTGACCCGGGCCACTGCGTCGGCCGGCCTCCTTCCACCGTCCCAGCTCCCCCAGGCCTGCTCCTGCGTCGAGCGCCCGAGGCCCAGCCTCAGTTTTGGCACAACCAAATAAGGCTCAATGTGAGCAGCCCAGTCCCAGCAGATCTGGCCCATGTCATGTTTTTTTCCATTCCTTGAATTTGTCCATTTTTCTAGCGAATTACTGTCATACAGAAACCGCCCTAAACTTCATGCATTTAATAACTTCACAACCGTGCATCGGATCTAAATAAATTATATATGAAACTTGCTTAGAATTTTGTCTAGTTTAATAATATCCAATTTTCATCCACGTTTAAAATGTTTAATATGCTGTTTGGTTAAATTTGCCCCTATGCCATGTTAAAATGATTTATTTCATAACTAAATAACCATAGCTCCAAACCTAACAAACGTTATATGTAAATGGGGTAGAATTTTTCTTAGTTTAACATGGTGGCATCACTTTGCATGTTTAACAAATATAAAATATGGTTTAGGGCAGAACAGTACCAAACCTAATATATGCATATGAGGATTTTCCGGAAGTGTCGTTTTGTTGTTCCGGCCTCATTTAAACTTGCCTAGATAGATAGTTTCTTTATGCTTCATCTCTTGCCATGTTTAACAACATTTAATATTGTTGGGTACATCAACAAGATCGAAACTAAATAACTTGAATGTGGTGTTTCGTCAATATGCAAGCTCCACTTAATTTGTAGGATTGTTTGTGCACTTTGCCATGCCATGCCATGCCTCATTAAACCGGACATGCATCATACTAGGTTGTGCATCATGCCATGTTCATGTGATGGTTGTTTACTATGTTGTTTGCTTTCCTTCCGGTGTACTGCTTCTTCGGGTTGGTTCCGGTAACGTTGCGTTTGTGAGGATACATTGGCTACGTCCATTTGTTCTTCTTCATGGACTCGTTCTTCTTCCTTGCAGGATTTCAGGCAAGATGACCATACCCTCAAAATCACTTCTATCTTTGCTTGCTAGTTGCTCGCTCTTTTCCTATGCTTATGCTGCGATACCTACCACTTGCTTATCATGCCTCCCATATTCTTAAGCCAAGCCTCTAACCCACCTTGTCCTAGCAAACTGTTGTTTGGCTATGTTACCGCTTTGCTCAGCCCCTCTTATAGCGTTTTTAGTTGCAGGTGAAGATTGGAGTTTGTTCCTTCTTGGAACATGGATATTTTGTTGGGATATCACAATATCTCTTATTTATATTAATGCATCTATATACTCGGTAAAGGGTGGAAGGCTCGGCCTTATGCCTGGTGTTTTGTTCCACTCTTGCCGCCCTAGTTTCCGTCATATCGGTGTTATGTTCCCGGATTTTGCGTTCCTTACACGGTTGGGTTATAATGGGAACCCCTTGACAATTCGCCTTGAATAAAACTCCTCGAGCAAGGCCCAACCTTGGTTTTACCATTCGCCACCTAGCCTCTTTTTTCCTTGGGTTAGGCCAGCCCAATGGTCATTGTCGGTGTCAAAACCGGTGGATCTCGGGTAGGGGGTCCCGAACTGTGTGTCTAGGCGGATGGTAACAGGAGACGAGGGACACGATGTTTTGCCCCAGGTTTGGGCCCTCTCGATGGAGGTAAAACCCTACGTCCTGCTTGATTAATATTGATGATATGGGTAGTACAAGAGTAGATCTACCACGAGATCAGAGAGGCTAAACCCTAGAAGCTAGCCTATGGTATGATTGTTGTTATATGATCTATCGACTAGCCTGGCCTCGGTTTATATAATGCACCAGAAGCCTAGGATAACAAGAGTCCTAGCCGAATACGCCGGTGGGGAGCAGTCCTTGTCTTGATCGCCAAGTCTTGTCAAATCTTCCTTGTATGCGGCAGCTGTCCGAACTGGCCCATGAATATACGGCCATGGGGGTCCTCGGCCCAATCTAACAGATCGGAAGATGACGTGGTGAGTACCCCCTAGTCCAGGACACCGTCAGTCATTTTATTTTAACCCCTCCGGGCCAGTGTTTGTCTAAGTGTTGGTCCAAACTAGAGCCCCTTGCAGCACCACCTCGGGGAAAATCGAGGGCTGGTTTTAGTTGTACGGATTGCTTATCCCGTGTTGCCCTGACAACGAGATATGTGCAGCTCCTATCAGGATGTCGGCGCATCGGGTGGTCTTGCTGGACTTGTTTTACCATTGTCGAGGATGTCTTGTAACCGGAATGCCGAGTCTGGTCGGATTGTCTTGGGAGAAGGAATATCCTTCATTGACCGTGAGAGCTTGTGAAGGGCTAAGTTGGGACACCCCTGTAGGGTTTTGAAATTTTGAAGGCCGTGCCCGCGGTTATGGGCAGATGGGAATTTGTTAATGTCCGGTTGTAGAAAACCTGAAGTTGATCTTAATTAAAATACATCAACCGCGTGTGTAACCGTGATGGTCTCTTCTCGGCGGAGTCCGGGAAGTGAACACGGTGTTGGAGTAATGCTTGACGTAGGTTCTTCTAGGATCACTTCTTGATCATAGTTGTTCGACCGTGCTTTTGCCTTCTCTTCTCGCTCTCATTTGCGTATGTTAGCCACCATATATGCTAGTCGCTTCCTGCAGCTCCACCTCATACCTTTTACCCTTCCTACAAGCTTAAATAGTCTTAATCGCGAGGGTGTGAAATTGTTGAGTCCCCGTGACTCACGGATACTTCCAAAACCAGCTTGCAGGTGCCGATGAAACCATGCGGGTGACGCAACCATGCTCAAGGAGGAGCTCGATGAAGAATCGTGTTCGTTATGTCGTTCCCTTTTCCAGTTGATCAGTAGTGGAGCCCAGTTGGGGTCGATCGGGGATCTGAGTAGCTTTTGGGGTAGTCTTCTTTTAATTTGGGTTCCGAAGTCGGACCTTGTGTGTATCTGGTTGGTGTAATGCTTTATTCATGTAATTGTGTGAAGTGGCGATTGTAAGCCAACTATGTATCTCTTTGCCTTATTGAATTACATGGGTTGTTGTGAAGATTACCTCACTTGCGAAATTGCTTTCAATGCGGTTATGCCTCTAATTCGTGCTTCGCCACATGGGAGATATAGCCGCATCGAGGGCGTTACACCCCCCACCCCCCCCGACGCCGTACCCTTCACCGGCGCCGCCCGAAGACCACCCCGACGCCGTGCCGCCTCCCCGCCGGCCTGCCTCCTCAACGCACGTCGTCCACATCCCCCACCTCGCGCCCCGTTGCCATTTACCCTACGGCCCCGATGTGAGCGCCTCCCCATGCTCCCTTTCCTCCTCTTCCCCCTGCCCCGTTGGACATCGTGGCCCGACCACACCCTGGCCGCGCGCACCCCACGGGCGCCTCGCCCGACGCTCCCTGGCCTCCACGCCCGCCCGCGGCGCGCATCACCGCCCCTTACCGCGTCCACCTCATGCTGCTGCTGCATCTACTTGCTGCTTGTCGACGCACCTCCGTCTGCCGCTGCGTTCCTCGCTCGCTGCCCACTTCTCGCAGTTTCTCGCTACACCCGCGAGCCTCCTGCTGCCTCGCATCCCCTATCGCTCGCGGCCGCAGCCCTGCTCCCTGCACCCACCTCGCCTTCGCCCGGCCACCCTAGCGCACGCGCGCCGCCCCCCTGCGTTGCCTCCACTTGCCGCGGCCAGCCGGCGAGCCGCGCCGCCGCCCACGCGCCCGGCGCCGGCGCTCCGGCGCACACACGCGCCGCCCCGTCGCCTTGGGTCCGCCCCGATGGGCGCCTCACCCGCAACGGCGCCCGTTAACCGCTAACCCGCATTGGCCCCCTGGCCCAATGACATATGGGCCCCGCCCACAGTACATGTTGAACGAAAATAATAAAATAAATAATTGAAATAAATAAATAATTAATTAACTTAATTAATTCTGATTCAATTAACTAATTATGATTAATTAATCTAATGACTAATTAACCTAATTAACTACTATTAATTAACTAAACAGTCTATGACCAGTGGTTGACACACATTAGTTTGACCAGTCAACACCTCCGTTGACTGATGACATCATGCTGACGTCAGCATGCACTATTCTGGATAATGTTGATTAAATTAATTAAATATATCCTAAATTGATTTAATCTTTTAAAATTAATATAAAATAAACCGTAGCTCGGATGGAAAAACTTTGTACATGAAAGTTGCTCAGAACAACGAGACGAATCCGGATACGCAGCCCGTTCATCCGCCATGCATCCCTAGCATAGCGAACACGCAACTTTCCCCCTTCGATTCATCTGTCCAAAAACGCAAAACACCAGGGATATTTTCCCGGATGTTTCCCCCCTTCACCGGTATCACCTCATACCGCATTAGGGCACACCTTGCATCACACTTTGTCATGTCATGCATCGTCATTGTAACGCGCCGAGACCGATGTGCCAGGCGTCCTCCAGTTATTCGCTGTTGTTGCATTGTCATTTCTTGCGTGTCATGCATTGCATATCATGTCATCATGTGCATTTCTTTTGAATACATGTTCGTCTCATGCACCCCAGCATTTTCCCCGTTGTCCGTTTTCCAATCCGGCGCTCCTATGTCACCTGGTGTCCCTTCCTACCTCTTTTCGTGTGCGGGTGTTAAATATTTCCGGACTGGACCGAGACTTGTTATGCATCTTTGGTTTACTACTGGTAGACCGCCTATCTAGTTTCGTGCCATCTAGACTTCGTTTGATACTCCAACGGTTAACCAACATACCGAAAAGGCCTCGTGTGTGTTGCAGCCCAACACCCTTCCAAAGTGGCCCAAAACCCACCTAAACCTCCTCCATCATCTCGGCCGTTCGATCACGATCGCGTGGCCGCAAACCGCACCTCATTTGGAGCTTCCTAGCTCCCTCTACCACTATATAAAGGTCACCCTCTCGAAATTCCGGATCCAAAACCACCCTAACCCTAAAAACCGCTCGCGCCGCCGCCGGACATGTTCGCCTCCTAGCGGACAAAATCACCGCCGCCGCCTCAGCCAGTCCACCGCCAACACCTGTCGCCACCGCACTCCGCGCGCCGCCGGCCTGGGAGGCCCGTCGCGGGCCCGCCCAGGCCCGTCCGACCCGCCGCCGCAAGCCCGCGCCCCGCCGCCTGGCTCTTCCCGAGCGCCTCGCTGCGCCGCCTCCCGCCGGCGACTTGCTCCGCCACCCCGCTCGCCGTGATGGGCTAAGTTGGGATACCCCTGCAGGGATTTGAACTTTCAAAAGCCGTGCCCGCGGTTATGGGCAGATGGGAATTTGTTGATGTCTGGTTGTAGAAAACCTGAAGTTGACCTTAATTCAAATACATCAACCGCGTGTGTAACCGTGATGGTCTCTTCTCGGCGGAGTCTGGGAAGTGAACACTATGTTGGAGTTATGCTTGACGTAGGTTGTTCTAGGATCACTTCTTGATCATAGTTTCTCGAACGTGCTTTGCCTTCTCTTCTCGCTCTCATTTGCGTATGTTTAGCCACCATATATGCTAGTCGCTTGCTGCAGCTCCACCTCATACCTTTTAGCTTACCCATAAGCTTAAATAGTCTTGATCGCGAGGGTGTGAGATTGCTGAGTCCCCGTGACTCACAGATACTTCCAAAACCAGTTTGCAGGTGTCGATGTTACCGAGCAGGTGACGCAACCAAGCTCAGGAGGAGCTCGATGAAGATCTCGTCCTTTGTGTCATTTCGTTCTAGTTGACCAGTAGTGGAGCCCAGTCGGGTCGATCGGGGATCTGTGTAGCATTTGGGGTAGTCTTCTTTTATTTGAGTTCCGTAGTGGGACCTTGATTGTATTTGGATGAATGTAATGCTATTCTTGTATTGTGTGAAGTGGCGATTGTAAGCCAACTATGTATCTCTTTCCCTTATGTATTGCATGGGTTGTGTGAAGATTACCTCACTTGCGACATTGCTTTCATTGCGGTTATGCCTCTAAGTCGTGCTTCGACACGTGGGAGATATAGCTGCATCGAGGGTGTTACAAGTTGGTAATCAGAGGCTTCCCCGACATTAGGAGCCCCCTGTTTGATCGAATCGCTGGCGTTGTTGAGTCTACGAAAATGTTTTGAGTCATTTAGGATTATATATATATCAGAGAGTTAGGAATTCTTTTTACTCCCCAGTCCCTTCATCGCTCTGGTAAGGCATCCTGACGTAGAGTTTTGACTCTTCTCTTCTCGAATTTCACTAATTTTTTAGGATCACGCGGGTATCTTGGAATCGTTCCGATGGTTTTGTGACGAGAACATTGTTCTTGGTGCCTCCTGTCATTTAGGGGTTGTGGCAGTGTCCCGGGGAGTTGAGCTCCGAGGTGTTGTCGTCACAATTTTATCGTTGCAGTTCTGGAATACCTGAGATTTGTTTCGCCGACATTGAAAATCTCTTTTATGCAGTTGTTGGTGAGATAACCTCGACGCCACCCAGTACTGGGGCGGGAGTTCAGGAGTATTGCCATAACTCGTATAACAGATGCTTTTCGAAGGTTGAGGTAGACGATTTCCGAAGGTTTCTTGGTTATGTGTTGAAGGATGGATACAGCTGGATGTAGGATTTGCTAGTTTTGGGTGAGATATTATGCTTCCCCTATATCCCAACACCTGATTGCATAACCGGAAAGTTTCGGGAGTTTATAAGTGGGAATTCAAGTAGCTCTTAGGATATCTTTCCGACAGATGTATGATATGAAATTGGGGTTCGACGTCTAGTGGTCCGCCTATCCATGGTTGGTTTTATAGTGGTCTCATTGTGTCTTAAAGAGTCCTTGGCTATGCCGACTCGGGGACGCTTCGTATGTCATGTGCACTGCCTTGTACATGATGGTGTTGTACGATCGAGCACGTGTAGGCCCCACCAAGAAAACTTCGGACGAAATGTCTATCATATGTTTGTTCCGGCTTATTCTGCAAGTCAATCCCTGTTTTGTTTTCAGTTGTGGTATTCGAGTTGCTTCGAAGTCAAGAGTTGATTCCATTCCTTTTCGAAGCGGTGTTCTCATACCCCGATGTGAATACTAATCCTTCATAATAATCGAGATTGTCATGTCAATCCTTTTAACCGGTGTGTTTTTCTCTTCAAGCGGATCCGTTCTTTTTCAACATCCGCAAGATTCAATCTCAGCTTTCTCAATGTTGTTCGTTTCATCCATCCCAAGTTGTCTTTGTTTTTCCCACCCACCCTTTTTCTTCAAGGACTCAGATTTCTTAATCAAGTATCCTTTGATTCATGTGAAGTCTCTCCATTCTTTTGCTTCATGTTCTGTCCCGGTGATTCTCATGAAGATACTATCGGAGCCTCTAGTTCATCATTCTTCATTCTTTTCTTTCTCCGGTGGATTCTAGTCAAGCTTTGTGGATCATACCGTTTCCTCTTTTCAATGCTTTTCTTATGCCGGTGCACCTCATAATCATTCCCCTCTTGCTATTCAATTGTTCCGGAGTGCTCAAGATATCTCGAAGATTCGTGTTTCCACTCTGCTTTCGTTCAAGCTCTTTCGAGGATGTTATCTCATTCAAGTCATTTAATTCAACCAGTCTAGTGCAATCTCCTTTTCAAGAAATCTTTCGACGATGTATCTTTTCAGTGGGCCCTAACCCACAGGTCTTTTTCCCAGAATCTTACCTGACTCTTCTTATCTTCCCAGAGCTATCCTCAAATTCTTTTTTCAAAGTTTGACATAAGAATGATTTGTCATCAGTCACATATTGTTTTCTCCAAGATCTTTCAAACTCGTTTCATCTTTGGCTCAACCTCTCCTCTTCTAATCATTCCGGAGTATCTCAACGATTAATGGGGGTGTTTCTCGTCATAATTCTCAGATTTTGAAGACCGAAGAATAATTTTCTCTCAATCTTGCTCCATTCTGTTCAAGATTCATAGTTCTAGTTCAAGGCCATCCTCTCATAATTTTTTTGATTGTGAGAATTCCTCTCACCTATCTGGATTCCATCAATTCAGGTTTATTCATTCTCAGCTTTCAGTTATCATTCTTCAATCTTACCGGTGCTTCGTTCAAGTGATCTCTAATCAGCTCGTGATCTCTTCGTTCTCATGTATCTAAATCCCCTCAAGTATCATCATTCGTTCTCTAATTCTTCCCGGTGATTCATCACTTTTCTTCGTTCATTTTCAGTTCTTACGGCGGTTCGTCAAGAGATCTCTTCCTTCGTTATGTATCAAGTCACTCGTTCTTTCAAATCCTACCGGTGGATCATCGAAGACCTTCTCAAGTTTGATTTATATCTCTCTTAATCCTTTCAACCGGAATAAGTAGTATACCAAATCCGTTGCTTGTCATCAATTAAATTGGTGAAGGTTAAGCATAATGTAATACTTATTCTTGTTTCATCCATATGTTAATCTTTTCTTCCAGAGTTTGTTCATGATGATTAAATTCTTGGTTTCAAGTGCTCGTCTTTCTTTCCCGGAGTTCCAAGCTCTAATTATCACGAAGATCCATCTAAATCATTGCAAGGATTCACCTTGTGTTTTCAACTTCTCTTTCTTTTTGTTTGATCTTTCTTTTACCGGAGTACTTCATGAAGGTTCTACATGATGTTTCATCAAGGATTTAATTCTTTTTCGAAGTGTTCATCAACATTCTTTTCAGAGGAGCTCAAACATTCTTCATCTTCCATTTCTAAGTGCAGTTCTTCCTATTTTATCTTTTTGAGGTGGTGTTATGTCACTCTTGATAATTTTCCTTCATGTTTCATGATTCATAAGTTATCAAGAATGAGTTATTTTAAATCCATCAATCTCGTCATTGGAGTTTTCTTGGGTTATTTTTCACCTAAAACCTTCCCTAAGGATTGTTGCTATTAATGGTGCTTATAAATGATCCAAGTTCTTCATCCATCCTCCCGGTGATATAAGCTTCTCGTCTCCTTGTTGATATCAATCCAATATATCATTTCTGTCAGTGGCAGAATTTTAACTCAGTTTTGGGATGTTTTCCATAAGCCCACAACAAGCTTACTCTTTTCGTTGTTGGTTTTCCAACAACTCGGTTCGACCTTTCTCCTAAGGATACCTTTTCAAGCTCTTTTGTAGCAGAAGTTGGCATTTTCTGCTACATTCTTTTATCCCAATTATCTATATTCTATTTTTTTCTCCCGGAGGTCTAGCGATGTTGCTCTTTTCACTCCTCATGTCGGTTTGTCAAGACCATATTCTGTCCTTTGCTAAGCCTTTTCCAACCGGACTGTCGTGTTTTCATTCAAGTATCGCCTCATCTTGTCAAATTCATGTTCAATTCCTTCCATTTACAGTCGGAGTGCTGTCCAAATTATACCATTCTTAATCCTTCTCTATCTTGCTTTAACCGGAGTGGTTTCAATATATATCTTGCCCTTCAACCTCAAGGTTTTTTTGCAATGTTCCTTGTTCCTCTTTTCTAACGGAGTGTTTTCGACTTTGTTCATCTTTGTTGCATTATTTCTTTCAATTTGTTAAACCTCTCAAGGTTCTTTGCTATAACTCGTTTGTCAAAGAAGCAACTTAGTTTACCTCTTCTCTTTCTCCTCCGTTTTTCATCCGGTGCCATTCTAGATCTCGGGACGAGATCCTCTCGTAGTGGTGGAGTGTTGTAATGCCCCGAGACCGATGTGCCAGGTGTCCTCCAGTTATTCGCTGTTGTTGCATTGTCATTGCTTGCGTGTCATGCATTGCATATCATGTCATCATGTGCATTTCTTTTGCATACATGTTCATCTCATGCACCCGAGCATTTTCCCCATTGTCCGTTTTGCAATCCGGCGCTCCTATGTCAGCCGGTGTCCCTTCCTACCTCTTTTCGTGTGCGGGTGTTAAACATTTCCGGATTGGACCGAGACTTGTCATGCGGCTTTGGTTTACTACCTGTAGACTGCCTGTCAAGTTTCGTGCCATTTGGACATCGTTTGATACTCCAACGGTTAACCGAGGGACCGAAAAGGCCTCGTGTGTGTTGCAGCCCAACACCCTTCCAAATTGGCCCAAAACCCACCTAAACCTCCTCCATCATCTTGGTCGTTCGATCACGATCGCGTGGCCGCAAACCGCACCTCATTTGGAGCTTCCTAACTCCCTCTACCTCTATATAAAGGTCACCCTCTCGAAATTACGGAACCAAAACCACTCTAACCCTAAAAACCGCTCGCGCCGCCGCCGGACATGTCCGCCTCCTAGTGGACAAAATCGCCGCCGCCGCCTCAGCCAGTCCGCCGCCAACACCTGTCGCCACCGCACTCCGCGCGCCGCCCAGGCCCGTCCACCCCGCCACCGCAAGCCCGCGCCCCGCCGCCTGACTCTTCCCGAGCGCCTCGCCTCGCCGCCAGCCGCTTGCTCCGCCGCCCCGCTCGCCGGCCAGCGCCGCCGTCTCCGCCGCCGCGTTTTGCTCCGCCCCGCCCGCAAGATGCCCGCACCGCCCCGTTCCTTTGCGAGCTTCGCCGCCCGCTGCCCCGCTCCTCCGCTGCTCGCTTGCCGGCGCGCCGCGCGTCGCACCACCGCCACTGTCCGCCGTCCGGCGGCCTGCCTCCTCACGCCGGCGAGCCGCCTCTCACCGGGGTTGCCTCGCTGGAGCCCGTCCCGACCATATCTGCCCCGGTGGATGAGATCCACCGGGAGATGGACCAAACGGCGCCATCCCTAACCGGATCCACCCCTTCCCGGATCTCCCCGTCCCGGGTTGACTTTTCCCGCGGGGTAAAATTTCACTAAGTCCCCCAGATTCCAGTATTTTTTGGGCATTTTCATCGCATCATAACTCATCATCCGTGGCTCCGTTTTGAGCATGTAGCATATCAAAATGTTCGTCTCAACGAGTACATCTTTTCATGTCATTGCATCATTTTCATTTGAGCTCATCTTGGTGCCCAAAATGTTGTTGGAAGAGGGCTATGTAATGAATTTGTTAGATCTGTTTCAGCAAATGGCCTTTTGTCATTTTTGCCATGATTAATGTGTGCATTTTATGACCCTGAGCTCTACTTGTGTTTTGTTATATGCCATGCCATCTTTACAGGGGTGCTTACCATGTATTTTTGTGATATTTGTGGTGACTAGCACAAGCTTGCAAAGTAGCATAATCGGCAATGCTGATTTCAGGGACTTAGAATTTCACTAAGTCCTTGTCCTGACTTTGTTGTTATGCCATATGTTCATGTTGTTTCCTAGTGATCCGTGCCTCTTTTGAGGATGATCAGTAAGGACGTTTTGTTAACCTTGTGGTTGTCTATCCATCAATGTCTTTGTTTGCATTTATGGAGCACCCTAGTTTGAGTCAATCGAGCTCTACTTTTTCTATAAACTGAATCCTGGCAGATTGTTGACATGTTTAGAGATTTTGTCGGGGATGTTGCTATTGATCCGTGCATGCTATGTTATTTTTCTTGCCATGTATAGCTTCTATGCCATGTATTCTTGATGGGTGTATGCTTAGTTTGTCATGCAGTGCTCTGTAGTGAGTGCATCGAGCTCGTAAACATGCCTACTCGTTAACTGATTTGCATGCTCCAGTTTCTCACAAAGTCTGAATCTATTTATGTTTTTGCCATGTTCACATGCTTGCAATTGTATTTTCT
Source organism: Triticum aestivum (assembly GCF_018294505.1). Lineage (NCBI taxonomy): Eukaryota > Viridiplantae > Streptophyta > Magnoliopsida > Poales > Poaceae > Triticum > Triticum aestivum. The sequence continues at coordinate 162,104,261 of NC_057809.1, read as the reverse complement.
GATCCCTTTTGGCTCAAGGTCACTAATGGACTTTTGTTAAGTGCTTTGAGTAGCTTCATGCCATGACTTTCATTGCTATGTTAAGTTCCTGTAGTATGTAGTTTTCATGCTCTAAAGTATGCTTCCTGGTAATAAATTCCTGACATGTTATTGCACTAAGTCTGAAACCTGTTATCATTTGCACTTTTGCCATGCTTGCTTGAACCTGGTAATGGATGAATTAGCCGTAGCTCAGTGTTCATCTTTTGTCAAGAATCTTGAGTGGATCCCTGCCATGTATTTTGTTGCCATGTTTTAGTGCCGTAGCATATTTATCTTGATGCATTTAGTTGGTCACTTGCTGTTAATCGCAGACCGGTGCCATATTTGTTTTGCTTGCCATTTCCAAACTGTGCATCCGATTCTGGTGATCTTTATATCGATTTCAACCGAAATCACCTCACCTTTCCAGTGGCACTCTTGTATTTCCATGTTGAGGCCAGGTTCAATCATTCATGTCCAAATCATGCATATGCATCACATACTGCATCCCGCATATCATACCATGTTCGTGTGTTGGTTGTTTACTATGTTGTGTGCTTCTTTCCGGTGTTGCTTCTTCAGGTTGGTTCTGGTAACGTCACGTTTGTGAGGACCCGTTCATCTACATCCGTTTTTCTTCTTCATGGACTTGTTCTTCTTCCTTGCGGGATTTCAGGCAAGATGACCATACCCTCGAAATGACTTCTATCTTTGCTTGCTAGTTGCTCGCTCTTTTGCTATGCCTATGTTGCGATACCTACCACTTACTTATCATGCCTCCCATGTTGTTAAACCAAGCCTCTAACCCACCTTGTCCTAGCAAACCATTGTTTGGCTATGTTACCGCTTTGCTCAGCCCCTCTTATAGCGTTGATAGTTGCAGGTGAAGATTGAAGCTTGTTCCATGTCTGGAACATGGATATTTTGTTGGGATGTCACAATATCTCTTATTTAATTAATGCATCTATATACTTGGTAAAGGGTGGAAGGCTCGGCCTTATGCCCGGTGTTTTGTTCCACTCTTACCGCCCTAGTTGCCGTCATATCGGTGTTATGTTCCCGGATTTTGTGTTCCTTACGCGGTTGGGTTATAATGGGAACCCCTTGACAGTTTGCTTTGAATAAAACTCCTCCAGCAAGGCCCAACCTTGGTTTTACCATTTGTCACCTAGCCTTTTCTTTCCCTTGGGTCGGCCGGCTCAAGGGTCATCTTTATTTAAACCCCCGGGCCAGTGCTTCTCTAAGTGTTGGTCCAACCCAGAGTACCGTGAGGGGCCGTCCCTTGGCAACTTGGGTTACGTTGGCTCCCGTACGCTTAGCTTATCCGGTGTGCCCTGAGAACGAGATATGTGCAGCTCCTATCTGGATTTGTCTGCACAACGGGTGGTCTTGCTGGACTTGTTGTCGAGGATGTCTTGTAACCGGGATTCCGAGTTTGATCGGGTCTTCCCGCTAGAAGGAATATCCTTCGTTGACCGTGAGAGCTTGTGATGGGCTAAGTTGGGACACCCCTGCAGGGATTTGAACTTTCGAATGCCGTGCCCGCAGTTATGGGCAGATGGGAATTTGTTAATGTCCGGTTGTAGAAAACCTGAAGTTGACCTTAATTCAAATACATCAACCGCGTGTGTAACCGTGATGGTCTCTTCTCGGTGGAGTCCGGGAAGTGAACACGGTGTTGGAGTTATGCTTGACGTAGGTTGTTTTAGGATACTTCTTGATCATAGTTTCTCGAACGTGCTTTGCCTTCTCTTCTCGCTCTCATTTGCGTATGTTTAGCCACCATATATGCTAGTCACTTGCTGCAGCTCTGACTCATACCTTTTACCTTACCCATAAGCTTAAATAGTCTTGATCGCGAGGGTGTGAGATTCCTGAGTCCCCGTGACTCACAGATACTTCCAAAACCAGTTTGCAGGTGCCGATGTTACCGAGCAGGTGACGCAACCAAGCTCAGGAGGAGCTCGATGAAGATCTCATCCTTTGTGTCATTTCATTCTAGTTGATCAGTAATGGAGCCCAGTCGGGTCGATCGGGGATCTGTGTAGCATTTGGCTAGTCTTCTTTTATTTGAGTTCCATAGTCGGACCTTGATTGTATTTGGATGAATGTAATGCTATTCTTGTATTGTGTGAAGTGGCGATTGTGAGCCAACTATGTATCTCTTCCCCTTATGTATTACATGGGTTGTGTGAAGATTACCTCACTTGCGACATTGCTTTCAATGTGGCTATGCCTCTAAGTCGTGCTTCGACACATGGGAGATATAGCCGCATCGAGGGTGTTACAGTCATACACCGAGACCGACGTTGCTGCTACCCAGTACGACTACGGTGTTGACGACCCCTCTCTCTTGCCAGAGCAACCAGGCAAGCCCCCCCCTTGATCCCCAGGTATCGCCTATTCTTCTCTACTGCTTGCATTAGATTAGTGTAGCATGTTACTGCTTTTCGTTAATCCTATTATATTGCATAGCCTGTCATTGTTGCCACAACTGTTGATACCTTACCTGCAATCCTACATGCTTAGTATAGGTTGCTAGTTTATCATCAGTGGCCCTACATTCTTGCCTATCTGCCATGCTATACTACCGGGCCGTGATCACTCGGGACGTGATCACGGGTATATACATACATATATACATACTATAAATGGGGTGACTAAAGTCGGGTCGGCTCGTTGAGTACCTGCGAGTGATTCCGATGTTGGGGGCTGAAGGGGCAGGTGCTTCCACCCATGTAGTGGTGGGCCTAGGTTCCCGACGGCCCCGACTGTTACTTGAGGCGGAGCGACAGGGCAGGCGGAGACCACCTAGGTGAGAGGTGGGCCTGGCCCTGGTCGGCATTCGCGGTTACTTCAAAATAACACACTTAACGAGATCTGGGTATTTGATCTGAGTCTGGCTACTGGCCTATATGCACTAACCAACTACGTGGGAACAGTTATGGGCGCTCGACATCGTGGTATCAGCCGAAGCCTTCGTGACGTCAGCGACTGAGCGGCGCGCGCCGGGTTGGACCGCGTTATGCAACTTCCTTTGCAATGGAGGTTGCTAGGTCTGCTCTTTGACCGCCCTCGCAACATGCATGTGTGCAATGGGCGATGGGCCCAGACCCCCGCGCCATAGGATTTAGACCGGCGTGCTGACCTCTCTGTTGTGCCTAGGTAGGGTTGCGACTTGTTGATCTTCCGAGGCCGGGCATGACCCAGACAAGTGTGTCCGGACAAAGGGGATCGAGCGTGTTGAGAAATGTGGTGCACCCCTGCAGGAAAGTTAATCTATTCGAATAGTCGTGATCTTCGGTAATAGGACGACTTGGAGTTGTACCTTGACCTTATGACAACTAGAACCGGATACTTAATAAAAACACACCCTTCCAAGTACCAGATACAACCGGTGATCGCTCTCTCATAGGGTGACGAGGGGAGGATCATCGGTTAGGATTATGCTATGCGATGTTACTTGGTGAACTTACCATCTACTCTCTTCTCCTGCTGCAAGATGGAGGTTACCAGAAGCGTAGTCTTTGAAAGGACTAGCTATCCCCCTCTTATTCCGGCATTCTGCAGTTCAGTCCACATATGATACCCGTTTTCCATTTGATACCAATACATACATATGTAGTGTAGCTCCTTGCTTGCGAGTACTTTGGATGAGTACTCACGGTTGCTTTGTTCCCCCTTTCCCCCTTCCTATACCCGATTGCTGCGACCAGACGATGGAGCCCAGGAGCCAGACGCCTCCGTCGATGACGACTCCTACTACACCGGAGGTGCCTACTACTACGTCCAGCCCGCTGACGATGACTAAGAGTAGTTTAGGAGGATCCCAGGCAGGAGGCATGCGCCTCTTTCGATCTGTATCCCAGTTTGTGCTAGCCTTCTTAAGGCAAACTTGTTTAACTTATGTCTATACTCATATATTGTTGCTTCCGCTGACTCGTCTATGATTGAGCTCTTGTATTCAAGCCCTCGAGGCCCCTGGTTTGTAATATGATGCTTGTATGACTTATTTTATTTGTAGAGTTGTGTTGTGATATCTTGCCGTGAGTCTCTGATCTTGATCGTACACGTTTGCGTGTATGATTAGTGTACGATTGAATCGGGGGCGCCACACCTCCAATGGATACACACATATTATAGTTGCTGTTGATTACATTACTAAGTGGGTAGAAGCTATTCCAACTAGTAGTGCTGATCATAACACCTCTATTAAGATGCTTAAAGAAGTGATTTTTCCAAGGTTTGGAGTCCCTAGATATTTAATGACTAATGGTGGTTCACATTTTATTCATGGTGCTTTACATAAAACGCTTGCTAAATATGATGTTAATCATAGAATTGCATCTCCTTATCACCCACAGCCTAGTGCTCAAGTAGAATTGAGTAATAGAGAGCTCAAATTAATTTTGCAAAAGACTGTTAATAGATCTGGAAAGAATTGGTGCAAGAAACTTGATGATGCACCATGGGCCTATAGAACTGCATATAAAAATCCTATGGGTATGTCTCCGTATAAAATGGTCTACGGAAAAGCATGTCACGTACCTCTCGAACTAGAACATAAGGCTTATTGGGCTATTAAAGAGCTCAATTATGATTCCAAAATTGCCGGTGAGAAAAGGTTATTTGACATTAGCTCACTCGATGAATGGAGAACCCAGGCCTATGAGAATGCCAAATTATTTAAAGAAAAAGTTAAAAGATGGCATGACAAAAGAATACAAAAGCGTGAGTTTAATGTAGGTGATTATGTATTGCTATACAACTATCGTTTAAGATTTTTTGCAGGAAAACTTCTCTCTAAATGGGAAGGCCCTTATGTTATCGAGGAGGTCTATCGTTCCGGTGCCATAAAAATCACCAACTTCGAAGGCACAAATCCGAAGGTGGTGAACGGTCAAAGAATTAAACATTATATCTCAGGTAATCCTATAAATGTTGAAACCAATGTTATTGAAACTGTAACCCCGGAGGAATACACCAGGGACACTTTCCGGAACGTTTCAGACCCCGGAAAGGAATAGGTATGTGGTACGGTAAGTAAACCGTCTCCAAAACAGTTCTAATGGCAATTTTCCTCCGTTTTGGAATATTTAGAAAAATAGAAAAATAAGAAGCAGTCCGGGAAGGACACAAGGGCTCCACGAGGGTGGAGGGCGCGCCCTACCCCCCTGGGCACGCCCCTACCTCGTGGGCACCTCGTTTGCTCTTCGGACTCCGTTTTTTTACATGTTAAGTATTTTGGTCGGTAAAAATTCAGTATATAACCTCCCGAAAGTTTTGACCACCGTACCACACAAAAATCTCATGTTCTTGTTTCCAGTTGTTTTCTGCCAGGGTTGTCAAAGCCAAGCATCATGTCATTTCCCTCCTCCTCCAACAATGAGGGCAACGATGCTTGGGTAATGAAGATAGAGCTGAAGAGAGAAGAACCCATGGAGATCAACAAGGATGAAGGGATCAAGAAGGCCACGGAGGACCAAGTTCCTGCAATAGAAGACATCCTTCAACTTGATCACAATCTTCTTATCCCAACCGAGATCGAAGCTTTCAAGATGATTGAGCTAGCTCGTATACAAAACAAGTATCTCACACATGAAAATATTTTGTTGAAGGAGCATATCATCGCACTCAAGGGCATTATCCGCAAGTTGGAAGACCTCCTACGCACGATGTGCGACTATCCATCATCACCACCATCTTCTTCACCAACAAAGGAAACATAATCACATGGTATGGGCACTCCCTTTGGCAACTGCCAAGCTTGGGGGAGTGCCCCGGTATCGTATCACCATCACTTTTATCTTTACCGTTTTTCTTAGTTCGATCCTTTTGATAACATTTTGATATAGTAGAATAAAGTTTTAGTATGATCTAGTTGTGAGTTTTCCTTTATGATCCTTCCATGTAATCGAGTTCGTGAGCTATTTATAATAAAGATTAGTGTTGAGTCAAGGGCTTGATTATTTTGCCATAATCCTGAGGGAATAAAATAAAAGAGAAAAGAATAAAAAGAAATAAAAGAGATCATATGGATCTTCTGGAGAGTAATGAGCTCACATACAAAGACTATGATGAATAAAAGTTGTTGAGAGTTGACAAACATAGTTTTGGTCATCGTTGCAATTAATAGGAAGTAATAAAGAAAGAGAGGTCTTCACATATAAATACACTATCTTGGACATCTTTTATGATTGTGAGCACTAATTAAAATATGACATGCTAAAGAGTTGACGTTGGACAAGGAAGACAACGTAATGGGTTATGTTTTCTTACATCTGAGATAAATTATATTGTCATGGAGCATCCAACATGATTGAGCTTGCCTATCCCCCTCATACTAGCCAAATTCTTTGCACCAAGTAGAGATACTACTTGTGCTTCCAAACACCCTTAAACTAGTTTTGCCATGAGAGTCCACCATACCTACATATGGATTGAGTAAGATCCCTCAAGTAAGTTGTCATCGGTGCAAGCAATAAAAAATTACCCTCTAAATATGTATGACTTATTAGTATGGGAGAAAATAAGCTTTATACAATCGTGTGATATGGAAGAAATAAAAGCGACAGACTGCATAATAAAGGTCCATATCACAAGTGGCAATATAAAGTGACGTTCTTTCGCATTAAGATTTTGTGCATCCAACCATAAAAGCGCATGACAACCTCTGCTTCCCTTTGCGAAGGGCCTATCTTTTACTTTTATCTCCTACCTTGCATAAGAGTCATGGTGATCTTCACCCTTCCTTTTTAAATTTTATCTTTTGGCAAGCACAACATGTTGGAAAGATCCTAGTACATATGGCTAATTGGATGTGAGTTTTCATCAACTATTATTGTTGACATTACCCTTGAGGTAAAACGTTGGGAGGCAAAATTATAAGCCCCTATCTTTCTCTGTGTCCGATTAAAACTCCATACCCATAAGTATTGCGTGAGTGTTAGCAATTGTGAAAGACTATATGATAGTTGAGTATGTGGACTGATACATCTCCAACGTATCTATAATTTTTGATTGCTCCATGCTATATTACCTACTGTTTTGGACATTATTGGGCTTTATTATCCACTTTTATATTATTTTTGGGACTAACCTATTAACCGGAGGCCCAACCCAGAATTGTTGTTTTTTTTCCTATTTTAGGGTTTCAAAGAAAAGGAATATCAAACAAAGTCCAAATGGAATGAAACCTTCGGGACCATGATTTTCTCACCGAACATGATCCAGGAGACTTGGACCCTACGTCAAGAAACAAAGGAGGAGGCCATGAGGTAGGGGGGCGCGCCTTCCGCCCCAGGTGCGCCCTCCACCGTCGTGGGCCCTCTGTTGCTCCACTGACGTACTCCTTCCTCCTATATATACCTACGTACCACCAAATGATCAGATACGGAGCCAAAACCCTAATTCCACCGCCGAACTTCCTGTATCCACGAGATCCCATCTTGGGGCCTGTTCCGGAGCTCCGCCGGAGGGGGTATCCATCACAGAGGGCTTCTACATCAACACCATAGCCTCTCCGATGAAGTGTGAGTAGTTCACCTCAGACCTACGGGTCTACAGTTATTAGCTAGATGGCTTCTTCTCTCTTTTTGGTTCTCAATACAATGTTCTCCCCCTCTCTTGTGGAGATCTATTCGATGTAATCTTCTTTTTGCAATGTGTTTGTTGAGACCGATGAATTGTGGGTTTATGATCAGGTCTATCTCTGAATCCTCTCTGAATTCTTTTATGTATGATTGGTTATCTTTGCAAGTATCTTCGAATTATTAGTTTGGTTTGGCCAACTAGATTGATCTTTCTTGCAATGGGAGAAGTTCTTAGCTTTGGGTTCAATCTTGCGGTGTCCTTTCCTAGTGATAGTAGGGGCAGCAAGGCACGTATTGTATTGTTGCCATCGAGGATAACAAGATGGGGTTTTCATCATATTGCATGAGTTTATCCCTCTACATCATGTCATCTTGCTTAAGGTGTTACTCTATTTTCATGAACTTAATAACCTAGATGCATGCTCGATAGCGGTCGATGAGTGGAGTAATAGTAGTAGATGTAGGCAGGAGTCGGTCTACTTGTCTCGGACATGATGCCTATATACATGATCATACCTAGATATTCTCATAACTATGCTCAATTCTGTCAATTGCTCAACAGTAATTCGTTCACCCACCGTAAAATACCTATGCTCTTGAGAGAAGCCACTAGTGAAACCTATGGCCCCCGGGTCTATCTTCATTGTATTAATATTCCAATACTTAGTTATTTACTTTGCTTTTATTTTACTTTGCATCTTTATCACAAAAATACCAAAAATATTATCTTATCATATCTATTAGATCTCACTCTCGTAAGTGACCGTGAAGGGATTGACAACCCCTTATCGCGTTGGTTGCGAGGAGCTATTTGCTTTGTGCAGGTACGAGGGACTCGCGCGTACCCTCCTACTGGATTGATACCTTTGTTCTCAAAAACTGAGGGAAATACTTACGCTACTTTGCTGCATCATCCCTTCCTCTTCGGGGAAAACCAACGCAGTGCTCAAGAGGTAGAAAGAAGGATTTCTGGCACTGTTGCCGGGGAGTCTATGCAAAAGTCAACATACCAAGTACCCATCACAATCCTTATTCCCCCGCATTACATTATTTGCCATTTTCCTCTCGTTTTCCTCTCCCCCACTTCACCCTTGCCGTTTTATTCGCCCTCTCTCTCTCTATGCTCCCTCTCTTTCTCCATTTGCCTCTGTTTGCCCGCTTGCTTTTTGTTTGCCTATGTGTTGGATTGCTTGCTTATCACGATGGCTCAAGATAACACTAAATTGTGTGACTTTACCAATACCAACATCAATGATTTTATTAGCACTCTGATTGCTCCTATTACCGAAGCCGAATCTTGCGAAATTAATGCCGCCTTGCTGAATCTTGTCATGAAAGATCCGTTTTCCGACCTTCCTAGTGAAGATGCCGCTACCCATCTTAAGAGCTTTGTTGATTTGTGTGATATGCAAAAGAAGAAATATGTGGATAACGATATTGTTAAATTGAAGCTATTTCCTTTTTCGCTTAGAGATCGTGCTAAAGCTTGGTTTTCATCTTTGCCTAAAAATAGTATTGATTCTTGGAATAAGTGCAAAGATGCTTTTATCTCTAAGTATTTTCCTCCCGCTAAGATCATCTCCCTTAGAAATGATAATATGAATTTTAAGCAACTTGATCATGAACATGTTGCACAACCTTGGGAGAGGATGAAATTAATGATACGTAATTGCCCTACTCATGGCTTGAATTTGTGGATGATTATACAAAAAATTTATGCCGGATTGAATTTTGCCTCTAGAAATCTTTTAGATTCGGCCGCGGGAGGCACTTTTATGGAAATAACTTTAGGAGAAGCTACTAAACTCCTAGATAATATTATGGTAAATTATTCTCAATGGCATACTGAAAGATCTACTAATAAAAAGGTGCATGCGATAGAAGAAATTAATGTTTTGAGTGGAAAGATGGATGAAGTTATGAAATTATTTTCTAGTAAAAGTGTTTCTTCTGAACCTAATGATATGCCCTTGTCTACTTTGATTGAGAATAATAATGAATCTATGGATGTGAATTTTGTTGGTAGGAACATTTTTTGTAACAACGCGTATAGAGGAAATTTTAATCCTAGGCCTTATCCTAGTAATCCTCTATTAATTATGGTAATTCCTACAACAACTCTTATGGAAATTATAATAATATGCCTCTGATTTTGAATCTAATATTAAAGAATTTATTACTTCAAAAAAGAATTTCAATGCTTTGATTGAAGAAAAATTGCTTAAGATTGATGAGTTGGCTTGGAACATTGATAGAATTTCTCTTGATGTTGATTCTTTGAAACTTAGATCTATTCCTCCTAAGCATGATATCAATGAGTCTCTCAAAGCCATGAGAATTTCCATTGATGAGTGCAAAGAAAGAACCGCTAGGATGCGTGCTAAGAAAGATGCCTTTATAAGAGCGTGTTCTTCTAGTTCCTACGAAAATAAAGATGAAGATCTAAAAGTTATTGATGTGTCCCCTATTAAATCTTTGTTTTGCAATAAGAATCTTAATAATGTTGGGACTGAATATGATCCACCTTTACCTAGAATGCGTTCCAAGAATTCAGAGTTTTTAGATATTGATGCTAAATTTGATAAAAGTGGGATTGAAGAAATTAAAACCCTAGATGTTGCTAAACCCACTATTATGGATTTCAAGGAATTTAATTATGAAAATTGCTCTTTGATTGACTGTATTTCCTTGTTGCAATCCGTGCTAAATTCTCCTAATTCTTATAGTCAAAATAAAGCGTTTACTAAACATATCGTTGATGCCTTGATGCAATCTTATGAAGAAAAACTTGAGTTGGAAGTTTCTATCCCTAGAAAACTTTATGATGAGTGGGAACCAACTATTAAAATTAAGATTAAAGATCATGAGTTCTATGCTTTATGTGATTTGGGTGCTAGTGTTTCCATGATTCCATAGACTTTGTGTGATTTGTTAGGTTTCCGTGATTTTGATGACTGCTCTTTAAACTTGCACCTTGCGGATTCCACTATTAAGAAACCTATGGGAAGAATTAATGATGTTCTTATTGTTGCAAATAGGAATTATGTACCCGCAGATTTTATTGTTCTTGACATAGGTTGCAATCCTTCATGTCCTATTATTCATGGTAGACCTTTCCTTAGAACGATTGGTGCAATTATTGATACGAAGGAAGGAAATATTAGATTCCAATTTCCGTTAAGGAAAGTTAGGGAGTCCTGGATTAGGGGGTCTACGGACAGCCGGACTATATCCTTTGGCCGGACTATTGGACCATGAAGATAGAAGATTGAAGACTTTGTCCCGTGTCCCGATGGGACTCTACTTGGCGTGGAAGGCAAGCTAGGAAATACAGATATGTATATCTCCTCCCTTGTAACCGACCTTGTGTAACCCTAGCCCCCTCCGGTGTCTATATAAACCGGAGGGTTTTAGTCCGTAGGACAATATACAATCAGACCATAGGCTAGTTTCTAGGGTTTAGCCTCTACGATCTCGTGGTAGATCAACTCTTGTAATACTCATATCATCAAGAACAATCAAGCAGGACATAGGGTATTACCTCCATCAAGCGGGCCCGAACCTGGGTAAACATCATGTCCCCTGCCTCCTGTTACCATCCGCCTTAGACGCACAGTTCGGGACCCCCTACCCGAGATCCGCCGGTTTTGACACCGACATTGGTGCTTTCATTGAGAGTTCCACTGTGTCGTCATCATAAGGAGGATGGCTCGTCTCGTTGTCAAGGACAACATCACCTCTGGCGGAGCCCTGGCTGTAGGCCAAACTCTCCGACTAGGCGGCTTCGTCACGACCGCCCGCTCGGCCGCTGCGCCGACGATGACTTCTCGGGTCATCGAAAATAGCCTCCACATCAGCTTGAAATTTGTCGAGCAGATGGATCCAATGGAGCTCTCCTATTTCAACGAACTCTTGGATCACATCGCCGCTCTGGGAGTCACTACGAACTACGATCGGATCGGGCTTAAACCCGACCAAAGGGAGATTAACTCTCTGCCGGTCACCCATCAGACAATGGTGGTGGAGGAGCAATGCGGCGATTCTCCCTCCATACTGAGGACGAACTATGTCCGGATTCCCGAGCTCTTCGAGCTGGATACTTTCTCATGGGAGGACACCGCCCTAGCCCTGAACTCAGAATCAGGCCGCATACCGAACCCGTGGGCAACATCCTGGAGCCCGAACTTCCAAGATCGGAAACTCCCCTGCCCCAGGATCACAGATTGGGTCAAGGTATGGACTTAAATCCACCCACCCACCCATATACAAATGATCTTTCCCATATCAGGCAAGCGCCCCAGGAGACAGTACATCACTACTGGGCCAGATTCCTCCTTGTAATGAACAAGGTCAAGGACTGTCTCGAGGAAGACGCAATTTTGTTCTTTTGCAACAATTGCACGGGCAAGGGAATCCTCAACGCCATAAGTCGCCGTGACATAGCACACTTCACTGACTTGGCGGCCATAGTACAGAAATACTGTGCGATAGAAAGTGCCTGGAAAACCCAAACGCAATTTTGGGATAATCCGGCTCTAACAAAACCCCCAGTCAGAACTAAAAGGGTTTACTCTCTTAAGTCGCCCGACTCAATTACAAAGAAGCAAAAGCCCACTACTGGGCGTGGAACCGTACTGGAGAGATGGCTTAACAGGCCCTCCAAAATCCATAGTACAACGGATACCATATCAACGCACATGCTTAGAGCATGTTGGGTACTCCGGCAGGTGGCCAAGAGTGGTGAGGATCTCCTCATCCAAAATACCTCAGAGCACCTTCCCATGGATACAAATACAATATTGACGGTCTTCGAGATCTTCGCCTCAAATAATAGGCGTAAGCGAGCACTCCACAGCCTTGCTTAAGTCTGCCACGTGGCTGCAATAAATGCATGGAGCAACACAGCTATCACCTTCAATGCCAGTGATGAACCTAAATTCCGAACAACTCTAGAACCAGCCTCTTTGGCCCTCAGTCCAATTGTGGACGGCTTTGATCTCACTAAAGTGTTCATGGATGGCGGCAGTGGATTAAACCTCATTTATGAGGAGACTCTTCTGAGGAATAGACATCAACCGTATTGAGTGAAGCAGTACGACCTTCTGAGGAATCATCCCTAGTCGGGAGGCACGTTGTGCTGGGAAAATCACACTTGATGTGGTATTCGGCACTCCAGAGAATTACAGGTCCGAAGAAATTACATTCCAAGTGGCCCCGTTCAGTAGCGGATACCACGCCCTTCTAGGGCGGGAGGCATTCATGATTTTTCAAGCCATACCCCATTACGGGTACATGAAGCTCAAAATGCTCGGACCCAATGGAATCATCACTCTAGTTAGTGATCCGGACATAGCACTCCGCGCCGAGAACAAAACAGCCGCACTAGCCCTCAAGGCATTATCCGAAGCCCTTGTGGCGGAGGAGATAACCACGTTGCGCTCCATGGTTGACAGGGACGACGTGATACTAGACAAAATATCCAAGTCCACCTCCTTTAAACCAGCGAACGAAATAGTCAAACTCCAAGTTCATCCAACGGACCCCACAAAAGCAGCATCCATTGGGGCACAGTTAAATCCCACTATAGACGTCACACTACGGGAGTTTCTGCGTGAGAATTGGGACATATTCGCCTGGCATCCTTCAGACATGCCAGGAATCCCACGCAGATTGGCCGAGCATAGCCTTAATGTTCTAAAAGGATTCAAGCCGGTCAAGCAGACTCTTCGGCGTTTCTCTGAACCTAAGCGACAAGCCATGGGAGAGGAGCTAGCCAAGCTACTAGAGGCCGGATTTATTAGAGAAATAAAACATCCGGACTAGCTAGCAAACCTGGTGATGGTACCAAAGAAGGACAAATCCTGGCGCCTATGCGTCGACTTCAAAGACCTTAATAAGGTTTGCCCAAAGGATCCCTTCCCACTCCCTCCCATCGATCAAATCGTCGACGCTACCGCAGGACACGAATCATTATGCTTCCTCGACGCATACTCCGGTTACAACCAGATTAAGATGGCGGAGTCTGATCAAGCCGCAACGGCATTTATCACGCCATACGACCCCTTCTGTTTTAACACAATGCCCTTCGGGCTCAAAAACGCCGGCGCAACATATCAGTGCATGATCCAGACATGTCTGGAAAAATAGATTGACAAGACTATGGAAGCATATGTAGACGATGTGGTCATTAAAACTAGACACGTCGACTCCTTAATAGACGACTTGAGGCTCACATTCGCCAATCTCCGAACATACAACATTAAGCTCAATCTAGAAAAATGCATTTTCGGCATCCCCGCCGGAAAGCTCCTGGGCTTCATCGTCTCCAGTAGAGTAATTGAAGCAAATTCGGCTAAAATCCGAGCTCTGTCGTAGTTGGCTATCCCAACTGACCTCAAGAAAATCCAGAAATTAACTGGATGTGTGGCGGCTTTAAGACGCTTTATCTCCCGATCAGGAGAAAAGGCACTTCCCCTTTATCGCCTTCTTCGGTGCACTGAACACTTCGAGTGGACGGACGCAACCACGGCCGGATTGGAAGAAATAAAGGCCATCCTGGCCACCAACCCAATCTTGGTCATGCCAAATGTTGGTGAACCAATGCTGTTATATATAGCGGCAACGCACCAAGTCGTAAGTGTAGTGCTCGTTGTCGAACGAGAGGCAGACGGACATAAATTCCCACTTCAAAAGCCGATATATTATATATCCAATGTCCTCACTCCATGCAAATCACGGTACCCACATTATCAAAAGATAGCACACGCGGTATTCATGGCATCCCGGAAATTACGACACTACTTTCAAGAGTGTTCAATCACGGTGGCCTCTGAAGTACCACTCAATGACATAATAAACAACCGTGATGCCACAGGCCGGATTGCCAAATGGTCCATCGAGCTCCTCCCGTTCGACATAACATATAGACCACGGCGAGCCATTAAGTCGCAAGTATTGGCCGATTTCGTCGGCGAATGGACAGAAGCCGAACTCCCTAAAGAGTACGACGCGTACTCCAATTGGATCATGCACTTCGACGGCTCTAAAATGCTGGTTGGTCTAGGGGCTGGCGTCGTCCTGACGTCACCCACCGGAGATACAGTTCAATGCGTACTCCAAATACTATACACAGACTCCAATAACGCAGCCGAATACGAGGCCCTATTACACGGTCTCCGGATGGCAGTTTCCATGGGCATTAAATGCCTGGAGATGCATGGGGACTCGAACCTTGCAATATCCCAAATAAATAGAGACTTCGATGCCAAGGATCCGAAAATGGCGGCATACCGCAACGCCGTCCTCAAAATGTCAGATCGGTTCGAGGGGCTTGAATTCCACCACGTGGCTCAGGAAAACAATCAGGCAGCAGATATCCTCACCCGTATCGGCGCTAAACGCGACCCTGTCCCACCCAACATCTTCTTGGAAAAACTATTTAAAGCATCCGTGGAATGTGAGGGGGACACCGGTAACAATAATCCGGATCCGGCCACAACATCAGATACCGAACACTCTGACACAATCGGAGGCTCTGCCACCGAAATAACACCTTCATCCCACGTGATAATGGCTGTCATCACCCCGTGGACAGAACCATTCCTGGCCTACCTAACTAGGCAGGAACTACCCGAGGACCAAAATGAGGCACCCTGCAGAGTGCGGCGATCTAAAGCCTACAAGGTCCACGAGGGAGAGCTTTATAAGAAAAGCACAAGCGGAGTCCTTCAAAGGTGCATCTCCGAAGAGGAAGGGCGGAAGCTTTTGGCAG
This sequence comes from Triticum aestivum, assembly GCF_018294505.1. Taxonomy (NCBI): domain Eukaryota; kingdom Viridiplantae; phylum Streptophyta; class Magnoliopsida; order Poales; family Poaceae; genus Triticum; species Triticum aestivum. The sequence goes on along the minus strand of NC_057809.1, from coordinate 162,088,877 downwards.
AAACCCATGCCGGACTCGGCGGCCACCATGCCGCAGCCCGGGCCCTTGTAAGCAAGGCCTTCCATACATGTTTTTATTGGCCGAAGGAACGGGCAGATGCATAGCATCTGGTCCAACATTGCGTCGGTTGCCAGCTTTTTGCAAACCAAAGCCACATGCCACCTAACTCTCTCCAGACAATCCCCATTACTTGGTCCTTCACGGTCTGGGGGCTTGATATGGTCGGACCCCTGAAAGGGGGAACTCATAAGAAAAATTACTTATTGGTCATGGTGGATAAATTCACCAAATGGATAGAAGCCAAACCTGTCAAAAAGGTTGAATCCGGACAGGTAATAGACTTCATGTCCAGGGTTGTACACCGTTATGGCATCCCCCACAGCATCATCACCGACAATGGCATGAACTTTACGGCCGAAGAGGTGAAACTTTGGTGCAACAACATGGGCATCAAGCTCGATTATGCTTCTCTCTATCACCCGCAAACTAATGGTCAAGTCGAGCAAGTGAATGGTCTTATTATGAGCGGCATTAAACCCATATTAGTGCAGTCCTTAAAGGAGTCAAAAACGCACTAGGTAGAGGAGCTCGACTCCGTACTATGGGGGCTGTGGACCACGCCCAATCACACTACCGAATACACACCGTTCTTCGTTGTGTACGGCGCAGAGGCGGTTCTGCCTTGCGACATAATTCATGACTCAACTCGAGTGAGCATGTACGAACAAAAAGAGGTCGAGCTCGATCGGCAGGACAGTTTGGATGCCCTGGAGGAGAAGCGCGAAGTGGCAAAGGCTCGTTCCGCATTCTATCAGCAACAGGCTCGAAGGTATCAAAGCAGAGAAGTATGGGCCAAAACCTATAACGTCGGTGAACTAGTTCTACGCCTGCCGGAGAAGAAAAAGAACAAGCTCAAGCCCAAATGGGAGGGTCCCTTCATTATTGACCAGGTTCTGACAGGTGGAGCATACCGTCTGCGGGATGCATCAGATAATCGACTCGAGCCAAACCCATGGAATGCAGCCAGACTCCAAAGATTTTACTCCTAGCGCCGGATTCTATGTTCATCTCCTAACCTCCGTCAATTTTTTGCATATCTGTCATTTCTCTCTTTCTCCCTTTTTACTCTCTTCAAGGACCTTCAAGGCTATACTTGTGTCCTGGTCACACAATCTTGACGCGCTAACCGCGCTCATTATACCTGGGGGCTTCTTATACAGAAGCTTAATCTAACTATTTTCTTGGGCTTTACGTCCCATACATGTGTTATTCTTCCGCATGTACCTTTTTTCGCCATTATATGCATCGATATGACTTAAGTTTTGGCCAAGTTGGGTTGCCTGGCTCTTGTATTTATGCCCTATGTTCCCGTTAATTCAGCTAGGGCATAAGGGGAGCACCTCTATGATTGTTACTGCCGGGTCAGCCGGATCTGTACCTCAGACTTGGTGAAGCCGAAATCTAGCGTTCTTAAGGGAATATTTGGTCGGTGAATAAAAGATGACTTTTATCTAATTCGAAACATGCCCCCAGATGTTTATATCCCGCGTCTCTTTTCGCAGTTCTGACATGCACATTAGGGCATGCGTACCCAGGGAAAGGAACCCTTAACGGAACTATTCTCCCTGGAAGATGTTTCTTACTACCCATGTAATATAACATAGCTAGTTGGGTACTTGTCTGTTCAAGCACCTATGACCCCTACGCCTGGTTTCCATGCATACCCCAGTTTTTACATAACCGAGCGGGTATTCGGATACACTCCGTACTATCAGGTCCAGAGGTCGAAGCGAAAAGGTCCGCCATGACAAATGATTTACAATCCGGCTAGGGACATTACATATGTCACTTGAAGTACACAGTCACTAAGACTGATTGAATTCTTCTTCTATACCATCCAACAGGCTAGACAGGGATCTCTTTCCCATCGGGCCCCATAGGTCCGACCTTGGCCATGTGGTTTGGGTCCGCTTTGGTATGTCGTGTCTTCACCATAGCCCAGGCTTCCCTTGCACCTTGTCGGTAGGCTGATATCTTCCATAATCGGAAGCGCCGCTGCGCTCCCTTGAGCTTCTCTATAAGCTCCCCCATGCCTACGGACGGGGATGCGGATGGCCACAAGGCTTGGGCAATACCCTGCATCACCTGCCGAACATGCTCATGTAGTCGTGAGAGCTCTGGTAGAAGATCACTCGAAGACCCAGGCATCTCCTCCGTGGGACGACCTGTCAGCATACCTGCAAACATAACGCTGTTAGCCGGCTTCTTCTCCGAACTCCTTTAAAAAAGTTCGTTCAAGCACTTCCTAAAAATGCCGCGCCGAAGCCGTTTATTCTCCTTCACGTAGTCCGCAAGCTGGGCTCGGACATCTTTCAGTTCCACGCCCAGCCGAATATTGGCATCTTGGAGATCATTTTTCTCCTGCCTGACTCGCGTCAGCACGCGCTCGCCAACATTTCGCCGTCGATCATCACGTGACGCATCTACCTCTAGTGCCTCCGGATTCACTCTGGGGCCACCCGCAACATCTATTGTTAGGTTTTCATACATGCCGCATACCAGCTGGTACCCGTATTCTTTGCAATGGATACAAGGGTTACCAGAGGGACCCTTCTCAGACTCCTTCAACACGACAACAGCGGCCCCTAGCTGGGCCTTGCACTCGTCCAGCTCTTGAGACAATTGGGAATTCTTCTTTGTAAGAACCTGCACAAATAATGATCCTTAAATCAGTTGCATCAACTGTTTCAAGTCTTAGGGGCTACTGATACATATAATCATCAGATTTGCTTACCCGTATATCCCTTACATACTGGTCCGTGGCTCTGGCTAGACCATTTTGAGCAGCACGAATGTACGCGTCTCTGGAATTAAAGGCATCAAATGCCTCTGGTGAGAAACAAGTGTCACGGAGTACGGCCCGACGTCGCCTGTGATTCATGGCGCTCTCCACTTCTAAATTTGTAACGAATAGTCCATCTGCATCCTCTGTAGGAGGAGCATCCGACATCCGCCCCGTGTTGGCTTCCACCTCTATGTCCGGCCCTGGAGCCCGACTGGTGGAGGCATGATCGGCAGCCTCTCAGGATATAGTCCGGCGAGTGTTTTTTCTATTAAGAAACATGGACATCATTATATTTTGAGAAAGAAGACAATCACGGAGCGAGGTTTTGGGTCATACCTCTGCGCCGGCATCTCTGTCCTGACCGCCTTCCTTTTCGGCCTACCCGGCCTCGGTACCTCTTGTTGGCGAGTTGCTGCGGGTTCGGCATGGCGTCCCAAATGCCTTCCCTATAAAACACCACATGTGTACGGTAGGTGAAGTGCATAAAAGGGGATCCTTTTTTTGGGAGTTGGGATTTTGGTTTTTTCTTACATGCGATGCATGGAGTAGTCCGGGATAGTCGGCCGTTATGGCCACCATGGCATCATCGCAGATGAATTGATAGAATTACCTGTCTATCAGCTCCACAAATATGTCCGGATCCTCTTCGAGTCTGGGATCGAGGGCCCGGTCAGGGTCCTCCAGTTGTGGAGGTGGGATGTTGACCTACCTTACAGCTTTTCGCAGTTCCTGCCGTAAAACGGCAAGGTGAGTATTTACGACGAAGAATGCGGGAAGGTCGAGAGTAAAGAGTGACAGCTTGCCCAGCTTGGAGGGTTGTACATGGAGAATCCATCCTGTCGCTTGATACGGATGAACTCCTCTTCCTCTCGCTTGAACAACTCGGAGAGATTTTTTGTTAAAGCAGCAGCAAAGTCCGGTCCCTTACGCCCGCAACGGGTAGCATCATCTTCCCCGTTAAAACAGCACAGGGGGTGCCCTTAATATTGAAGTGGCTGCACTCACCGCATTATGCATATTGACATAACCTCGATTATTGTCAATCCTGATTGAGCCAGCGCTTTAATCCGGTTCATCATGTAAAGGATTTCTCCGTTGTGTTCCTCCTGGGGGCTCCGTGGGTGCCAGCTTCAGCGTTTCTTCAGAGGAGAATTGTCGAACTTAGGAAGACCCCGCCGAACATGGTCTGGAAGGGGGACATGCTCCATATAAAACCACTCCGAAGGCCAGTCTTCGAACATCTTCTTCGGAGTAACGGACAGGTATCCGGTCTCGGCGATGCGCCATATTTTGGCTCCGCCCACCTGATAAGTGACCCTTTTTGTGTGCGGAGCACAAGGCAAAATAACCTTTTCCGCAGCTCGAAATGAGCCTCGCAGCCCAGAAATACCTCACAAAGGGCAACATAACCAGCGATGTGTAATATGGAAGCAGGGGTGAAATTATGGAGTCGGAGGCCGTAAAACTCAAGGAGCCCGCGGAGGAACGGATGAATTGGAAATCCGAGTCCCCTTAGTAACTAAGGGACAAGGCATACCCGTTCCCCCATAGAGGGACTGGGGAAGCTCTCCGCTTGCTCCCCGCCATTATAGGTGGCGAGCCCGGCTTAGACGGGGATCATATATGCTGGAGGGAGAAATCCCTGGGTCTGCAACTCTATTAATCGGCTGTGCGGGACGGAACACCTCTCCCAATCATCGAGCTTAGGGCTACGGGGGAGGGAGGAGGAGCTGCGGTGGTCGGCCATGATGGAATGGATTTTTCCGAGCGCGCTACGATGGGTTCTCGCTGTGGGAGGATGGTGTGGATTGGATCTAAGAATCCCCATCCCTTTAATAGACGATTCATTTACTTGGCTAGGGGGGCGAATGTAAAAACGCCCTGGCTCCTCGCATTCACTCGACACGTGGAAGATGGCCCTTATTGGGCATAGAGGCCAAGAAGTCCAACATTTATGGGAGCCATGCACTACTTAGTAGATATTCAGGATTTGGAGAAGAACCCGCCTTGCAATGTCGAAGACAATACTGCGCGCCGGACTCATCGTCATTGAAGCCTGGTTCAGGGGCTCCTTAGGGAGGCCTGGATTAGGGGGTCTACGGACAACCGGACTATATCCTTTGGCCAGACTGTTGGACCATGAAGATACAAGATTAAAGACTTCGTCCCGTGTCCGGATGGGACTCTACTTGGAGTGGAAGGCAAGCTAGGCAATACGGATATGTATATCTCCTCCCTTGTAACCGACCTTGTGTAACCCTAGCCCCCTCCAGTGTCTATATAAACCGGAGGGTTTTAGTCCGTAGGACAATATACAATCAGACCATAGGCTAGTTTCTAGGGTTTAGCCTCTACGATCTCGTGGTAGATCAACTCTTGTAATACTCATATCATCAAGAACAATCAAGCAGGACATAGGGTATTACCTCCATCAAGAGGGCCCGAACCTGGGTAAACATCATGTCCCTTGCCTCCTGCTACCATCCGCCTTAGACGCACAGTTCGGGACCCCCTACCCGAGATCTGCCGGTTTTGACACCAACAGAAAGGCATGGAACACTTTCCTAGAAAGAAAACTAAATTACCTTATGAATCTATTCTGAGAGCCACTTATGGATTGCCTACCAAAGATGGCAATACCTAGATCTATCTTTGCTTTTTATGCCTAGCAAGGGGCGTTAAACGATAGCGCTTGTTGGGAGGCAACCAAATTTTATTTTTATTCCTTGATTTTTGCTCCTGTTTAGTAATAAATAATTTATCTATCCCCTGTTTAGGTTGTGTTTTTTTGTGTTTAATTAGTGTTTGTGCCAAGTAGAACCGTGAAGACTTGGGGAAAGTCTTGATATCTTGTTGTAAAAAACATAAACTTTAGCGCTCACAAGAACTGCTGCCATTTTTATTTGGAAAGTGATATTTAGTTAATTCTTTTTGAAGATGATTAATAGATAAAATCCTCACCTCCAGAAATTTATTTTAGAATTTTTGGGGTTCAGATCCTGCGCTAGCTATAGATTACTACAGACTGTTCTGTTTTTGACAGATTCTGTTTTTCGTGCGTTGTTTGCTTATTTTGATGAATCTATGGCTAGTAAAATAGTTTACAAACCATAGAGAAGTTGGAATAAAGTAGGTTTAACACCAATATAAATAAAGAATGAGTTCATTACAGTACCTTGAAGTGGTCTTTTGTTTTCTTTCGCTAACGGAGCTCACGAGATTTTCTACTTTGAGTTTTGTGTTGTGAAGTTTTCAAGTTTTGGGTAAAGATTTGATGGATTATGGAACAAGGAGTGGCAAGAGCCTAAGCTTGGGGATGCGCATGGCACCCCCAAGATAATCTAAGGACACCTAAAAGCCAAATCTTGGGGATGCCCCGGAAGGCATCCCCTCTTTTCGTCTACTTCTATCGGTAACTTTACTTGGAGCTATATTTTTATTCACCACATGATATGTGTTTTGCTTGGAGCATCTTGTATGATTTGAGTATTTGATTTTTAGTTTACCACAATCATCCTTGCTGTACACACCTTTTGAGAGAGCCATACATGATTTGGAATTTGTTAGAATACTCTATGTGCTTCACTTATATCTTTTTGAGTTATATAGTTTTGCTCTAGTTCTTCACTTATATCTTTTAGAGCACGTTGGTGGATTTTGTTTTATAGAAACTATTGATCTATCATGCTTCACTTAGATTATTTTGAGAGTCTTAAATAGCATGGTAATTTTCTTAAATAATCCTAATATGCTAGGTATTCAAGATTAATAATTTTTTTCTTATGAGTGTTTTTGAATACTAAGAGAAGTTTGATGCTTGATGATTGCTTTGAGATATGGAGGTAATAATATCAAAGTCGTGCTAGTTGAGTAGTTGTGAATTTGAGAAATGCTTGTGTTGAAGTTTGCAAGTCCCGTAGCATGCACGTATAGTAAACATTATGTAACAAATTTGAAACATGAGGTGTTATTTGATTGTCTTCCTTATGAGTGGCGGTCGGGGATGAGCGATGGTCTTTTCCTACCAATCTATCCCCCAAGGAGCATGCGCGTAGTGCTTTGTTTTTGATGACTTCTAGTTTTTGCAATAAGTATGTGAGTTCTTTATGACTAATGTTGAGTCCATGGATTATATGCACTCTCACCATTCCAAGTGGCAAATTCTACTTGATCATACACTAAACTGACAGGGATCTCTTTCCCATCGGGCCCCATAGGTCCGACCTTGGCCATGTGGTTTGGGTCCGCTTTGGTATGTCGTGTCTTCACCATAGCCCAGGCTTCCCTTGCACCTTGTCGGTAGGCTGATATCTTCCATAATCGGAAGCGCCGCTGCGCTCCCTTGAGCTTCTCTATAAGCTCCCCCATGCCTACGGACGGGGATGCGGATGGCCACAAGGCTTGGGCAATACCCTGCATCACCTGCCGAACATGCTCATGTAGTCGTGAGAGCTCTGGTAGAAGATCACTCGAAGACCCAGGCATCTCCTCCGTGGGACGACCTGTCAGCATACCTGCAAACATAACGCTGTTAGCCGGCTTCTTCTCCGAACTCCTTTAAAAAAGTTCGTTCAAGCACTTCCTAAAAATGCCGCGCCGAAGCCGTTTATTCTCCTTCACGTAGTCCGCAAGCTGGGCTCGGACATCTTTCAGTTCCACGCCCAGCCGAATATTGGCATCTTGGAGATCATTTTTCTCCTGCCTGACTCGCGTCAGCACGCGCTCGCCAACATTTCGCCGTCGATCATCACGTGACGCATCTACCTCTAGTGCCTCCGGATTCACTCTGGGGCCACCCGCAACATCTATTGTTAGGTTTTCATACATGCCGCATACCAGCTGGTACCCGTATTCTTTGCAATGGATACAAGGGTTACCAGAGGGACCCTTCTCAGACTCCTTCAACACGACAACAGCGGCCCCTAGCTGGGCCTTGCACTCGTCCAGCTCTTGAGACAATTGGGAATTCTTCTTTGTAAGAACCTGCACAAATAATGATCCTTAAATCAGTTGCATCAACTGTTTCAAGTCTTAGGGGCTACTGATACATATAATCATCAGATTTGCTTACCCGTATATCCCTTACATACTGGTCCGTGGCTCTGGCTAGACCATTTTGAGCAGCACGAATGTACGCGTCTCTGGAATTAAAGGCATCAAATGCCTCTGGTGAGAAACAAGTGTCACGGAGTACGGCCCGACGTCGCCTGTGATTCATGGCGCTCTCCACTTCTAAATTTGTAACGAATAGTCCATCTGCATCCTCTGTAGGAGGAGCATCCGACATCCGCCCCGTGTTGGCTTCCACCTCTATGTCCGGCCCTGGAGCCCGACTGGTGGAGGCATGATCGGCAGCCTCTCAGGATATAGTCCGGCGAGTGTTTTTTCTATTAAGAAACATGGACATCATTATATTTTGAGAAAGAAGACAATCACGGAGCGAGGTTTTGGGTCATACCTCTGCGCCGGCATCTCTGTCCTGACCGCCTTCCTTTTCGGCCTACCCGGCCTCGGTACCTCTTGTTGGCGAGTTGCTGCGGGTTCGGCATGGCGTCCCAAATGCCTTCCCTATAAAACACCACATGTGTACGGTAGGTGAAGTGCATAAAAGGGGATCCTTTTTTTGGGAGTTGGGATTTTGGTTTTTTCTTACATGCGATGCATGGAGTAGTCCGGGATAGTCGGCCGTTATGGCCACCATGGCATCATCGCAGATGAATTGATAGAATTACCTGTCTATCAGCTCCACAAATATGTCCGGATCCTCTTCGAGTCTGGGATCGAGGGCCCGGTCAGGGTCCTCCAGTTGTGGAGGTGGGATGTTGACCTACCTTACAGCTTTTCGCAGTTCCTGCCGTAAAACGGCAAGGTGAGTATTTACGACGAAGAATGCGGGAAGGTCGAGAGTAAAGAGTGACAGCTTGCCCAGCTTGGAGGGTTGTACATGGAGAATCCATCCTGTCGCTTGATACGGATGAACTCCTCTTCCTCTCGCTTGAACAACTCGGAGAGATTTTTTGTTAAAGCAGCAGCAAAGTCCGGTCCCTTACGCCCGCAACGGGTAGCATCATCTTCCCCGTTAAAACAGCACAGGGGGTGCCCTTAATATTGAAGTGGCTGCACTCACCGCATTATGCATATTGACATAACCTCGATTATTGTCAATCCTGATTGAGCCAGCGCTTTAATCCGGTTCATCATGTAAAGGATTTCTCCGTTGTGTTCCTCCTGGGGGCTCCGTGGGTGCCAGCTTCAGCGTTTCTTCAGAGGAGAATTGTCGAACTTAGGAAGACCCCGCCGAACATGGTCTGGAAGGGGGACATGCTCCATATAAAACCACTCCGAAGGCCAGTCTTCGAACATCTTCTTCGGAGTAACGGACAGGTATCCGGTCTCGGCGATGCGCCATATTTTGGCTCCGCCCACCTGATAAGTGACCCTTTTTGTGTGCGGAGCACAAGGCAAAATAACCTTTTCCGCAGCTCGAAATGAGCCTCGCAGCCCAGAAATACCTCACAAAGGGCAACATAACCAGCGATGTGTAATATGGAAGCAGGGGTGAAATTATGGAGTCGGAGGCCGTAAAACTCAAGGAGCCCGCGGAGGAACGGATGAATTGGAAATCCGAGTCCCCTTAGTAACTAAGGGACAAGGCATACCCGTTCCCCCATAGAGGGACTGGGGAAGCTCTCCGCTTGCTCCCCGCCATTATAGGTGGCGAGCCCGGCTTAGACGGGGATCATATATGCTGGAGGGAGAAATCCCTGGGTCTGCAACTCTATTAATCGGCTGTGCGGGACGGAACACCTCTCCCAATCATCGAGCTTAGGGCTACGGGGGAGGGAGGAGGAGCTGCGGTGGTCGGCCATGATGGAATGGATTTTTCCGAGCGCGCTACGATGGGTTCTCGCTGTGGGAGGATGGTGTGGATTGGATCTAAGAATCCCCATCCCTTTAATAGACGATTCATTTACTTGGCTAGGGGGGCGAATGTAAAAACGCCCTGGCTCCTCGCATTCACTCGACACGTGGAAGATGGCCCTTATTGGGCATAGAGGCCAAGAAGTCCAACATTTATGGGAGCCATGCACTACTTAGTAGATATTCAGGATTTGGAGAAGAACCCGCCTTGCAATGTCGAAGACAATACTGCGCGCCGGACTCATCGTCATTGAAGCCTGGTTCAGGGGCTCCTTAGGGAGGCCTGGATTAGGGGGTCTACGGACAACCGGACTATATCCTTTGGCCAGACTGTTGGACCATGAAGATACAAGATTAAAGACTTCGTCCCGTGTCCGGATGGGACTCTACTTGGAGTGGAAGGCAAGCTAGGCAATACGGATATGTATATCTCCTCCCTTGTAACCGACCTTGTGTAACCCTAGCCCCCTCCAGTGTCTATATAAACCGGAGGGTTTTAGTCCGTAGGACAATATACAATCAGACCATAGGCTAGTTTCTAGGGTTTAGCCTCTACGATCTCGTGGTAGATCAACTCTTGTAATACTCATATCATCAAGAACAATCAAGCAGGACATAGGGTATTACCTCCATCAAGAGGGCCCGAACCTGGGTAAACATCATGTCCCTTGCCTCCTGCTACCATCCGCCTTAGACGCACAGTTCGGGACCCCCTACCCGAGATCTGCCGGTTTTGACACCAACAGAAAGGCATGGAACACTTTCCTAGAAAGAAAACTAAATTACCTTATGAATCTATTCTGAGAGCCACTTATGGATTGCCTACCAAAGATGGCAATACCTAGATCTATCTTTGCTTTTTATGCCTAGCAAGGGGCGTTAAACGATAGCGCTTGTTGGGAGGCAACCAAATTTTATTTTTATTCCTTGATTTTTGCTCCTGTTTAGTAATAAATAATTTATCTATCCCCTGTTTAGGTTGTGTTTTTTGTGTTTAATTAGTGTTTGTGCCAAGTAGAACCGTGAAGACTTGGGGAAAGTCTTGATATCTTGTTGTAAAAAACATAAACTTTAGCGCTCACAAGAACTGCTGCCATTTTTATTTGGAAAGTGATATTTAGTTAATTCTTTTTGAAGATGATTAATAGATAAAATCCTCACCTCCAGAAATTTATTTTAGAATTTTTGGGGTTCAGATCCTGCGCTAGCTATAGATTACTACAGACTGTTCTGTTTTTGACAGATTCTGTTTTTCGTGCGTTGTTTGCTTATTTTGATGAATCTATGGCTAGTAAAATAGTTTACAAACCATAGAGAAGTTGGAATAAAGTAGGTTTAACACCAATATAAATAAAGAATGAGTTCATTACAGTACCTTGAAGTGGTCTTTTGTTTTCTTTCGCTAACGGAGCTCACGAGATTTTCTACTTTGAGTTTTGTGTTGTGAAGTTTTCAAGTTTTGGGTAAAGATTTGATGGATTATGGAACAAGGAGTGGCAAGAGCCTAAGCTTGGGGATGCGCATGGCACCCCCAAGATAATCTAAGGACACCTAAAAGCCAAATCTTGGGGATGCCCCGGAAGGCATCCCCTCTTTTCGTCTACTTCTATCGGTAACTTTACTTGGAGCTATATTTTTATTCACCACATGATATGTGTTTTGCTTGGAGCATCTTGTATGATTTGAGTATTTGATTTTTAGTTTACCACAATCATCCTTGCTGTACACACCTTTTGAGAGAGCCATACATGATTTGGAATTTGTTAGAATACTCTATGTGCTTCACTTATATCTTTTTGAGTTATATAGTTTTGCTCTAGTTCTTCACTTATATCTTTTAGAGCACGTTGGTGGATTTTGTTTTATAGAAACTATTGATCTATCATGCTTCACTTAGATTATTTTGAGAGTCTTAAATAGCATGGTAATTTTCTTAAATAATCCTAATATGCTAGGTATTCAAGATTAATAATTTTTTTCTTATGAGTGTTTTTGAATACTAAGAGAAGTTTGATGCTTGATGATTGCTTTGAGATATGGAGGTAATAATATCAAAGTCGTGCTAGTTGAGTAGTTGTGAATTTGAGAAATGCTTGTGTTGAAGTTTGCAAGTCCCGTAGCATGCACGTATAGTAAACATTATGTAACAAATTTGAAACATGAGGTGTTATTTGATTGTCTTCCTTATGAGTGGCGGTCGGGGATGAGCGATGGTCTTTTCCTACCAATCTATCCCCCAAGGAGCATGCGCGTAGTGCTTTGTTTTTGATGACTTCTAGTTTTTGCAATAAGTATGTGAGTTCTTTATGACTAATGTTGAGTCCATGGATTATATGCACTCTCACCCTTCCATCATTGCTAGCCTCTTCGGTACCGTGCATTGCCCTTTCTCACATTGAGAGTTGGTGCAAACTTCGCCGGTGCATCCAAACCCCGTGATATGATACGCTCTTTCACGCATAAACCTCCTTATATCTTTCTCAAAACAGCCACCATACCTACCTATTATGGCATTTCCATAGCCATTCCGAGATATATTGCCATGCAACTTTCCACCGTTCCATTTATCATGACACTTTCATCATTGTCATATTGCTTAACATGATCATGTAGTTGACATAGTATTTGTGGCAAAGACACCGGTCGTAATTCTTTCATACATGTCACTCTTGGTTCATTGCATATCCCGGTACACTGCCGGAGGCATTCATATTGGGTCATATCTTGTTCTAAGTATCGAGTTGTAATTCTTGAGTTGTAAGTAAATATAAGTGTGATGACCATCATTCATAGAGCATTGTCCTAAAAAAAGAGAAAGGCCAAATAAAAAAATATATATAAGGGACAATGCTACTATCCTTTGCCACACTTGTGCTTCATAGTAGCACCATAATCTTAGTGATAGAGAGTCTTTTGTTTTGTCACTTTCATTTACTAGTGGGAATTTTTCATTATAGAACTTGGCTTATATATATATATATATTCCCACAATGGGCCTCCTCAAGTGCCCTAGCTCTTCGTGAGCAAGCAAGTTGGATGCACACCCACTTAGTTTCTTTTTTTGATCTTTCATACATTTATAGCTCTAGTGCATCCGTTGCATGGCAATCCCTACTCCTTGCATTAACATCAATCGATGGGCATCTCCATAGCCCGTTGATCAGCCTCGTTGATGTGAGACTTTCTCCTTTTTTTGTCTTCTCCACATAACCCCCTCATTATATTCTATTCCACCCATAGTGCTATATCCATGGCTCACGCTCATGTATTGCGTGAAAGTTTATAGGTTTGAGATTACTAAAGTATGAAACAATTGCTTGGCTTGTCATCGGGGTTGTGCATGATGAGAGCATTCTTGTGCGACGAAAATGGAGCATGACTAAACTATATGATTTTGTAGGGATGAACTTTCTTTGGCCATGTTATTTTGAGAAGACATAATTGCTTAGTTAGTATGCTTGAAGTATTATTATTTTTATGTCAATATGAACTTTTGTCTTGAATCTTTTGGATCTGAATATTCATACCACAATTAAGAAGAATTACATTAAAATTATGCCAACTAGCACTCCGCATCAAAAATTCTGTTTTTATCATTTACCTACTCGAGGACGAGCAGGAATTAAGCTTGGGGATGCTTGATACGTCTCCAACGTATCTCTAAATTTCGATTGTTCCATGCTATATTATCTACTATTTTGGACATTATTGGGCTTTATTATCCACTTTTATATTATTTTTGGGACTAACCTATTAACCGGAGGCCCAGCCCAGAATTGCTGTTTTTTTTTGCCTATTTTAGGGTTTCGAAGAAAAGGAATATCAAACGGAGTCCATACGGAATGAAACCTTCGGGGACGTGATTTTCTCACCGAACATGATCCAGGAGACTTGGACCCTACGTCAAGAAACAAAGGAGGAGGCCACGAGATAGGGGGCGCACCTGCCCACCCCCCCAGGCGCGCCCTCCAGCATCGTGGCCCCCTTGTTGCTCCACCGACGTACTCCTTCCTCCTATATATACCTACATACCCCCAAACGACCAGATATGGAGCCAAAACCCTAATTCCACCACCGTAACTTTCTGTATCCATGAGATCCCATCTTGGGGCCTGTTCCGGAGCTCCGCCGGAGGGGGTATCCATCACGGAGGGCTTCTACGTCAACACCATAGCCTCTCCGATGAAGTGTGAGTAGTTCACCTCAGACCTACGGGTCCATAGTTATTAGCTAGATGACTTCTTCTCTCTTTTTGGATCTCAATACAATGTTCTCCCCCTCCCTTGTGGAGATCTATTCGATGTAATCTTCTTTTTGCGGTGTGTTTGTTGAGACTGATGAATTGTGGGTTTAGGATCAATTCTATCTATGAAATATATTTGAATCCTCTCTGAATTCTTTTATGTATGATTGGTTATCTTTGCAAGTCTCTTCGAATTATCACGTTGGTTTGGCCTACTAGATTGATCTTTCTTGCAATGGGAGAAGTGCTTAGCTTTGGGTTCAATCTTGCGGTGTCCTTACCCAGTGACAGTAGGGGCATCAAGGCACGTATTGTATTGTTGCCATTGAGGATAAAAATATGTGGTTTTCATCATATTGCATGAGTTTATCCCTCTACATCATGTCATCTTGCTTAAGGCGTTACTCTGTTTTCATGAACTTAATACTCTCACTACTAGGAAAAGGGCTATAGATGAAATTGACACTAATGGCACACCAGAGAAGTGGTGCGCCACTACTATATGCTAATGGCGCACCATGTGGAGATGCGCCATTAGTGTGAAAGACACTAATGGCACACCAGGCACACGGTGCGCCACTAGTAACAAAATGTTTTTTTTCATTTTTTCAAACATACTAATGGCGCATCTGGGCAGAGTGTGCCATTAGTAGTTAGAACTACTAATGGCGCACCAGCCATAGAGTGCACCACTACTGTATTTTTTTTTACTTTTTTGCAAAACTACTAATGGTGCACCGTTGCATAGTGCATCATTACTAGTTTAAACTAGTAATGGCACACTGTGCCATGGTGCGCCATTAGTATAATTTTTTTTACTTTTTTGCAAAACTACTACTGGCGCATGTCTGTGTGGTGCGCCATTAGTATGTTGGGTTACTAATGGCGCATGGCTGTGTGGTGCGCCATTAGTAACATGGGACCAGCTAGATATTTTTGGATAGCCACACCTACACACTCACTTTCCCCACTTCATTCCCCCCACCTCCTTCTCTAAGCTTGTCGGCTGCCTCCTCCTCCTCACCTCATTTGCACCATAGATTCATCAAAATTAAGTGTTGAAATTACCTTTTTTTGATAGGTAAGTAAGGGGAAAGCTATCTTCATGTTGTAGATCTACTTTTTTTCTCCCTAGCTCGCTCCAACAACGTGCACATGCACTTTTTGTGGACTAGCTAGATATATGTATGTTTGTGGTGTTGCATATATTTGTGGTGTTGCATATATGTTTGTGTTTGCAGGTACCGGTATTTGAAATGCGATAGTTGCCAATATTTTGCCGGAATGTTGATTCATTTCCGTTTCGGCAAGAATTTTGGCACTATGCATTCTTTTTGGTCCTATTTTTAGGGAAAGTCATGCCAAATTTTTTCTTGGTTCTAAAATATCGTTTTGCTCTACCCCGCAGGCGACCATGGTCGGCACGATGACCGAAGGCATCGTGAGTAGGTTTTTGAGCTCCGCGAAGGGCAAGATGCTTCAAAAGAATGAGACGGAGATAGGATGTTCGTGTCGAAGATGCAAGCTGAAGAGCCTTATTGCGGACCAGGATTCCGGGCAGGTGCGGGACCACCTGCTCTTGCGTGGTTTCATGGATGGCTATCGGTGGCAAGGTGATGAAGACGACTATGAAGTCGTCCATGGGGGGCGGGCAAGAAATGAGGAAGGGCAGCAAGACAACCACCACGGCTCGGATGGGCGAGAAGACGAAGAATCTCTAGGACATGATCACGACGGTGATGCTGTACACAGTCATCATGTAGAAGATGTCGGACATGATGATGAGGAAGATACCGGAGCATACGAAGGGCATGATCATGAAGATCAAGATGCCAGAGGAGCAGACGACGATGGACCATCGATGGGCTGGGTGCAGGACCCTCATATTCAAGAGCTGCTTCTCAAGCAGACGGATAACGCAAGAGCTGCTGCCCGAGAGAAAGCCAAGCTGGATCAACTGGAGATAGACGCGGTTACTCCATTGTATGAAGGATGCAGACCCGAGGATACCCGCCTGAAAGTAACGCTCATGGCTTTGGAGATGAAGGTAAAACACAAAATGACCGACGCATGCTTCGACAAGAACATGTCATTCTGGCACGAACGTCTTCCCAAGGGGAACAAGTGCCCGGCCAGTTTCGAGGAGGCGAAGAAAGTTGTGTGTCCTCTGGATTTACCGCACGTGAAATACCATGTGTGCATGAACAGTTGCATCATTTATCGGGGCGAGCACGCGGAGTCTACCATATGTCCGGTGTGCGGCGTCACTCGATACAAGAAGAGGAAGAAAGCTCCTCGAAAAGTGGTGTGGTACTTTCTGATCACTCCTCATCTGCAGCGGTATTTCGCGGACCCTAAGGTAGCAAAGCTCCTACATTGGCACGCGGATAGGGAGGAGAAGAAGCGAAAATATGACGCAAATGATCCGGAGATAAATAAAAAAGACAAGATGTTGAGTCACCCTAAGGATGGGAGCCAGTGGCAAGCGTTGAACTTCGAACACCCAGAATTTGGGAAGGATCCAAGGAACATCGTGCTGGGCGCAAGCACCGATGGAGTCAATCCGTTTGGCAGCCAGAGAAGCACACATAGCACCTGGCCTGTGTTTGTGTGGATGTACAACCTTCCCCCCTGGTTGTGCATGAAGAGGAAGTACATTCACATGAGTATGCTAATTGAAGGGCCAAAACAAGCAGGGAACGACATCAATCTGTATCTAGGGCTGCTGAAAGAGGAGCTAGACACGCTGTGGAAAATGCCAGCCAACACGTGGGACGCTGCAGAGAAAGAATATTTCCCTATGAGATCCGCACTGCTGACGACGGTGCACGACTATCTCGGTTACAGATATCTCGCGGGGCAGGTGGTCCACGGATTTTCTGGATGCGTCAGGTGCATGGATGACACAATGTATCGCCAGCTAGATAGAGATCCTGGGTCTTCGAAAACCGTGTTCATGGGACATCGAAGGTGGCTTCACGATGATGACCCGTGGAGGAAACGCAAGGATCTGTTCGATGGTGAAACCGAACTCCGAAGACGCCCGCGTATGAGGAGCGGCGAGGAAATAGACGGGCTGTTGAAAAATTGGAAAGATTGCCCACTGCCGGGAAAGAAGCAAAAGGCGCCAGAGCCGGGAAAGAAGCGAAAGGCGCCAGAGCCGCTGCTGAAGGTATGGAAAACGAGGTCTATTTTCTGGGACTTGCCGTACTGGAAGATCCACCGTGTGCCTCACAGCCTTGATGCCATGCATATCACGAAGAACGTGTGCGAGAGTCTGCTTGGTACCCTGCTCAACATGCCAGAGAGGACCAAAGATGGGCCGAAAGCAAGGGCAGACTTGAAATCAATGGGCATCAGGCAGGAGCTTCACGCTAATGATGATGATACTATGCAACTTTTTCGACGTCATCTCTCGGAAGTTGGTTGGCGTGAGGCAACTCAGAAGGCTACAAGAAGAGATCGTGGTGATACTATGCGAGCTCGAGATGTACTTCCCGCCCGCATTCTTCGATGTTATGGTGCATCTGCTGGTCCATATCGTGGAGGATACCATCCAACTCGGGCCGACGTTCCTGCATAGCATGATGCCGTTCGAAAGGATGAATGGTGTCATCAAAGGATACGTTCGCAACATGTCACGTCCAGAGGGAAGTATAGCCAGGGGCTTTCTGACCGAAGAGTGCATCTCCTACTGCACGAATTATCTAGGCATCGAGAACCCCGTTGGTCTGCCCGTCAACAGGCACCTCGGCAGGCTCGCTGGATGGGGTCACCGTGAGGGTCGCCGCGAAATGCATGTCGACTTCGAGGGTCGACTCGCCGACTTTGAAAGAGCAAACCTAGTCGCGCTACAACACATAGACGTGGTCGATCCTTGGGTGGTCGAGCACAAAACCTTTATTGAGAAGACGTACAATGACCGAGGCCAACAGAGGACGGATGGAGATATAATCAAAGAGCACAACTCATGTTTCACGTGTTGGTTCAAGCAGAAGCTTTTGTCGTACCCTTTACATGAGGATTCTTCCACGGAAGAACAACTCATATTCGCCTTGTCATAGGGCGCCGAGCACAACCTGATGACCTATGAGGCGTATGATATCAACGGCTACACATTCTACACCGAGGACAAGGACATGAAGAGCGATGGTTATCAGAACTCCGGGGTAACGATGGTATCCTACACCTGTAACGACAAGGACAGATACGACGGAAGGATCGAGGAGATCTGGGAGCTGAGCTACGCTGGAGAGAAGGTCCCGATGTTCTGTGTCAGATGGGCCAAGAGCGTCCTAAAAGAAGACCGGTATTTCACCACCATGGTTATACCCGAAGCCAAATCCAAGACCACGGGGGAAAACATCACCGCGAAAAATGAGCCATGGGTACTGGCTTCCCAAGTGGACCAATGCTTCTTCATTACCGACCTGTCAAAGCCCAGTCGTGTTGTCGTGAGGAGAGGCAAAAGGAAGATCATCAGAATGGATGGAGTAGCCAATGAGCAAGACTTCGACAAGTACGGCGACCCGAAGATCGAACATGACGACGACGATGAAGTAGTAGCAGCATACACCACAAGAAGAAGCAGGACCACCCTGCCTAAAGGACGTCCATTCCACAGAAGAACTCCATTTGCGAAAAAGAAGGGCAAGAAGATTATGAACAGATAGCTAGCTAAGATCGACTGTATTTAAATTGTAGTCTTCATTTCTCAGTTGTATTTCATGGGCACTTTTTGATATCATGAATATTTTTAAATTTCATGGGAACTTTTTGAATTCATGAATATTTTTCATATTCAATATCATAAAATATTGAATATTCATGAGGACACTCGATCTCGATCCCCCTCCATCTCGATCGCTATCCCCCTCCATCTCGATCTCGATCCCACCCGCACCCTCCCCCGCTAGCTCCACCGCCGCCGACGACCCACCGCACCCTCCCCCGCTCCACCGCCGCCGACGAGTACCCCCCGCACCCTCCCCCGCTCCACCACCGCCGACGAGCACCCACGGCCCGCTCCACTGCCACCGACGAGCACCCCCCGTTTCATATTCATATTCATTTTTAAAAAAATAATAATAAAAAAGTGTAGACTACAATTGTTGTTAAACAACAATTATTACTGTTTTTATAAAAATATATTACTTTTTCATATTCATATTCATTTTCTAAAAAATTATTACATATGGCGCACCTCTAGCTGGTGCGCCATTGCTATTTATAAAAAAAATATTACTAATGGCGCACCTCTACCTGGTGCGCCATTGCTATGTAAAAAAAGATTACTAATGGCGCACCGACCGCGGGTGCGCCATTAGTAAGATTCCCCCTAGCTAATTCCCTCCCTCTCGCCAGATCCCCTTCATCCCTCTCCCTCGTCAGATCCACCCGCGCGCTGCCCCGACGCCGCCGCCCCGACCCCCGCCGGACTCCACCCCCGCCGCCCTCGCGCCCCCCACAACCGCAGCTCCCCCGCACCGCCACCCCCACGCCCCCGCGCCCCCCACCACTGCAGCTACCCCGCGACCCGAGTGGGAGGAGGAGGACCAGGAGGAGGACGACGAGGAGGAGGAGACGACGACCGCCTCTACCCCATCGGACTCCACCCTCGCCGCCACCTCCCCTTCTCCGGTGGCTTCCCGTAGGTAATTTCGCGCCACCTCCTCCGCTGCCCCCCCTCATATCTCCTCTAGTTCTAGGGTTCGCACCATCACCGCTGAGCTCCGCCACGGTCGAAGCCCTAGCTTCTTGATTTGCCTATATGCGACGGCGCGCTCTTGCTCCATCCATCTAGGGTCCAGACCTCCATCCGCATCTCCCTCCCCGGCGAGGTCCGAGGGCACCACGGCCGTCGCCAAGTTCACCTCACCTTAGCCTTTGTCGTCTGTAGACATGTATATATGTAGTTGCTTATCATCTGCAAGTCGTTGAAATACTAGTGTTGAATGATTGCAAGAATTGAGTTTGTGATGCTCTTTTCTGTAATGCAAGAATCTAGGTTGATGATCCAGCGGCAGTAGGTTACGTTTCTGCATCAGGTGCATTTCTGCTGCTACCTCACTGTCATGTGCTGCCGTGACTTGCTAACCAAATTGGTTTGTGTCAATTTCATAAACTTGCAGGCTTATAGAATTAGAAATACTACTGTATTAGATACCCTCACTGTCATGGGCTTTCTATTATTAGTCAAGTAGTATGCTTAGAATCTTATTGGGAGAGTAAAGCTTTGCTTTACATTTTTTCTTGTATGTGGGGATTGCTACAGCTCATACAGGAGAAAATTGATAACTACTATGTCATTGTGTACTCCCTCCATGCCAAGTGTAATGTCAAGTTTAGATTGGTCAATATGGTTCTCGTTTTTAAATTTTTTACATGCTCTCATCTTTTTGTGTGGGTAATGTTTTATACGCTCTTTATCTCTTCCCTTGACAGACATTCGACGAGGCAGTGGACGATATAGCTTTCTAGCTCCTTAGGGGGGTTGTTTCTCTTTACAGGTGTGTTAAACAGGGTTTTATGTGGTCATATGGAGTTTATTAGGTAGAGAAAGTACCTTGTGATTTTTCTAATTTTGGACATATATCAAGTCTCACCAAGACATCTTCATTACAACACACATGAGTGAAAATATATCAAGTGTAATGTGATACAGATGCTGTCAAAATGAGAAAATTGTTAAAAAACACTCAGCTTATCCAGGACATCTTCATTACATTCTAGACAGGATAGAAGCCTACTTTGTTTAGAAACAGAGTCAGAATTTGAAAAGGAAAACCCTTAAGCCAAACATACTACCTAGCTCTGCATTAGTTGTTTTGTGCTTCAAGTGTCCCAGTCAAGGACAAACTAAGTGGTTGCAAAATAATATTATGTGGTCAATGTGGATTTACTATTTTCTGGTGATAGTTCTGAACTAGTAAATAAGTTAACATGCATAAGTGAGACTTGGCATTTTAAAGCTTAGGGTCTTCAACTTCAACCATGAATTGGGATGATAATGTTATTTTGCCTTCTTAACAGAATGGTGTCATAATCAGAACAAAGCTGCTGCAAATGCATACCTTTTTTTACAAGTGCATCTGCACCTTCTAATCCATTTAGAGTTATCATAAATATATTTCCAAGGTTTTTTTCATTTCACTGTAGAGTCTTTGCTTCTGGACTCAATGCACATTCATCAGTCATAAGAGATAAATACTAGTAAGTCAAGGGCACCAGAATTTGATCATGCGTCTTTTGAGAAGTTTGTATATTGATTCAAAATTGATCATACTATTGATGATTTTTTGTTGGGTGACCTATTATATCTGGAATGGAAGCTCACATAAGTTGAGCTGATTTTTTCCATATGAAAGCAGAGGACCATATGGTCTGTGGCTGGGTTTTGTCTCCGACCATTGTGTCATGATGAATTTGCAGGTACCCCGAGAGGCCCTTGAGTTTGCGGGAATGTCGATTAACTTCCGTTCCGGCAAATTCGGGTACTCCATATGTCCTATTTTCAGCAAAGGTCATGCTAAAATTTTCCGTGAATTTTAGCATGACTTTGCTAAAAATAGGACATATGGGGTACTTGCGACTAATGCATGGGCCGAGGTATCTTAGTACTTAGTTAAGTAGGATCAACTGCCCCGCCATTCTTGCTGCATTAAACCATAGGTGGCAATAGAGCCATGTGATTAGGCCCAACTTAGAATTCTCCTTAGCATCGATAAACCCTAGATGATAAATCCAACATAGGTGGCAATAGAGCCAAGTGATTAGTGCCAAGTGATTAGGCCCAACCTAGGGTGCCTCGGCATCGATAAACCCTAAATGATGAAAACTTAACTTGGCTTCTATAGGGTGCCTCGGTGTCGATGAGAACCTAAATGATGTACGCTTAGGCTTTTAGGGTGCCTCGGCGTCGACAAACCCTAAATGATAAAAGCTTAGCTTTTAGGATGCCTCGGTGTCGACAAACCCTAAATGATGAGACCATGATCTTGTTCCTTGACAATAACCAACTTTTTCACCAAACTTTTTTCCTATTTAGAGCGAAACATGGCCCACAACAATGAGGCCGGCGGTTCGGGCGGCAAGCAATTCTGGGAGCTGTCCCAGGAGTTGGAGGAAGAACCTCACCGCTATGAGGACGCCGCGGAAGACACCGATCCTGACTACACAACCCCTAGTGGCGTCGGGGATGACACCACTCATGATGGCGCCGCGGATGCCACCACTGATGATGGCAGCGCACGCACAAATGGCAGCCAACCTAAGAGGCAACGGAAGGACCAGCGCCCGAACGTGCTCGGCACCGTCATGGAGGAATTTACTGAAGTGAACTCCGACGGGCATCCGACGGCGCCCAAACACATAGTAAAGGGGTACTTGGTTCAGCTCAGGTGCATTCTCTGGAGCACCGCCTCGATCAACACCGAGAACCTAAGGCATAAGGACCGAGGGAATTTGTGCAGCCTCCTCTTCACGAAGCTGCACGAACGATACAAGTTCCCCGCTGAGTTCGCAAACACACGCCTCTCGGGGAATAAAGTGAACGGTGCCGCCCTCACGAGGATGAGCACGGCCCTGTCTACTTGGAAAAGCACGGTGAAGGCAATGATTGACAAAGGTGATAGTTATGAGAAGATCAAGGCGAATTATCCTTTCATTAGCGAAGATGACTACAAGGAGTTCAAGATCAAGTGCGAGAGCCCCGCAACCTCCAAATCAAGTCAGTGGGGGAAAGAAATGCGGCAGTTGAACTTAGGGGTCCACCAACTCGGTCCCGGCAGTTATAGAGTGGCGGAGCCTATATGGGACAAGGAGGACGCAGAGCGTGTCGAGCAAGGCCTACCGCCCCGCTTCGAGAAATACCGTGACAGGCAGACCAGGAACTTTCTCAGGGCCCGGTACAAGGAGGACCCGATAACAAAGGAGCTTACCGCGGATCCGAAGACCAAGGCGCTTGAGCTTGTTCTAGTAAGGAATACATCCCCGCGTAATTAGCTCCATATGGTTGCATTCTAATTAATCCCCAATATTTCTAAATGGTTCACGTTCCTTCCATAGGACAAAGAAAGCAGTTGCACGGGGTCGTCTCAGAGCTCCCCTTTCGACACCCCTTTGGATAGGGCGTTGAACGTAATGGAAAACAGGGATAAGCTCAGTAAGCCAACGTCACCTGGTCGTGTGGCCAGCAAAGGCTTTTCCACAAATGGTCGTCATACTATACCACTGGTGGGCTAAAGGAGAAAAAGACCAGCTCGGAAAGCTAGTCGCGCGAGGTTGAAGCACTCAAGGCGCAAGTGGCGCGGATTTCGGAGATGGTCCAAGAGCAAGTGCAACAACAACTGGGACCGACGCTCACCGGCATTATGCCTACCTTGATTCTTGGGATAAAGACGTGGATTGCGGGTGGCCAACAGGGGCCGCCCCTGATTCCTAGCTTCACGGCCAGCAACTCGCACAACGCGCAGGCGGCGCCATTGGTGTTTCCGACAGCGGGGGTATTGGTGTCTACGGTGGCGGCGGCATTGGTGTCTCCGGCGGCGGCGGTATTGGTGTCTCCGACGCCGGCATTGGAGCTTAATGCACCCGGGTGTACGCCGGCCGGCACCTCGCCAGCAAGCGGCCCCTCCGTCAGTTGCACGCCCGCCGTTGGCGGTGCCTCGACATTAGCCGAGCTCGATGGCATCACGGTAACTAAGCCTCTCGGCCGAGGACTTCATCTCCTTGCCTTTGACTGGGCATCCCTGACGCCCTACATGTTTTTGCAGGGCGCTACCGACGTTCCTTGCACTCTCCTGCACTTCGTGGGCGGCGAGTTGGTCGATGTCGCCAAGGGCAGAATCGTTCAACCAGGCAACCCCGTGTTCCACGGTAATCCGATGCCACCCACAATGTATAGGGTTGAAGTGGTTCGGGTGCTGCCAGGCTGCGACGAGCTGTTACCTCCGATTCGACCCGCTGGGGCCGACGAACAAGATGAGATGACCCTCAGCGCCTGCGTAAGTTGGCCACTGCTTTGGCCAAAGAGCCAGATTTGTTTGGGGGCGGGGGACACCACCCCACAGACAAGACCGCCAGTCGTGCTGACGCCAAGCCATGGCAAGAATGCCGCAACGCTACCGGACATGTCGGACATCCCTATAACATAGGATCCGGACATGCATATGGCACAAGATCCGGACGACAACGACAACGGTACATTACCAACGTCGATAAGTACTTTGCCGAACATGGGTACGATGACGAGTTGTGCGGGACTCCTTCTCAAGAACCCAACCAGGACGACCGCGATCTAGCTGGTAGGTCCGAGAAACCCAGTTGCAACAGGCGTCATCTGGCGTTCAGTTCTCAGGAGACACCTCCAGCTGCCACCTTCACCGAGCCTCAGATAGCTGAGGTGCGAAATATTATGAGCCCAAACACGCTCAAGAAGGTGGTCTTTGAGCAGAACTCGGTCCCATTACAACAGATCAAGAAGAAGAGCCGGAAATGGTAGACTAAAAAGGGCGTCGGTGCGAGCCAGCCGGCACCGAGTATGATCTGTGGTCAGGACGGGCCACCTTCACCTAAGGATATCTCGAGGAGGGTGCATGTAGCGGGTAGGGCGATGCTACCGACAAATATGCTCAATGCTGCAACCGGTGCTATGCGGAGTCTGCACGACAGTGTTCTTTCTTTGGAGAAGCGGCGTCTAAGAGAGAATGATGTGGCATACCCGGTTTTCGTGGCCAAGGTGCCAGAGGGCAAGGGCTTTGTGGATGGCGACATCGGGGGTCCGATCGTCCTACGGTTTGATGACATCTTTGCTATGTTTAACCTTCATCCGCTGCACTACACCTTTGTTCGGCTGTTTTCGCTAAGTATGGAGATGCGGATCATTAGTGACAAGAACCCAGACATCGTGATCGTCGACCCCTTTTACATGCGTGCTAAGCTCTTGAGCAGCGCTGGGGACCGCCAAGTCGCGAGTTCACACCTCGAAGACGTCATTCTGGCAAACCCAGATAAGGATAACTTCCTTGTGGCTTACTTTCCCGAGTAAGTCATCCCTTAACCGCCTCGTAACATATGATTTCTTAGCTTTCGATCGTTCTTTTTTTTTCCTAACATTCTGTGTTCTGTGCAGTGACACACATTGCACACTCATCCTCTTAAGCCCGAAATATTCCATGGCCACGTATTTCGACCCGAATCGTAAGTCCAAGATAGACTACACAATCAAGAAAGTTCTTGATGATGTTCTCCCCGGCTACGCCAAATCTGGAGGCACCTTCACCAGTGCAGTTTGTAAGTACGGCAAGCACGTGTTCGCCCACAATACGACATTATGTTGCGTCAAGCAGCCGCCTGGCGGTCAGAAGGATGCCTACTATGCCCTCCATCACATGTGGGAGATGATAAGGGACCATCATCACCTTCTGCTACCAAATAATCTCAAAGATTGGGCCACGAGCTTGTCGGCAATCCAGGACGCGGACATCAGACAAGAATTCTTTCGCATCCAGTCGTAGTTTATGGACATCATCCATCAAGATGTCCTTCATACCTCGGGGCAGTTCTACCTCAGATATCAACCGTCCAACAGGGAGATAGACGGAACGCTACAAATGCAGGCTGACAACACCCGCGATTTCATGACCATCACGATAGACGGCGGCTTCATCCACGCTCTGGTCCCATGAGTCGAGTCGACAGTAGTGATGCTATGTGTAGTTCTGAAACATTGATTAACTCATGTTGTAATTAAAATTTAATGAACTTGTATGTCTCTTTGGTTTGGACAGTCGTTCAACTTAGATGTAATCGATGCTATTTATTTGTAGGACCATGAATCGTGCTATTAATGTCATGTCTTGCTTTTCTCTTCCGATCCTTTTGTTGCATACTTATATATTGCTTATCTATGTATTGTCTGTTGTTTGGCTTGTGCATAGAGATGCTGTCGTATGTCGTGTACAAGGGTAAGGTTCCCGGAGTCTACGACGACCGGGAGGAGTGTCGGAGACAGGTTCACCATTTCAGCGGTAATAGTTACAAAGGGTACACCACTAGGGCGGAGGCGGAGTCTAGATACCCCCGCTATCTAGCGGGAGAGAGGAGGGAGCGTTGGAGGAACCGGATGAAGACTAGTTTCATCGCGATGATGCTCATCATGATGACTGCGGCTCTCTTCTATGTGATGGTAGTTTAGATGATCGATATCGACTTGTAATGTGAAGACAAACTCGATACTCGCGGTCTCGAGACTATTAATGTTTTATCTTTGTTCAGACTTTTGAATTCGGAGACTAATATGATGAATTGTATTCGGAGACTAATCTTCTATTGTATTCGATGAATCTGCTGTTGCTGTGTGCTACTGTCTATATTCTGTCAAATAATATATTTTGTAACATGTGCAAAAATCAGAAAAGTAAAAAAAAAATAAAACCTAATATTCATACTAATGGCGCATCACTACAGAGTGCGCCATTAGTATGCCAAAGTATACTAATGGCGCATCACCAAACAGTGCACCATTAGTATGCCAAGTATACTAATGGCGCATCCATCCGCAGTGCGCCATTAGTGTGCCAAAGCACATGGTTAAATATGGCCCCTGGGAGGCATACTAATGGCGCATGGTGTTATATACTAATGGCGCACCAGTGGTGCGCCATTAGTAATAAATACTAGTGGCGTGATACTAATGGCGCACCAGTGATGCGCCATTAGTAGGCAAAACTGGTGCGCCATTAGTAGGCCTTTTCCTAGTAGTGTCTAGATGCATGCTGGATAGCGGTCGATGAGTGGAGTAATAGTAGTCGATGCAGGCAGGAGTCGGTCTACTTGTCTCAGATGTGATGCCTATATACATGATCATACCTAGATATTCTCATAACCGTGCTCAATTCTGTCAATTGCTCAACAGTAATTTGTTCGCCCACCGTAAAATACCTATGCTCTTGAGAGAAGCCATTAGTGAAACCTATGGCCCCTGGGTCTATCTTCATCATATTAATATTCCAATACTTAGTTATTTGCTTTGCTTTTATTTTACTTTGCATTTTTATCACAAAAATCTTATCTTATCATATCTATCAGATCTCACTCTCGTAAGTGACCATGAAGGGATTGACAACCCCTTATCATGTTGGTTGCGAGGAGTTATTTGCTTTTTGTAGGTACGAGGGACTCGCGCGTAGCCTCCTACTGGATTGATACCTTGGTTCTCAAAAACTGAGGGAAATACTTACGCTACTTTGCTGCATTATCCCTTCCTCTTCGAGGAAAACCAACACAGTGCTCAAGAGGTAGCATGGACTTGCTGAAAAGCTCTTATATTGACTCTTTCCTAAGTTTGTTAGTTTTCAATGAAGTTTATGATTCATACTTGAAATTGTGATTTAATTGTTACTCTAGCATAAGAGATCATATGACAAGAATTATATAAGTTGATGTTCTAAGAATAATCATGATGCCCTCATGTTTGTATTTTATTTTTATCGACACCTCTATCTCTAAACATGTGGACATATTTTTCGATTTTGGCTTTCGCTTGAGGACAAGCGAGGTCTAAGCTTGGGGGAGTTGATACGTCCATTTTGCATCATGCTTTTATATCGATATTTATTGCATTATGGGAGGTTATTACACATTATGTCACAATACTTATGCCTATTCTCTCTTATTTTACAAGGTTTAGATAAAGAGGGAGAATGCCGGTAGCTGGGATTCTCTGTTGGAAAAGGAGCAAATATTAGAGACCTATTCTGCACAGCTCCAAAAGTCCTTAAACTTCACGAAAGTCATTTTCAGAATATATAAAAAAGTACTAAGCGCAAGAAGTTCCAGAGGGGGGCCACACCCTGCCCACGAGTGTGGGGGGCGCGCCCTACCCCCCTGGGCACGCCCCCTGCCTCATGGGCCCCCTGGTGGCCCTCCGATGCCCATCTTCTGCAATATGGAGTCTTTCGATGAGGAAAAAAAATCATAAGCCAGCTTTTGGGATGAGACTCCGCCGCCATGAGGCGGAATCTTGGCGGAATCAATCTAGGGCCTCGGCGGATCTGTTCTGCCGGGGAAACTTCCCTCCTGAAGGGGGGAAATCATCGCCATCGTCATCACCAACGATCGTCTCATCGAGTGGGGGTCAATCTCCATCAACATCTTCACCAACACCATCTCCTCTCAAACCCTAGTTCAAATCTTGTATCCAATTCTTGTCTCTAAGTCCAGGATTGGTACTTGTAGGTTGTTAGTAGTGTTGATTACTCCTTGTAGTTGATGCTAGTTGGTTTATTTGGTGGAAGGTCATATGTTCAGATCCTATATGCATATTAATACTCCTCTGATTAGGAACATGAATATGCCTTGTGAGTAGTTACGTTTGTTCCTGAGGACATGGGAGAAGTCTTGCTATTAATAGTCATGTGAATTTGGTATTCGTTCGATATTTTGATGAGATGTATGTTGTCTCTCCTCTAGTGGTGTTATGTGAACGTCGACTACATGACACTTCACCATTATTTGGGCCTAGATCAAGGCATTGGGAAGTAATAAGTAGATGATGGGTTGCTAGAGTGACAGAAGCTTAAACCCAAGTTTATGCATTGCTTCGTAAGGGGCTGATTTGGATCCATATGTTTCATGCTATGGTTAGGTTTACCTTAATACTTTTGTTGTAGTTGCGGATGCTTGCAATAGAGGTTAATCATAAGTGGGATGCTTGTCCAAGTAAGGTCAGTACCCAAGCACCGGTCCACCCGCATACCAAATTATCAAAGTACCAAACGCGAATCATATGAACGTGATGAAAACTAGCTTGACGATAATTCCCATGTGTCCTCAGGAGCGCTTTTCTCTATATAATAATTTGTCCAGGCTTGTCCTTTGCTAAGAAAGGGATTGGGCCACCTTGCTGCACTTTATTTACTTGTTGCTCATTACTAATTATCTTATCACAAAAATATTTGTTACCTATAATTTCAGTGCTTGCAGAGAATACCTTGCTGAAAACCGCTTACCATTTCCTTCTGCTCCTCGGTGGGTTCGACACTCTTACTTATCGAAAGGACTATGATAGATCCCCTATACTTGTGGGTCATCAGTCATATATCAAATTAACGGGAATTTCTTTTCCATCTAACCCTAGAGGTCCGACCCGAGCCATATGATTCGGATCAAGCTTGGTATACCGTCGCTTGGATAGGCAGATAGTAGATCATAGATAGATATCCGAGACGACCTACGTGGCCTGATCCACGGACCCTGGCCGCCCTAGAAATAGAGTAGTGTCGGAGTAGAGTGAGCCACGTAAAACGATCAGGTTGATCAGGTCGGGGTTGCTGTCGCTCCGAGTTTGTTCCACCAGCTGCATTGTTCCTCAAGAGTGGCGATCTGCTGGCTTGATCGATGCGATTGCGCGCGCGTGGCTGATAGTGAGGTGAAAGATATGGAGCACAACAACAGTACAGAATTCGGGGCGATGGCGCGTGCGGCGCGCCGCTAAATCACCGGTGGGGGAAAGTGCCGCGTCGCGTCGGCAGCGCGTCTCCCTCTGTTCGCACCAACGGACGGGCGGGCGGACGGACAGCTGGTGGTGCCCCACGCGCGTTTGCGGCGCTGGCAGCGCCTCCGGGCGTACATGCCACATCCACGTGCGTGAAATGTGACGGGAAGAAGATCGACCGTGCCTACCTGCTCACTCACTCGCGGCTGTGGGAGAGCGACGCGGCTGCCCCAATGCGGCGGGGATACGGTGTGGCGGCGACGATGCCCCCTGCCGACAGTTGGAGACTGCGCGTCTCGTCGTGTTGTGCCTGCCTGCCTACGTGGTGGCAGTACCCCCAATCATGCAACGGGACCTTCATTAACTGAAGAAATAGGAACACTGTGTTTGTGGAGGGGGCCCAGGCTTCTCGTGCACCTTCCCGGCAGGCCAATATCTTCCATAAGAGGAAACGCCGTCACACTCCCCTGAATAGTTGTATAAGCTCCTCCATTCTTCCTGGAGGGCAGGTGGATGGCCCTAAATCCTTGGCAACACTTCGCATCGCCTGCCAATCTTGCTCGTGCATTTGTGACATCTCTTTTAGCAGATCGCCCGAGAATCTGGACACGTCCTCTTTGGGACGGCCAATCAGCATACCTACAGAAATAACTCTGTCAGTCCCTTTCATCTTCGAATTACACGGAAGTAAGTTTGACCACATACTAAATATGCCACCTCGAAGCCTCTTATTTTCCTTCACGGAGTCAGCCAGCTGGGCCCGCACATCTTTCAGTTCTTCTCCCAGCTGGGTGTTGGAATCCTGGAGCTTTTTTTCTCCTCCCTGACTCATGTCAGCACACGTTCGCCCATGGCTAGTAGACTTTTGGCTTCTTGTTCTCCCGCTTGAGTGGCTTTCTGTTGCTCCTTCAGTTGATCTGATGATCCTTCCATGAGATGAGCAACAATGTTAGCATTGCTGGTATATAATTATGTTTTCTCGATGGAGGCGAACATTACCAGGGGACGCCTTCTTGGATTTCTCCAGTTCGGCAGTAGCAGCAGCTAGCTGGGTCCGATACATTTCTAGTTCTTGAGACAACAGGTTGTTCTTCTCCGTAAGCACCTGGTTATACGATGATCCTTAAATCAGTTGTATCAACTGCTTCAAGTCTCGGGGGCTACTGGTATATAATTATCAGATTTTTATAATATAAACTTACCCGCATATCTTTCAAATGCTGATCTGCGGATCTGGTAAGCTCGTCTCGAGCAGCGCGGATGTATGCATCCGCCGAGCCAAAGGCATCGAATGCCTCTTTTGTAAAACCGGGGTCATGAAGAACGGCCCTCCGGCGCCGATGACCCATGGCGCTCTCCACTTCTGAGTTTGTGACGGATACATCATCCGAATCCTCGGCCAAAGGACAATCCGGCGTCACTCCCGTATCTACCCTTGTCTTCACGGCAGGGTCTGGAACCTGGCTGTTGGGAGTATGACCGGCGGCACCCCCGGACATAGTCCGGCGAACGCCTTTCCTGGCAAAACACAAATGGAAAATGGCACAGTTGGATGTGACTGCCAAGGGGCATACTTACGAAGCCATACCTCTTTGGGGAAGGCTCGGACGGGCCTTCGGTCGCCTTCCTCTTCGAAGGCTTGCCCAGCGTGCGTGTCGCTCTCTTTGGAGTAGCCTCTGGTGTAACGTGGCGCGCCGAATGCCTCCCCTCTGGAGTACGAGACAGTGCGGTGGGTGAGGTAGAACGAGGAGGGTCTTTTGGAGGAGTTGTCTCCTAATTACTTGCGTGTGAGGCAGGGAGAAGATCGGGATAGTCGGCGGTGATGGCCACTTCTGTGCCGTCATAGCTCGCCTGGTACCCATCCTCGAGCACCACGAATATGTCTGGATCTTCTTCGAATTCGGGATGAAGGTCCCGGTTGTGATCCTCTGGCTATGGGGCGGGGCAGTATAGCCCCTCGGTGATCTTTCACCACTTCTGTTACAAATGGACAGGTTAATGTTCATTAAAATTGACTCGGGGAGTAGAATGAGTAGAGCAGCGGGGTCAGAACTCACCCAGCTAGGGGGATTGTACATGGAAAATCCATCTCTGCGCTTGATACGAATGAACTCCTCTTCCTCCCCTTTGAAAAGCTCGGCCAATATTTTTGCCAAAGCAGCGAGGGTGTCCGGACCCTTCCGACCGCAGCGAGAGGCGTCATCTTCCCCATTATAGTGCCACATGGGAAGCCCTCTATATTGGAGTGGCTACACCCCTCGCACTATGGAAATTGCCATCACCTCGACTATTGATAATCCGGACTGGGCAAGAGTCTTTATCTTGCTCATCAGTTGACGGACTTCCGCACTATCTTCCTCCTCAAAGCTCCGAGGACGCCAGCTGTGGCGTTTCTTCAACAGAACACTTGTAAATTCGGGAAGACCCATTTGAACTGGGTCAGGAAGGGCGACGTCCTCGATATAGAACTATTTGGAGGGCCACTCTTTGGATGCCTTGTTCGGTGTGCCGGACATGTATCCGGTCTCGGCGATACGCCATATCTTGGCTCCGCACACTTTGAATATTGATCCATCTTGGTTGCGAGGGACAAGGTAGAATAGTTTCCTCCATAATTCAAAATGGGCCTCGCACCCCAGAAATAGCTCGCAAAGAGCGACGTAACCCGTGATGTGCAGGATGGAGGCAGGAGTGAAGCTGTGCAGTTGAAGGCCATAATACTCCAGAAGCCCTCGGAGGAACGGATCGATTGGAAATCCGACACCTCTTAGCAAGTAGAGGACGAGGCACATTCGCTCCCCTAGATGGATTGGGGAAATTCTCGGCCTAATCCCCGCCGTTGAAGGAAGTGAATCCTGCTCGAGCGGGGAATAGATCCGCGGAGGGGAGAAATCCCTGTGTTTGCCAGCTGACCGTGGGATACGGAACATCTCTCCCAATCACCTTTTTCTGAGCCGTGGGGACGGGAGGAAGAGCTGGGAGCGCTAGCCATGTTGGAGTGGATTTTCCTAGCAAGCTCTGAGGCTTTTTCGCGTGATGTGGAACGGATCTGAGATCCAATCCCTTTAAATAGACGCTTTCTTACATGGCCGGGGTGTTATATGCAAAAAACACCCTGACCTCTCGTATTCGCCCGACACGTGGATGCATAGAAGCCGATGGGAACGACATTAAATGGGAGGTCAAATACATCCCTTTGAAGTCATCGGAGGAGGAACCCGCCTTGCAATGCCCAAGACAATCTACGCGCCGGACACATCGTCATTGAAAGCCCGGTTCAGGGGCTACTAAGGGAGTCCTGGATTAAGGGGTCCTCAGGTGTCCGGCCTGTTGGACGTGGGCCAGACTGATGGGCTGTGAAGATACAAGACCGAAGACTCTCTCCCGTGTCTGGACAGGACTCTCCTTGGCATTGAAAGCAAGCTTGGCATCCTGATATGAAGATTCCTTTCTCTGTAACCGACTTTGTACAACCCTAGTCCCCTCCGGTGTCTATATAAACCGGAGGGCTTAGTCCATATATACAAGAATCATAATCATAGTCATATAGGCTAGACTTCTATGGTTTTAGCCATTATGTTCTCGAGGTAGATCAACTCTTGCAATACTCATATTCATCAAATCAATCAAACAGGAAGTAGGTTATTACCTTCATAAAGAGGGCTCAAACCTGGGTAAACATCGTGTCCCCTGTCTGCTGTTACCATCGACCTTAGACACACAGTTCGGGACCCCCTACCAAAGATCCACCGGTTTTTACACCGACACCTATCCTCTTAGATCTCGTCGCCGGACACTCCTCACCGGAGAAAGCGCCATCGCCGCGCCGCCCGCCTCTGCTTCTCTTCCCCTCCCCCTCCGACCTGACCGTCGGGGCCCGCTATCAGCCACTCAGGCCGTGGCCGAAGCGGTATGAGTGGTGGCGCCTAGGCAGTTTACGCCCTCGATGTCACCCCCTCTGGTTTTTCTTTTAATTCAGATTTAGTTCAAATTTGACTAGAACTTTCACTAGCTGTAACTTTTATTCTACAAGTCCAAATGAGTTGATTCTTTTTTGCATTCTGTTCTTACTGGAAAATCCTAGAAGCACGCCCAAGATGGGATTTTTCTTTTCTTCCTAGAATTTCTGGTAATTTTCAGAAGTGTTCATGATATTTTCTTTTTGTCATTTGATTTATTTTCAGAAGGTGAAGCTTGTCTTGAAGGCATTCAGGAGGAGTGTGAAGCTCCTCTGCACTAAGGCAAGCCACACAACATTGTCATGGTGTCTTTGCAATATCAATGATTTTCTACTTGAATTTATATGATATTCCTTGCATGTTGTAACATCCCAAAATTCTAAATTTTGGAATGTTATAATAAATAGATAGATAGATTGTTTGTTTGATTGTTGTGTGATTGATTGAGTGAAATTCGAAACTTTTTGGAAGTTAAATGAGAGGGAATAAAAGGACTTTCCCAAACTTTAATTTTTTGCATTTTTGATCTCCATGAATTCAAATTCTTTTCATCACAAAACCCTGGAGTGAAGATAAAATGACTTCTTCCATTTATTTAAATGAAACGGGGTGTTTGAAAATATTTGAATTTCATTTGGGAAAATATTTCCAATTCTAAAACTTTATGCAACTCAATGATTTTCATGAGTGAATAAAAAATGACTTCTTCAAAACATATGAAATATGAGTAGGGAGTTTCAAAGAATTAAATTCAAAGCCCCTTTGAATTTATTTCCAATTTGGAGTTATTTGAGTTTTATTCAAATTATTTTTTCTCCAAAATAAAAATACATGGAAAATAGGGTAACATGATTCCCTACATCAGAAAATTGGAGATAGATAAATTTGAAATCATTTTGGTATTTTTAAAATGATTTTTATTAGATTTTATTAGAGCAGTAGCACTCTTTGCTCTATTTAGGTTTTTGTGAATTTTATTTGGCATTATAAAAATGTTCATGTCGTAGAAAATATTTTTCTTCAAATTTTGGTATATTATATGCATATATAATATTTTTTATTTTGTTTATTTTAGTTTGTCTAGATAAATGTTTTTTTAAAACAACAAAAAGTTCCGACTGGGCCGGGCCAGCCCAGCCAACCGGGCCAGGCCGCGGCCCAGCAGCCAGCGCATCGTTCCCGAGCTCAGGGTGGTTTCCCGAGCGAGCACGCAACGCCGCCGCCGTGCCCAACCTCGCCACCTCACGCCTTGAGCCTCCCCCACGCAACCGCGTCCTCCTACGCCTTTAAAAGGCAAGGGCGCAGCCCCTGGATCCCGTTCCCGCCACCAGCTCGCCTCGCATCACCGCCGCCGATGCCCGCATCTCGCCGCCGCCACGCCGCTGCTCACTGCCGCATGCCACCGCTCGCACCTCTACTTGTCCGCGCTCGCCCGCTAGCCACCGCCGCAGTCCGCCGTCCCGCCACAGTCCGCCGTCATCCCGCCTCGCCGTGCCATCGCCGGAGCCGCCGCTGTCATCAATCGTCGCCATCGGTTTTATGTTGCAAGAGTTATTTGCTTGGTTTTGATGTTTTCTGAACTATCTTCTTCATTCTTCCCGATCTTTTGAGTGATTGCTTATGTGTGGTTACTATTGCTTGCTTATGATAGATAAACCGGAGTGTGACGAGTAGAATTATCAAGAGTTTTGAGTGCGAATCATCTTCATCAACATTGCAAGCAAGTTAACACTTTGATCATATCCCTTATCACCCAGTTTTTATGCATTAGTACCATTCCTCAAACATTGCATGGTTAGGATGTCATTAACTTGTGGGTTGGGAAGTAGTTGATGTGGTAGAACCTATTGCCCTGTTATATTCAAACCTTGGGAGTTAGTTATACGAATTTCTTATATTGCTATGCTATGCTCGTAGACATGGTTTGGGTGAGTGAAACCGATGACAGATGTGAGATTGTTAATTAATGGTTCAACTTAAGGTGGCAAGTTGAATACACATCTGGGTGGACTGAGGCACCTGGAGTACCCAGTGTTGCATGTATTTTTGGAGATCCCGGGGTTCCGTGTGATTTTCCTATGGACCGCCACCCAGGCTCAAAGGGATCATAAGATTATTCATGCTAGAAACTTCTGTGTGCAGCCACAAGCTATTATGGGCTCTAGCATAGTTGAGTAAGTTGCGTGAAGCTCTTGAAGAGGTGGATCAACATGTAGTGGGTTGTAGGTTTGGTATGGTCTTCCCGGAGTAGAGAGTTAATGTTTCTGAAAGACTGTGTCTCGGTCATCCGTTTCTCAAACATCATGTAGTGCAAGAAATTCAACGGAGGCGATCGAGTCTTGTGGGTAAAAGTGCGCAAACCTCTACAGAGTGTACAAAATAATCATGATTAGCCGTGTCCCCGATTATGGACAAATCTTGAGTATCTGGTACTTGGATTATCATATTGATCTCATCACGTTACTTAAATAATTTGTTGGGTTATTAATGTTAATTTGGGATTGAGTTGGAGGAACCTTCTCAATATTTTTCAACCAACTTTGTAGTTACATAAAATATATTCCTTTGCAGTAGGGAAAAATTGGCTTTTTGCAAAAACATTATAAACATAGAGCTTTTCCACCATCCAAATATGCATGTAGTGATAGCCTTTATTCATCATTATCCTTTGGTGTGAATTTGCCAGTATATTCAATGTACTGACCCTTTGTGGCTGCAATGTCTCATGTTGCAGGATTCTTACGACGAGTAAGTGATACGTTAGGGTTACGATTTCTACACTCAACTTTGCCGTTGGTGTTGATGGGAATCCACAACCTTTTTGTTACTTCCGCTATATGGATTGAGGTAATAGTGTTTATGATACTTTATACATGTGATTTACCTCTGTTATAAATCCTCGAGTACTGTGTGTGTCAGCATACCGATCCAGGGATGACACTTAAGCACAGAGACTTGAACGTCTGAGGTCGGGTCGCTACACAAATAGTATTAAAATAAATAATGCTTGTGTTATTTAGTTTGTCATGATCAAAATGGTTAGTTAACAGAAATGAATGCTTGAACTAGTGAGATATAGCTTGAGTAGTTGAACTAAGTGAGTTTGTCATGACTATGGTAATATGAGCATCGGTATTATTTTCCTTATATGCATGATGAGTATCGTATGATAAATGCCAACTAAAAAGTGATTAATCTAGATGACCAGTAAGTAAGGACCAGAAATGTTGAAAGATGAGTTTGCGCAAGTAGAACTTTGAATGGGGTTGATCTATTATTCCTAAGTGATACGTGATGCATGATATATGGTTGCATAAGCATGGCATATAGTGACTCGAGCATTTTATTTCAAGTTAAACCTGATGATAATTGAACTTGATCACAAAGTTGGTCAGGTGATGGTGCCACTGAATCGGGCTGACAAGTGCAACCACATTTGCCTTGGTATGGGAAGGCCGTTAGTCATCCTGTTGTTTTATAACCCACAAGTATAGGGGATCGCAACAGCTTTCGAGGGTAGAGTATTCAACCCAAATTTATTGATTCGGCACAAGGGGAGCCAAAGAATATTCTCAAGTATTAGCAGCTGAGTTGTCAATTCAACCACACCTGGAAACTTAGTATCTGCACCAAAGTGTTTAGTAGCAAAGTAATATGATAGTGGTGGTAGCGGAAACAAAAGTAAAGACAGCAAAAGTAATGTTTTTGGTATTTTGTAGTAATTGTAACAGTAGCAGTGGAAAAGTAAATAAGCGTAAAACAGTATATGGAAAACTCATAGGCACCGAATCAGTGATGGATAATTATGTCGGATGCGGTTCATCATGTAACAGTCATAACATAGGGTGACACAGAATTAGCTCCTATCCATGAATGTAATGTAGGCATGTATTCCGTATATAGTCATACGTGCTTATGGAAAAGAACTTGCATGACATCTTTTGTCCTATCCTCCCGTGCCAGCGGGGTCCTATTGGAAACTTAGGGATATTAAGGCCTCCTTTTAATAGAGAACAAGAACAAAGCATTAGCACATAGTGAATACATGAACTCCTCAAACTATGGTCATCACCGGGAGTGGTCCCGATTATTGTCACTTCGGGGTTACCAGATTATAACACATAGTAGGTGACTATAGACTTGCAAGATAGGATCAAGAACTCACATATATTCATGAAAACATAATAGGTTCAGATCTGAAATCATGGCACTCGGGCCCTAGTGACAAGCATTAAGCATAGCAAAGTCATAGCAACATCAATCTCAGAACATAATGGATACTAGGGATCAAACCCTAACAAAACTAACTCGATTACATGATAAATCTCATCCAACCCATCGCCGTCCAGCAAGCCTACGATGGAACTACTCACGCACGGCGGTGAGCATCATGAAATTGGTGATGGAGGATGGTTGATGATGATGACGACGACGAATCCCCCTCTCCGGAGCCCCGAACGGACTCCAGATCAGCCCTCCCGAGAGGTTTTAGGGCTTGCCGGCTGCTCCGTATCGTAAAACGTGATGATTTCTTCCCTCTGATTTTTTTTCTCTTCGAAAGCAAATATATAGAGTTGGAGTTGGCATCAAAGGGTTTCCAGGGGGCCCGCGAGGTAGGGGGCGCGCCCTAGGGGGGGCGTCCCCCACCCTCATGAGAAGGGTGTGGACCCTCTGGTCTTCATATTTGGCGAGGATTTCTTTTATTTTTTCTAAGACCTCCCGTGGAGTTTCAGGTCATTCCGAGAATATTTGTTTTCTGCACATAAAACAACACCATGGTAATTCTGCTGAAAACAACGTCACTCCGGGTTAGTTCCATTCAAATCATACAAGATAGAGTCCACAACAAGGGCAAAAGTGTTTGGACAAGTAGATACGACAGAGACGAATCAACTCCCCCAAGCTTAAACCCTTGCTTGTCCTCAAGCAATTCAGTTGACAAACTGAAAGAAAGAAAGAAAAACTTTTATAAACTCTGTTTGCTCTTGTTGGTGTAACTATGTCAAGCCAGCATTCAAGTTTTCAGCAAAGATCATAACTAACCACATTTGCAATAATTCTCAGGTCTCACAATTACTCATATCAATAGCATAATCAACTAGCAAGTCATAATAATAAATCTCGGATGTCAACACTTTCTCAAAACAATCATAATAAGATATAACAAGATGGTATCTCGCTAGCCCTTTCTGAGACTGCAAAACATAAATGCAGAGCACCTTTAAAGATCAAGGACTGACTAGACATTGTAATTCATGGTAAAAGAGATCCAATCATAGTCACACCCAATATAAATTAACAGTGATGAATGCAAATGACGACTGTGCTCTCCAGCTATTGCTTTTTAATAAGAGGGTGATGACTCAACATAAAAGTAAATGGATAGGCCCTTCGCAGAGGGAAGCAGGGATTTGTAGAGGTGCCACAGCTCAGTTTTAAAATAGAGATAAATTGTATTTTGAGCGGTATACTTTCATTGTCAACGTGACAACTAAGTGATGGCGATATCTTCCATGCTAAACACATTATAGGCGGTTCCCAAACAGAATGGTAAAGTTTATACTCCCCCTCCACCAACAAACATCAATCCATGGGTTGCTCGAAACAACGAGTGCCTCCAACATACATCAGGTCCCAGGGGGAGTTTTGTTTGCAATTAATTTTGATTTAGTTTGCATAAAGCATGGGACTAGGCATCCCGGTGACCAGCCATTTTCTCGTGAGTGAGGGGCGGAGTCCACTCCTCTTGAGAATAACCCGCCTAACACGGAAGATAAGGACAACCTTGGTTGATACATGAGCTATTCGAGCATACAAAACAGAATGTTTATTTGAAGGTTTAGAGTTGACACATACAAATTTACTTGGAACGGCAGGTAGATACCGCATATCGGAAGGTATTGTGGACTCATCTGGAATAACTTTGGGGTTTAAGGGATTGGATGCACAAGCAGTATTCCCGCTTAGTACAAGTGAAGGCTAGCAAAAGACTGGGAAGCGACCAACTAGAGAGCGACAACAGCCATGTTCATGCATTAAAATTAATAAACATTGGATGCAAGCATCAGTAGGATATAATCCACCATGAACATAAATATCGTGAAGGCTATGTTGATTTTGTTTCAACTACATGTGTGAACATGTGCCAAGTCAAGTCACTTAAATCATTCAAAGGAGGATACCACCCCATCATACCACATCATAATCATCTCAATAGCATGTTGGCACACAAGGTAAACTATTATAACTCATAGCTAATCAAGCATGGCACAACAAACTACGATCTCTAATTGTCATTGCAAACATGTTTATTCATAATAAGCTGAATCAAGAACGAGGGACTCATCATATTTACAAAAACAAAATAGGTCGATTTCATACCAGCTTTTCTCATCTCAGTCAGCCCATCATATATCATCATAATTGCCTTTCACTTGCACGACCGAACGGTGTGAATAATAATAAGAGTGTACGTGCATTCAACTAAGCTGGAATCTGCGAGAATTTAATAAACAGGAGAAGACAAGGCAATATGGGCTCTGGGTTAAATCAACAATAATGCATATAAGAGCCACTTCAACAATTTAATTATGGTCTTCTCCTACTGACCCCCAAAAGAAAAGAAAAGAAATAAAACAATTTACACGGGAAAGCTCCCAACAAGCAAAAGAAGAACGGGAAATATTTTTGGGTTTTCTTTTTAATTATTACTACTACAGCAGAAAAATAAACTACTACTAATTTTTTTTGTTTTTTTCTTAAGGTTTAACAAACACACAAGAAGAAAGCAGGAAAAAGAAAATAAAGTAGCATGGATATTACAGTGAAAAAGTATGAGCACCGACATCTAGCAATGAGTGTGTGTGAGCATAAATGTAATGTCGGTGAGAAATATGTACTCCCCCAAGCTTAGGCTTTTGGCCTAAGTTAGTCTATGGCCACGGCTGGCCTGGCGGATATCCATAATAATAGTTGTTGGGGTCGTACTGTGATGAGGAGGAATAATTGGGATCATACTGTGATGAAGAAGAAGACTCTGACTGCCACTGGCTGACGGTCATCTCTGGATCCCAAGAATAAACATATTGTCATGGAGGCTCATCTTGTGGTTCCTGTTCCGGGGCTGGTGCAGGATTCTTGTAAGCTTGGACGGCAGCCTACGTAATGAGGTAGGGTCCTACAAAATTAAACAAAGAAGGAGCAGGCATGACTTAGGGTGATGTTTGTTAAAGAACAATTGATACTTAAGCTCTCCTACCCTATTCTTAACAATAAAATCATGTGCCACCATACTTTTATGATCTAGATAAACATGAGGCAGCACCTTTTCTTCCTTCTCAGCATGCCTAATAGGTATGTTAAAATGTGCAGCTAGGCGTGTGGCATAGACGCCTCCAAAGATGGGACCCTTACTATAGTTCATACTTAACCGTCTAGCAATAATACCGCCCATACTAAAAGTGTTTTCACTGTATAAACCATGGTGCAGAATAATTATATCAGGGATGCTAAGGTTTCCATAGTTTCCGCTCCCAATTAAACAACGACTAGCAAATAATGCAAAGTAACGTAAAACAGGAAAATGTATGCTAGTGATTCGTGCATCGGAAACCTTCCTAGTTTCTCCAACAGTGATAGTATCAATAAACCCAGCCACATCATCACGATGTGGTTCTGTCTTGCCCTCGAAAGGGACTAAACAAATCTGACAGAAATCATAAAGTGACATCTCCTTATGCTCATCATATAAATGAAACTCCACCGTAGGTGGTGAGTTCCTAGAATGAAAATGAAAGTTTTGCACAAAAGTATTTGTGAGTAAGAGATACTGATCGCATTGGTCGTGGAGGAAAGCGGTGAGGCCTGCATTGTGAGCCAATTCATGAAAATCTTCATAGATACCGGCCGCTCTCAAGAAATCTTCAGAAGGCCATTCACACACCCGAATCTTCGCGGTGCGTGGCAAATTATACTTAGGCTTCGGTGCCTTTTCCATCGAGCTTTGGCTCGATGAGCCCCTCAAAAATCTCCTCATTATTTTTTGAAATAATCTGAAATTCTTAGTAACTTCAAAATAAAAGTAACCAAACTCAATAAAACTGATAGCAACTACTCCTACAAGTGCCTTGAGCCTATATCAAGCATTAGAACTACTTGGAACCATATAAATTTGACATGCAAGCTCAAGAACATGGTCACCTATGCAACACAAATTTGCAAAGAATAAAGCACTAGAACAAAAACTAACTGGACCAATGGAGGAGTCACATACCAAGGAACAATCTCCCCAAGCAGTTTTGCAAGAGGTGCTTTGAGCAAGGAGATCGAAAATCACAGCAAAAGTGGCTGGAACTCGTGCTTGAGTTGGTTTTTCGGGTTTGTGTGAGACAGGGGAAGAAGATGGGTGCTAGGATAAGTGGAGGAGGGCCACCGTGGGCCCACGAGGCAGGGGGCGCGCCCTACACGGGGGGTGCCTACCACCCTCGTGGCCAGGTGGCAGCTCCTCCCGCGGTAATTTTTGCACAGTAATTCCTCAAATATTCCTGAAAAAATCATATTAAATTGGCATGGCATTCTGAGGACTTTTATTTTCGGTATATTTTTATATTGCACGGATAAGCCTGGAAACAGACTGAAAATACTATTTTTACTTTATTTAATATAAATAACAGAAAGTATAGAGAGGGTACAGAAGTTTGTGCTTCTAGTTTCATCCATCTCATGCTCATCAAAAAGAATCCACTAACAAGGTTGATCAAGTCTTGTTAACAAACTCATCCCGATAATCATGAAACCGGAGAAATTTCGAATAACACTAAGTTACCTCAACGGGGATATGCACATCCCCTATAATAAGTATATCATATTTCTTCTTGACAGTAGGAAGAGGAAATTCAAAACCTCCAAATATAATCGATGGAATTTTTCCAATAGAGTTGATATTATGAACTTGAGGTTGTTTCCTCGGGAAGTGTACCGTATGCTCATTACAATTAACATGAAAAGTGACATTGCCTTTGTTGCAATCAATAACAGCCCCTGCAGTATTAAGAAAAGGTGTTCCAAGAATAATAGACATACTATCATCCTCGGGAATGTCAAGTATAACAAAGTCCGTTAAAATAGTAACATTCACAACCACAACAAGCACATTCTCACAAATACCGACAGGTATAGCAGTTGATTTATCAGCCATTTGCAAAGATATTTCGGTAGGTGTCAACTTATTCAAGTCAAGTCTACGATATAAAGAAAGAGGCATAACACTAACACCGGCTCCAAGATCACATAAAGCAGTTTTAATATAATTTCTTTTAATGGAGCAAGGTATAGTAGGTACTCCGGGATCTCCAAGTTTCTTTCTTTTATTAGTAATGATATGCTTCATATACTTAGCATAAGGATTTGTTTTGAGCACATCAGTTAATCGCATACGCAAAAAGATAGGCCTAATCATTTCAGCAAAGCGCTCAAAATCCTCATCATCCTTTTTCTTGGATGGTTTTGGAGGAAAAGGCATGGGTTTCTGAACCCAAGGTTCCCTTTCTTTACCAAGTTTCCTAGCAACAAAGTCTCTTTTATCATAACATTGTTTCTTTGATTGTGGGTTATCAAGATCAACAACAGGTTCATTTCTACATCATTGTCATTACTAGGTTGAGCATCATCATGAACATCATTATTAATATTTTCACTAGGTTCATGTTCATTACCAGATTGTGTTTCAGCATCAGACATAGAGATATCATTTGGATTATCAGGTGGTTCAGCAATAGGTTCACTAGAAGTTTGCACAGTTCTATCATTTTTCTTCTTCTTCTTTTTAGAAGAACTAGGAACATCAATATTATTTCTCTGAGAATCTTGCTCGATTCTCTTAGGTGGCCTTCATGATACAAAGGTTCCTGAGTCATTCTACCAGTTCTAGTAGCCACTCTAACAGCATAATCATTTTTCTTACTATTCATTTCATCAAGCATTTCTTTTTAATCCTTAAGTACTTGTTCTACTTGAGTGGTAACCATAGAAGCATGTTTGCTAACAAGTTTAAGTTCACCTTTAATATCAGCCATATAATCACCCAAGCGTCTAATCATATAAGCATTTTCTTTTAATTGTCTACCAAAATAAGCATTGAAGTCGTCTTGCTTAAACATAAAGTTATCAAACTCATCCAAGCACTGACTAGCAATTTTAGTAGGAGGAACTTTAGCTTTATCATATCTATAGAGAGAATTTACCTTTACTACCTGTGTCGGGATATCGGTATCAGGAGGTTCTTCAATAAATAAAGAATTGAGATCATATGTTTCTTCAACAAGCGGTATATTAAGACCATGTATTTCTTCAATAGGAGGTAAATTCTTAACGTCTTCATCTTTAATACCTTTTTCTTTCATAGATTTCTTTGACTCTTGCATATCTTCGGGACTGAGAAATAGAACACCCCTCTTCTTTGGAGTTGGTTTAAGAATAGGCTCAGTAATTGGGGCAGGAGTTGGCTCAGGAGCTGGCTCAGGAGGTGCCCAATTATTTTCATTTGTCAACATATTATTCAATAAAATTTCAGCTTCATTCGGTGTTCTTTCCCTAAAAAGAGAACCATCACAACTATCCAGGTAATCTCTGGAAGCATCGGTTAGTCCATTATAAAAAATATCAAGTATTTTGGATTTCTTAAGAGGATGATCAGGCAAAGCATTAAGTAACTTGAGAAGCCTCCCCCAAGCTTGTGGAGACTCTCTTCTTTAATTAGCACAAAGTTGTATATTTCCCTCAAAGCAGCTTGTCTCTTATGAGCAGGGAAATATTTAGCAGAGAAGTAATAAATCATATCCTAGGGACTACGCACACAACCAGGATCAAGAGATTTAAACCATATCTTAGCATCACCCTTTAATGAGAACGGAAATATTTTGAGTATATAGAAGTAAAGCGATCTCTCATCATTAGTGAACAGGGCATCTATATCATTTAACTTAGTAAGATGTGCCACAACAGTTTCAGATTCATAGCCACAAAACGGATCAGATTCAACCAGAGTAATTATATCAGGATCAACAGAGAATTCATAATCCTTATCAGGAACACAAATAGGTGAAGTAGCAAAAGCAGGGTCGGGTTTCATTTTATCTCTAAGTGATTCTTTGTTCCATTTAATTAATAACCTCTTAACCTCATATCTATCTTTGCAAGCTAAAATAGCGACAGAAGATTCCATATCAAAAAGATAGCCCTCAGGAATAACAGGCATATTTTCATCATCACTATCATCACCGTATTCAGATTCAATAATTTCTTTTTCTCCAGCCCTAGCAATTTGTTCATCAAGAAATTCACCAAGGGGCACAGTAGTATCAGGCATAGAAGCAGTTTCATCATAAGTATCATGCAT
This sequence comes from Triticum aestivum, assembly GCF_018294505.1. Lineage (NCBI taxonomy): Eukaryota > Viridiplantae > Streptophyta > Magnoliopsida > Poales > Poaceae > Triticum > Triticum aestivum. Next base: position 162,044,018 of record NC_057809.1, on the reverse strand, counting down.
AGAAGAAGTGGCATCATCAATAACATGCGAATATCGGAACGAATAGCGGAAGCAGGTGTAGGTGTCGCTAACTTACTCATAACAGAAGGTGAATCAAGTGCAGAGCTAGATGGCAGTTCCTTACCTCCCCTCATAGTTGAGGGATAGATCTTCGTTTTTGGATCTCTCAAGTTCTTCATAGTGTCCAGCAAATATAAATCCCAAGTGACTCAAAGAATAGAGCTATGCTCCCCGGCAACGGCGCTAGAAATTAGTCTTGATAACCCACAAGTATAGGGGATCGCAACAGCTTTCGAGCGTAGAGTATTCAACCCAAATTTATTGATTCGACACAAGGGGAGACAAAGAATATTCTCAAGTATTAGCAACTGAGTTGTCAATTCAACCACACCTGGAAACTTAGTTTCTGCAACAAAGTGTTTAGTAGCAAAGTAATATGATAGTGGTGTTAGCGGCAACAAAAGTAAAGACAACAAAAGTAATGTTTTTCGTATTTTGTAGTGATTGTAACAGTAGCAGAGGAAAAGTAAATAAGCGTAAACCAGTATATGGAAAACTCGTAGGCACCGGATCAGTGATGGATAATTATGCCGGATGCGGTTCATCATGTAATAGTCATAACATAGGGTGACACAGAACTAGCTCCAATTCATCAATGTAATGTAGGCATGTATTCCGTATATAGTCATACGTGCTTATGGAAAAGAACTTGCATGACATCTTTTGTCCTACCCTCCCATGGCAGCGGGGTCCTATTGGAAACTTAGGGATATTAAGGCCTCCTTTTAATAGAGAACCGGAATAAAGCATTATCACATAGTGAATACATGAACTCCTCAAACTATGGTCATCACCGGGAGTGGTCCTGATCATTATCACTTCGGGGTTGCCGGATCATAACACATAGTAGGTGACTATAGACTTGCAAGATAGGATCAAGAACTCACATATATTCATGAAAACATAATAGGTTCAGATCTGAAATCATGGCACTCGGGCCCTAGTGACAAGCATTAAGCATAGCAAAGTCATAGCAACATCAATCTCAGAACATAATGGATACTAGGGATCAAACCCTAACAAAACTAACTCTATTACATGATAAATCTCATCCAACCCATCACCGTCCAGCAAGCCTACGATGGAATTACTCATGCACGGCGGTGAGCATCATGAAATTGGTGATGGAGGATGGTTGATGATGATGATGGCGACGAATCCCCCTCTCCGGAGCCCGGAACGGACTCCAGATCAGCCCTCCCGAGAGGTTTTAGGGCTTGGCGGCGGCTCCGTATCGTAAAACATGATGATTTCTTCTCTCTGATTTTTTTCTCTCCGAAAGCAAATACATAGAGTTGGAGTTGGCGTCGGAGGGTTTCCAAGGGGCCCACAAGGTAGGGGGCCCGCCCTAGGGGGGCACCCTCGTGAGAAGGGTGTGGGCCCCCTGGTCTTCATCTTTGGCGAGGATTTTTTATTGTTTTTTCTAAGATGTTTCATGGAGTTTCAGGTCATTCCTAGAATATTTGTTTTCTGCACATAAAACAACACCATGGCAATTCTGCTGAAAACGGCGTCAGTCCGGGTTAGTTCCATTCAAATCATACAAGTTAGCGTCCAAAACATGGTCAAAAGTGTTTGGAAAAGTAGATACGATGGAGACGTATCATTGTCATGCCTTTTGTTAGTGCCTCCAACAAGGGAAGGTTATGGGCGTGCGTTACCATGGCCAAGTAAGCAGACATAACCTTGTTGACCTGTTGTTGTTACAGTACCTTGTCCCCATTTGGGACTGTCTATTTGCCACGACGGTGGTTGTTTTGCCTCTGGTAGGTTCGGTCACCCAGGACTAAGCCCAGTGGGGAGTTGGTAGGAGTGGTCGTAAGAGTGTCATGGCAATGGGAGAGTTCTGTCGGAATGCCATTGGTCCACCCAAATGGGAGTGCGAGACCATGGGTTCTATGGTGTGGGTAAAGTACGCTAGCTCTGCAGAGTGTAGTAATCAATCGATAGCCGCGCCAGTGGATAAGGGCCCAGTTCGTAAGTAAGTCACACCATGGATCAACTTTCATAAATAAATCCTGCACACTAAGTTATTTATGCACATGTTGGATCATGTTGATGTCAGTGAGACTAACTGTTGTGGTATCACTTGTGATCCGGGAGTGATCACCATTTGGTTACAAGGTAACTAGTTGAACCAAGTGTGGTTCTGTTCATGATTCATCGTGAGCACTGTTCGGTTGTGAGGCAACATGTTGGTAAGAGAGTCCGAGTGAGTTGATGCACAAGTTTGGTTTCACTTCATGAGTAGCAGCATGTAGTTTGCATTTAACTTAATTAAATATCATGATATTGTTTGTCATTATGGTTCTATTTGCTGTGAGCTAGCAAGTACATTCAATGCACTGACCTGGCGTGTTATGCCATGTTTCAGGAAAGTCTAACAGGATCGGAGTGCTGCCCTGTCTAGAGCATTTCCACATCGGTGTCCCTATGCTATGGAGTACCGCTACGTCGTTATTCCGCTGTCGTGTAGATGTCGTGCTCGAGGCCCCTTTTATGTTCACTAAATAATGTATGTATTGTGCAGCCGCACTGAGTGTGCTGCTTGGCCTCACAACTTGATGTAATGTCTCACTATGCTTCCACTAGTTTCAATAAAGCGGTGATTTCTGTACCAAGATGTTGTGTGTTGCCAGAAGGCATGATCTCTGGGTTGGCAATGCAAGGTAAACCAGTCGATCTAGGCTGGGGTGCCACAACGCTTGGTATCAGAGCCGCACCAACTGTAGGACACGCTAGACCCCGACACACGAAGTAAATGTTAGTTAGTTGCTAATTGAGTGTCGTTAGTATTTGCATCTGGATGCTGCATTGCATGCATTAGACTTATTGTTATTTCTAACCGGTTAATCGTTGTGAGTGTAGATGGCTCCGGTGCTGTATCCATGCCAGTTGCAGCTGATGCCCTACACTTCTCCGCATCTCCTTCGTAGCATGTGGCGTCGACTGTACCCTCACGGTGACGACCCAGCATATCGGGTGTATTAGGAGCATCTAGCCAGCTCCGTGTATGAGTATCACGCCCTGGTTACTCTACGCACTAGTTCGTCAGCGGGTTCTTACACTCATTCCTCTCAGAGCGGTTATGCATACACCGCCGCTCAGGCCGTCCAGTATGCTGCATTCGAGATTCTTATTGAGTTACGCTATGCTGAGGCTCGGATGCAGAACCACCCAGGTTTTCGCTTCTACCCATCTTTGCATGATGATGGTCGTGTTCGCTTTCATTCCATTGATCTGGCATCTGGTAGTGACACTAGCCACCTTTCTCGATATATCACTGCTAGTTATCTTCTGATTCATGAGTTGGCTCGAGAGCTGAATCGTGCTCGTTCTACTTTAGCCGCCACTAGATCCTACCCTACTCCACCTCTGATGGGATTTACTCCTTATATTGTGCCTAGTTCTAGCTCGCCTATTTCTCCGGTTACTCCCCCGAGTAGCTCGGGCACCTCGATAGTGAACCCACACAGTGCTCCTGCTGAGTGAGCGTCTCTTCTTGCTACCCCCGCAGCTCCCATGATCCCTTCTCATCCCGCGCCTACCCCTGAGGGAGAGCCCTCGAGGCAGCATTGTCGTGTTACCTTTAACCCAGAGGTCTCGGTTGGTGTCGTCAGTTCAGGATCTGGGTCTGACTCACGAGAGGATCCGACAACACCGGCGGAGTCCTAGAGCGTCTGAGTATCCGCAGTGGGCATGTGATGTACGGATGTAGTTGTATGAGCCATGGTCTATCGTTGCATGTATGCAAGTAGTCGCACCAGTCATGATGTCTATCTTTCATGTATGAGTCTATGTATAATTATGTTGGAAATTATTATTCCATCCTTGTGTTTCTTGGTTCGTTCGTTTCGCTCTTTCGTGTTTGTCACTGTCTTTTCTTCCCACGTTTGGATGTTGCTCATCGCGGTTTCTCTTATTGGAAAAAATAAATAGTAGGATGAGGCAGGGAGGCAGTAGCATGCAGCTAGCTTGTGAGGATGTCCCTGTTCGTTGCTCAGCAAGACAGGCCGGAAACTCCCCCGAGCCGTATCCACAGCCACCACCTCCACCGCCAAACCCACCCTCCACTGAAAAAATTATGCGCATGTTTGAGGAAAGAAGGAACAGTGATCTGATTGAGCTGTTAAAAAGTGTGCAAGCTATGGCTGGGCAGAATGGGAATCAAAATGGCCATCACTTCAAGTTGTCGGATTTTCAAAGGACTAAGCTTCCCAGTTTCAGTCAAGTGGTTGACCCTATGCAAGCAGACGATTGGTTACGAACCATTGAGAAGAAACTTGAAATTTCTCGCATTGAAGAAGCTGACAAGGTTCCGTTCGCTACCCACTGTCTTGAAGGAGCCTCTGCTATATGGTGGGATAATGCTAAAGCTCTGTGGCCTGCGGGAGAAGAAATTACGTGGACTAATTTCAAGGACCAATTTCTCATGTATCATATTCCAGCTGGTATCACGAAGGTTAAGCAATGCGAATTTCTTGGTCTCACTCAAGGAAGTCTGTCAGTATGTGAATATTTGCACAAGTTTAACCATCTAGCCCGTTATTCCCTTTATGATGTGGCCATGGAAGAAAGGAAGATTGACAGGTTCCTTGGAGGATTAAATCAACACCTTAGGAGTGCTCCCTGCATGCTCGGTTTTCCAGATTTTCAGTCTCTGCTAAACAAGGCCCTCATCGTAGAAAGAGAGTACAAGCCTGTGCAAGACAACCGACCCGCAAACAATGACCAAAAGCGTAAATTTGAGCCGAAGAAGGATGGACAACCCATACAGAAGGCCGTACCTGGCAACAGACTGAAGTGGAGTACAAACCCAATTGGCAGCAGAATGTGAACAAGACCACTACTCAAGTCAAGAATGTCATGACCAGTCCAGTACACGAGGAGCGTCAACGCAATAACGCCTGCTTTAATTGTGGATAGACCGGACATTATGCCAGGCAGTGTCCCAAGAATTCAAATACCCCATTTCGACCACAAGTCAATCACATGGGGTGATATCATACCCAGAAGATCGTCCAAGGGCAAGTTCATCACCTCTCCACAGACGAGGCTCAGGAAAACCCTGAAGTCGTCATTGGTATGTTTTCTGTTAATAGCATACCTGCAATAATTTTATTCGACTCTGGGGCTTCCCACTCTTTTGTTTCTCAGACTTTCGTTGCCCGAAACAAATTTCCTTGCTCGCTTTTGGGAAAAAATATGCTGGTTCAGTTCCCAGGATCTATGCTCAGAAGCAAGTTGGTCTGCCGGAATTTGGAAATTGATATTAAGGGGGTCCGCTTTCCAACTGCTTTGATAGTCATCAAGTCAGCCAAGTTGGATGTTATTTTGGGAATGAACTGGTTGACGCAATATCAAGTATGCATAAAATGTGCGACCCGAGAAGTTACCCTGACAAATCAGGAAGGGTGAGCCATAAAATTTTATGCCCGCAAAGGTATACCCAAAAGGGAGATGGTCTTCATTGCAGTAGCCGAAGAATTGGATCCGATTCATGTGGTCAGTGAATTTCCCGATGTATTCCCTGAGGAATTACCCAGAATGCCCCCAGACAGAGAGCTTGAGTTTGCAATTGCTCTTGTACCTGGGTCTGCACCATTGTACAAAAAGTATTATCAAATGCCTTCCTCCAAACTCGTGGAATTAAAGAAGTAGTTGGATGAGATGCTGAAGAAAGGATATATGGATATATCTGCCCAAGCTCGTCTCCATGGGGAGAACCTGCAATATTTGTAGACAAGAAAGACGGTAGTCTCAGAATGTGCATTGACTACCGTCAGTTGAACGATGTCACAATCAAGAACAAATACCCGCTACCAAGGATTGATGACTTGTTCGATCAGCTTAGTGGTGCAAAAGTATTTTCCAAGATTGATTTAAGGACCGGATATCATCAACTGAATATCAAGAAGGAAGATATTCCTAAGACCGCATTCACTACCCGTTACCGTCTCTATGAATATATGGTGATGTCCTTCAGGCTCACAAATGCCACCGCCTTTTTCATACATATGATAAATAAGGTGTTCATGGAATTCTTGGATAAGTTTGGGGTGGTTTTCATCGATGATATTCTCATATACTCTACAAGTGACGAAGAACACACGGAACACCTCCGAGCAATCTTACAGAGACTCCGTGACCATCAGCTGTATGAAAAATTCAGCAAGTGTGATTTTTGGCTCAAACAAGTTGGATTTCTGGGGCATGTTCTTTCAGCAGAAGGTATCGCAGTGGATCCCAGCAAAGTGAAAGATGTGCTTGATTGGGCAGCACCCACGACGATATCCGAAGTCCGGAGTTTTCTTGGATTAGCCAGGTATTACCATTGGTTCATCGATGGATTCTCCAAAATTGCCAAGCTAATGACAGAACACCTCAAGAAAGACAAGAAGTTTGAATGGACTTAGGATTGCGAGCAGATCTTTAACGAGCTAAAAACCAGATTGACATCAGCAGCAATACTGACTCTCCCAGACATTTACCGTAGCTTTGATGTGTATTGCGACACATCCAAAAAGGGCATTGGGTGCATACTTATGCAAGACGGCAAGGTGGTAGCTTACGCATCTCGCCAGCTACAACCTCATGAAGGAAACTATCCTACACATGATTTGCAACTGGCCACTGTTGTGCACTCTCTAAAGATTTGGAGACATTACCTCATTGGAAAGAGATGTCAAATATTTACTGGCCACAAGAGTCTCAAATATATATTCACCTAGCCAGACTTAAACCTTCGACAACGAAGATGGCTCGAGTTGGTCAAAGACTATGATATGGGAAAACATTACCATCCGGAAAAAGCCAACATGGTTGCTGATGCCCTTAGTCGCAAGCCTGCCAACTTAAATGCCATAATGGAGTCTTTGCCTCCAGAACTCCAGCAAGAGATTGCTCAGCTCAACTTGGTAATTATAAATGCCGGTCTTGCGAATATTTTGGAAGTAACTCCTACTCTAGAAGAGGAGATTCACATAGCACTGGCCGATGACAAGATTCTGAAAGTATATGTCAAACGTCTGCACGAGGCAAGACTCAGGATTTCTCAAGGGACGCACTAGGTACACTCAGGTTCCGAGGAAGGATATGCGTACCTGAGCAAGTAGATTTGAGGAAGGAAATTTTGGCAGAAACACATGAATCCTCATATTCAATACACCCAGGCGGCACTAAAATGTACGAAGACCTTCGACAGATATTTTGGTGGGATGGAATGAAAAGGGACATTGCATATTTTGTCGCTTGTTCTGACATCTGCAACAAAGTAAAGGCGGAACACCAAAAACCCGTCGGACTTCTCCATCCTCTACCCGTCTCGCAATGGAAATGGGACGATGTCTGCATGGACTTTATCACAGGTCTACCCAGGACTCACCGAGGCAATGATGCTATATGGGTCATAGTACTGGACACGCTGACTAAAGTGGCTCACTTTATTTCCATCTGCACCACCTTTCGCGCTGATCAACTTGCTCAATTATATGTATCCCGGATTGTCAGTTTGCATGGAGTGCCAAAAACAATCACTTCGGACCGAGGTTCATTGTTTACATCCGCATTCTGGTCCCGACTCCATAAAGCTTTGGGGACCCCTCTCAAATATAGCACCGCATATCATCCACTGGCAGATGGTCAGACTGAGTAGGTAAATCAAATCCTTGAAGATATGCTTCGAGCCTATGCCTTAGCCCATGGACCCAAATGGGAAGATCGTCTGCCATATGCGGAATTCTCATACAACAACAATTTTCAAACCTGTCTAAAAATGTCACCCTTTGAAGCTTTATACGGCCGTAAGTGCTGCACTCCATTAAATTGATCCCAAACCGGAGACAGCCATATCTTCGATACTGATCTGATATTAGAGGCAGAGAAACAAGTCAAGGAAATTCGAGATAGACTACAACTAGCTAAGTCACGACAGAAGAGTTATTGTGATGCCAAGCATCGGCAAGTCAGTTTTGAACCTGGTGAACATGTGTATCTCCGAGTTACACCCATGAAGGGAGTCAAGAGATTTCAGACCCGAGGCAAATTGGCACCAAGATATATTGGTCCGTTCCTGGTCATGACACGAGTTGTCATAGTTGCTTATCAGTTGGAATTGCCACTAGAATTGTCGAAAGTACACAACATGTTCCATGTATCACAACTGAGAAGGTGTATTTCACCACCCGAGAAGAGGACTGGTATGTTAGAAATTGAGCTTGCCAAATATTTAACTTATGGGAAGAGACCATGCAGAATCTTGGATGAGGCAGAAAGGGTCACACACAGCAAAGCGATAAAATTTTACAAGGTCCAGTGGGATCATCACACCGAAGAAGAAGCAACCTAGGAAAGAGAGGAATTTTTAAGGACAACCTACCAAAAATTGTTTTCCCAAGCAACCGAATCTCGAGGACGAGATTCATCTTATGTGGGGGAAGGGTTGTGACAGCCTGGATTTGCTTTATCTCTTTCTCCGGACTTTCATCTGCATTTGCTTTGGATTTGGAGTTTTGAATCAATTCAAATGGACATGAACACTTGGGCCTACCCTTGATTTTCACCCAAGTGACCCATCCACCTCCAACTCACCTTTCCTTCTCAGAAAAACTCCAACAAAAGCCCAAGGAATATTTTTCATAAAAGAAAAATATTCATTTTCTTCCCTGAAAATCACTTCAGAGAAGTATGCTCCAAATCGACCCCTAGATTTCTTGCTCCAAAAATCCTGAATAAATTCACAAATATTCTTTGAACCGTAGGGTACCTTCTAGAGAAAAAAATATTGCATAACTTTTTGTAATATTTTTGCTACAGAAAATCATTTATGTTCTGGACAGAATGATCACTTTGCACAGCAAGTATATTTTTGCTTGATCTTTTGGGGCTGATATTTTCTGAGCTTGATTACCCTCCTATGAGATTGCTAAACCCCAAAAGGTAGCCTTTAGTTCTCACTAAATTTTTCTCAGTGAAGCTCACAAGTTTCTATCGAGAAACTTGCCAGGAAGAAAGCCACTCCCACAGTTCACCTGTGACCTAGCCAACCGTGCAAAACAACCAAAACCACTAAGGACTAACTGCCAGACATGGTGTTTGCGTTTAGCTCAGCCTGATGCCAAGGTTCACGCGGTGACCACGAGCATCCAAGGGGGTTGGCATGCGGTCGACGCGCTCTGCGGTGCGCCAACGTCTCTGTTTCACGCGTGCTCGCTGCCCCGGCCGCCGCAACTTGCCAAAGTGTTGCTCCATCCTCGTTTGCACCTCCATAACTCCACCCTGGCGCTAGGCAACGCTGGAGCTCGCCACAGCGAGCACGGGCACGGCCCGGCCAAGGCAATAGTGCGCCCGTGCCCCTATGCTCGTCGCATTCGTGCTCCTGTGCTTGTCACAGCTCGTCTACAGCCCCCGCATGATCTCCGGCGTCTTCTCCCCCTCTCACTGACGCAATTCGTCGCCGGGCGACACTCCAGAGAGCTCCAGCGAGCTCCGGCGAGCTCTCGATCCCCGCCTCGGCCTCGCCTATAAACAGAGCTCCCCCGAGCTTGTTTCTCTCCACATACACACTCAACACACCTCCACACCACCGTAGGAAGCCGCAGCTCGACCGAGCAGGCCTCTGGCCGCCGTCCCCATCCCGAGCTCGCCGGCATTCCCGTCCTCTGCCCCTCCCTCTCCAGAGCCGCTCGAGCTCCACTAACCACTCCGGCGTGTTCGTGGTGGTTCACTGGTGCGTGTTGGTGCCATTGGAGCTACTGGACTAGCCCTGCTTCACCGAAACCACCATCTCTGACGAGCTCCGCCTGCTGCCGCCGCTGGAGAGCTCCATTTCGACCACATCCGGCCACCCCTAGCCACGCTATGGGTACGGGCAGGTGCGCCTCGATCCCCTCTACAACCCTATCCTCTTAGATCTCGTCGTCGGGCACTCCTTGCTGGGAAAAGCACCATTGCCTCACCGCCCGCCTCTACTTCTCTTCCCCTCCCCCTCCAACCTGACCGCTGGGGCCCGCTGTCAGCCACTCAAGCCGCGACCGAAGCGGTATTAGTGGTGGCGTCCAGGCGGTTTACGCCTTCGATGTCACCCCCTCTGGTTTTCTTTCAATTCAAATTTAGTTCAAATTGGACTAGAACTTTGACTAGATGTAACTTTTATTCTACAAGTCCAAATGAGTTGATTCTTTTTGCATTCTGTTCTTACTGGAAAATCCTAGCAGCACACCCAAGATGGGATTTTTCTTTGATGCCTAGAATTTCCGGTAATTTTCAGAAGTGTTCTTGATATTTCCCTTTTGTCATTTGATTTATTTTCAGAAGGTGAAGCTTGTCTTAAAGGCATTCAGGAGGAGTGTGAAGCTCCTCAGCACTAAGGCAAGCCATACAACATTCTCATGGTGTCTTTTCAATATCCATGATTTTATACTTGAATTTATATGATATTCCTTGCATATAGTATTAAAATAAATAATGCTTGTGTTATTTAGTTTGTCGTGATCAAAATGCTTAGTTAACAGAAATGAATGCTTGAACTAGTGAGATATAGCTTGAGTAGTTGAACTAAGTGAGTTTTTCATGACTATGGTAATATGAGCATCAGTATTATTTTCCTTATATGCATGACGCGTTTCGTATGATAAATGCCAACTAAAAAGTGATTAATCTAGATGACCAGTAAGTAAGGACCAGAAATGTTGAAAGATGAGTTTGTGCAAGTAGAACTTTGAATGAGGTTGATCCGTTGTTCCTAAGTGATATGTGATGCATGATATATGGTTGCATAAGCCTGACATATAGTGACTTGAGCATTTTATTTCAAGTTAAACCTGATGATAATTGAACTTGAACATAAAGTTGGTCGGGTCATGGTGCCACTGAATCGGGCTGACAAGTGCAACCACATTTGCCTTGGTATGGGAAGGCTGTTATTCGTCCTGTTGCCATGCCTTTTGTCGGTGCCTCCAACGAGGGAAGGTTATGGGCGTGCGTTACCGTGGCCCGGTAAGTAGACATAACCTTGTGGACCGGTTGTTGTTATGGTACCTTGTCCCTGTTTGGGACTGTCTATTTTCTACTACGGTGGTTCTTTTGCCTTTGGTAGGCTCGGTTACCCAGGACTAAGCCCAGTGGGGAGTTGGTTGGAGTGGCCGTAAGAGTGTCATGGCAATGGGAGAGTTCTATTGGAATGCCATTGGTCCACCCGAATGGGAGTGCGAGACCATGGGTTCTGTGGTGTGGGTAAAGTGTGCTACCTCTACAGAGTGTAATAATATATCGATAGCCGCACCCACGGATAAGGACCCAGTTCGTAAGTAAGTCACACCATGGATCAACTTTCATAAATAAATCTTGCACACTAAGTTATTTGCATTGCACTGGTTGGATGATGATGATGTCAGTGAGACTGACTGTTGTGGTATCACTTGTGATCCGAGAGTGATCACTGTTTGGTTACAAGGTAACCAGTTGAACCAAGTATGGTTCTGTTTGTGATTCGTCGTGAGCACTGTTTGGTTGCGAGGCAACCTGTTGGTAAGAGAGTCCGAGTGACTCGATGCACAGGTTTGGTTTCACTACATGAGTAGCATGTTGTTGTTTTCATTTGACTTGATTAAATGTCATGATATTGTTTGTCATTATGGTTCTGTTTGCTGTGAGCTTGCAAGTACACTCAATGTATTGACCTGACGTGTTATGCTAGATTTCAGGAAAGTCTAACTGGATCGGAGTGCTGCCGTGTCTAGATCGTGTCCACATCGGTGTCCTTGTGCTATGGAGTCCCACTACGTCGTTGTTTCGCTGCCGTGTAGATGTCGTGCTCGAGGCCCCTTTTATGTTCACTAAATAATGTACATATTGTTCAGTCGCACCGAGTGTGCCGCTTGGCCTTGCAACTTGATGTAATGTTACACTATGCTTCCGCTAGTTTCAATAAAGTGGTGATTTCTGTACCAAGATGTTGTGTGTTGCCAGAAGACATGATCTCTGGGTTGGCAATGCAAGGTAAATCGGCCGCTCTGAGCTGGGGTGCCACAATTATGTTCTGAGATTGATGTTGCTATGACTTTGCCATGCTTAATACTTGTCACTTTGGGCCCAGGTGCCATGATTTCAGATCTGAACCATTTATGTTATCATCATTATATCTATATTCTACGTCCGATCTTAGAAGTTATAGTCACCTACTACACGTTATGATCCGGTAACCCTGGAGTAACAATAGTCGGGACCACTCCTGGTGATGACCGTAGTTTGAGGAGTTCATGTATTTATCGTTTGTTAATGCTTTGTTCCGGTTCTCTGTTAAAAGGAGGCCTTAATATACCTTAGTTTCCAATTGGACCCTGCTGCCACGGGAGGGCAGGACAAAAGATGTCATGCAAGTTATTTCCATAAGCACGTATGACAATTTATGGAATACATGCCTACATTATATTTATGAACTGGAGCTAGTGCCGTATCGCCCTAGGTTATGATGGTAACATGATGAATATCATCCAAAAAATTGCCGATCCAATGCCTACAAATTTCTCTTATATTGTTCTTGCTAAGTTACTACTGCTATCGTTACTGTTGCACTTGCTACAAAACTACTGCTATCACTATTGCGGTTACTATTGTTGTCGCTACTATTATCAAAACTATCATATTACTTTCGTACTGATCACGTTGCTGCAGATAATTAATCTCCAGGTGTGGTGAATTGAGAACTCAGCTGCTAATACTTGCAAGTATTCTTTGGCTCCCCTTGTGTCGAGTCTATAAATTTGGGTTGAATACTCTACCCTCAAAAATTGTTGCGATCCCATATACTTGTGGGTTAATCATCCAGACCTTTTTCGGGCGCCATTGCCAGGGAGCATAGCTATATTTGTTGAATCACTTTGGATTATTATCAATTTATCACTATGAAGAATCTAAAGGATGCTAAGACTAAGATTTATCCCTCTAAGACGAGGGGAGGTAAGGAACTGCCATCTAGCTCTGCTTTAGATTCACCTTTTGTTATAAGTAAACTTGCAACACCACCACATGCTATCCATCCTGATATGTTGCAAGTTATTGATGATGCTACTTTTGCTATGAATGATACTTATGATGATGCCAGTACCTTTCTTGATGATGATGATGATGTGCCACTAGGTGAATTTCTTGATGAACAAATTGTTAGAGTAAGACAACATGATGTTGTTGAAACTGATGATGAACTTGAAACTAAAAATCTTGAAACACCTACTAGAAGTAGCCCTCCTAGATATGAATTGCCAAAAGTATCGGAAGGTTATGTTTTGAATGAGGAGACAACTAGAGATACTCTTGCTCTTAAGGATAGAGATGATCTAGAGAAATTATTACGCAAGTATAAAGAAAAATCTTTGAATGCTAGAATGTAATATGATCCTAAATTTGCTACCTCACCTATCTTTATTGATGATAAGGATTTGAATTCTCTGTTGACTAGGAAACTTAACCATCTTTGATTAACGAGCTAGTCAAGTAGAGGCATAGTAGTGACACTCTGTTTGTCTATGTATTCACACATGTACTAAGTTTTCGGTTAATACAATTTTAGCATGAATAATAAACATTTATCATGATATAAGGAAATTTAAATGACAACTTTATAATTGTCTCTAGGGCATATTTCCTTCAGTCTCCCACTTGCACTAGTCAATAATCTAGATTACATTGTGATGATTCTAACACCCATGGAGTCTTGGTGCTGACCATGTTTTGCTCATGAGAGAGGCTTAGTCAACGGGTCTGCAACATTCAGATCCGTATGTATCTTCCAAATCTCTATGGCTCCCTCCTTGACTTGATCACGGATTGAATTGAAGCGTCTCTTGATGTGCTTGGTTCTCTTGTGAAATCTGGATTCGTTTGCCAAGGCAATTGCACCAGTATTTTCACAAAAGATTTTCATTGGACCCGATGCACTAGGTATGACACCTAGATGGGATATGAACACTACTTCATTTGCAGCTTCCGAAGCAGCTATGTACTCCGCTTCACACGTAGATCTCGCCACGATGCTCTGCTTGGAACTGCACCAACTAGCAGCTCCACCATTTAATAAAAATATGTATCCAGTTTGTGACTTAGAGTCATCCAGATCAGTGTCAAAGCTTGCATCAACGTAACCATTTACGATGAGCTCTTTGTCAACTCCATAAACGAGAAACATATCCTTAGTCCTTTTCAAGTATTTCAAGATGTTCTTGACCGCTGTCCAATGATCCACTCCTGGATTACTTTGGTACCTCCCTGCTAAACTAATAGCAAGGCACACATCAGGTCTGGTACACAACATTGCATACATGATAGAACCTATGGCTGAAGCATAGGGAATGACTTCCATTTTCTCTCTATCTTCTGCAGTGGTCGGGCATTGAGTATGACTCAACTTCACACCTAGTAATACAGGCAAGAACCCTTTCTTTTCTTGATCCATTTTGAACTTCTTCCAAACTTTATCAAGGTATGTGCTTTGTGAAAGTACAATTAAGCGTCTTGATCTATCTCTATAGATCTTGTTGCCTAATATATAAGAAGCTTCATCGAGGTCTTTCATTGAAAAATTCTTATTCAAGTATCATTTTATGCTATTCAGAAATTCAGTATCATTTCTGATCAACAATATGTCATCTACATGTAATATCAGAAATGCTACAGAGCTCCCACTCACTTTCTTGTAAATACAGGCTTCTCCTAAAGTCTGTATAAAACCATATGCTTTGATCACACTATCAAAGCATATATTGCAACTCTGAAATGCTTGCACCAGTCCATAAATGGATCGCTGGAGCTTGCACACTTTGTTAGCACCTTTTGGATCAACAAAACCTTCTCGTTGCATCATATACAACTCTACTTTAAGATATCCATTAAGGAATGCAGTTTTGACATCCATTTGCCAAATTTCATAATCATAAAATGCGGCAATTGCTAACATGATCCGGATGGACTTAAGCATCGCTACGGGTGAGAAGGTCTCATCGTAGTCAACTCCTTGAACTTGTCGAAAACCTTTCGCAACAAGTCGAGCTTTGTAGACATGAACATTACCATCAGCGTCAGTCTTCTTCTTGAAGATCCATTTATTCTCTATTGCTTGCCGATCATCGGGCAAGTCAACCAAAGTCCACACTTTGTTCTCATACATGGATCCCATCTCAGATTTCATGGCCTCAAGCCATTTTGCGGAATCTGGGCTCATCATCGCTTCCTCATAGTTCGTAGGCTCATCATGGTCAAGTAACATGACCTCCAGAATAGGATTACCATACTACTCTGGTCCGTATCTTACTCTAGTTGACCTACGAGGTTCGGTAGTAACTTGATCAGAAGTTTGATGATCATCATCATTAGCTTCCTCACTTACTGGTGTAGGAATCACTAGAACTGATTTCTGCGATGAACTACTTTCCAATAAGGGAGTAGGTACAATTACCTCGTCAAGTTCTACTTTCCTCCCACTCACTTCTTTCGAGAGAAACTCCTTCTCTAGAAAGGATCCATTCTTAGCAACGAATATCTTGCCTTCGGATCTGTGATAGAAGGTGTACCCAACAGCCTCCTTTGGGTATCCTATGAAGACACATTTCTCCGATTTGGGTTCGAGCTTATCAGGTTGAAGCTTTTTCACATAAGCATCGCAGCCCCAAACTTTAAGAAATGACAACTTGGGTTTCTTACCAAACCATAGTCCATAAGGAGTCGTCACAATGGATTTTGATGGTGCCCTATTTAACGTGAATGCAGCCGCCTCTAATGCATAACCCCAAAATGATAGTGGTAAATCAGTGAGAGACATCATAGATCGTGCCATATCTAATAAAGTGCGGTTATGACGTTCAGACACACCATTACGCTGTGGTTTTCCAGTTGGCGTGAGTTGCGAAACTATTCTGCATTGTTTCAAATGAAGACCAAACTCATAACTCAAATATTCACCTCCATGATCCGATCGTAGAAACTAAATTTTCTTGTTACGATGATTTTCCACTTCACTATGAAATTCTTTGAACTTTTCAAATGTTTCAGACGTATGCTTCATCAAGTAGATATACCCATATCTGCTCAAATCATCTGTCAAGGTAAGAAAATAACAATGTCCACCGCGAGCCTCAATGTTCATTGGACCACATACATCAGTATGTATGATTTCCAATAAATCTGTTGCTCGCTCCATTGTTCCGGAGAACGGAGTTTTAGTCATCTTGCCCATAAGGCATGGTTTGCAAGTACCAAGTGATTCATAATCAAGTGATTCCAAAAGTCCATCAGAATTGAGTTTCGTCATGCGCTTTACACCAATATGACCTAAACGGCAGTGCCACAAATAATTTGCACTATCATTATTAAACTTATATCTTTTGGCTTCAATACTATGAACATGTGTATCACTACTATCAAGATTTAGTTAAAACAGACCACTCATCAAGGGTGCATGACCATACAAGATATTATTTATATAAATAGAACAACCATTATTCTCTGATTTAAACGAATAATCGTCTCGCATCAAACAAGATCTAGAAATAATGTCCATGCTCAACGCTGGCACCAAATAACAATCTACTTTGGAACCATTTCCCACACGCATCGTCACCTCATCCTTAGCCAATCTTTGCTTAATTCGTAGCCCCTGTTTCCAGTTGCAAATATTAGCAACAGAACCAGTATCAAATACCCAGACGCTACTGCGAGCATTAGTAAGGTACACATTAATAACATGTATATCAAATATACCTTTCACTTTGCCATCCTTCTTCTCCGCCAAATACTTGGGGCAGTTCCGCTTCCATTGACCAGTCCCTTTGTAGTAGAAGCACTCAGTCTGAGGCTTAGGTCCATACTTGGGCTTCTTTACTTGAGCAGCAACTTACTTGCCATTCTTTTTGAAGTTCCCCTTCTTCCCTTTACCCATTTTCTTGAAACTGGTGGTCTTGTTGCTCCTTTACTTGAGCAGCACCACTTGATGCTCCTTCTTGGTTTCTACCTCTGCAGCCTTTAGCATTACGAAGAGCTTGGGAATCGTCTTATCCACACCTTGCATATTATAGTTCATCACGAAGCTCTTGTAGCTTGGTGGCAGTGATTGAGGAACTCTGTCAATGACTCTATCATTAGGAAGATTAACTCCCAGCTCAGTCAAGTGGTTGTGGTACCCAAACATTCTGAGTATATTTTCACTGACAGAACTATTCTCCTACATTTTGCAGCTGTAGAACTTATTGGAGACTTCATATCTCTCAATCCGGGCATTTTCTTGAAATATTAACTTCAACTCCTGGAACATATCATATGCTCCATGATGTTCAAAACATAATTGAAGTCCCGGTTCTAAGCCGTAAAGCATGGCACACTGAACTGTCGAGTAGTCATCACCTTTGATCTGCCAGGTGTTCACAACATCTGGCATTGCTCCTGCAGTGGGTTTGTCACCTAGCGGTGCTTCCAGGACGTAATTCTTTAGTGCAGCAAGGAGGATAATCCTCAAGTTATGGACCCAGTCCGTGTAATTGCTACCATCATCTTTCAACTTAGCTTTCTCTAGGAACGCATTAAAATTCAACGGAACAACAGCACGGGCCATCTATCTACAACAACATAGACATGCAAAATACTATTAGGTACTAAGTTCATGATAAATTTAAGTTCAATTAATCAAATTACTTAAGAACTCCCACTTAGATAGACATCCCTCTAATCATCTAAGTTATCACGTGATCCATATCAACTAAACCATGTCCGATCATCACGTGAGATGGAGTAGTTTTCGATGGTGAACATCACTATGTTGATCATATCTACTATACGATTCATGCTCGACCTTTCGGTCTTAGTGTTCTGAGGCCATATCTGCATATGCTAGGCTCGTCAAGTTAACCCGAGTATTCTGCATGTGCAAAACTGTCTTGTACCCATTGTATGTGAACGTAGAGCTTATCACACCCGATCATCACGTGGTGTCTCGGCACGATGAACTATAGCAATGGTGCATACTCAGGGAGACCACTTATACCTTGAAATTTAGTTAAGGGATCATCTTATAATGCTACCGCCGAACTAAGCAAAATAAGATGCATAATGGATAAACATCACATGCAATCAAATATGAGTGATATGATATGGCCATCATCATCTTGTGCCTTTAATCTCCATCTCCAAAGCACCATCACGATCACCATCGTCGTCGGCTTGACACCTTGATCTCCATTGAAGCATCATTGTCATCTCGCCAACTATTGCTGCTACGACTATCGCTACCGCTTAGTGATAAAGTAAAGCAACAACCATATGGCTCCTGCCTATTGCCGATAACTGTGTTACAAAACATGATCATCTCATACAATAAAATTTAGCATCATGTCTTGACCATATGACATCACAACATGCCCTACAAAAACAAGTTAGACATCCTCTACTTTGTTGTTGCAAGTTTTACATGGCTGCTATGGGCTGAGCAAGAACCGTTCTCACCTACGCATCAAAAACCACAACGCGGTATAGTGATTGCTTTTTGATCTTTAGAAAGAACTCTGTTCATTGAATCCAATTCAACTAAAGTTGGAGAAACTGACACCCACCAGCCACCTGTGTGCGAAGCACGTCGGTAGAACTAGTCCCGTGTAAGCGTACGCGTAATGTCGGTCAGAGCCGCTTCATCCAACAATACCGCTGAATCAAGAATCAACTAGTGACGATAAGCAATATGTATATACCCGCGCCCACAACTCCTTTTTGTTCTACTCATGCATATAACATCTACGCATAGACCTGGCTCTGATACCACTGTTGGGGAATGCAGTAATTTCAAAAAAAATCCTACGCACATGCAAAACCCATCTAGGTGATGCATAGCAACAAGAGGGGAAGAGTGTTGTCCACGTACCCTCGTAGACCGTAAGCGGAAGCGTTATGACAACGCAGTTGATGTAGTCGTACGTCTTCACGATCCGACCGATCCTAGTATCGAAGGTATGGCACCTCCATGATTTGCACACGTTCAGCTCGGTGACGTCCCGCGAACTCTAGATCTAGCTGAGTGTCGAGGGATATTTTTGTCAGCACGACGGCGTGATGACAGTGATGATGAAGCTACTAGCGCAGGGCTTCGCCTAAGCATTGTAACGATATGACCGAGGTGGAAATCTGTGGAGGGGGGCACCACACAAGGCTACAAGATCAACTTGTGTGTCTATGGGGTTCCCCCTCCCCCATATATAAAGGAGTGGAAGAGGGGGAGGGCCGGACCCTCTATGGAGTACCCAATGGGAGTCCTACTCCTACTAAGAATAGGATTCCCCGCTTCCCTAGTTGGATTAGGAGAGGAAGGAAGGGGGAGAGGGGGGGAAGGAAAGGGGGGCCGACCCCCACCCAATTCAGATTGGGATTGGGGGGGGGCCTCCTAGGCTCCCTTCTCCTGTCTCCCACTATGGCCCAATAAGGCCCATATACTTCCCGGGGGGTTCTAGTAACCTCCCGGTACTCTGGTATATGCCCGAACTCACCCGGAACCATTCCTATGTCCAAACATAGGCTTCCAATATATCGATCTTTATTTCTCGACCATTCCGAGACTCCTCGTCATGACTGTGATCTTATCCGGGACTCCGAACAACCTTCGGTACATCAAAACACATAAACTCATAATACCGATCGTCATCGAACATTAAGCGTGCGGACCCTATGGGTTCGAGAACTATGTAGACATGACAGAGACTCATCTCTGGTCAATAACCAATAGAGGAACCTGGATGCTCATATTGGTTCATACATATTCTATGAAGATCTTTATCGGTCAAACCGCATAACAACATACGTTGTTCCCTTTGTCATCGGTATGTTACTTGCCCGAGATTCGATCGTCGGTATCTCAATACCTAGTTCAATCTTGTTACCGGCAAGTCTCTTTACTCGTTCCATAATGCTACATCTCGTAACTAACTCATTAGTTACATTGCTTGCAAGGCTTATAGTGATGTGCACTACCGAGAGGGCCTAGAGATACCTCTCCGATACACGGAGTGAAAAATCCTAATCTCGATCTATGCCAACTCAACAAACACCATCGGAGACACCTGTAGAGTATCTTTATAGTCACCCTGTTATGTTGTGACGTTTGATAGCACACTAAGTGTTCCTCTGATATTCGGGAGTTGCATAATCTCACTGTCATAGGAACATGTATAAGTTATGGAGCAATAGCAGTAAACTAAACGATCATCGTGTTAAGCTAACGGATGGGTCAAGTCAATCACATCATTCTCTAATGATGTGATCCTATTCATCAAATGACAAATCTTTGTCCATGGCTAGGAAACTTAACCAGCTTTCATTAACGAGCTAGTCAAGTAGAGGCATACTAGTGACACTCTGTTTGTCTATGTATTCACACATGTACTAAGTTTCTGGTTAATATAATTCTAGCATGAATAATAAACATTTATCATGATATAAGTAAATATAAATAACAACTTTATTATTGCCTCTAGGACATATTTCCTTCATGTAGTCCCCAGGATATGATTTATTACTTCTCTGAAAAATATTTCCCTGCTCATAAGAAACAAGCTGCCTTACAGGAAATATTTAACTTTGTGCAAATTGAAGAAGAGAGTCTCCCACAAGCTTGGGAGAGGCTTTTCCAATTGCTTAGTGCTTTGCCTGATCATCCTCTTAAGAAAAATGAAATACTTGATATCTTCTATAATGGACTAACCGATGCTTCTAGGTATTTCCTAGATAGTTGTGCTGGTTGTGTTTTCAGGGAATGAACTATTGGGCAAACTGAAGAATTATTGAATAACATATTGAATATGATGATTGGACTCTTAGGGAAGTACCACTTAAACCCACTCCGAATAAGAAGGGTATATTGTATCTCAGTCCTGAAGATATGCAAGAGGCAAAGAAATCTATGAAGGAAAAAGGTATTAAAGCTGAGGATGTCAAATATTTACCTCCTATTGAAGAAATACATGGGCTTGATACACACCATCACCACCTAAGGTGGTAGAGGTAAATTCTCTAATGGAATTCAATGATAGTGACAATCCTCACAATATGCACCTTAGCCAATGCCTTTATGAGTTTGAAAATTACATTAGAAAAAAAGATCACTTCAATGCAAATGTTACGAAACAATTGAAATACAATTCTGATATGATTTCTCGCTGGAGTGACTTGTTATTTAGAATCAAAAATGATGTTAGAGGTGTGGGGAAGCATGCTTCTATATATGGTTCAAACTTAGTTAGAACAAGTTGCTAAATCTCAAAGAGAGTTGCTTGATGAAATGAATAATAATATAAGTGACTTTGCTGTTAGAGTAGCAACTAGAGGAGGTAAAATGACTCAGGAACCACTTTCTCCTGAGGGACACCCAAAAAGAATTGAATAAGACTCTCAAAGAGTTAACACTGATGCATGTAGTCCTTCTAAAAAGAAAAAGAAGAAGATAAATGATAGGACTTTGCATGCCTCTAGTGAACCTGAAGTTGCAAAACCTCCTGATAATGATAATAAAATTTCTATCTCTGATACTAACACTCACTCTGGTAATGAAAACTCACCTTCTGGTAATGAAAAAGATAATGATTAGGTTCATGAAAATACTCAAACAAATAGTAAAGAACCAGACAATGATGTTGAGTTAGAACCAGCAGTTGATCTTGATAACCTACAACCCAAGAATATACGATATGATAAAAGAAACTTTATTGCTAGAAAACACGGTAAAGAAAGAGAACTATGGGTTCAAAAACCTATGCCCTTTCCACCTAAGTCAACTAAAAATAAAGATGATGAAGAATTTGAATGCTTTGCTGAAATGCCGAGGCCAGTCTTTTTGTGTACTCGCTTGACTGATATCTTAAAAATGCCTCCTTATACAAAGTACATGAAAGACATTATCACCAATAAGAGAAAAATTCAGGAAGCTGAAATCTCCACTATGCTTGCTAATTATACTTTTAAAGATGGAGTACCTAAAAAACTTGGAGATCCGGGAAGACCTATACCTTGCTCTATCAAAAGAAATTATGTGAAAACTGCTTTATGTGATTTAGGAGCTGGTGTTAGTGTCATGCCTTTCTCTTTATATAAAAGACTTGATTTGAATAAACTAACACCTACTAGAATATCTTTGCAAATGGATGACAAATAAACTGCCATACCTATTGGTATTTGTGAGGATGTGCCCGTTGTTGCTGCTAATGTTACGATTTTGACTGACTTTGTTATACTTGAGATGCCCGAGGACGACAACATGTCGATTATCCATGGTAGACCCTTCTTGAATACTGCAGGGGCTGCTATTGATTGCAATAGAAGCAAGGTCACTTTTCATATCAATGGTAATGAGCATACGGTGCACTTTCCAAAGAAACAATTCCAAGTGAATGGTATTAATGTTATTGAAAAATCTCTGACAATCACTATTGGAAGTTTTCAACTACCACTACCTACTGTTAAAAATAAATATGAAATGCTTGTTGTTGGGGACATTCATATCCCCGTTGTGGTAACTTAGTGATTTACGAAAGTTCTTCGGTTTCATGCTAATCGAAAGTGGTTGTTAATAAGACTTGATCGACCTTATTAATGGATCATTTTTGAGAGGTATGAAGTTGATGAATTTAGTAAGAACTACCTTGTGTCCCTACCTTTTTTTTATGTTTTTATTAGTCAAATAAAATAAAATGCCATGTTTTGTCTATTTTCTAAATTTCCCATGCAATAAAAAAATGACCCAAAAATGTAAGTTCTTAGAATGCTCTTAAAATTTAATATGAATTTTTTCTGAATATTTAAGAATTTTTGGTGCAAGTAACATCAGAGGGAGGTGCGCCAGGTGGCCACAACCCACCTGGGCACGCCAGGAACCCCATGCGCGCCCTGGTGGGTTGTGGTCCCCACGTGGGCCCCCTCACTTATCTCTTCATACCACTTCATCACCTACCTCCAAAAAAAGTCACCATTGCTCTCTCTCTCTCTCCATCTCGTGTTCTTGCTCTCAAACCCACGGATTTTGATCTCTTGGCTCGAAGCTCCATTTCTAAAACTGTTTTGGGGGATTGTTGCTTGGTATGTGACTCCTCCTTTTATCTAATTAGTTTTTGCTTTAGTGGTTTATATTTTGAATAATAAGCTACTCTTGGTGCCACTGTAGATGAGCTTGCATGTTGAATTCTTAGAGTTCTAAGTAGTTTGAATGCTTGCTATGGCCTCTTGGCATCCCTATGAGTACTTGCTACCAATCGTGTAAAGTTTTGTTGAAAAAAAATTGTGGACTAATTTTTTTAGAATTTTGTTCATAGGAAAAGGATGAGTATCTTTAGGAAGTTTGCTTCCAAGAAGAACTCCAAGGGAGTTATTGGGGAGTCATCTCACATTGATCTCCATACCCAGAGATTGGTGGAAGTATGTCCGTGCGAATGGCCGCATACCCCATTCATGGAAGGGTCGGAATCCTTCAAGAGTTTGCACAATATGATGCTAATGACGGCCTCACTGACTTCATCGCAGCTGAATGTGAACAACATCATCTCCTCACAAACTCTTTGGTGCAAAGTTTTAATTTCCTTCTTAGGAATAATCCTCCCGAGGTGTATTTTAATTTATACACTGAGCACCATCAGATTCTGCTTACTGAGTTCTGTGAAATATGCTTGCTTCCTTTTGATGGTGGTTTGGTAGAGCCTAGGCCTAAGGAGTTCGAAGGCTTTTATCATACTCTAACAGTGGGTGATGAGAGAGGGGTGTCGAGTATCACATCCGTTGGCTTGCCTTTTCCTATTGTTCGTTATTTTAATCTTTTTATTGCAAAATGCTTGCTTGCTAGAGAGAAGGTGGGTGCACTCAGTGCCCCAGACCTTGTTGTTTTACGTCGTGCACTTGAGGGCGACAACACTTATAGCTTGGGAGCTATTGTGGCACGTCGCCTTCATATTAATAAATCCAAGGGTAAAATACATGGTGGTATTTACGCTACTCGTTTGTCGGCTCACTTTAACATTGAGATACGCCTGCATGATTATCCTTTTCCCAAGGTTTACCTAGATCGCGTGGCCATGGAACACCAACAGTTTATTGTGGCCGATTACCCTCACATCCCTATTCGGTATAACTTGGTTTTCAATGTGAGAACTCGTGATATTATTCCATTGCCTGCACCTACTTTGTTTGATCCTATTGCCAAGGGTGGATATAGGATTATGCATGCGGATATCATCACCTACCGGAACAACCAGGCTGTAGCAGAGGAGGAGCTTCAGCAGTTTGACATGGGACCCCATGGTTTCTTCGACTACTGACTGATTACCAAGTTAGGCCAAAAGCCTAAGCTTGGGAGAGTACGTATTCCCACAGACATTACATTCATGTTTACACATTTCCTTCCAGTTGTCAGTGTGCACACTTTTTCATTGTATTATCCATGTTAAATTTCTTTTCTCACTTTCTTCTTGTGTGTTTGAAAAACTTGAGAAAATACAAAAATATTTCCTGCTTCTTTTTGATTTTTCTTTCTAGAGTAGTTAGCTATAGCACTAAAAAGAAAACCCAAAAAGATTTCCTTGTTCTTCTTTTGCTTGTTGGGAGCTTTCCCGTGTAAATCGTTTTTATCGTTTTTGCTTTTCCCTTTTATTTGCTTGTTCAAGAAAACCAAAAAATCCAAAACTATTTTAGTGTGTTTCTCTGAATTTATTTTCTCTTTATTTGAGTCTTACCGAGGAGAAGACCACAATGAAAATGTTGAGTGGCTCTCATATGCATAATTGTTGATCTAACAAAGAGCCCATATTACCTTGTCTTCTCCTGTTTAATAAAATGTTTGCAGATTCCAGCTTAGTCCACGGCACTCTTGCACTATTATTATTTTCACATCGTTCGGTCGTGCAAGTGAAAGGCAATAATGACGATATTTGATGAGCTGGCCGTGGCAGAGAGAAACAGGTATGAACTCGACTTGTTTTGTTTTTGTAAATATGCTTAACCTAGTATCCATGATTCAGCCCATTATGATTAAACATGTTTGCAATGACAATTAGAGATTATAGTTTCTCATTGTGATGTAGCTAGGAGTGGATACTGATTTATCTTGGATATCAACATTGCGTTAAAATGATTGTGATGTAGTATGATGATATGGTATCCACCTCTAAATGTTCGAGTGGCTTGACTTGGCACATGCTCATGCATGTAGTTGAATCAAAACCAACATAGCCTCTATGATATTTATGTTCATGGTGCTCATATCCTACTCTTTCTAGTGTCCAATGTTACTTATGCATAATGCATGTTCATGACCGTTGTTGCTCTCTAGCTGGCCGCTTCTCAACCTAATTGCTAGCCTTTGCCTGTACTAAGTGGTATTTCTGCTTGTACATCAAAAACGTTGAACCCAAGTTATTCTAGATGAGTCTACCATACCTACCTATATGCAGTATTACCCTGCCGTCCTAAGTAAATTTGCATGTGCCATCTATAAAAACTTCGAATGAATATCCTTTTTGTGTGCTTGGATCGTTCATGGAACGACAGGAGGTAGTCGGTATCTTCCATGCTAAGCGGGTTATTCTTAGGATGAGTGTTTATTCACTCACCATCACACGAGAAAAGGGCGGTAATAGGGATTCCCAGTCCCAAACTCAAATTGCAAGTAATTAAACTAAACTCCCCCGGGACTATTGTTGGTATGGACAACACCTGTTGTTTGGGACAAGCCGTGGAGTGTGATTTTTGGTGGAGGGGGAGTAAACCTTTAATTTTATCGCTTGGGAATCACCACTAGCGTGCTTAGCATGGAAGATATTGATAACCGATGGTCGTGAAGTAAACAAGCAGGGTGCATGTCTCAAAATACCATTTACCTCTGTTTTAAGAACTTGAGCTCTGGCACCGCTACAAATCACTGCTTCCCTCTGCGAATGGACTTTCTATTTACTTTTATGTTGTGTCATCACCCTCTAAAATAAGCGCCAGAACCTGAGAGCACTGCTATCATGTTGATACATTGTGTGTAGCTAATGTTGGGTGCATCATGACTGGATCTTTTCTACCATGAATTACAATGTTTAGTCGCTACTTGGACTTTAGAGGTTCTCTACTTTTATATTTTGTGGTCTTAGAAAGGGCTAGTGAGATACCACTATTGTCATGTTATATAATGGTTGTTTTGACAACATGTTGCTATTTGAGATGTCTTATTATTGCTCGCTAGCTGATTCTGCCATTGATATGAGTTAATATAATTTTTAAGAGTTATTGTCGGCATGGTTTGTTATGATCTTGGCTGAAAACCTAGGTGATGTTATAGCTTATTTATCCAAAAGAGAGCAAAAGAGTTCGTAAAAGTTTTTCTTTTTCACTTTCAGTTTATCAACTGAATTGCTTGAGGACAAGCAAATGTTTAAGGTTGGGGGAGTTTGATTGTGGTGTGGTTGCTTGTGTGAAATTGATTGAAATTTGAAACTTTTTGACAGTTAAAAGAGAGGGAATAAAAGGACTTTCCCAAACTTTCATTTTTGCATTTTATGATCTCCATGAATTCAATTTCAAATACAAAAGAACCCTAGAGTGAAGATGATATGACTTCTTCCATTTAAAAAGGGGTTTTTGAAAATATTTGAATTTCATTTGGAAATATTTCAAATTTAGAAACTTTATGCAACTCAATGCTTTTCATGAGAGAAGGTAAAATGACTTCTTAAAAACATATGAAATATGGGTTGGGAGTTTAAAAGAATCAAATTTAAAGTCCCTTCGAAATTAGTTTTCAATTCAGAGTTATTTGGTTTTTTTTCAAATTATTTTTCTCCAAAAATAAAATATATGGAAATTAGGGTAAAATGATTCCCTACATTGGAAAATTGGAGAGAAATAAATTTGAAAACAATTTTGGTATTTTAAAAATGATTTTTATTGGGTTTTAATTAAATCAGTAGCACTCTTTGCTTTATTTAAATTTTTGTGGATTTTATTTGACGCTAGAAAAATGTTCATGTTGTAGAAAATATTTTTCTGAAAATTTTATTGATATATAATATGCCTATATTATATTTTATTTTTATTTGGTTTTCTTTTCTTTTATTGTCTGTAAAAAATATTTTTTTTTAAAAAGAGGACCCCGCCGAACGTGGCCGGCCCAGCTAGCTGCCAGGCCACGACCCAGCCCAGCGCCACGTCGTCACTGACCTCCCACAGGAGACCACCTCCTGTACGTCGCCACCGCCGTCGGGACTCCGCCTCGGGCCCGCCTCCCGAGCCGCCTGCTCTGCCCCCTTTATAAGCGCTACCCCGACCCCGTTTCCCCTCCTCGCCGCCGCTGCCAACTGTCGCCGCCATTGCTCGCGCCGCCGCCACCGCACTTCGCCGTGTCGCGCCGCTGCTGCACCGCCACCGCGCCTGGATCCGCCGCTCCGCGTAGCCGCTGCTGCCGCCCGCGCCTTGCCGCTGTAAGCCGCACCACCACCATCGAAGCCCGCCGCCGCGGAAAGCCGCCGGAAACCGGCGCCGCCAACAAAACCGCCATGGACTGGTAAAACCGTTGCATCGGTTCAATCTGTTTAATTTTCGGTTTTTCTCAGTTTTCTGTAAAAACCCGGTTTTCTAATTTAGGTAGATTATTCAGTGGACGTTCGCTAGTTTAGGTTCTGTAGCGAACGCCTTCATTAGATTACATCTGTTTAGCGAACGTTCGTCCGGTAGGTTTTTCTTTTTCCATTTAATTTCAGCCAGGGACCTAATTGTAGCTGTTTTTATTTACAGTTTAACCCCTGATCTTCAAACCCTCACAACTTTTTGCTTGCTTATCCAAAACAAACGAAACCAACACCCACTTCTTCGTTGCGATCCTCTCTATTCAGATAACCAACTTAAACATGTTTTTGAAAGTTTAAAATTTGATTTCAAACAGATTTGAATTTGAATTTCTTTGGTTGATAACTCGAGTTTCATAACTCCGATTTAATTATTTTTGCTAAAAGAAGCTCTTGACCTAAACTTTGTGATAACACCAAATCCACCCAGTTTTGGTATTGTTAGAAATTGTTTTATGTTGCAAGAGTTAATTGCTTGTTTTCGAAGTTTTCTGAAATCTTTTCTTTGATTCTATTGCATGAGTGCTTATGTATGCAATTGCTTGTTCACGATAGATTGATCGGAGTGTGATGAGTAGAACTATCAGGAGTTATGAGTGTGAACCATCTTCATCAACAGTACAAGGCAAGTCCACAGTTTGATCATATCCCTTTATTACCCAGTTTTTATGCATTAGTTTCAACCCTCAAACATTTCATGAGTAGGATTGTTAACATGTGGGTATTTGGGAAGTAGTTGATGAGGTACGAACCTATTGACCTTTTATTTCAAACCCTTGGGTGTTACTACATTATGCTTATACTGCTATGCTATGCTCGTAGACGTGGATTGGTTTTGAGAGAATTCATGAAAGTTGTGAGTGTTATTGTTAACTAAGGTTTAAGTTAAGGTGGCTACTTCAATACACATCTGGGTGGATTGGTTGGGGCACCTTGGGGATACTAGTGGTTTGCCCGGGCACCTGGGAAATCCAGTGTTGTCCAAGGAGATCCCGGGGTATCCGTGTGATCATCCTATGGTTCACCACCCAGGCTCAAAGGGGTCATAAGATTATTCATGCTAGAAACTTGCGTGTGTAGCCACAAGCCATTATGGGCTCTGACATAGTTGAGTATGTTGTGTGACCACTTAAAGTGGTAGACTAGTAGGTGTAGGGGATGTAGGTGGTACTGTCTACCCATCGTAAAGAGTTAATGCTTCTGAAAGACTGTGTCTGGGTCATCCGTTTATCAAACATCATGTAGTGCGAGAAATTCAATGGAGGAGATCAAGTCTTGTGGGGAAAAGTGCGCAAACCTATGTAGTGTGTACAAACTAATCATGATTAGCCGTGTCCCCAACTATGGACATCTTGAGTATCTGGTGCTTCAATTATTATGTTGATCTCATCACTCTATTTAAATAATAATTTGTTGGGTTAATTTTAATTTGGGATTGAGTTGGGGTTACCTTCTCAATTATTTTCAACAAACTTTGTAGTTAAATAAAATACATCCCTTTGTTGTAGGAAAAAATAGCTTTATGCAAAATTAAACATAGAGCCTCCACTAGCCAAATAGCATGTAGTGATAGCCATTATTCAGCATTGCTCTACAGTGTGAAATTGCCAGTACATTCAATGTATTGACCTATATGGCTGCAATGTCTCATGTTGCAGGAATCTTACGACGAGTAAGTGATACATTAGGGTTATGATTTCTACACTCAACTTTGCTGTTGGTGTTGATGGGAATCCACAACCTTGTTGTTACTTCCACTATTTGGATTGAGGTAATAGTATTTGCGTTACTTTATACATGTGATTTACCTTTGTTATAAATCCTCGAGTATTGTGTGTGTCAGCATACTGATCCAGGGATGACACTTAAACACAGAGACTTGACCGTCTGAGGTCGGGTCGCTACAAGATGGTATCAGAGCACATGTTGATAGTAGGATGTGACCCGTAGAAACTGGCAAGCCCATAGGAAAGATTTTCTCTACAACTTCATTTTCAAAAAGATCTTTTACCTCTCTTCTTTTCTGAGCTTTATCAAATATTTCTTTTTAGTTAGACTATACCCCTTTCCCCTTTTGACCACACGAAGATTCGACTGATGAGACCACTCCAAGAAGTGCAATATATTGAACAACTAAGACCACTTCGGAATGAGGAGGATTTTACCATGCATCATAATAATGGAAACTATGATGATTGAAGACTCTGAGACTAGGAAAATGTGAAGACTCTGAAGAATTTCTAGATTAGTATGACCTAGAAGGCTACCCTAATAGAACTTGTCAGACTATTGAAGCTGTCAATACCTGAGATCAAGGCATGTCGGACAAAGACCGGAACGTGGAGCGTTAAAACTCAATGTTTTTGTCAAGAAAACCCTATGGCAGGAGATATCAACTATGGAATGATAGCCCATGGCAATGACATGGGCATAGACACGGCTATCCATGATGTTATCGCCCGCTTATGCTATTGTCACCGTGCTGAGTTAGGCATGCATTTATTCGGAAGGATTGGATGACAAAAGGGCTAATGGAGCACCTATCAGCAAAAGATGAAGTTTTAACCCTAGCTAGTGTATCGCCAGGATCTGGACGAAGTCTAAGATGGACCTGCATGAAGCCGTATTTGACAAGGAAGCATTTCGTGAGGAACTCAGGACCCAGAAGCTGAAAGTAGCCAAGCTGGACGAGCAAAACCTCTAGATACTGAAGATTCATCAGGAACTAAAGGACAGTAGGACCATGGTTCATGCCAGGGATGTTGAAAACCAGAAGTTTGGAATGCAACTCCAGAAATATTAAAGGATGTCACGAGAGACTTCGCGTCGCAAAATAACTTAATAAGACAAGCACGATTGGAAGGAGCCATTGGAGACATTAAAAAGATTTGATGAGTTTGGTGACTTTGAAGATTTATTGACCCTTAGAAAACCAAACCCCTATTATATACCTATGTTAGATGCGACGATTGTGAGCTGTCATTTGTTTGATGTTTTCTCGATAGCCACAAAATAAAAACTGTATCTTCAAAACTATTGTTTGTATTGTGTGTATCCCTCTCTATCTCTCTTATCTCACCCCAATACCCTTGGACCCAATAGAGGATGAATGGGGATGAACTCATATTTCCGGGACCGATAAGTCAATTGGAGACGGACCGATGGATTCAGAACATGGAAGGTCACATGAAGAATAACACTATAGTCGGAAAGGATATGGCCCAACATGCTCTTCAGTGCTTTGAAAGAGGTGCTGCTACTTGGTGGAGGATGTACCAAACCATCAATGGATGGCAAGGAGTAACCACCTAGGAAGAATTTAAGTTGGCATTGCTAAAGTCTCGGCCTGTGTCCCAGAAGTTGAAGCCTTATGGAAATGATAAGAAGAAACCTTGTGCATGCAAGCTCTATGGAGAAATAGGACACAACCATAAAGAACACAAGGATGAATGCCCTAATTGTGAAGAAAGTCACCCAGCTGAAAAATGCCCAACTAGGAAGATTACTTGTTTCTTGTGTGAAGGAACTACCCACTACCCTGCCTAGTGTCACATTTACCCCATGGTACAAAGAACCGTACAACATAAGAAAGAAGCAATGAAAGGAGCCCTCGTGGATATTTTAGAAGAACCTGTGAAGAAGAAAGATGTCGAGGACACACACAAAGGAAACACAATTAAACCCTACACCAAGTCATGCTATTCATGTGGAGAAGAAGGACACATCTCCCAGAATTGTTTGAATGGGGATCTAGTAGAATTCCCGACAGAGGAAGTAGAGTATGACCCACAGGAAATAGAAGCCCTAATTGGCACGGAAAAGTCCAGGAAGAGAAATAGATTGGATTCCAGGAAGGACCTGAGTCATATCACCTATTTTAGGTGCAAGGACTCAAGGCACTACTTCAGCGTATGCCCAAAAAGGAATCCAAGGACCCAAGGAGGATTTGAAATCACAAGGGAACCTCGAGACTTGTTAGAAGTAATATGTTTCCGTTGTAATGAAGTAGGGAACTTTGCCAGAGATTGTTCCAATGAGGATATCCGTGTTAAATAGTTGAGTCTGTAAGAAATATAGTAGTAGTAGTGGGAACAATTCTTTTATATTGAGGTGTTGAGTTGATGCATGTAATGGAAGTGCAGGAGATGGTAATAATTTGAGAATCAATAAAGTTAGCATTGTTGGAACTGATTTGGATTTTATGAGTAGTTACTCTATGAAGAAAGATTTTGACCATTTTCGAGGATTTGAGAAATGTGGTCTATGGAAGATTTGCGCATTTTAAGGGTGGTAGAACCCTGTGAGGACACTTGACCTCTGGAAAGGATTATGATATTTCCACGGAGTGGACTTTGGGCAAAATAAGTACGAGTTTCATCTTGATATGTGTCGTGGTTTTGTCACGGCAGATGTCCTTGTGAAAGGACTTAGTCATGAGCCATCGCTACGGGTTAGCTTAAAGGGGTTAAAGCGGACAAGGGACGCAAGAGTTTATACTGGTTCGGCCCCTTACGGTAAAGGTAAAAGCCTAATCTAGTTGTGATGGAATTGCTAGGGTTTTGATGACCAGGGAGTGAATCCGCTTTGCCTGGCTCTCGAGTTGTTGTTTGTTGTCCCTAAACTGCCGTCGGGTCGTCCCTTTATATACATAGGTCGACACCCGCCAATTTACAGAGTCCCGAGGCTGGATCATAAATGTCTCCGGCTCGGTCTCTACTCCTATATTATCATACAAGTATACATCAATATTAGTTTATGTCTACAAGGCTTAACCCGCCTTTTGGCCTTGGGCCTTCATGAAGCGCCATCATTCATGTCTTCATGGGCTTCAAATAATATAATCATCATGGGGATAACCCGGACCCTCCTAGCCGGTTTATGTCTAGTAGTAATATCCCCAACATTAGGCCCTAGATTGATTTGAACTTGTTCATGTCAATCTTCAATATTTAGAAAAATTCCTTCCTTTGCACCTTCGCGTAGATCTCGTAAACCGCCGTGACATCATCCTCCTGATTTTTAGTAAACCGCCGTGACATCACCTATTCATTTAAAGTCGAAGGTACCCTTTCATTAATGAGCATCCAACAATCAAAACGACAACCTCGTTATATATCCATTTTTTGAGCTCCTCGATTCTTGCGCATGTCGCTTATCTCTTTGCCTTATAAATAGGGTTGAGGATACCTTTCCTTTCCCTCCCGTTGCCTCTTCGTCTCTTCTTCCTCCTCGCGACGCCTCTGCACCCGAGCGCCGCCGCCGTCGTCAAGCTTTGCCTCTGCCTCATCGTTGGCCACTGCATCAACCTGACCGAATCAGAAAACCATGGTGCACCTCCTCTGCTTCAACAACTTCGGTAAATCTTCCCCTTTTTCTCTGTAGATCCACTTAGAGTTTTAGTGTTCATCGGAGCTCATCGAAGCTCCGGCGCTGTTCTTCCCTATTCTTTTTAGTAGCATCAAAGGCTAGTTTGGATTTGTTAGTTCTTGCGTGACCGTAGCCATAATCCCCCATTTTCCTCATTAGACCATTCCCTTTATATAGAAAACAACTCATATGAATCTGACGAACTGTTTAAACACCTGAAGTTTAGGCCTGAATATATTCCAAGTTTCTGTCACACCTCTGATCTGAAATTATCATATAAATCTGTGAAACTTGTTTTCCCTCACTTAGGTATTTTTAGATCTGTACTCTTCATACCAATATAGGAGGTTTTAAATTTTTGAAATATGATAATTCGGCAGGTACCATTAGTCCCCTCTTAAACCGCCGATTCATTTATCTTTTCACTTCCTCCATTGTCGGACTCCGGTTTAATAATATGCATATACCTCTGCTTCTGCTTATCACTTTACCATTCATAACTACATCAGCCTCCGGTTTAACAATTTTACATGCTTAAATTCCTTTCTCTTTTACCTGTTGCACTTTATGCCTTGTCAATCATGAATCGTAAACTGGTAGTAATCTTTTCCAGCTCTTCACTTGCAATGGCCAAACAAATTTATGCCTGTAACTGGCTCCCTTCTCGGGTTACTGAGGAGCAATTGGATGGATGCGTCAAAATTGGCACCTTACCGAAGCAGAGTGAAATCCAGTGGCGTGTCCCCGGTCCAGAAAACCCTCCTACCCCCAGAGATGGTGAACTAGTAGTGTTTGTTGATCACGTGAGTCGTGGTTTTAAACCGCCTGGATCCAAATTCTTCTGTGATGTGCTTGCCAATTTCCAGATCCATCCTCAAGACATTGGTCCAAACTCTGTGTCCAACGTCTGCGACTTTCAAGTATTTTGTGAAGCATACCTGCAAGAGGAGCCAACTATTGAGTTGTTCCAGCACTTTTTCTATTTGAACCGCCATACTGAGTTTGTAGATGGGCCCAATACCGAACTAGGCGGTGTTTCAATTCAGAAGAGGAAAGACGTCAGTTTCCCTCATGCCAAACTCCATAGTCATCCGAAATACTCGAACCAGACTTGGTTTTATTATAAAGATACCTCCCCTGATGATGAGAATCATCTGCTAGGTTACCGTCCTCACCGGCTTGCGAACACACATCCATTCCCGCAGCGGTTGACTACCCAAGAGCGAGCTACATATGCTCCACGGCTCTCTAAGCTCAGGGCCTTTATGGCTAACGGTCTAACAGGAGTTGATTTTGTTCGCTGCTGGATCTCATGGAGTATATTTCCTTTAAGCCGTCGCTCCGATTTAATGCAATTATACTGGTGATGAAAAAGACTCTCAACGTCACATTAATATTCAGCTGACAGAAGCTGAAGCTACCAAAGTTGTGAAGAAGATACTAAATGAATTGGAGGCTGTCTGTAGCCGGACCGGGTTAAGTCCCTTCTACACCCTGAATAAACCGCCAGCTGTAAGCACTGCCTCACTCCTGCTTGTACTTAATTTGTGTAATCTCTTATAACTTTTGTCCATTCTTTTAACAGGGCGATGACCCATTTTGGAAAAATAAGGCTCAAGAAAAACCGGCAAAGACCCCTCAGCCTAAGACGAAGGTGGCCAAGAGGCCTGCCAAGAAGGAGGTGGTTGAATCCATCGAGCTGAACCTCGACGAAGACCTTGATAATCCGAACTCAGAGGTAGAACTTGACTCTCTTGGTTCGCTTTTCATGCACCTCATTGACAATGATTATTATCAGGATGACGCTGAAGGCGGCTAGGCTGACGACGCAGAGGTAATTACTCCTTCCTCCGGTTCAAGCACTCTGTCAACACAGAAAATCCGTCAAACAATCCGGAAAATAAAATTTTCTCACCCTCTTGCTCATTTGGACCCAAAATTTCTTTTGAAGAAGCAGCAACACGAAGCTCGCCGTACAACCCAGCATAGCGGCCAAGTAGTCACCTCGGCCGGTTTGCCAAACACTCCGGTTCGGAAACGTCGACCTGAGGTCTCACCCACTTCTAATACCTCTTATCCCAAGGCAGGTTATTTCTGACAAACCTCTTAATCTGTATGATTCAAATTATCAGGGAACGCCTCATTCATCATCTGGTGAGTCAACGGCCACACAACTCCCTCCCCTTAAGACCGTTGCTGGGTAGGTATTATCTGAATCTTTTGATGCTTTATATTTGCATGCTGTATTAATCCTTGCATCTTTTTCCTTTCAGAGCCAAGGCTAGACCCAACAAGAAGGCTCGCGCGAATCAACCATCTGATGACCACGTGGTTGTTGAACAGGAGCAAACTACAGAACCGGAAGGCCCAAATGCGGATGCCATATTTGATGAACCGCCCCCTCAAGATCATGATTTTAATGAACAAGCAGAAGATGAAGTAACAGACCTTGCTAATAAACCGACAAGCCCGGTCCGTACTGATGATGGACCGTCTAGTCCGGTTAAGGCTACTGATATTCTGTCGACTCCAGCGAAGGCTCCCGGTGACAAAGAAGATGATGTTATCATCACTGGCGTTGGCCGCACCTCTCCTGGCAACCCTGTTGTGTTATCCAAACATAGCGCCAAGGAGGAACATGCTGCAATGGAAAAGCGCAAATGGAGCACCGATTTATCAAGCTATGCCCGCCTCAATGCTCAGGAACTCCATTCTGGCTTTCTAAAATGTCTGTACACAAACCATTACTATGAAGCCGGTTTAGTGAATCTGCTGAAGGAGCGCTATGAAGTAATTACATAACTTTTCCTCTCTTAAGTCCAACTGTAAGTACTGACTCTAGTAGCCCCTAAGGGCCGGTTTATGATGGCAATCACAAATTGGGACTTTGCAATATCTTAACTCTTGCATGCTTATCTTCCAAGGGCCAGGTCATCCTTTGGAAATAAACCGGTACTATAGCATTGCATTCCTGTAATTTTCGCCTGTGTAGTCCCCAAGGGCCGATTTATCTTGACAAGGTGAACCTGGGACTTTAACCACTGTTACTTTGAACAGATGTACATCAGCCCCCAAGTGCCAAGGATAATGCTTCATTACACTTGGGACTTGTAAATTTTTTCTAATAATGAAAGCACATAAGAATTAGCCCCCAAGTGCAAAGTGCATAACTTGTTATGTGCTTGGTACTTCAAATATATACATCTTATTGATGATATGTCTTTCCTTTATAGGCCGAGCTGATCAAAAAGGACACCCAAACCGCTGATCTTCAAGAGAACATTAAAACTCAGCAAGCGGAGTCGTCTAAATCCGAGGAAGAACTGGCCAATGCCTTAGCAGCCATGGAGAAGCTGGAGGAGACCTTGAAGAAGGAACAGGCGCATTGGGGCACAGAAAAAGCCGCTTTACAGAAGAGAGCCGAAGACGCAGAAGCCGCTCTTAAACCGGTGGTTGAAGAATTGATCGGTTTAAAGTGGTAAATAAACGCTATGACCTCTGTTGTATTTGGTAAGTATCCTCATCTGATGTTTTTCAATTTATCTCCTCAGTTACCGATTTACTGATGCTTGCAATGTCACAGGGACCCGCATTACCCATCTGGGCTCTGACATGCGGATGAAGCTGAAGGCTGCCTATACTTTGATAGAACAGCTATATTCCGGATCCCAACGGGCTATTTGCACTACTGCTTATAACAGGCCTCCTCCAACGTTGATAAAAGAAACCATCGAAAAGTTATCAATGTTGCCTACCCGGTTGGATGAACTTAAAAAATCAGCGGCAAGGTCAGGCGCGCTTACTGCGCTAATCTGGGCCAAGCCATGGATTCGAGATCTTGAACCGACAAACATTCGCCAAGGGTATCCTAACGTGAAGGAAGACGGGTCAGAATTTAATAATGATGATCTCCGAAGGCTGACAAGGGAACTGTGACCCATAGCGAGCAAATTGGCGGATGAAACGAATCTGTCACATTACCAGCCGGTTTATGATGCTGATCAGAAAAGATATCCTGCACCAACACATGATGTAGAAGATCTTGTTCCGCCAATTCGTAAGCACACTTATGCCCCTGACATTGATCCTTCCACCCTTATAAGTGAAGAAGTCGTGTTCCAAGCTTTAACTGGAATCGATTAGACAATGATTGATTTCCATCCACTGGGTAGAGAGGAGGAGGATGCACCGACTCAAGATGACCCTCAATCTTCTAGTCGTCCAGGTGATGAAGCTTGAACCGGAGGCCGGTTTAGTCTGTCGCAACCTACCATTCTAACTGAAACAATTATCCTGTGTGGGCATTAAAACCCCTTGTAATAGGCTAGTTCAAACACTTGTATGTTATGCCATCGAGCATACTTATTTTTCTTGATATTGATAACTCGCCATGCTTTTGGGATCTTTATTATGTGCATAATCCGTAGTGGCTGTATTTTAACTTGTTCCTGCATACAAGAGATTGAAAGGGTCCTGGCGGTTTACCGCTAGACGGGTCATGATGCCCAAATATATAGCCTAGGCGTAGAGCCAAGGCTGTTTAAAAACAATCAGATATAAAATATAGAATACCTGTTACCTTCGTTGTTTGACCCATGATTGTTATAAAAGGGTGACAACACCAAGATGGAGTATAGATGACTCCTTCCAGGTTTGCCGGTTTACGATAAAACCGTACCGGGTTATGATAAACACCGGTTTTATCCATATAATACTGATGACTTGTAGTCAAAACCAGACCGGAACAGGAAAGGCCCGATTATAGCTGATCATGTACTAACAATTTAGCATTGTAAGCCATGCCAGGTTGTAATAAACACTGGTTTATCAGAAAACACTTATGAATTTTATCAAAAGAGAAGAAAAACTTGGCAAAAAATATAAGAAAAACACGCGAGGCTTTTCATGGGCTGCCAGGCCCTAAATCGAGGCTTTTCATGGGCTGCCAGGCCGCTGAGTTAAACCAATTTTCAAAGCCTTTTAAGATGGACCTCAATCTTTAACCAATCATCATTTTAACTTTGACAAGTTCAGGGTCTATGAGATTGACTTGTCAAATGTTCGATGGGTCATACCAGGTTTACCTTGATGGAGTGGCTTACTTAAAGAGGCAGGATAACCCGGGGTTTTAGGTTAATAAACCTGGATTCCAAGCCTGGCTTGATAGCCTATTGCAAGGGTGCAAACTCTTTGTTCTTTGAGAAGCAAGTAGCCCCCAAGCAATATTTGAGTTGTACTCAATGGGTGCCTATGTTTAAGTTGTGCTTTCGCAATAGACACTCTTTGGTCCCACATAATTTCCTTTTGGCCTTAAACCTATCAAGAGGTGAAGCTATGGTGTTAATACAACAAAGCCCCCTAGTGATTTCCCTTTTGGCTTTAAGCCGATCAAGAGTTGTAGCTATGGTGTGAATACAACCAAGCCCCCTAGTGATTTCCTTTTATACGTGTGGCTTCATAAGCAGGGTTAGTAAAACTCCGCTTTATAAGTAGAAGCCCCCATGTAACCACACATGATGTAAGAACAAAGGAGACCCCGCTTTAGCTGAGGCTCCAGTTTATTATATTGATCATAATATACACATTGTCATAAGTATGTACATAAGAAGAGCCTGTGGCTCAAGTGTAGTAAGGCCGAAGGAGAGCTGTATTCCACGGCCGCTGGGTCTCCTCCTCCGATTTACGCGAGTCTTTGTGCTCTCGAACATCGATAAGGTAGTATGATCCGTTGTGCAGATTTTTGCTGACCACAAAAGGTCCTTCCCAAGGTGGGGATAACTTGTGCATACCAGTCTGATCCTGGATGAGCCGGAGCACAAGATCACCTTCTTGGAAGGTTCTGGTTTTAACCCCGCGACTGTGATAACGTCACAAATCTTGTTGATAAATTGCCGAACGCGCCGCAGCAAGATCATACTCCTCATCTAACAGGTCCAGTGAGTCCTGACATGCTTTTTCATTATCAGCTTGAACATAAGCCGCCACACGGGGCGAGTCATGACATATGTCACTAGGGAGAATAACCTCTGCTCCGTAAACCATGAAGAAAGGCGTGTAACCCGTAGATCTGTTTGGTGTGGTGTTAATACTCCATAACACGAAAGGTAACTCCTCCACCCAACAACCCGGCGTCCACTTTAAAGGAACCATAAGCCGGGGTTTGATGCCTCTCAGAATTTATTGATTGGCCATTTCTTCTTGACCATTAGATTGGGGTGAGCTATTGATGACACATCAAGCCAGATGTGCTCACGTTGAAAAATTCTTCCATAGCACGCTTGGATAGATTAGTACCATTATCAGTGATAATGTTGTGTGGAAAACCAAACCGGAATATCACCTTTTTGATGAATTGAACCGCTGTGGCCGCATCACACTTACTGACTGGCTCTGCCTCTACCCACTTGGTAAACTTATCAACCACCACCAGCAGGTGGGTCTTCTTATCCTTGGATCTCTTAAAAGGTCCAACCATATCGAGCCACCAGCCACTGCATCCACCTCTCGTCTATATGCCGCCATGAGTGGGTCCATAGAATCGCAAGTGCCAAATACCTATTGAGCCACCAGGTCCGAGTCACCAAAGCACTTAACCCGGCTTAGATTCATTTCCTTAGCCATCCAAAGACCATGGAGCAAGGCCTCATACTCAGCTGAATTGTTAGTACAAGGGAACATTAAACAGAGAACATAACAAAACTTATCACCTCGTGGGGAAGTTAATATGACTCCAGCCCCCGAGCCCTCCATTTGTCTGGACCCATCAAAATGAATAGTCCAATACATGTTATCTGGCTTTTCCTCCGGTGCCTACAACTCTGTCCAATCATTGATGAAGTCCACAAGCGCTTGGGATTTGATTGCTGTGTGAGGCGTATATTTTATTCCATGAGGTCCAATCTCAATAGCCCATTTGGCAATCCAGCCAGTTGCTTCTCTGTTTTGGATGATATCTCCCAATGGAGCTGAACTAACCACTGTGATAGGATGACCTTGAAAATAATGCTTGAGCTTCCGGCTTGCCATAAAAACCCCATACACCAGCTTCTGCCAATGTGGGTACCTCTGTTTTGATTCAATAAGTACCTCACTGATGTAATAAATCGGTCGTTGAACCGGATACTCCTTTCTGGCCTCCTTGCGCTCCACAACAATAGTCACGCGAATAGCCCAGGCATTAGCAGCCACATATAGCAATAAGGGCTCTTTATAGACCGGAGCCGCAAGGACAGGTGGTTTGGCTAACTGTTTCTTCAAGTCTTCAAACGCTTCATCAGCCGCATCACTCGAGACGAAATCATCCGTTTTCTTTAGCATCTGATACAAATGGATAGCCTTCTCCCCAAGGCGACTGATAAACCGGCTTAAGGCTGTAATCCGGCCCGTGCTACATCTTGAGCACTGTGTTGGTTTCCCCGAAGAGGAAGGTATGATGCAGCAAAGTAGCCTAAGTATTTCCCTCGGTTTTTGAGAACCAAGGTACTGGAGGCTACGCGCGAGTCCCTCGCACTTGCACAAAAGAAATAAATCCTCGCAACCAACGCGATAAGGGGTTGTCAATCCCTACACGGCCACTTAGGAGAGTGAGATCTGATAGATATGATAAGATAATATTTTTGGTATTTATATGATAAAGATGCAAAGTAAAATAAAAGCAAAGGAAATAACTAAGTATTGGTAGATTAATATGATGAAGATAGACCCGGGGGCCATAGGTTTCACTAGTGGCTTCTCTCTAGAGCATAAGTATTCTACGGTGGGTGAACGAATTACTATTGATCAATTGACAGAATTGAGCATAATTATGAGAATATCTAGGTATGATCATGTATATAGGCATCACGTCCGAGACAAGTAGACCGACTCCTGCATGCATCTACTACTATTACTCCACTCATCGCCCGCTATCCAACATGCATCTAGAGTATTAAGTTCATGGAAACAGAGTAACGCTTTAAGCAAGATGACATGATGTAGAGGGATAAACTCATGCAATATGATGAAAACCCCATCTTGTTATCCTCGATGGCAACAATACAATACGTGCCTTGCTGCCCCTACTGTCACTGGGAAAGGACACCGCAAGATTGAACCCAAAGCTAAGCACTTCTCCCATTGCAAGAAAGATCAATCTAGTAGGCCAAACCAAACTGATAATTCGAAGAGACTTGCAAAGATAACCAATCATACATAAAAGAATTCAGAGAAGATTCAAATATTGTTCATAGATAGACTTGATCATAAACTCACAATTCATCGGTTTCAACAAACACATGGCAAAAGAAAGATTACATTGAATAGATCTCCACAAGAGAGGGG
Organism: Triticum aestivum; assembly: GCF_018294505.1. Lineage (NCBI taxonomy): Eukaryota > Viridiplantae > Streptophyta > Magnoliopsida > Poales > Poaceae > Triticum > Triticum aestivum. The sequence continues at coordinate 162,002,667 of NC_057809.1, read as the reverse complement.
CAGAACATTGTATTGAGATCCAAAAAGAGAGAAGAAGCCATCTAGCTAATAACTATGGACCCATAGGTCTGAGGTGAACTACTCACACTTCATCGGAGGGGCTATGGTGTTGATGTAGAAGCCCTCCGTGATCGATGCCCCCTCCGGCGGAGCTCCGGAACAGGCCCCAAGATGGGATCTCTTGGATACAGAAAGTTGAGGCAGTGCAATTAGGTTTTTGACTCCATATCTGCTCGCTTGGGGACGCAAGTATATATAGGAGGAAGGAGTACGTCGGTGGAGCAACAGGGGGCCCACGAGGGTGGAGGGTGCGCCTGGGGGGGTAGGCTCCCCCCTACCTCGTGGCCTCCTCTTTTGTGTCTTGACATAGGGTCCAAGTCTCCTGGGTCTGGTTTGTTGAGAAAATCACGTTCCCGAAGGTTTCATTCCGTTTGGACTCCATTTGATATTCCTTTTCTTCGAAACCCTAAAATAGGCAAAAAAAAATAGCAATTCTGGGCTGGGCCTCCGGTTAGTAGGTTAGTCCCAAAAATAATATAAAAGTGGATAATAAAGCCCAATAATGTCCAAAACAGTAGATAATATAGCATGGAGCAATCAAAAATTATAGATACGTTGGAGGCGTATCAAGCATCCCAAGCTTAATTCCTGCTCGTCCTCGAGTAGGTAAATGATAAAAATAGAATTTTTGATGCGGAGTGCTACTCGGCATAATTTTAATTGTAATTCTTCTTAATTGTGGTATGAATATTCAGATCCGAAAGATTCAAGACAAAAGTTCAAATTGACATACAAATAATAATACTTCAAGCATACTAAGCAATTTTGTCTTCTCAAAATAACATGGCCAAAGAAAGTTCATCCCTACAAAATCATATAGTTTAGTCATGCTCCATTTTTGTCACACAAGAATGCTCTCATCATGCACAACCCCGATGACAAGCCAAGCAATTGTTTCATACTTTAGTAATCTCAAACCTATAAACTTTCATGCAATATATGAGCGCGAGCCATGGACATAGTACTATGGGTGGAATAGAATATAATGAGGGGGTTATGTGGAGAAGACAAAAAGGAAGAAAGTCTCACATCAACGAGGCTATTCAATGGGCTATGGAGATGCCCACCGATTGATGTTAATGCAAGGAGTAGGGATTGCCATGCAACGGATGCACTAGAGCTATAAATGTATGAAAGCTCAAAAAAAGAAACTAAGTGGGTGTGCATCCAACCTGCTTTCTCACGAAGACCTAGGGCACTTGAGGAGGCCCATTGTTGGAATATACAAGCCCAGTTCTTATAATGAAAATACCCACTAGTATATGAAAGTGATGAAACAAGAGACTCTCTATCATGAAGATTACGGTGCTACTTTGAAGCACAAGTGTGGCAAAGGATAGTAACATTGTCCCTTCTCTCTTTTTCTCTCATTTTTTATTTGGCCTTTCTCCTTTTTATGGCCTTTCTTTCTTTTATAATTCCTCACTTGGGACAATGCTCTAGAAAATGATGATCGTCACACTTCTATTTATTTACAACTCAATGATTACAACTCGATACTAGAACAAAGTATGACTCTATATGACTGCCTCCGGCGGTGTACCGGGATATGTGAAGAACCAAGAGTGACATGTATGAAATAATTATGATCGATGGCTTTGCCACAAATACTATGTCAACTACACGATCATGCTAAGCAATATGACAATGATGAATGTGTCATGATGAACGGAATGGTGGAAAGTTGCATGGCAATATATCTCGGAATGGCTATGGAAATTCCATAATAGGTAGGTATGGTGGCTGTTTTGAGGAAGATATAAGGAGGTTTATGTGTGAAAGAGCGTATCATATCACAGGGTTTGGATGCACCGGCGAAGTTTGCACCAACTCTCATTGTGAGAAAGGGCAATGCACGGTACCGAAGAGGCTAGAAAGGATGTAAGGGTGAGAGTGTGTATAATCCATGGACTCAACATTAGTCATAAAGAACTCACATACTTATTGCAAAAATCTACAAGTCATCAAAAACCTCGGCACTACGCGCATGCTCCTAGGGGGATAGATTGGTAGGAAAAGACCATCACTCGTCCCCGACCGCCACTCATAAGGAGGACAATCAAATAACACCTCATGTTTCAAATTTGTTACATAACGTTTACCATACGTGCATGCTATGGGGCTTGCAAACTTCAACACAAGTATTTCTCAATTTCACAACTACTCAACTAGCATGACTTTGATATTATTACCTCCATATCTCAAAACAATCATCAAGCATCAAACTTCTCTTAGTATTCAAAACACTCATAAGAAATTTTTACTAATCTTGAATACCTAGCATATTAGGATTTTAAGCAAATTACCATGCTATTTAAGACTCTCAAAATAATCTAAGTGAAGCATGAGAGATCAATAATTTCTATAAAATAAATCCACCACCGTGCTCTAAAAGATATAAGTGAAATACTAGAGCAAAACTATATAACTCAAAAGATATAAGCGAAGCACATAGAGTATTCTAACAAATTCCAAATCATGTATGGCTCTCTCAAAAGGTGTGTACAGAAAGGATGATTGGGGTAAACTAAAAATCAAATAATTAAATCATACAATACCCTCCAAGCAAAACACATATCATGTGGTGAATAAAAATATAGCTCCAAGTAAAGTTACCAATAGAAGTAGACGAAAGAAGGGATGCCTTCCGGGGCATCCCTAAGCTTTGGATTTTAGGTGTCCTTATAATCTTGGGGGTGCCATGGGCATACCCAAGATTAGGCTCTTTCCACTCCTTGTTCCATAATCCATCAAATCTTTACCCAAAACTTGAAAACTTCACAACACAAAACTCAAAGTACAAAATCTCGTGAGCTCCGTTAGCGAAAGAAAACAAAAGACCACTTCAAGGTACTGTAATGAACTCATTATTTATTTATATTGGTGTTAAACCTACTGTATTCCAACTTCTATATGGTTTATAAACTATTTTACTAGACATAGATTCATCAAAATAAGCAAACAACACACGAGAAACAGAATCTGTCAAAAACAGAACAGTCTGTAGTACTCTGTAGCTAGCGCAAGATCTGGGACCCCAGAAATTATAAAATAAATATCTTGACGTGAGGAATTTCTATATTAATCATCTTAAACAAGAATTAACTAAATAGAACTTTCCAAATAAAAATGGCAGCAGTTCTCGTGAGCGCTAAAGTTTCTGTTTTTTACAGCAAGTTTAACAAGACTTTCCCCAAGTCTTCCCAACGGTTCTACTTGGCACAAACACTAATTAAACACAAAAAACACAACCTAAATGGAGTCTAGATAAATTATTTATTACTAAAAAGGAGCAAAAATCAAGGAATAAAAATAAAATTGGGTTGCCTCCCAACAAGCGCTATCGTTTAACGCCCCTAGCTAGGCATAACAAGCAAGGATAGATCTAGGTATTGCCATCTTTGGTAGGCAATCCATAAGTGGCTCTCATAATAGATTCATAAGGTAATTTAATTTTATTTCTAGGAAAGTGTTCCATGCCTTTCCTTAATGGAAATTGGAATCGAATATTTCCTTCCTTCATATCAATAATTGCACCAATCGGTCTAAGGAAAGGTCTACCAAGAATAATAGGACATGAAGGATTGCAATCTATGTCTAGAACAATAAAACCTATGGGCACATAATTCCTATTTGCAACAATAAGAACATCATTAATTCTTCCCATAGGTTTCTTAATAGTGGAATCCGCAAGGTGCAAGTTTAGAGAGCAATCATCAAAATCACGGAAACCTAACAAATCACACAAAGTCTTTGGAATCGTGGAAACACTAGCACCCAAATCACATAAAGCATAGCATTCATGATCTTTAATTTTAATTTTAATAGTTGGTTCCCACTCATCATAAATTTTCCAGGGATATAAACTTCCAATTCAAGTTTTTCTTCATAAGATTGCATCAAGGCATCAACGATGTGTTTAGTGAACGCTTTATTTTGACTCTAAGCGTGAGGAGAATTTAGCATGGATTGCAACAAGGAAATACAATCAACCAAAGAGAAATTTTCATAATTAAATTCCTTGAAATCCAAAATAGTGGGTTTAGCAACATCTAGGGTTTTAATTTCTTCAATCCCACTTTTATCAATTTTAGCATCAAGATCTAAAAACTCCAAATTCTTAGAACGCCTTCTATGTAAAGGTGGATCATATTCAGTCCCATCATTATCAAGATTCATATTACAAAACAAAGATTTAATAGGGGACACATCAATAACTTTTAGATCTTCATCTTTATTTTCATAGGAACTAGAAGAACACGCTCTTATAAAGGCATCTTTCTTAGCACGCATCCTAGCGGTTCTTTCTTTGCACTCATCAATGGAAATTCTCATGGCTTTGAGAGACTCATTGATATCATGCTAAGGTGGAATAGATCTAAGTTTCAAAGAATCAACATCAAGAGAAATTCTATCAACGTTCCTAGCCAAATCATCAATCTTAAGCAATTTTTCATCAATCATGGCATTGAAACTCTTTTGCGAAGTAATAAATTCTTTAATATTAGATTCAAAATCAGAGGGAATCTTATTATAATTTCCATAAGAATTGTTGTAGGAATTACCATAATTATTAGAGGGATTACTAGGATAAGGCCTAGGATTGAAATTTCCTCTATACGTGTTGTTACCAAAATTGCTCCTACCAACAAAATTCACATCCATAGATTCATTATTATTCTCAATCAAAGTAGACAAGGGCATATCATTAGGATCAAAAGAAACACTCTTACTAGCAAATAATTTCATAAGTTCATCCATCTTTCCACTCAAAACATTAATTTCTTCTATCACATGCACCTTTTTATTAGTAGATCTTTCAGTATGCCATTGAGAATAATTAACCATAATATTATATAGGAGTTTAGTAGCTTCTCCTAAAGTGATTTCCATAAAAGTGTCTCCCGTGCCTGAATCTAAAAGATTTCTAGAAGCAAAATTCAATCCGGCATAAATTTTTTGTATAATCATCCACAAATTCAAACCATGAGTGGGGCAATTGCGTATCATCATTTTCATCTTCTCCCAAGCTTGTGCAACATGTTCATGATCTAGTTGCTTAAAATTCATAATATCGTTTCTAAGAGAGATGATCTTAGCGAGAGGAAAATACTTAGAGATAAAAGCATCTTTGCACTTATTCCATGAATCAATACTATTTTTAGGCAAAGACGAAAACCAAGCTTTAGCACAATCTCTAAGCGAAAAAGGAAATAGCTTAAATTTAAAAATATTGTTATCCACATCTTTCTTCTTTTGCATATCACACAAATCAACAAAGCTCTTAAGATGGGTAGCGGCATCTTCACTAGGAAGGCCGGAAAACGGATCTTTCATGACAAGATTTAGCAAAGCAGTATTAATTTCACAAGATTCAGCATCGGTAAGAGGAGCAATTGGAGTGCTAATAAAATCATTGTTGTTGGTATTGGTGAAGTCACACAATTTTGTGTTATCTTGAGCCATCGAGACAAGCAAGCAAACTAACACACAAGCAAACAAAAAGCAAGCGGGCAAAAAAGAGGCAAACGGGAAAGAGAGGGAGGATAGAGAGAGAGAGGGCGAATAAAACGGCAAGGGTGAAGTGGGGGAGAGGAAAACGAGATGAAAATGGCAAATAATGTAATGCGGGAGATAAGGGTATGTGATGGGTACTTGGTATATTGACTTTTGCGTAGACCTCCCCGGCAATGGCGCCAGAAATCCTTCTTGCTACCTCTTGAGCACTGCGTTGGTTTTCCCCGAAGAAGAAGGGATGATGCAGCAATGTAGCGTAAGTATTTCCCTTAGTTTTTGAGAACCAAGGTATCAATCTAGTAGGAGGCTACGCGCGAGTCCCTCGCACTTGCACAAAACAAATACATCCTCGCAACCAACGCGATAAGGGGTTGTCAATCCCTACACGGCCACTTACGAGAGTGAGATCTGATAGATATGATAAGATAATATTTTTGGTAGTTTTATGATAAAGATGCAAAGTAAAATAAAAGCAAAGTAAAAAAGAAAAGAAAAGGAAATAACTAAGTATTGGTAGATTAATATGATGAAGATAGACCCGGGGGGCATAGGTTTCACTAGTGGCTTCTCTCGAGAGCATAAGTATTCTATGGTGGGTGAATGAATTACTGTTGAGCAATTGACAGAATTGAGCATAGTTATGAGAATATCTAGGTATGATCATGTATATAGGCATCACGTCCGAGACAAGTAGACCGACTCCTGCCTGCATCTACTACTATTACTCCACTCATCGATCGCTATCCAGCATGCATCTAGAGTATTAAGTTCATGGAAACAGAGTAATGCTTTAAGCAAGATGACATGATGTAGAGAGATAAACTCATGCAATATGATGAAAACCCCATCTTGTTATCCTCGATGGCAACAATACAATACGTGCCTTGCTGCCCCTATTGTCACTAGGAAAGGACACCGCAAGATTGAACCCAAAGCTAAGCACTTCTCCCATTCCAAGAAAGATCAATCTAGTAGGCCAAACCAAACTGATAATTCGAAGAGACTTGCAAAGATAACCAATCATACATAAAAGAATTCAGAGAAGATTCAAATATTATTCATAGATAGACTTGATCATAAACCCACAATTCATCGGTCTCAACAAACACACCGCCAAAAGAAGATTACATCGAATAGATCTCCTCAAGAGAGGGGGAGAACATTGTATTGAGATCCAAAAAGAGAGAAGAAGCCATCTAGCTAATAACTATGGACCCGTAGGTCTGAGGTGAACTACTCATACTTCATCGGAGGGGCTATGGTGTTGATGTAGAAGCCCTCCATGATCGATGCCCCCTCCGGCAGAGCTCCGAAATAGGCCCCAAGATGGGATCTCGTGGATACAGAAATTTGCGTCGGTGGAATTAGGGTTTTGGCTCTGTATCTGGTCGTTTGGGGGTACGTAGGTATATATAGGAGGAAGGAGTACGTCGGTGGAGCAACAAGGGGCCCACGAGGGTGGAGGGCGCGCCTGGGGGGGTAAGCGTGCCCCCTACCTCGTGGCCTCCTCTTTTGTGTCTTGGCGTAGGGTCCAAGTCTCCTGGGTCTTGTTTGTTGAGAAAATCACGTTCCCAAGGTTTCATTCCGTTTGGACTTCGTTTGATATTCCTTTTCTTCGAAACCCTAAAATAGGCAAAAAACAGCAATTCTGGGCTGGGCCTCCGGTTAGTAGGTTAGTCCCAAAAATAATATAAAAGTGGATAATGAAGCCCAATAATGTCCAAAACAGTAGATAATATCGCATGGAGCAATCAAAAATTATAGATACGTTGGAGACATATCAGCCCGCCAAACGCTGAACATCATTGATACATGCCGGTTTAGCCAGAGATGCGATAGCTGTGATCTTCTCCGGATTAGCTTCAATGCCCTTGTTGGACACCAGAAAACCCAAGAGTTTGCCTACTGGTACACCAAAAACACATTTGGCCGGATTAAGCATCATCTTATAAACCCGGAGGTTATCAAAAGTCTCCTTCAAATCATCTATCAATGTTTCCTCCTTCCTAGACTTCACCACAATATCATCCACGTAAGCATGAACATTGCGTCCAATCTGTTTATGAAGACAATTCTGAACACAACGCTGATAAGTCGCCTGGGCACTCTTGAGCTCAAAAGGCATAGATACATAGCAGAAGGCCCCAAATGGAGTTATAAAAGTTATCTTCTCCTGGTCTTTAACTGCCATTTTGATCTGATGATAACCAGAATAAGCATCCAGAAAACACAAACGGTCACAACCCGCCATAGCATCGATAATCTGCTCAATACGAGGGAGAGCAAAGGGATCGGCTGGACAGGCCTTGTTCAAGTCTGTGTAGTCCACACACATACACCAAGTGCCATTTTTCTTAATTACTAGCACCGGATTAGCTAGCCACTCAGGGTGAAAGACCTCCACAATAAACCCTGCTGCCAAAAGACGGGCTACCTCCTTACCAATAGCTTTACGCCTTTCTTCGTTGAAGCGGCAAAGAAACTGCCTGACTGGTTTAAACTTAGGATCTATATTAAGGGTGTGCTCAGCGAGTTCCCTCGGTACCCCTGGCATGTTAGAAGGCTTCCATGCAAAGTTGTCCCGGTTCTCACGGATGAATTCGATGAGCGCGCTTTCCTATTTCGAATCCAGGTTAGCGCTGATGCTGAACTGCTTGGATGAATCGCCAGGAACAAGGTCAACCAGCTTAGTCTCTTCAGCCAATTTAAATTTCAGCGCCGGATCATGCTCGGTAGTTGGTTTTTTTAGAGAAGTCATATCTGCCGGGTCAACATTGCCCTTATAAAATTTCAGCTCCTCTGTGGCACAAACCGACTCAGCATAAGCCGCATCACCTTCTTCACATTCCAAAGCGATCTTCCGGCTCCCATGCACTGTGATGGTCCCCTTATGACCCGGCATCTTAAGCTGCAGATAAACATAACAGGGCCTTGCGATGAACTTAGCATAAGCAGGCTGTCAATACCTCTTGTAACATCCCAAATTTTCAATTTGGAATGTTATACAATGTATCACGATTGCATATCATGTTTTATTGCATTTTGGTTGATCCTAGAAATTTCCACGCAACTCAAGGACCCTCGGAGAGAGTAGGGGATTTCGTTATTTTCATATTTGAGTTTTCTCAAATTTTGAAAATACGATCATTTGATTTTAATTATTTTATCTACAATTATTTCTATGATAAAAATATGAGAGAGGGAATAAAATGACTTTCCGAAAATAAATAAATTTTGAGGATTTAATAATAAAATCAAATAAGATTTTATTTTGGTTCTATTTGCTATTTTATTTGAATTTAGGAAAAATGCGGGTTTTAAAAAAATAGCATATAGGCCCCAAATAAATGTTCATCCTGTGCGGCTTGATTTTAAAAGCCGGGGAACATTTATTTCGGGATTTTTGGAGTCCGTTTAGTATTTCTTTTGTTTGTTTTTCTGCGCGTAATGATTTCAAAAAAAGTCTGAACCAATCTCCGGGACGTGTTTGGCCCGGACTCCTCAGGGGGGACTTTATATAGCACGCCACCCGGGCCGGATCCGCCCAAAGCCGCCGCCCCGCGCCAACCCTAACCCTAAGCCGCCGCCGCCCCTAGCGCCACCGCCGCCGCCACCTGCTGCGGCCGCCGCCCGACGCCGCCCCGCTGCCGCCGGAGCCCACCGCCGACGAGGTCGATCCGCCGCCTCCCGCCGGTTTTTTTTAAGAAAACCGTTGGTTTTCACCGGTTTTTTCGGTTTTTTAGATAGATCGTTTTTTACTCGGTTTAGTTATTTAGCGAGCGTTCGCTCGTCTGTTCGTTTTAACGAATGCGTTCATTGTTTAGATCCAGATAACGAATGTTCGTTCATTAATCTGTTCGTCGTTTTCTTTTTCTCAGATTTATTCCGCGATTTTTCTGATCGCGATTTCTGATCCGATTTTCGTTTTAGTATAACTTTTCGCTCGTTTATCGGAATCAGGCGATTCAAGCGCCTGGAGTTTCGTCTCGAAACCCTCTTTCCGTTTAACCAACTCAAACAAGTTTTTGCATCTGTAAAATTTGACCTAGATCCAGATTAGTAAATGAAGTTTGTTTCTTTTGCCGTTTGTCTTTCGTTGCTTCGTTCGTTTTGATTCTTTTTGCCAACCGGAGTTCTTAAGTTAAACTTTCTGGTTAGAGTTTTACCCATGAATTAATTGAGTACTTATTTTATGCTTGTTTGTTTGCGATAGAATACCCGGAGTGCGCCGCTCGCTACTTCGAATCGCTAGGTTTTGCGGATCATCAGCAAGGCAAGTAACACTTTGATCATACTTCCTATTACCCAGTTTTTATTGCATTAGATCAATCCTCACACATTGCATGATTAGGATCTAATTAAATTGTGGGTTTGGGAAGTAGATGAGGTAGTACCTCTTACCTGTTCTTATCAAACCCTTGGGAGTTACTCTACGTTTGCTTATTATGCTATGCTATGCTAGTAGACGTGGATTGGGTGAGTGAATCCATGACAGATGTGAGATAGTTAACTTAATGGTTTATCTAAGGTGGCAACCTAAACACACATCTGGGTGGATTGAGGCACCTGGGTATTCTAGCGATTGCCTGTTTTCTTTTGGACCGCCACCTAGGCTCAAAGGGATCATGAGACTATTCATACTAGAAACTTCCGTGTGCAGCCACAAGCTACAATGGGCTCTAGCATAGTTAATTAAGTCGTGTGAACTCTTACAGTGGTAGACTAGCAGATGTAGGGGAAAGTAGGTGTAACGGTCTACCGTTCGTAAGGTGTAAGCGCTTTTGAAAGACTATGTCTCGGTCATCCGTTTCTAAAACACCATGTAGTGCGAGAATCCCAATGGAGGAGATCGAGTCTTGTGGGGAAAAGTGCGCAAACCTTTGCAGAGTGTATAAAATAATCATGAGTAGCCGTGTCCCCGGTTATGGAGATCTTGAGTATCTAGTACTTGGATTATCATGTGAATCTCATCATGTTACTCTAGTCAATTTTGTTGGGTTTTTAATGATGATGCTTAATTGGGATTGAGAGGGTGTCTACACTCTCAATGTTTCACAACTACCATGATAGTTAAATAAAATGTATTCCTTTGCAATAGGGAAAAATTGGCTTTACACAAAATTGTAACCATAGAGCTTTCCACTAGCCAAATATGCATGTAGTATAGTATTATTCTTTCATTGCTCTTTATGTGTTACCTTGCCAGCATATTCCATGTGCTGACCCATTTCGGACTGCAACGTTCATGTTGCAGACTTTTCAGACGACGAGTAAGGTGCCTTTAGGTCGTGGTTCTATACTCAGTGATGCCGTTGGAGTTGATGGACTCACTTATCTTCCAAGCCTTCCGCTGTTATCGTTATTAGGTGGCCTTAAGCCATATTTATTGTAATAAGTTCTCTTTTGAGACTCCGGATGTAATAAGTGTGTGATTGCTACTCTGTTATAAATCCTTCAAGTACTGTGTGGTGTCAGCATTACTGATCCAGGGATGACACCTGAGCACAGAGATTCGACCGTATGAGGTCTGGTCGCTACAAGATGGTATCAGAGCACACGCTAACTGTAGGACACGACCACTAAGCTAAAGCCCTAGATCACTACTCTCTCTTCTCAATCTGACTCCTCATCTTTTCTACTCTTTTAGGATGGCAGATGCAAGGAACAAGTTCACACAACCGGATGAAGATACACCCTTTGGACGTCACTTGAAGGAAGTCACTAGATACCTGAACATCGGAGTACCAAGATTCACCGGAACCTACAACGCCACCTTACCTAAAGACGAGCGCTGGATGATTCAAGTTCAAGTTCCAGGAAGGACGTTCATGCCAGTCACTGAACCCATAGAGTTTTCCTTTGATGCACCAACCTGGAGTCTAGGAAAGAGCATGGCAGCTCACATTGCCATGGGACGTATTGGATAGGTTTACTGCAATGATCTCAAGGATACAATCTACCAGATTTGTGGGCGCCGAGATGAGCACTAGGAGATGATCAGCACCAAGAAGGATTGATCAATCGCAGCTTTTATGCAGGAGTTAAACCAGCACATTCGACGTCAGGAGAACCAGATGTGCGCCGACATGATAGATCTGAAGAAGGCGAGGACAAGAATCAAGGAATTGGAGGAAGAACTCAAGGCTACACGTGAAGGTTATGAAGAGGAAATCAAAGTATTAGTGGAGAAGAATGACGATCTGATCAAGAAGATCGGAATATTTATGGGAGGCCCTACACCAGTACAAGAAGACAAAGAACCCAAGGAGATTCGCCCGGAAGACTACATCGTCATCGACGACACCAACTCGGATCCAAATGATAGCGATGATGACTATGTTGATGAAGCTGGAGCAGATATCATGGAGTCTGCAACCGAAGAATATTTCTAGTAGACCATCCCACCAGTAGTAGTATTCCACCATGTAAATATAGTAGTCCAAGCACTTTTGCAATAGTTAGACCGATTGTATGCCTTGTTGATTGAATGAAGTGAATTGTTTGATTTTGCCTCATGTGCATATGGGTAGTGTTTTCTCTTTAGACCCCCTCTCTATTCTTAAATCTCATATTTTCTAAACCCATCAGATGCCTTCGAGACATGACCCCGGATTTACCTTCCCACAGGAGCTCACTCAGTTGATCCAGCAGCAGAACACTTTGATGCAGTTGCTAGTCCAAAACCAGAATTAGGGGAACAACAACAACAACAACCCACCACCACCACCACCTATTGATCACTTAGCCCATTTTCTTAGGCTGAATCCGCCGGTGTTCTCTAGTAGCACCGAGCCTATAGTAGCAGATGATTGGCTCCATAAGACAACAAGGGAGTTGACCACAGCAGGATGCATAGATGCGGAAAAGGTGAAGTTTGCCGCACATCAGCTTGAAGGACCCGCAACATCATGGTGGGAGAATTTCATAGCCACTTTCCCTATCGACACTATCACATGGGACCAGTTTCAGCAGGCTTTCTTTACTGCCCATGTTTTAGCAGGAGCTATGGCCATGAAGAAGCATGAGTTTCGCAACTTGCGCCAAGGAGGACGGACAGTTGGCCAGTATGTGGATGACTTTAGTAAGCTAGCATGTTATGCCGCAGATGACGTTGCTACGGATGCAGCTAAACAGGAGAAGTTTCTAGAAGGACTGAATGATGAGTTGAGCATGCAGTTGATGGTAGCAACCTTCAACAACTACCAGGAGTTGGTAGATCATGCTCTTATGATTGAAGGGAAGAAGCAACAGATTGAGAACCGCAATAGGAAGTATGGACAAGGGAATTACAATTCTGGAGCTCAGCAGAAGCCACGTTTTACCCCTAGACCGGGAGGACATTTTCAGCATACCCATGGAGGAGGTAGCTCACACAATCATAATGGCACCAAGAATGGTAATGGGAATGGAGGAAGCAACGGCCAGAACTGTACCAACCCATCAACCCCAGCCAAGAGAGACCTGAGCCAAGTCACTTGCTTTAAGTGCCAGAAGACCGGACATTATGCCAATGAATGTCCTGAAGCCCAGAATGGAAATGGCAATGGAAGCTCTGGGAAGAAGCCGAACCCTTTCAATAGGGGACAGGTGAACCATGTTAACGTGGAGGAGGTTGAAGAGCACCCGGATGCAGTAATCGGTAAGTTTTTGGTTAAGTCTTTTACTGCAATCGTTCTTTTTGATACGGCTGCATCGCATTCATACATATCAAGGGGATTCGTGGATAAGTAGAACCTGCCCACCAACTTCTTAGAACACCTATGTTAGTAAGCCCACCAGGAGCGGAGTATATGGCCAGCCAAGGATGTTTTCAAGTGCCATTGAGTATAGGTAGGCATGTGTTTCCCTCAGATTTAATCATTTTGGAATCACAAGGTTTGGGTGTAATTCTGGGTATGGATTGGCTGTCGATGTATGGAGGAAACATCGATTGCGCCAGTAAGTCAAATTTTCTTACCACCCCAGAAGGAAGAAGGATCAAGTATGTATCCCGGCATGTGCCGAAGAGGACTCAAGTAAATTCATTAACAGGAGTTGTACAGGAGGAAGTACCAGTGTTAAAGGATTTCCCTGATGTATTTCCAAAGGAGTTGCCAGGCATGCCACCAGATAGAGATATTGAGTTTTTGGTTGAGCTTTTGCCAAGCACAAGGCCAATATCTAAGAGACCATATAGGATGCCCGCAAAGGATTTGGAGGAGATTAAGAAACAGATTAAAGAGTTACTGGATAAAGGATATATTCGCCCAAGTTCTTCACCTTGGGGATCGCCAGTACTTCTAGTGGAGAAAAAGGATGGATCATTAAGGATGGTTGTTGATTATCGAGGATTGAATGAAGTAACCATCAAGAACAAGTACCCACTACCGATGATCAATGATCTGTTCGATCGATTGCAAGGAGCTAAGTTATTTTCCAAGATCGATCTGCGATCAGGATACCATCAGTTGAAGATTCGAGGACATGATATACCTAAGACGGCTTTTACCACCAGGTATGGGCTGTACGAATATACGGTCATGTCGTTTGGACTGACTAACGCACCTGCATATTTTATGAACATGATGAACAAAGTATTTATGGAGTTTTTGGATAAGTTCGTCGTAGTGTTCATTGAAGATATTCTGGTTTACTCAAAGAATGAAGATGAGCATAAGGAGCATTTGCGTTTGGTACTTGGTAAGCTTAGGGAACATCAATTATATGCCAAGTTTAGCAAATGTGAATTTTGGTTGAAGGAAGTTGGATTCCTAGGACACGTTATATCCGAAGAAGGTATAGCAGTAGATCCCACCAAGGTTAACACCGCGACAAATTGGGAAGCCCCAACAACAGTTGGAGAGATCCGGAGTTTTCTTGGACTTGTAGGATACTACCGGAGATTTATTGAAAATTTCTCAAAGATTGCGAAGTCTATGACGGAGTTGTTGAAGAAGGATACCAAGTTCAAATGGACTGAGGAATGTGAGGCCAGTTTCTAGGAGTTGAAGAAATGTTTGGTCACATCATCTATGTTGATTTTGCCGGATCAGACCAAGGATTATGAGGTGTATTGCGACGCTTCACGTCGAGGACTTGGAGTAGTGCTTATGCAGGAAGGAAGAGTTGTTTCATATGCTTCACGACAACTTAAGCCTCATGAGTTGAATTATGCCACGCATGATTTGGAGTTAGCAGCCGTAGTGCATGCATTGAAGACTTGGAGACACTTTCTCATTGGAAACCATTGTGAGGTGTACACGGATCACAAGAGTTTGAAGTATATTTTCACGCAGAAGGAGTTGAATCTCAGGCAAAGGAGATGGTTGGAGCTCATCAAGGATTATGATATGAGATTGCATTATCACCCGGAAAGGCTAACGTAGTAGCCGATGCGCTGAGCCGTAAAAGTCATGTCAACACCCTAATGACGGGAGATTTACCAAGGGAGTTAGCCGAAAATCTTCGTGAGCTATGTTTGGAGATAGTCCCGAGAGGCTATGTAGCAGCATTGGAGATTCAGTCTACTTTGATGGATAAGATCAGAGAAGCCCAGAAGACTGACAAGGAGATTGCTTCTATTAAGGAGAAAATGAGCAAAGGAAAAGCTAAAGGATTTCGTGAGGATGAGCACGATACCTTATGGTTTGAAGACCGTGTTTATGTGCCCAATGACCCGGAGATCAGGAAGTTAATTCTGCAGGAGGCCCATGATTCACCATATTCGATTCACCCAGGAAATACCAAGATGTATTTGGATTTGAAGGATACTTTCTGGTGGACCGGAATGAAGAAGGATATTGCGGAGTATGTAGCAGTTTGTGATGTATGTCAGAGAGTAAAGGCAGAGCATCAGAAGCCAGCAGGATTGCTACAGCCATTGCCAATACCCGAATGGAAGTGGGATAAGTTAGGCATGGATTTTATTAAAGGATTGCCCAGAACTCGTTCAGGCTATGACTCGATTTGGGTTGTAGTCGATCATTTGACAAAGGTAGCTCATTTCATTCCAGTGAAGACTACCTACACCAGTGCCAAGTTGGCAAAGATATACATGACCAGGATCGTATGTCTGCATGGAGTTCCAAGGAGCATTGTATCAGATAGAGGAACCCAGTTTACCTCAAAGTTCTGGAATCAGTTGCATGAAACTTTGGGTACCAGGCTAGAGTTCAGTACAGCTTTCCATCCGCAGACAGATGGACAGACCGAGAGAGTCAATCAGATTTTGGAGGATATGCTGAGAGCTTGTGCGCTAGATTACGGATCTAGTTGGGACGAGAATTTGCCATACGCAGAGTTCTCTTACAACAACAGTTATCAATCCAGTTTGAAGATGGCCCCTTTCGAAGCCTTGTACGGAAGGAGGTGCAGGACCCCATTGTCGTGGGATGAAGTTGGAGACCGCCAGTTGTTTGGACCGGATCTGATTAAGGAGTCTGAACAGAAGGTGAAATTGATTCGCGATAGGCTCAAGGTAGCCCAGTCCAGGCAGAAGAGCTATGCAGATTCTAAACGCAAGGAGACAGTTTACGAAGTCGGAGACCGAGTTTATCTTCGAGTATCTCCACTTCGAGGAGTTAAGCGCTTTGGAGTTAAGGGAAAGTTAGCGCCACGTTTTGTAGGACCATACAAGGTTTTGGAGCGTATGGGAGAAGTAGCCTACAAGTTGGAATTACCCGAAGGATTGTCAGGAGTTCACGACGTGTTCCACGTTTCCCAGTTGAAGAAGTGCCACGCAGAGATGGCTGATATACCGCTGAGAGATACAGTGCCACTGGAAGCGATTCAGTTGGACAGTGATTTGACCTATGAGGAGAAACCAGTTAAGATTCTTGAGTATGCCAGCCGAGTCACCCGCGGCAAGGTTATCAAGTTTTGCAAAGTTCAGTGGAGCCACCACACGGAGGATGAAGCCACCTGGGAACGAGAGGAAGATTGCTGAAGGACCACCCTCACCTATTTTCTAGCCAACCCGAATCTCGAGGGCGAGATTCATCTTAAGGGGGGTAGGTTTGTAACATCCCAAAATTTCAATTTGGAGTATTATACAATAGATCATCATTGCATATCATATTTTATTGCATTTTGGTTGATCCTAGAAATTTCCACGCAACTCAAGGACCCTCGGAGAGAGTTGGGGATTTCGTTATTTTCATATTTGAGTTTTCTCAAATTTTGAAAATAGGATCATTTCATTTAAATTATTTTATCTTCAATTATTTCTATTATAAGAATATGAGAGAGGGAATAAAATGACTTTCCCAAAATAAAGAAATATTGAGGATTTAATAATAAAATCAAATAAGATTTTATTTTAGTTTTATTTGCGATTTTATTTGAATTTAGGAAAAATGCGTGTTTTTCAAAATTGCATTTAGGCCCCAAATAAATGTTCATCCTGTGCGGCTTGATTCTAGAAGCCGGGGAAAATTTATTTCGGGATATTTGGAGTCCGTTTAGTATTTCTTTTGTTTGTTTTTATGCGCGTAATGATTTTAAAAAAAGTCCGAACCGACCTCCGGGCCGTGTCTGGCTCGGACTCCTCAGGGGGGGGGGGCGGTTTATATAGCGCGCCACCTGGGCCGGATCAGCCCAAAGCCGCTGCCCCGCGTTAACCCTAACCCTAAGCCGCCGCCGGCCCTAGCGCCGCCGCCGCCGCCGCCGGAGCCCGCCGTCGCCGAGGTTGATCCACCATCGCCTGCCGTTTTTTTAGAAAACCGTTGGTTTTCACCGGTTTTTTCGGTTTTTTAGATTCGTTTTTTAGATAGATCGTTTTTTTCCTCAGTTTAGTTATTTAGAGAGCATTCGCTCGTCCGTTCGTTTTAACGAACGCGTTCATTCTTTAGATCCAGATAACGAATGTTCGTTCGTTAATCTGTTTGTCGTTTTTCTTTTTCTCGGATTATTCCGCAATTATTTCTGATCGCGATTTCTGATCCGATTTTCGTTCTAGTATAACTTTTCGCTCGTTTATCGGAATCAGGCGATTCAAGCGCCTGGAGTTTCGTCTCGAAACCCTCTTTCCGTTTAACCAACTCAAACAAGTTTTTGCCTCTGTAAAATTTGACCTAGATCCAGAATAGTAAACGAAGCTTGTTTGTTTTGCCGTTTGTCTTTCGTTGCTTCGTTCGATTTGATTCTTTTTGCCAACCGGATTTCTTAAGTTGAACTTTCGGTTAGATCTCTTATTTGAGTTTTACCTGTGCATTAGATGAGTACTTATTGTATGCTTGTTTGTTTGCGATAGAGTACCCGGAGTGCGCCGCTTGCTACTTCGAATCGCTAGGTTTGCGGATCATCAGCAAGGCAAGTAACACTTTGATCATACTTCCTATTACCCAGTTTTTATTGCATTAGATCAATCCTCACACATTGCATGATTAGGATCTAATTAAATTGTGGGTTTGGGAAGTAGATGAGGTAGTACCTATTACCTGTTTATTATCAAACCTTTGGGAGTTACTTCTACGTTTGCTTATTATGCCATGCTATGCTAGTAGACGTGGATTGGGTGAGTGTATCCATGACAGATGTGAGATTGTTAAATTAATGGTTTATCTAAGGTGGCAACTTAAATACACATCTGGGTGGATTGAGGCACCTGGGTATTCCAGCGATTGCCTGTTTTTCTTTTGGACCGCCACCCAGGCTCAAAGGGATCATGAGATTATTCATACTAGAAACTTCCGTGTGCAGCCACAAGCTACTATGGGCTCTAGCATAGTTGACTAAGTTGTGCGAACTCTTACAGTGGTAGACTAGCAGATGTAGGGGAAAGTAGGTGTAACGATCTACCCGTTCGTAAGGTGCTAGCGCTTCTGAAAGACTATGTCTCGGTCATCCGTTTCTCAAACACCATGTAGTGCGAGAATCCCACCGGAGGAGATCGAGTCTTGTGGGGAAAAGTGCCCAAACCTATACAGAGTGTATAAACTAATCATGGTTAGCCGTGTCCCCCGTTATGGACAACTTGAGTATCTAGTACTTGGATTATCATGTGAATCTCATCATGTTACTCTAATTAATTTTGGTGGGTTTTAATGATGATGCTTAATTGGGATTGAGAGCGTGTCTACACTCTCAATGTTTAACAACCACCATGATAGTTAAATAAAATTTATTCCTTTGCAGTAGGGAAAAATTGGCTTTACGCAAAACTGTAACCATAGAGATTTCCACCAGCCAAATATGCATGTAGTATAGTCTTATTCTTTCATTGCTCTCTATGTGTTACATTGCCAGCATATTCCATGTGCTGACCCGTTTCGGGCTGCAACGTTCATGTTGCAGACTTTTCAGACGACGAGTAAGGTGCCTTTAGGTCGTGGTTCTATACTCAGTGATGCCGTTGGAGTTGATGGACTCACTTATCTTCCAAGCCTTCCGCTGTTATCGTTATTAGGTGGCCTTAAGCCATATTTATTGTAATAAGTTCTCTTTTGAGACACTCGATGTAATAAGTGTGTGATTGCTACTCTGTTATAAATCCTTCAAGTACTGTGTGGTGTCAGCATTACTGATCCAGGGATGACACCTGAGCACAGAGATTGGACCGTATGAGGTCTGGTCGCTACACCTTTTATCTTGAATCATGATCATCTCCAAAAGCAACTTCCAGGGCTATCTTGCCAACTGGGTATGCCGATTTACCAGGCACTACACCATGAAACACGGTGTTCGACGGTTTAAGATTCTTATCTGTCAACCCCATGCGATGAAAGGTTTCATAGTAAAGTATATTGATAATGCTTCCTCCATCCATAAGCAACTTGGTAAACTTATACCCCCCCCCCCAACTTGAGGTGCCACCACCAAGGCTAGATAACCCGTATTGTCAACCCGGGGTGGGTGATCCTCTTGACTCCACAGGATGGGCTATTCAGACCAGCGTAGATAACAAGGTACCACCGGTTCAACGGAGTTCACGACTCTTTTATGAAGCTTCTGATCGCGCTTACATAAGCTAGTGGTGAAGACATGATACTGCCCACTATTCAACTACTTTGGATTGCTCTGATAACCCGATTGTTGCTCCTGCTGATTCCCCTGATGGTTGTAACCTCCCTGGTTGCCCTGGCTGCTCTGATGGCCATGTCTAGTTTGGTTGCCTTGGAATCCTGAATCAGAACTGCTACCACCATAACCCGGCTCATGGAAACCGCCTCCTGAACTATCGGGCGGTCCATTGTCATATTGAAAGAGATTTGAATTTTTAAACTCCCACATGATGAAGCAATCCTTCCAAAGATGCATAGCTGGCATCTCCTTTGATCCGTCCTTTGGGCAAGGCTGGTTTAACAGGTGCTCTAGATTGGGGCCTGACCCACCACCCCGCTAGGGAGGTTTACCCTTACGCCGCTGACTATTATCCTGGGTGTTGGTGTTAGCCACAAAGTCCAAGCTATTATCCGCCTTACGTTTACCGTTGTTCCCATGACCTGCCGGGTTGTGCTGCTGTCCTTTGGCACTACTGCTCTTCTTTCCCTTCCCCATCGTGTCATCATCAGACTCAGGGTCTTTGGTACTATCAGAGTCAGCATACTTCACCAGAGCCTCCATAAGCGTTCCCATGTCATTAAAATGGCGTTTGAGTCGTCCCAACTTTAGCTTCAAAGGTGCAAACTGGCAATTACCTTCCAATGTTAAAACAGTTGTGTCAGTGTTGATGCGGTATGATGAATGCAAAATCTCCGAAACCCGGCGCACCCAATGGGTTGTTGATTCTCCATCCTCGTGGACACAGGCAGCTAAATCCATGATTGACATGGGCTGCTGATACGTCCATTTTGCATCATGCTTTTATATCGATATTTATTGCATTATGGGATGTTATTACACATTATGTCACAATACTTATGCATATTCTCTCTTATTTTACAAGGTTTACATAAAGAGGGAGAATGCCGGCAGCTGGGATTCTGGGCTGGAAAAGGAGCAAATATTAGAGACCTATTCTGCACAGCTCCAAAATCCTGAAACTTCACGGAAGTCATTTTCAGAATATATAAAAAATACTGAGCGCAAGAAGTTCCGGAGGGGGGCCACACCCTGCCCACGAGGGTGGGGGGCACGCCCTACCCCCTGGGCATGCCCCCTGCCTCGTGGGCCCCCTGGTGGCCCTCCGATGCCCATCTTATGCTATATGGAGTCTTTCGATGAGGAAAAAAATCAAAAGGCAGCTTTCGGGACGAGACTCCGCCGCCATGAGGCGGAATCAATCTAGGGCTCCGGTGGAGCTGTTCTGTCCGGGAAACTTCCCTCCGGGAAGGGGAAATCATCGCCATCGTCATCACCAACGATCCTCTCATCGGGAGGGGTCAATCTCCATCAACATCTTCACCAGCACCATCTCCTCTCAAACCCTAGTTCCTCTCTTGTATCCAATTCTTGTCTCCAAGTCTAGGATTGGTACCTGTGGGTTGCTAGTAGTGTTAATTACTCCTTGTAGTTGATGCTAGTTGGTTTATTTTGTGGAAGATCATATGTTCAGATCCTATATGCATATTAATACCCCTCTGATTATGAACATGAATATGCTTTGTGAGTAGTTACGTTTGTTCGTGAGGACATGGGAGAAGTCTTGCTATTAGTAGTCATGTGAAATTGGTATTCGTTCGATATTTTGATGCGAATTATGTTGTCTCTCCTCCAGTGGTGTTATGTGAACGTCGACTACATGACACTTCACCATTATTTGGGCCTAGAGGAAGGCATTGGGAAGTAATAAGTAGATGATGGGTTGCTAGAGAGACAGAAGCTTAAACCCTAGTTTATGTGTTGCTTCGTAAGGGGCTAATTTGGATCCACATGTTTCATGCTAATGTTAGGTTTACCTTAATAATTTTGTTGTAGTTGCGGATTCTTGCAATAGAGGTTAATCATAAGTGGGATGCTTGTCCATGTAAGGACAGTACCCAAGCACCGGTCCACCCACATAGAAAATTATCAAAGTACCGAACGCGAATCATATGAATGTGATGAAAACTAGCTTGATGATAGTTCCCATGTGTCCTCGGGAGAGCTTTTCTCTATATAAGAATTTGTCCAGGCTTGCCTTTGTTACAAAAGGGATTGGGCCACCTTGCTTCACTTTATTTACTTTTGTTACTTGTTGCTCGTTACCAATTATCTTATCACAAAACTATTTGTTACCTATAATTTCAGTGCTTGCAGAGAATACCTTGCTAAAAATCGCTTATCATTTCCTTCTGCTCCTCGTTGGGTTCGACACTCTTACTTATCAAAAGGACTATGATAGATCCCATGTACTTGTGGGTCATCAAGACTCTTTTCTGGCGCCGTCGCCGAGGAGTGAAGCGCCTTTGGTAGGTGGAATTTGGTGAGGAAAAATTATATAGTGTGCTAAAATTTAGTGTCACTTGTTACTATGGAAAGTAAACCTCTGAGGGCCTTGTTCGGGGTATCTTCACCCCGACCAGTAGAGCAAAGAGTTGCTCCTCAACCTATTGAACCTACTGAAAATGAAAATGTCTATTTTGAGATTCCTTCGGGTATGATAGAAAAACTGTTGCTAATCCCTTTGTAGGAGATGAAACAATTTATCCTGATGAGCACCTAATATATGTGGATGAAGTTTGTGGATTATTTAAGCTTGCAGGTGTGCCCGATGATGTTATTAAGAAGAAGGTCTTCCCTTTATCTTTGATGGGAGATGCATTGACATGGTATAGGCTATGTGATGATATGGGATCATGGAACTACAAACAATTGAAATTGGAATTTCGTCAGAAGTTTTATCCTATGCATCTTGTTCATCGTGATCATAATTATATATATAATTTTTGGCCTCGCGAAGGATAAAGCATCACTCAAGCTTGGGGAGGCTTAAATCAATGTTATATTCATGCCCCAATCATGAGCTTCCAAGAGAAATAATTATTCAAAAAAATTTATGCTCGGCTTTCCGATAATAATCGCACCATGCTCGATACTTCTTGTGCTGGCTCTTTTATGATGAAGACTATTGAATTCAAATGGGATTTATTGGAAAGAATTAAACGCAACTCTAAAGATTGGGACCTCGACGAAGGTAAGGAGTCAGGTATTACACCTAAGTTTGATTGTGTTAAATCTTTTATGGATACCAATGTTTTCTGTAAATGTAGCACTAAATATGGACTTGACTCTGAAATAGTAGCCTCTTTCTGTGAATCTTCTGCTACTCATGTTGATCTCCCTAGGGAGGAGTGGTTTAAATATCATCCTCCCATAGAAGTAAAAGTATCTGCACCTATTAAAGTCGAAGAAAAGACTGTCACTTATAATGATCCTATTGTTCCTACTGCTTATGTTGGGAAACCACCTTTTCCTGTTAGGATAAAAGATCATGCTAAAGCTTCAACTGTGGTTCATAAAAAGCAATGTTAGAACTTATACACCTCCTGAGCAAGTTAAAGTTGAACCTAATATTGCTATTGTTAAAGATCTCTTGTCTGATAATATTGATGGGCATGTTATTCATTTCTGTGATGAGACAGCTAGAATTGCTAAACCTTGTGCTAAAGATAAACATAGACCCGTGGTAGGCATGCCTGTTAATTCTGTTAAAATAGGAGATCATTGTTATCATGGCTTATGTGATATGGGTGCTAGTGCTATACCTCATGACTTATACAAAGAAATTATGCATGATATTGCACCTACTGAGATAGAAGATATTGATGTCACAATTAAACTTGCCAATACAGATACTATTTCACCCATTGGAATTGTTAGAGATGTTGAAGTCTTGTGTGGGGAAACTAAATATCCTGCTGATTTTCTTGTCCTTGGTTCCCCACAAGATAGCTTTTGTCCCATTATATTTGGTAGACCCTTCTTGAACACAGTTAATGCTAAGATAGATTGTAAAAAGGATGTTGTTACTATTGGTTTAGGTGATATGTCTCATGAATTTAATTTCTCTAAATTTCGTAGACAACACCGTGAAGAGGAATTTCCTAGTAAAGATGAAATTATTGGTCTTGCTTCTATTGTCGTGCCTCCTAGTGATCCTTTAGAACAGTATTTGCTAGACCATGAAAATTATATGTTTATGAATAAAAGAAGGGAAATAGATGAAGTATTCTTTAAACAGGAACCCATCCTGAAACACAATTTTCCTGTCGAAATCCTAGGGGATCCTCCTCCACCCAAGGGTGATCCCATGTTTGAGCTCAAACCGTTACCTGGTGCGCTTAAATATGCTTATCTTGATGAGAAAAAGATATATCCTGTTATTATTAGTGCTAACCTTTCAGAGCATGAAGAAGAGAGATTATTGAAAACTCTGAAGAAGCACCGTGCTGCTATTGGATATACTCTCGAGGATCTTAAAGGCATTAGTCCCACACTATGTCAACACAAAATAAATTTGGAGAAAGATGCCAAACCAGTTTGTGATCACCAACGACAGCTGAATCCTAAGATGAAAGAAGTGGTAAGAAAGGAAATACTAAAGCTCCTTGAGGCATGTATAATTTATCCCGTTGCTGATAGTCAGTGGGTAAGTCCTATCCATTGTGTCCCTAAAAAGGGAGGTATTACTGTCGTTCCTAATGATAAAGATGAATTGATTCGGCAAAGAATTATTACAGGTTATAGGATGGTAATTGATTTCCGCAAATTAAATACGGCTACTAAAAAAGATCATTACCCCTTACCTTTTATTGATCAAATGCTAGAAAGATTATCCAAACAAACCATTTTTGCTTTCTAGATGGTTATTCTTGTTTCTCTGAAATACCTGTGCCAGCTGATGATCAATCTAGGACCCCTTTTACTTGCTCGTTCGGTACTTTTGCTTATAGACGTATGCCTATTGGTTTATGTAATGCACCTGCTACCTTCCAAAGATGCATGATGGCTATATTCTCTGACTTCTATGAAAAGATTTGTGAGGTTTTCATGGACGATTTCTCCGTCTATGGATCCTCTTTTGATGATTGCTTAAGCAACCTTGATCGAGTTTTGCAGAGATGTGAATAAACTAACATTGTCTTGAATTGGGAGAAGTGCCACTTTATGGTTAATGAAGGTATTGTGTTGGGGCATAAAGTTTCTGAAAGAGGTATTGAAGTTGATAAAGCTAAGGTTGATGCTATTGAAAAGATTCCATGTCCCAAGGACATCAAAGGTATAAGAAGTTTCCTTGGTCATGCTGGTTTTTATAGGAGGTTCATTAAGGACTTCTCAAAAATTTCTCGGCCTTTGACTAATTTATTACAAAAAGATATACCTTTTGTTTTTTATGATGATTGCGTAGAAGCATTTGAAATACTTTAGAAAGCATTGATCTCTGCACCTATTGTTCGGCCACCTGATTGGAATTTACCCTTTGAAATTATGTGTGATGATAGTGATTATGTTGTAGGTGTTGTCCTAGGGAAACGAATTGATAAGAAATTAAATGTTATTCAATATGCTAGTAAAACTCTAGACAATGCTCAGAGAAATTATGCTACTACTGAAAAAGAATTTTTGGCAATTGTATTCGCTTGTGATAAGTTCAGACCTTATATTGTTGATTCTAAACTAACTATTCACATGGATCATGCTGCTATTAAATATCTTATGGAAAAGAAAGATGCTAAACCTAGACTTATTAGATGTGTTCTCTTGCTACAAGAATTTGATTTGCATATTATTGATAGAAAGGGAGCTGAGAACCCCGTTGCAGACAACTTGTCTAGGCTAGAGAATGTTCTTGATGACCCACTACCTATTGATGATAGCTTTCATTATGAACAACTAAATGTCATAAATGCTTCTCATACTGCTCCATGGTATGCTGATTATGCTAATTATATTGTTGCTAAATTTATACCACCTAGTTTCACATACCAGCAGAAGAAAAAGTTTTTCTATGATTTGAGACATTGCTTTTGGGATGACCCACATCTTTATAAAGAAGGAGTAGATGGTGTTATTAGACGTTGTGTACCTGAGCATGAACATGAACAAATCCTATGCAAGTGTCACTCTGAACCTTATGGAGGACACCACGCTGGAGATAGAACTGCACATAAGGTATTGCAATCCGGTTTTTTATTGGCCTACTCTCTTCAAGGATGCCCGTAAGTTTGTTGTATCTTGTGATGAATGTCAAAGAATTGGTAATATTAGTAGACATCAAGAAATGCCTATGAATTATTCACTTGTTATTGAACCATTTGATGTTTGGGGCTTGATAACCCACAAGTATAGGGGATCGCAACAGCTTTCGAGGGTAGAGTATTCAACCCAAATTTATTGATTCGACACAAGGGGAGCTAAAGAATATTCTCAAGTATTAGCAGCTGAGTTGTCAATTCAACCACACCTAGAAACTTAGTATCTGCAGCAAAGTGTTTATAACAAAAGTTATATTTTTGGTATTTTGTAGTGATTATAACAGTAGCAATGGAAAATTAAATAAGCGTAAACCAGTATATGGAAAACTCGTGGGTACCGAATCAGTGATGGATAATTATGCCAGATGCGGTTCATCATGTAACAGTCATAACATAGGGTGACACAGAACTAGCTCCAATTCATCAATGTAATGTAGGCATGTATTCCGTATATAGTCATAGGTGCTTATGGAAAAGAACTTGCATGACATCTTTTGTCCTACCCTCCCATGGCAGCGGGGTCCTATTGGAAACTAAGGGATATTAAGGCCTCCTTTTAATAGAGAACCGGAAAAAAGCATTAGCACATAGTGAATACATGAACTCCTCAAACTATGGTCATCACCGGTAAGTATACCGATTATTGTCACTTCGGGGTTAACGGATCATAACACATAATAGGTGACTATAGACTTGCAAGATAGGATCTAGAACTCTCATATATTCATGAAAACATAATAGGTTCAGATCTGAAATCATGGCACTCGGGCCCTAGGGACAAGCATTAAGCACAGCAAAGTCATAGCAACATCAATCTCAGAACATAATGGATACTAGGGATCAAACCCTAACAAAACTAACTCGATTACATGATAAATCTCATCCAACCCATCACCGTCCAGCAAGCCTATGATGGAATTACTCACGCACGGCGGTGAGCATCATGAAATTGGTGATGGAGGATGGTTGATGATGATGACGGCGACGAATCCCCCTCTCCGGACCCCCGAACGGACTCCAGATCAGCCCTCCCAAGAGGTTTTAGGGCTTGGCAGCGGCTCCGTATCGTAAAACGCGATGATTTCTTCTCTCTTATTTTTTCTCTCGGAAAGCAAATACATAGAGTTGGAGTTGGTGTCGGAGGGTTTCCAGGGCGGCCACGAGGTAGGGGGGCGCCCCCCACCCTCGTGAGAAGGGTGTGGGCCCCCTGGTCTTCATATTTGGCAAGGATTTTTTATTATTTTTTCTAAGACCTCCCGTGGAGTTTCAGGTCATTCCGAGAATATTTGTTTTCTGCACATAAAACAACACGATGGTAATTCTGCTGAAAACAGCGTCAGTCTGGGTTAGTTCCATTCAAATCATACAAGATAGAGTCCACAACAAGGGCAAAAGTGTTTGGAAAAGTAGATACGACGGAGACGAATCAACTCCCCCAAGCTTAAACCCTTGCTTGTCCTCAAGCAATTCAGTTGACAAACTGAAAGAAAGAAAGAAAAACTTTTATAAACTCTGTTTGCTCTTGTTGGTGTAACTATGTCAAGCCAGCATTCAAGTTTTCAGCAAAGATCATAACTAACCACATTTGCAATAATTCTCAGGTATCACAATTACTCATATCAATAGCATAATCAACTAGCAAGTCATAATAATAAATCTCGGATGTCAACACTTTCTCAAAACAATCATAATATGATATAACAAGATGATATCTCGCTAGCCCTTTCTGAGACCGCAAAACATAAATGCGGAGCACCTTTAAAGATCAAGGAGTGACTAGACATTGTAATTCATGGTAAAAGAGATCCAATCATACTCACACCCAATATAAATTAACATTGATGAATGCAAATGACAGCTGTGCTCTCCAGCTAGTTCCTTTTAATAAGAGGGTGATGACTCAACATAAAAGTAAATGGATAGGCCCTTCGCAGAGGGAAGCAGGGATTTGTAGAGGTGCCAGAGCTCGATTTTGAAATAGAGATAAATTGTATTTTGAGCTATATACTTTCATTGTCAACGTAACAACTAAGAGATGGTGATATCTTCCATGCTAAACACATTATAGGCGGTTCCCAAACAGAATGGTAAAGTTTATACTCCCCGTCCACCAACAAGCATCAATCCATGGCTTGCTCGAAACAACGAGTGCCTCCAACATACATCAGGTCCCAGGGGGAGTTTTGTTTGCAATTAATTTTGATTTAGTTTGCATATAGCATGGGACTGGGCATCCCGGTGACCAGCCATTTTCTCGTGAGTGAGGAGCAGAGTCCACTCCTCTTGAGAATAACCCGCCTAACACGGAAGATAATGACAACCTTTGTTGATACATGAGCTATTCGAGCATTCAAACCAGAATGTTTATTTTAAGGTGTAGAGTTTGGCACATACAAATTTACTTGGAACGGCAGGTAGATACCGCATATAGGAAGGTATAGTGGACTCATATGGAATAACTTTGGGGTTTAAGGGATTGGATGCACAAGCAGTATTCCCGCTTAGTATAAGTGAAGGCTAGCAAAAGACTGGGAAGCGACCAACTAGAGAGCGACAACAGCCATGTACATGCATTAAAATTAATAAACATTGGATGCAAGCATGAGTAGGATATAATCCACCATGAACATAAATATCGTGAAGGCTATGTTGATTTGTTTCAACTACATGCGTGAACATGTGCCAAGTCAAGTCACTTAAATCATTCAAAGGAGGATACCACCCCATCATACCACACCATAATCATCTTAATAGCATGTTGGCACACAAGGTAAATCATTATAACTTATAGCTAATCAAGCATGGCACAAGCAACTATGATCTCTAATTGTCATTGCAAACATGTTTATTCATAATAAGCTGAATCAAGAACGAGGGACTCATCATATGTACAAAAACAAAAGAGGTTGAGTTCATACCAGCTTTTCTTATCTCAATCAGTCCATCATATATCATCATAATTGCCTTTCACTTGCATGACCGAACGGTGTGAATAATAATAAGAGTGCACATGCATTGGACTAAGCTAGAATCTGCGAGCATTCAATAAACAGGAGAAGACAAGGCAATATGGGCTCTTGGTTAGATCAACAATAATGCATATAAGAGCCACTTCAACAATTTAACTATGGTCTTCTCCTGCTGACCCCTAAAGAAAAGAAAAGAAATAAAACTATTTACACGAGAAAGCTCCCAACAAGCAAAAGAAGAACGGGAAATATTTTTGGGTTTTCTTTTTAATTACTACTATAGCAGAAAAATAAACTACTACTAATTTTTTGGTTTTTCTTAAGGTTTAACAAACACACAAGAAGAAAGCATGAATAGGAAAATAAACTAGCATGGATGTTACAATGAAAAAGTAGGAGCACCGACATCTAGCAATGAGTGTGTGTGAACATAAATGTAATGTCAGTGAGAAATACGTACTCCCCCAAGCTTAGGCTTTTGGCCTAAGTTGGTCTATGGCCACGGCTGGCCTGGCGAATATCCATAATAATAGTTGTTTGGGTCGTACTGTGATGAAGAAGAAGAAGGCTCCGATTGCCACCGACTGGCAATCATCTCCGGATCCCACTGATAGTTAGACTGTCGTGAAGGATCAAATTGTGGTTCTGGTTCTGGCTCCTTAGCTGGTGCAGGGTTCCAGTAGGCGTGAATAGCCGTCAGCGGAACACGGTACGTGCCTACAGTCAAATCAAACAAAGAAGGAGCAGGCAAGGTAATAGTCTCGGGATGATGTTTGTTAAAGAACAATTGATATTTAAGCTCTCCTGCCCTATTCTTAACAATAAAATCATGTGCCACCATACTTTTATGATCTAGATAAACATGGGGCAGCACCTTTTCTTCCTTCTCAGCATGCCTAATAGGTATGTTAAAATGTGCGGCTAGGCGTGTGGCATAGATGCCTCCAAAGATGGGGCCCTTAGTACGGTTCATATTTAACCGTCTAGCAATAATACCGCCCAAACTAAAAGTGTTATCACTATATAAACCTTGGAGCAGAATAATTAAATCAGGTATACTAAGGTTTCCACAATTTCCGCGTCCAATTAAACAATGACTAGCAAATAATGCAAAGTAACGCAAAACAGGAAAATGTATGCTAGTGATTCGTGCATCGGAAACCTTCCTGGTTTCTCCTACAGTGATATTATCAATAAACCCAGCCACATCAACATGATGTGGTTCTTCTGTCTTTCCCTCAAAAGGGACTAAACAAATACGACAGAAATCAAAAAGTGACATCTCCTTAGGCTCATCATATAAATGAAATTCCACCGTAGGTGGTGAGTTCCTAGGATGAAAATAAAAGTTTTGCACAAAGGTATTTGTGAGTAAGAGATACTGATCGCATTGGTCATGGAGGAAAGCGGCGAGGCCTGCATTGTGAGCCAATTCATGAAAATCTTCATAGATACGGGCTGCTCTCAAGAAATCTTCAGAAGGCCATTCACAAGCCCGAATCTCTGCGGTGCGTGGCAATTTATACTTAGGCTTTGGTGCCTTTTCCTTCAAGCTTTGGCTCGATGAGCCCCTCCATAATCTCCTCATCATTTTCTGAAAGATTTTGAAATTTTTAGTAACTTCAAAATAAAAGTAACCAAACTCAATAAAACTGATAGTAACTACTCCTACAAGTGCCTAGAGCCTATATCGAGCATTAGAACTACTTGGAACCATATGAATTTGACATGCAAGCTCAAGAACATGGTCACCTATGCAGCACAAATTTGCAAAGAATAAAACACTAGAACAAAAACTAATTGGACCAATGGAGGAGTCACATACCAAGTGAAAGTGCGTTATATCGACTAGAGGGGGGGTGAATAGGCGATTTTTATGAAAGTCTTCAGAACATGGGAGTTTTGAAGACAAACGATAAAATTGAACCTATTACCATGCAGCGGATGGTAGACTACACTAGGCAAACCATAGTCAAGTATTCAATGAAGTGAAAGCACAAAGACTAATAGCAGCTAGGTAGTAAGGATCAGGTAGGAAGATATTGTGAAGCCAAACAGAACACGCAGTCACTCAGTGAAGACAAATGATAGAGCAGACATACAATGACTTCACAAGGAGTAATGTAAGTAAAGTGAAGTGAAGATGAAACCAGTGACTCGTTAAAGACAATGATTTGTTGAACCAGTTCCAGTTGTTGTGACAACTGTACATCTGGTTGGAGCGGCTAGGTATTTAAACCTTAGGACACACAGTCCCGGACACCCAGTCCTGAACACGCAGCTCAGGACACCCAGTCCTCACCATATTCTCCTTGAGCCAAGGTCACATAGACCTCGCCCAATCACTCTGGTAAGTCTTCAAGGTAGACTCCCAAAACTTCACAGACTTTGTTCACTGGCAATCCACAACGTCTCTTGGATGCTCAGAACGCGACGCCTAACCGGCTGGAGGATGCACAGTCCTCAAGTGTAATAAGTCTTTAGATCACACAGACAAGAAGACTTAAGTGATGCCCAATTCTCTCTGGTTCTGGTGGTTAGGGCTTTTATCCTTGCAAGGAATTCTCTCTCAAAGGCTTCGAGGTGGGTTGCTCTCAAACGACAAAAGCCGTACTTTCAATCTGAGCAGCCAACCGTTTATGGTTGAAGGGGGTGGGCTATTTATAGGCACTTGGCAACCCGACCTGATTTGTCCGAAATGACCCTGGGTCACTAAGGAACTGACACATGTCCCAACGGTCAGATTTCAAACTCACACGTCAACTTTACTTGGGCTACAAGCAAAGCTGACTTGTCCGACTCTGGACAAGATTCGCTCTCATAGTCTTCACTCGAAGACATAGGTTTTTGGTTTAGGCATCACTTTAGTCATTCTGACTGGTTCTCTTGGACCCCACTTAACAGTACGGTGGTTCCTATGACTCAACACAAAAGAAAAAGAACTACGAAAGATCTAAGTCTTCGAGCTCCATAGGCTTCATATAGTGTCTTCTCTTGTCATAGTCTTCAATGTGAATATCTTCATATACCACCTTTGACTTCAGTGTCTTCATACAGTTTTAGGGGTCATCTCTGGTAGTAAAACCGAATCGATGAGGGACTTCTACCTGTGTTATCCTGCAATTCTCACAAACACATTAGTCCCTCAACTAGGTTTGTCGTCAATACTCCAAAACCAACTAGGGGTGGCACTAGATGCACTTACAATCTCCCCCTTTTTGGTGATTGATGACAAACTAGTTGAAGTTTTCAACGGGGAATATAATCTGTGAAATTGTAAAGGATAAGGAATTGTCTTCATAAGTTGCAAGGGCTCCCCATAAATATGTGCATATAAGTTAATTTGCTTTTGGAATGCAAATGCACATGGCAGGTTGTACTCGTGGGGATCCACTTCAACTTATGATGACAATCCACTATGCATGTGAAAGTATATGAAGATAATGACATGCATAATGGAAAATGGATGTCTGCAGAATGAGCTAAGTGTGGAATTTATCGTCGCACATGCGGAGTTTATCTTCGCAAAACAAGGTGGCAAATAAGTAGTAGACGACCATCTAGTGTGACGCCCCCGATTTGACCGTACACTAATCATACACGCAAACGTGTACGATCAAGATCAGGGACCCATGGGAAGATATCACAACACAACTCTACAAATAAAAATAAATCATACAAGCATCATATTACAAGCCAGGGGCCTCAAGAGCTCGAATACAAGAGCTCGATCATAGACGAGTCAGCGGAAGCAACAATATCTGAGTACAGACATAAGTTAAACAAGTTTGCCTTAAGAAGGCTAGCACAAACTAGGATACAGATCGAAAGAGGCACATGCCTCCTGCCTAGGATCCTCCTAACTACTCCTGGTCGTCGTCAGCGGGCAACACGTAGTAGTAGGCACCTCCGGTGTAGTAGGAGTCGTCGTCGACGATGGCATCTGGATCCTGGGCTCCAACATCTGGTTGCGACAACCGGGTAGAAGGGATAGGGGGAAAAGAGGAAGAAAGCAACCGTGAGTACTCATCCAAACTACTCGCAAGCAAGGAGCTACACTACATATGCATGGGTAAATGTGTAAAGGGCCATATCGATGGACTGAACTGCAGAAAGCCAGAATAAGAGGGGGATAGCTAATCCTGTTGAAGACTACGCTTCTGGCCACCTCCATCTTGCAGCATGTAGAAGAGAGTAGACTAAAGTCCTCCAAGTAGCATCGCATAGCATAACCCTAACCGATGATCCTCCCCTTGTCGCCCTGTGAGAGAGCGACCACCGGTTGTATATGGCACTTGGAAGGGTGTGTTTTATTAAGTATCCAGTTCTAGTTGTCATAAGGTCAAGGTACAACTCCAAGTCGTCCTGTTACCGAAGATCACGGCTATTCGAATAGATTAACTTCCCTGCAGGGGTGCACCACATAACCCAACACGCTCGATCCCATTTGGCCGGACACACTTTCCTGGGTCATGCCCGGCCTCGGAAGATCAACACGTTGCAGCCCTACCTAGGCACAACAGAGAGGCCAGCACGCCGGTCTAAACCTAAGCGCACAGGGGTCTGGGCCCATAGCCCATAGCACACCTGCACGTTGCGTACGCGGCCGGAGAGTAGACCTAGCAACCTCCATTACAAAGGAAATCACGTTACGCGGTCCAACTCGGCGCGCGCCACTCAGTCGCTGGCGTCACGAAGTGCTTCGGCTGATACCACGATGTCGAGTGCCCATAACTGTCCCCGCGTAGATGGTTAGTGCGTATAGGCTAGTAGCCAGACTCAGATCAAATACCAAGATCTCGTTAAACGTGTTAAGTGTCTATGAACGCCGACCAGGGCGAGGCCCACCTCTCTCCTAGGTGGTCTCAACCTGCCCTGTCGCTCCGCCTCAAGGTAACCGTCGGGAACCCAGGCCCACCTCTACCGGGATGGAGCCACCTGCCCCTTCAGCCCCCATCTCCGAACAGTATCACAGGTAATGTAACTGTGTAAAGTATATCGTATATGCCCGTGATCACCTCCCGAAGTGATCACGGCCCAGTAGTATAGCATGGCAGACGGACAAGAGTGTAGGGCCACTGATGGAACACTAGCATCCTATACTAAGCAGTAGGATAGCAGGTAATGGTAACAACAGTAGTAGCAAGGACAGGCTATGCATCAGGATAGGAATAACGGAAAGCAGTAACATGCTACACTACTCTAATGCAAGCAGTATAGAGAAAAGAGTAGGCGATATCTGGTGATCAAAGGGGGGGCTTGCCTGGTTGCTCTGGCAAGAGAGAGGGGTCGTCAACACCGTAGTCGTACTGGGTAGCAACGGCGTCGGTCTCAGGGTCTACCGGAAAGAAGTAACTGAGGGGGAACACAATAAATAACAGAGCAATCAAATGTAACAAAAAGCAAGAAGCGGCAATACGTTGTGCTAGAGGTGACCTAACATAGGGATAGGTGGTACCGGCGAAGGCGGGAAACATCCGAGAAAGTATTCCCGGTGTTTTGCATTTTCGGACAGATTAACCGGAGGGGGAAAGTTGCGTGTTTGCTATGCTAGGGATGTGTGGTGGACGAACGGGCTGCGTATCCGGATTCGTCTCGTCGTTCTGAGAAACTTTCATGTACAAAGTATTTTCATCCGGGCTACGGATTATTTTATATTATCTTTCAAAGCGTTAAACATTTTCTGAAATTATTATTAATTCGAAAATTTGGAATTATGACGTCAGCCTGACGTCATCATGATGTCAGCAGTCAACAGAGCATTGACTGGTCAAACTGATGTGTGGGTCCCACTGTCATAGTCATAGTTTAATTAACAGGTATTAATTAACTAAACAAGTTAATTAGGTAAATTAAACAGAAGTAATTAAGTTAAGTTATTAATTAAACTAGTTAATTAATTAACATTATTATTATTAATGTTATATATATATATATTTTTAACAGGGGCATGGGCCCCTAATGTCAGTCGCCCAGGGGGCCAGGTGCGGGCGTGGGCGCCCGTGTGCGCCCGAGGCCACCAGAGGGGCGCCGGCCACGACAGCTGGCCGGAGTAGGGCGGCCCGGCGACTGCCGTAGAGGCACGGGTGAGCGGAGCGCGAGCCGCACCAGCACTAGGCGGCAGCGGGTAGAGCGTGCGCGGGACGACCATGGGCGCGTGGCAGGGCGCCTAACGCGCGCCGCGGGCACGGCAATACGACGGTGAGCGCGAGCGCTCGAGGGATAGGGCGCGGGGTGACTGCGGTGAGCAGCGACAACCGGGACCGCGGGGCGTGCACGGCGATGACAGGAACAAGGGGGGAGATAGGAGGAGTTCTCACCCCCGTTTGCAGGGGATCAGGGTCGGCGAGGCTCGATGGAGCCGTCGAGGGAGAGGTGGGGAGGCGACGCCGACGAGGTGGTGACGAGTGGCGACGACGTGACGGGTGGCGAAGGCGTCGCGGTCCGGCAATGGCGAGCGGCGAAGCTGGGGCGGCGCCAGGGGCAGCGGCTTTGGGGTGTCGCCGCGAGGGAGGGCTTCGAAGGAAGAGGGGCGAGGCGACGGCGTGCGGTGGCGTCGGGAGGCTCCGGCGAGGGGGGGCCTGAGCGACGGTGCCGTTGGGGACGCGGCGGAGGAAGGGGGGAACGGCCCGATCCAGATCCACTCGGGGCGGGGTGGGGAGACGAGGTGGATCGAGGGAGGAGTGGGGGTTACAGGCGACGTGAGTTAGGGTTTGGAGGGGTTATGGGGGCGCTGGTCGGGTCGGCCTGGCTAGCCTAGTGGCCAGCTGGGCCGAGGCCCAGCGGGGGGGGGGGAGGCTTTTCCTTTCTTTCTTTTTGTTCTGTTCACTTTTCTTCTTTTTATTTTTATTTTTCTGTTCTGTTTTATTTTAGATACACGTTATTTTTAGTTTTAGAAAAAATGATAACAACTCTTAAATTAATGTTTGAGAACCACCCACCGCCATAAATGTTTTACCCTGAAATAAATTAGTTTAGAATTTTATTAATTGAAAAGGGTATTCACTTAATTGTTTTTGTTGCTGTTTTAATCACTTTAGAGTAATTAATTATTTTATAAAAACGTTATTTCTCCACCAATACTATCCATGATTTATTTGTCACAATAAGAACATTATAGTTTTTAACTTTTGAAAACCTTTGTTGTTTGCTTGATTTTGAATTTGAATTTGAATCAGTTTCGAACTAACTCGAGTTTATCAACGGTGACCGAGGTGACGTGGCACCATTAGTAGAGTTTTACTGTAGCTTGATTATCCGGGCATCACAATTCTCCTCCACTACAAGAAATCTCGACCCGAGATTTAGGAGCGGTTGTAAGGTGGAAGGGACATGGTTACGAAATTCTAACGATTCTTCTCGGTCCTAGTTGCTCTCCTCGAAGAGGTCGGTCCATTACATTGATGTCTTCATTTCTCTGCTTCAGGTCATCATGATGGAGTTGTCGTCCTTCCTTCAGGATCTTCACCGTATTTACGAAAAGGTAAGAAGGGAAAACTCTATAAGGATGGATCCTAACAAGATCGAGCATCAGACGGTTAACTCAGGGAAGAAGCATAAGTATCTCTCGAATTGAAACTTAAGAAGATATAAAGAGCAAAATAATAAGGTACCATGAGAAGTTTCAAAGGGATAGGCAATCGTTCATGCCTAATCAGAAGGTGAAAAGGTTTCAGGGCAACGAGAATATGTATTGCGCCACATACCAGAATAGATCACTAGACAGGTGGTCCGTGAATTACATACGAAGTCAAGTGCGAGGAACAACCTTGGGAACATGTGGTGTACAGGAGTGTCAGGTTTCGATCATGTGAAACTGTTGGTTATGGGCCCACCGTGTGGTTTTTTTTAATAGGAGCAGTGACATCTTGCATGGTCATGATAGCAAGGCATGTCAGGGAGTACCATGTCAGCTATGTCGGCAACAACGTTAGTACCATGGGCGAGGGACGAAGAGAACCATTTTCCTGCTCATTGAATGAGGCGGGCCAATAGGCAAGGTTCCCGTCCCTTGGTGGCTACCAAAATGTCATCAACAACAGTAACAGGGTCTTGCTAACAGAATTGTACACCGAGGTATATACATAAGCAGGAGAATATTACTTCTTAGATCATATAGATCGCAAGAAAGGTTAAACCAAATAATGGAAAGGAAAATGTGTTTAAACACATATATCAGGGGTATATCCTTTCCAAGGATAAGCAGGGCATGATATCCATGACATGATATAATGTAGAAAACTCTTTAGGTAAGGGGAGAGAGATTTCATGGCATTACCCATACAACGGTGTTCGGAGAATTGAGCAGGAAACATTTAGCATTGGGATTTAAATGTTCTTGTTGAAAATCGGAGTACCATAGACATGCTTCGAGATAGCATTGACATAGTCTTCAAGCAAAGGTCGTACTTTGGATACACCAAGGATTCATCAGGAACAACTTATAGAATAAGTCTTGCAATTTCCTCATGGAAGAATGGATAACCTTGCTAATAAGAAAACATAACAGTAGGTCCTCCGGCCAGGTGTGCTGGCATGACATCACCTTACCAGGTCATATGAGGATCAATGTTATAACTCTTGAAAGTATGTTCCAACCATCATATCTGACCGAGATTCAGATCTGATCGGTGTTAGCAAAACTCAGACTCAAGATGCCTGGGAAGAAAAGGTGCAAGACAAATTGACGGGACGACATTGTAAGATTCTCGGGAATTGAACTGTGGAAGCAAGTTCCGAATCATGAGTTCATTATTAAATCAAGGATAGAATGAGGAGGTGGCTGATGGAATCAGAAACAATTCATCGAGATTAACAAAAGATGGATTTCCACAATTAAGTGAACAAGGAGATAACATTTGTCAGATCAAATGATATAAGGAAGTATGCTCACGGAAAACATACACAATTAAACATTGGTTGAAAGGTGCGCCCAAAATATGGGTTGGGTTGCACGACCAATGTCCGAATGGTGATTCAATATTCAATAGTCTAAGAACGAACGGCCGACCATTAACTTCAAAGCAATAGGGTTGCTAGAAGTGCAGAATCCAAACAACACCGTTCACTTGTTGGTACCCCGGTTGGAATCAACACGAGGACCAAGAAAGAATGGAGATGGTGAGAAGTATCACGATACCAAGAATTATTAAGAGGTGGTGAAATTCTCACAACATTCTTGACATAAAAGATGGTAATACTCCAAGGTAAAGGAGAACAAATGCTGGATAGCAAGGATCTCAAGGTATAACATAAAACACGAACAAGTTTGTGTTGAACGGAAGGCAATCGAGTGGTCAATGATAACACAAATCATCGAGGGCAAGGATGGTATTTCTCATCAGGAATTCAATTGATATCCTTGAGGAGCTCGAAATGTTGATGATGATCATGACAATTTCTGTCGAGAGGTTTCATGGAGATGTAATCGGTCGGTGATGACATCAAGTCAAACGAATGATGAAGCGAAAGGTTATTGGAACCATGGGTACGACACAAACTTGAAATCAAGTTTGTTGTTTGAGGTGAAACAATAAGACAAGGAAGATCGACGTAAGCTTAACTCATCATTGAAAATTGTGCTTCGGAAAGAAGGACCAGATAGCACAATTAAAAAGTTGCACGATAATGGTATAGCCGATCAGGCTAGGAATAACTTGAACGGCTATTAAATCATAAGCAACAAAAATTACTTAGAGTTATTGAATCGTAGTGCGGAATCGATTCACTTAACGGTGTCCTCGAGTGTCTAATAACTCAGGGCCCGTGAAAAATTGGAATCGGTGGGAAATAATAGCTGATGGAGACTCATAAGATGCAACACAGTTCTTAGATATACTCGAGATACCAGAGGGTAATACTCGACTGTAGATCAAGGTAGAGGTTGGACTGGTGTATTGACTTACAAAAGACAAGTGCTTAAACTTGTCCGATAAATGGGATCAAGAAGAAAATATGGTCAGAACCTTGTTCGCAAAAGACCAATTCACAGATACCAGATGATAGTTATCAACGAATAGTTATTATTACAAGAAGCTTCTATGATAGGATCTACATCGTGTCCATGGGCATGAACACAAAGTTCAAGGTCGACTCCCACTTCTTTAATGCATAACCTTTCATTCACTTCTTGCCTTCAACGAAGTTGTGGTGTTGAAATTTTTATCTGACATAACACCAGTAGAGTATGACCCGTAGTAGTTTCCGGGTTCACATAGATTAGAAAAAAAAGCATATGTCCAACCCATCGAGGTATCTTAGGAACATATACCACAATTTTTTTGAAGTAATTAACACAAGCTCGAAAGTAGAGCATTGTTCAAAAGCAGATGATACAATTTACCAAAGGCATTATATACCCATGGAAAGGCTCACAAGGTTATTCAATATGAAGCACACTGTCGGATAAAGTCCAACAAAGGAACCGATGGTCCACAAGGGATATGATGTGAGCATCGGTACTCAACTAGAGGAAGAAGAATGCAAGTAGATCTGATTATAGAAACAACTGACTAATTCAAAGTTCACATGCAAAAGAATTATGATTTTCAAATTAGGGGATCAGAAGCAACGCTCTGATCAAGGATGGATAAGTTGAGTAGGCTTAGGGGTACAATCGATGGCAATTTGATTGGTCGAGATCCAGCTCATGTACAAATTGACACTGAGTCGAAAGGATGAATTCGAGGATTCGACTGAGGAATGCGAGCATTCGCATCTTATTGAATCAATGGACTCAAAAGGGTAGTGGCAAAGGTTGCCAATAAGATTACTAGACTTATGGGATTAACCAAAATGTAAGCAAGCAAGAATTTCAAGAGCAATAGGCTCCTGAGGATTTTTGGAAGATCGAATGGTATTTCGAAGATTGATGACATACATGAATCAACTGGGGATGAGTGGATACTAGGTAAGTGTGAGAAATTATCCGTAGGGATATTCATGTGTCAAGAATTGCAAGGCAGTGCGCTCAAAGGATTATTGAAACAACGACGAGTGTTTCGGGGTATCTTGTAATAACAAGACCATCTGGGGATGAATGTAAGAATAACAACTGTAAGTAGTTATCCTTAAGGGTGTACGGTGGAAGGGGAATTGCAAGAGGGATGGCACAAAGTATCGAGGGAACATCCGAGAGTATTGTCAGAATCTTTCGTTGAAGCAGTCGATCATCCGTATTAAAGGGCTCTCCGGTAGGAAGTGGTAACGAGAAACTAGAGTTGGATTTTAGCAAAATCATTTAACCCGAATAGAAGAGATGTCAGAGCCCCAGAGTATAGGTCAAGGAGTAAAAGATCCTACTACCACCCGATGGCGACGTGTGCCCGTAAGACACACAGCCAAGTTAGTAAAAGTTTTGCAATGCCTAGACTCAACTTCGGCCAAGGAGTTGGAAAGGGGGATTCCTACAGGCAGTCGGCTCTGATACCAACTTGTGACACCCCCGATTTGACCGTACACTAATCATACACGCAAACGTGTACGATCAAGATCATGGACCCATGGGAAGATATCACAACACAACTCTACAAATAAAAATAAATCATACAAGCATCATATTACAAGCCAGGGGCCTCGAGGGAATACAAGAGCTCGATCATAGACGAGTCAGCGGAAGCAACAATATCTGTGTACAGACATAAGTTAAACAAGTTTGCCTTAAGAAGGCTAGCACAAACTGGGATACAGATCAAAAGAGGCACATGCCTCCTGCCTGGGATCCTCCTAACTACTCCTGGTCGTCGTCAGCGGGCAACACGTAGTAGTAGGCACCTCCGGTGTAGTAGGAGTCATCGTTGACGATGGCGTCTGGATCCTGGGCTCCAACATCTGGTTGCGACAACCGGGTAGAAGGGATAGGGGGAAAAGAGGAAGAAAGCAACCGTGAGTACTCATCCAAAGTACTCGCAAGCAAGGAGCTACACTACATATGCATGGCTAAATGTGTAAAGGGCCATATCGATGGACTGAACTGCAGAAAGCCAGAATAAGAGGGGGATAGCTAATCCTGTCGAAGACTACGCTTCTGGCCACCTCCATCTTGCAGCATGTAGAAGAGAGTAGACTGAAGTCCTCCAAGTAGCATCGCATAGCATAACCCTAACCGATGATCCTCCCCTTGTCGCCCTGTGAGAGAGCGACCACCGGTTGTATCTTGGAAGGGTGTGTTTTATTAAGTATCTAGTTCTAGTTGTCATAAGGTCAAGGTACAACTCCAAGTTGCCCCGTTACCGAAGATCACGGCTATTCGAATAGATTAACTTCCCTACAGGGGTGCACCACATAACCCAACACGGTCGATCCAATTTGGCCGGACACACTTTCCTGGGTCATGCCCGGCCTCGGAAGGTCAACACGTCGCAGCCCTACCTAGGCACAACAGAGAGGCCAGCACGCCGGTCTAAACCTAAGCACACAGGGGTCTGGGCCCATCGCCCATAGCACACCTGTACGTTGCGTACGCGGCCGGAGAGCAGACCTAGCAACCTCCATTACAAAGGAAATCACGTTACGCGGTCCAACCCGGCGCGCGCCGCTCAGTCGCTGGCGTCACGAAGTGCTTCGGCTGATACCACGACGTCGAGTGCCCATAACTGTCCCCGCGTAGATGGTTAGTGCGTATAGGCCAGTAGCCAGACTCAGATCAAATACCAAGATCTCGTTAAACGTGTTAAGTATCTATGAACGCCGACCAGGGCCAGGCCCACCTCTCTCCTAGGTGGTCTCAACCTGCCCTGTCGCTCCGCCTCAAGGTAACCGTCGGGAACCCAGGCCCACCTCTACTGGGATGGAGCCACCTGCCCCTTCAGCCCCCATCTCCGAACAGTATCACAGGTAATGTAACTGTGTAAAGTATATCGTATATGCCCGTGATCACCTCGCGAAGTGATCACGGCCCAGTAGTATAGCATGGCAGACGGACAAGAGTGTAGGGCCACTGATGCAACACTAGCATCCTATACTAAGCAGTAGGATAGCAAGTAATGGTAACAATAGTAGTAGCAAGGACAGGCTATGCATCAGGATAGGAATAACGGAAAGCAGTAACATGCTACACTACTCTAATGCAAGCAGTATAGAGAAAAGAGTAGGCGATATCTGGTGATCAAAGGGGGGGCTTGCCTGGTTGGTCTGGCAAGAGAGAGCGGTCGTCAACACCGTAGTCGTACTGGGTAGTAGCAGCGTCGGTCTCAGGGTCTACCGGAAAGAAGTAACGAGGGGGAACACAATAAATAACATAGCAATCAAATGTAACAAAAAGAAAGAAGCGGCAATACGTTGTGCTAGAGGTGACATAACGTAGGGATAGGTGGTACCGGCGAAGGGGGGAAACATCCGGGAAAGTATTCCCAGTGTTTTGTGTTTTCGGATAGATTAACCGGAGGGGGAAAGTTGCGTGTTTGCTATGATAGGGATGTGTGGTGGACGAACGGGCTGCATATCTGGATTCATCTCGTCGTTCTGAGCAACTTTCATGTACAAAGTATTTTCATCCGGGCTACGGATTATTTTATATTATCTTTGAAAGTGTTAAACATTTTCTGAAATTATTATTAATTCGAAAATTTGGAATTATGACGTCAGCCTGACGTCATCATGATGTCAGCAGTCAACAGAGCATTGACTGGTCAAACTAATGTGCGGGTCCCGCTGTCATAGTCATAGTTTAATTAACAGGTATTAATTAACTAAACCAGTTAATTAGGTAAATTAAACAGAAGTAATTAAGTTAAGTTATTAATTAAACTAGTTAATTAATTAACATTATTATTATTAATGTTATATATATATATTTTAACAGGGGCATGGGCCCCTAATGTCAGTCGCCCAGGGGGCCAGGTGCGGGCGTGGGCGCCCGTGTGCGCCCGAGGCCACCCGAGGGGCGCAGGCCAGGGCAGCTGGCCGGAGTACGGCGGCGCGGCGACTGCCGTAGAGGCACGGGTGAGCGGAGCGCGAGCCGCACCAGCGCTAGGCGGCAGCGGGTAGAGCGTGCGCGGGACGACCACGGGCGCGTGGCAGGGCGCCTAACGCGCGCCGCGGGCACGGCAGTACGACGGTGAGCGCGAGCGCTCGAGGGATAGGGCGCGGGGTGACTGCGGTGAGCTGCGACAACCGGGACCGCGGGGCGTGCACGGCGATGACAGGAACAAGGGGGGAGATAGGAGGGGTTCTCACCCCCGTTTGCAGGGGATCAGGGTCGGCGAGGCTCGATGGAGCCGTCGAGGGAGAGGTGGGGAGGCGACACCGACGAGGTGGTGACGAGTGGCGACGACGTGATGGGTGGCGAAGGCGTCGCGGTCCGGCAACGGCGAGCAG
The DNA here is from genome assembly GCF_018294505.1 of Triticum aestivum. Lineage (NCBI taxonomy): Eukaryota > Viridiplantae > Streptophyta > Magnoliopsida > Poales > Poaceae > Triticum > Triticum aestivum. The sequence continues at coordinate 161,959,712 of NC_057809.1, read as the reverse complement.
CGAAGCTGGGGCGGCGCCAGGGGGCAGCGGCTTTGGGGTGTCGCCGTGAGGGAGGGCTTCGAAGGAAGAGGGGCGAGGCGAAGGCGTGCGGCGGCGTCGGGAGGCTCCGGCGAGGGGGGCCTGAGCGACGGTGCCGTCGGGGACACGGCGGGGGAAGGGGGGAACGGCCCGATCCAGATCCACTCAGGGCGTGGTGAGGAGACGAGGTGGATCGAGGGAGGAGTGGGGGTTACGGGCGACGTGGGTTAGGGTTTGGAGGGGTTATGGGGGCGCTGGTCGGGCCGGCCTGGCTAGCCTAGTGGCCAGCTGGGACGAGGCCCAGCGGGGGGGGGGGGGGGCTTTTCCTTTCTTTCTTTTTGTTCTGTTTACTTTTCTTCTTTTTATTTTTATTTTTCTGTTCTGTTTTATTTTAGATACACATTATTTTTAGTTTTAAAAAAATGATAACAACTCTTAAATTAATGTTTGAGAACCACCCACCGCCATAAATGTTTTGCCCTGAAATAAATTAGTTTAGAATTTTATTAATTGAAAAAGGTATTCACTTAATTGTTTTTGTTGTTGTTTTAATCACTTTAAAGTAATTAATTATTTTATAAAAATGTTATTTCTCCACCAATACTATCCATGATTTATTTGTCACAATAAGAACATTTTAGTTTTAACTTTTGAAAACCTTTGTTGTTTGCTTGATTTTGAATTTGAATTTGAATCGGTTTCGAACTAACTCGAGTTTATCAACGGTAACCGAGGTGATGTGGCACCATTAGCAGAGTTTTACTGTAGCTTGATTATCCGGGCATCACATCTAGTTTAAGTGTTACAACTCATAAGAACCAAATGTAGGAAAAACGAGAGTTGTAAGCACGAAGCAAAATATAAAGCACCCGCCCATATGGACCCGCTTGAAGACTATCAATCTCATATGCTTCTCCCCCTTTTGTCAGTAATGACCAAAAAGGTTTGAAGACATAGAACCTCTACTCGTTCCCATGAGGAGTAGGTGAAGTAGCAGGGTTGTTGGTGTTGTTTGGCGGTGCAGAAGAGCTTGGAGGTGCTGAAGGAGGTGGCGGTGAAGTAGCATCGTCTTCTTCCTCAATAATTCTGGCAGTCACTGTGGCAGCAGATGAAGAGAACTCAGAGTCTTCAAGGGATGGAGTTCCTAGCAGCACAGCCCTTCGAGGAGGTGTGGAGTCAAACTTGAATCTCTCAGAGAAGCCATCCTCTTGAAGATCAGCTTCAGAACACATCATCATGGGCCCTTTCTATGTGCGGCGACATGTTTCATGGGCAACGAAAGCATTCTTGGTGGCAAGATTTCGAGTGCGATTAACATCCACCAAGAGGCTTTTCATCTGACGCTTCAGCCAGTCATGATGCCTATCCTGTTTCTGATGTAGAGCCATAAGAAACTCTCGGTCGTTGAGAACACGAGTGCACTTCTTGGGTCTTGGAGCAGTGGCACTGTCAGTGGCTTCAGTGGAAGCAGGGTGTGGTGCACGTGTAGTGCCAGCCAAAGGATACACCCGAGAAACTGCTTCAATGCCTTCAACATTCTGAGTAAAACTCTGATGGTTTGCATTCTGAAGACTTAGAGGTTGCTTGGCTGGCTCAGAATATATGGCTTCAGTAGACATGTCCACATCAGGCAAGAAGATCTGATGGTTGCGGGCTGAGGGCTGATACGAGATGGCGGAGTGTAGCTTGATCAGCCGCATGACCCAAGGGGCCTAGAACTTCAAACCAAACAGATCAATGCCTGATGCAGCAAGTTGGCGTATGAAGAAGTCCTGTGCATTGAAGCATTTGCCATGAAGTATATAGAAGACCAAAGTCTTCATTGCACCCTGAAGCTTGGCATTTGGAGAGTGCCCTTTGATAGGCCAGAGAGTTCGCCGGATGATGTGATAGATGGTTCTGGGAAGGTACTCAAGGTCTTCAACGAAGAACTCTGTGGGATATGCAGCATCTTGGGGCAATGGCTTCATCATGCTGAGCATTTGACTCATATCAAGTTCTGGCCGCTGAAAAATGCTCTCAATAGCTTCAGCATGCAGCTGACATCCTTGCTCCAAGAGATCGCCAGGAGTGGGCAAGCCAGTGAGCTCAATGATGTCAAATGCATTGGCTTCGTGATGAACGTTGCCAGTCATCCACTCCAGGACCCAAGTCTTCGGATCTCTGTTGTACCCTTTGATGTGAAGTGTGGCATAGAATTGTAGCAGCAGCTCTTCATTCCAATGCTCTTCATCAGTAACAAACTGCAGCAGACCCACTTGCTTGAAGCAATCCAATGCTTCTTCTAGACAGGGCAGACCAGCTATAGCTTCAACGCCAAGGCGCTTCTGTGGGAAGATGCGACCTTGGTTGTAAAGAATGCAAGAGTAATAGCTTCGCTGAGAATAGCTCCAGAACCGATCAGATGATATCATTTCCCTTGAGTAGGGGTTCCTGGAGCTATTGAAGAATGTGTTGTCTGCCCTGAAGCCATTGATGTTGAAGGAGCCAGGTGCTGATGCAGGACCTAGAAACCTTGGCAGTCTTGGAATTGGCTTCTAGACCCGAGGTCTGTGCTCAACATGATAGTTGAATTGGGGACCGGCAGCAGACTCAGGAACAGAAGTGGCGGGATCAGTGGCTTCGCTGTCTTCTGAAGCTTTTGCTGGGGAGGGCTCCACATTAGCTTCATTGGTGGTTGTGGCAGCCTCGCGATTTTCATCCTCCACTTGACTAGCTGGAGGGTGGGTCACAAGCACATTCTCCTGGAGAACTGCTTCTTGGTGGAATAGGGGAGTGGGATCTTGTGGTACTTCTTCTTCTATGGCTGTTGCAGCCGGAATGTCTTCAGCAAAGACTTGAGGCCTTGGACCTTTGTGAAGCCTGCGGAGCGCAGACGACGCCTGTGGAGTTGGAGTGGGCTGGGTCTCATAGTCTTCTTCCTCTTGTGGGCGATCCGCCCATGAAGCATCCTGTGCAATTGGTGTCAGTGGACGACCAATGCTGATGAGTTCGCTGTTTTCAAACTGAGGAAGGACTACAACATCTTCTACATTGTCATGATGACCAATGTCTTCAGCAGCGATGGGATCAGCTGCTGGAATGTCTTCAGCTTCAGGAGCCTCTGTGGAAGCAGGCTCATGAACTGTCAGTTGACGTTCTGCGTCAGGATGAACCATAGAAATGGGTTCAACTATCAAGGGTTCTGTGGAAGCAGCCCGAGCTTTCTTGGTCTTCCTCTTCTTGGAGGGGGCAGTAGGAGAGGCTTCAGAGTGTTTCCTCTTCCTGGCTTCAGCCTCAGCAGTTCTTGTCTTCTTGAGCTCTGAAGCTGTTGACTGGCTCTTTGGCTTCGAGCCAGTCATTCTTGTTGGGAAGACAATCGGAACTGCTTCTTGCCTTGGTGCATCAGGTTCAGCCGTAGCAGGCTTCTTCTTCTTCTTTGCAGCCATCCTGGGGTCGATGCCAGGACGCCCAAGTGCCTTACGCTTCTCAGCCTCATTATAGGCTTGCACACATCTGTCAGCTAGAGTCTTCATGCGCTCACGCGAACCCTGAGCTTCTGCATGCTTCTTCACAAAGGCTTCCTTGAGCTCGTGCATCATTGTCTTGAAGTTCTTCACTTCTTGCACGCTGAGCTTGGCCATATGCTTCTTGAACTGAGCCTTTTCATAGTCAATCTTCTGCTTCAGTTCAACAATGCGTTGGGAAATAGCAAGTTCTGAAGCAATGGCGCCTTGGAAGGCGACACTAAGGCCAATGGGTAGCTGCAGATCTTCAAAGCTGATGTTGGGCGTGTCAAACCACTCATCAACGAAGTTGTGGATGATGGTGACATCAAAGAGAGGCAGATCATTGAAGATTTTTGGTTCTTCTTTGCTCTCGAGGAGTTGCTCAAGAGCGTCATCTGCAAGATCTTCATCACTTGACAAATCAATGTCGTCATTGCGCAGAATGGCAGCAGCTGTTAGCTCTTTGCCAGTGTGAGACAGAGGCATCTTGGCCTTCTGGGGCAAGGAGACGCGTGATAAGTCTTTAGACTGCACACTGTCTTCAGGAGGTGCGGTTGCCAGTGGCTTCGCCCTTGAGACTTTTGGTGAAAGGGCAGGCTTTGAAGCTTTTGGCTTCTTCAACTGCTTTGGCTTCGACACTGCAGGCGCGTCAGCAAACTCAGTGTCAGCTGCAGGCTCATACACTGCAGTCCCTTGAACCAAGATGTAGGTGATGAGGCCTTCAAGGTTGGCGAAAGGACCGATGACATTTGGTTCTGCATGTTGTGTGCCATCTGCCCTTGGAGATGAGGGACCAGGGTTGAAGTCTAACCCAAAAGTCTTCTTGTTCTGCTTCGCTGAGTTCTGAGCAAACTGAAAGTTGCGCTTGAACAGATTGTCGTCACGACATCATAGTAGTGACAACGAGTGTGCATCAGCAGGCTGTGGTCCACGGACCATGCATGGATAGAAGCCTTGAGCAATGGCTTCATCTCTGGACCTGGGTAGAAGATTCTTGAATAGGATGTCTCCCCACGATCTGTTGATGGCGTTTTTCTCAGCATACTCCTGGGTCACAAATCTGTATTTGAACCATTGTTCTGCCCAATATCTTCGAATCCATTGGATTCAGGTCTTGCGCTGACTGTAATCCTCTTCAGGATCTGTCTTGTACATTTCTGAGAATTCATCTGGCAGATCTCTGGAGGTCTCACCACGATGCTTTCTGCCACCCTTCCTTGCTGCTTTCTCTGAAGCCATAAACTTTAACTTGAAAGGCTTCAAGACGTTCAAAGACTTCAAAGGTTTTCGTTTGCTGGACCAACAGGAACTGGCTTCGGGAGAATTTATGTGATGCTGTAAGAATTCTGCAAATGAATGCAGACTATGAGAACCAAAGGATTCTCCCATGGACATGTACCTGTGACAGCATTAAGGTGCGAGGGAAGGGGAAGAGGTCATATGCATTCTCAGAAGATTTTGAAGATAAATCAGTTTAGAAGACATTGACCTCATCGTGCGAAGACATTCACTCATAGATAAGAAGTTGGTTCCGGATTTGTACGAATCCACATATCAGTACAAGTGAGGAATCTAACTACTTTGTGAAGCACAAGTGAATATACTAGGCATGTTATGAGATGCAGTATGAGAGAGATCTAGCTTGTGTGAACAGAAACTGCTTGTGGTAGGAAGTGACAGATCAATAGGATCAACGGTGCTGTAAAAAGGGAGTTTTATTTACCACACTGAGAACTGCTAGACGGAGTGGGAGATGAGGCCGAGCAGTTCGATCTTCCGGGCCCTAACTTGGCGACAGAGGACACCTACGGCGACGGCGGAGAGGACGTTGTCCGCGGTCAGCGTGAAGACAGCGTCGGAGAGGTTGCAGCAGCGAAGCGCTTCGTCGCCGACGTTGTCGAGGGCTAGCGGTGGCGCTAGGGTTCGTGCGAGGGTGGAAGAAGAGATAATGACCGCTATGAGTGTGTATTTATAGGCACAGGGGCGGCACTGTGCTATTACACAGGTGCCCCTGGCGATTCACATCTGAGGAACACGTGGCCATTATGCAGAATTTTGGGGTTTGTTCCACGTCCCATGCATGCCTGGATTGTCGGGTGGTCGTTCCTACTTCTCCGGATTTTATGTGGAGGAATGAGCATTGAAAACGGATTTAATGGTTGTCTCTGTATCTTCTGCTAACAAGGACACAGAGAAGACATTCGACAGTTTCAATAGAATGCATATGACTTGGGGAGATAGAGTTTGAGATAGAAAGCATAGAGAGGTTAGGGTCCGATCACATTCACTTAGTTCAAACGATTCAACACGAAGACATAGCTATAAGTGAATGTTGTAGAGGACAGAACACTAGTATATATATATATATATATATATATAATCAACATAGTGAAGATAATCATGAATATATGTTGAGATCGAAGCCAAACCAAATGTGAAGACATTGCAAGGTAACGCCATGAGTGAAACACTTCAAAATAGAACGTTTGGTGGTGGCGTTACCCACCGTATAGGAAGTATTAGACCCAGACATGGCGCACAATTATCGTGGCATTCCGAAGTCAAATTCCACATTAATGTATTCACACTTAGAATGTATGTCTTCATTGATTGAAGATATACTTTACTTCGTGTGTTGCACATCTAAGTCATCAATATGCATAAGGGTTAGGATGTGTGCCTGATCACAGGACATTTGAGGATTCTAGGATATTTAGCTCACACCGTAACTTGCAAAACCTCTTCTCATCCAAGGGCTTGGTGAAGATATCTGCCAATTGCTCTTCAGTGTTGACGTGTATGATATCAATGTCTTCCTTCACAACATTATCTCTGAGAAAGTGATGACGAATTTCAATGTGCTTTGTCTTCGAGTGCTGAACTGGGTTGTTAGCAATCTTGATGGCGCTTTCATTATCGCAGTAAAGTGGCACTTGCTTCAGATGAATGCCATAGTCCTTGAGTGTTTGCTTCATCCACAGAAGCTGAGCGCAGCAAGATCCAGCAGCAATGTATTCAGATTCAGTAGTGGAGAGAGATACACAGTTCTGCTTCTTTGAAGACCAACATACAAGTGATCGTCCCAGAAAGTGACATGTGCCTGATGTAGACTTGTGATCAAATTTTTCACCAGCATAATCAGCATCCGAGAATCCAACCAGATCAAACTCTGAGCCCTTTGGATACCATAATCCTAGAGTTGGGGTGTGAGCCAAATATCGAAGAATTCGCTTCACAGCTAAGTGATGCGACTCCTTTGGTGCCGCTTGAAATCGAGCACACATGCAAACACTAAGCATAATATCTGGCCTAGATGCACATAGATAAAGTAAAGAACCAATCATGGAGTGGTATACCTTTTGATCGAACTCTTTACCATTGTCGTCAGGACCCAGATGATGTTTGGCTAGCATTGGTGTTGTGAAGCCTTTGCAGTCTTGCATACCGAACTTCTTCAGGCAATCTTTGAGATACTTCTCTTGAGATATGAAGATGCCATTGCGTTGTAGGAAGGAATGTCTTCAGGCTGAGCATTGTCTTCATGTTGATCAGGTACTGAGATGATAAGTTCTTCTTCAGGATGAGCTTCAGAAGGTATAATTTCTCCAGTTCCCATTAGCTTGATTGATTCACTGGATGGAACTTCATCTAGCACATTTGGCAGTTGCTCTCTTTGTGAACCGTTGGTCTCATCGAACCGCACATCCACTGTTTCAACCACTTTTTAATGAAAGAGATTGAAGACTCTGTAGGAGTGTGAATCCTTTCCATATCCAAGCATAAAACCCTCATGTGCTTTTGGTGCAAACTTTGAGGTGTGATGTGGGTCCTTGATCCAGCATCTTGCGCCAAATACTCTGAAGTAACTGAAATTTGTCCTCTTGCCAGTAAGGAGCTCATAAGATGTCTTGTTCAGTAGCTTGTGAAGATAAACATGATTAATTGTATGGCATGCAGTATCAATGGCTTCGGGCCAGAATTTTCTTGGGGTCTTGTATTCATCTAGCATCGTTCTGGCTAGCTCAATTAGTGTTCGGCTCTTGCGTTCGACGACGCCATTCTGCTGTGGCGTGTACGGGGCTGAGAATTCATGTGTGATGCCCAAGGTATCAAGATATGTATCAAGGCCAGTGTTCTTGAATTCAGTGCCATTGATACTTCTGATGTGCTTTATCTTGGCACCAAAATTGTTCATAGCTCGATTGGCGAAGCGTCTGAAGACATCCTGCACTTCAGTCTTGTAAAGGATTATGTGCACCCAAGTATATCTAGAATAATCATCAACAATAACGAAGCCATAGAGGCATGCAGTAGTAGCTAGAGTTGAGTAATGAGTGGGACCGAAAAGATCCATGTGAAGCAGTTCGAAGGGTCGAGTAGTGGTCATGATTGTCTTCGAGGGATGTTTGGCCCTCGTCATCTTCCCTGCTTCACAGGCACCGCATAAGTGGTCTTTCTTGAACTTGACGCCCTCGATGCCTATGACATGCTTCTTCTTCGCAAGGGTGTGGAGGTTCCTCATGCCAGCAAGTCCAAGCCTCCGATGCCAGAGCCAGCATTCTGAAGCCTTTGCTAGAAGACATACTGCAAGTTGTGGCCCTGCTGAGAAATCTACCACATACGAATCATCTTTTCGATACCCTTCAAACACTAGAGACTTGTCAGATTCCATTAGTACAAGGCAACAATATTTTCCAAACATTATGATCATGTTCAAATCGCAAAGCATTGAGACAGACATTAAGTTGAAGCCAAGGGATTCAACAAGCACGACTTTATCCATGTTTTGATCCCTTGAGGTTGCAACTCTACCTAGACCCAATACCTTACTTTTACCAGTGTCAGCAAATGTGATGTGGCTCTTGTTGGATGGACGTAAGGTTGAGTCCATAAGAAGACTTCTTTTGCCAGTCATGTGATTTGTACACCCACTGCCAATAATCCATTCTGAAGACGCTGGTGTCGTACCCTATAGTGCAGTTAGGGGGATAGGCTTCACCAAGAGCATTGTGAAGCAAAAACATTTGACGAACCAGTGGGTTATGAAAGCTTAGATCCAGGTTAGGACTAATAGGGAGAGTAGCAAGCGATTCAGGTACGAAGTACATAGTAAGACCATTTGGGCATTTGATCTTGCACCCTACAAGATGTTTAAGGTCCCCAGCAATAGCGTCAGATGATTTTGGTTTTCTGCTGGAGACCTTTCCCTGCAAAAGAGAGTTAAGCCTTCTTAACCACCCACATCTTCAAGGGTGGCTTAGAAGCAATAAGTCTAAGTGCAGCATCTGAGAATTTTGGCTTTGAAGCCTTAGCAAATAGTCTTGCAGGCGGACAATAGTACTCATAAGAATAAGAAGAATAGTTCTTGGTCTTATGAACATGGCGGTTTGATGAACCGCTCTCATATTCATATGCCTGAGTATGGTTTCCCTGCAAAACATTTGCGTTAGTGCGACTCAGGTGAGTCCTCTGTCTGTATGAAGCCTTTGGACCGTATAAAGCCTTTGGTCTGAGGTTTGTCTTCTTCACGTGAGGTGCCATGAAGACATTCACAGGAAGATTTTCCAGACACCTTTTCGGAACCCAGATCTTCTTCATAGGCGGTCCATTCCTGCAGTTAGTACCAATGTACCTGGCAAACACTTCACCATTCTGATTCTTAAACAGTATATAGTTTGCATCAAAGGATTCATCAATGATAATGGGGTTAGCACAAGTGAAGCCAGTTAGATTGGACGGATCTGCTGAAGGTTCCTTTGCAGCAACCCACATGGTTTTGGGGTACTGCTCAGGTTTCCAGTAAGAGCCATCTGCATTCATTTTCCTTACGAACCCAACATCCTCTTTCCTAGGGTTTCGGTTCAGAATCTGCTTTTTGAGGACATCACATAGTGTCTGATGCCCTTGAAGACTTTTGTACATCCCTGTTTCAAGCAATGTCTTCAACCTAGCATTCTCATCAGCAATAGCGGTGGTATCCTCAGCAGAGGGGTTAGTTACCACATCAACAGTTGAAGATATTGCAACAGCAGTAGCAGTAGAACATTCAGCAACAGAAGTAGCATTATCACGCTCAATGCATTTAAGACATGGTGGTTCAAATCCTTCCTGAGCGGGACTGATCTGTTTGGCGCGAAGTGACTCATTTTATGTTTGAAGATCTTCATGAACCGCTCTCAATTTCTCAAGATCCTGCTTCCTTTGAAGATAATCATAGGAAAGCTTTTCATGAGTTGTTGAGAGAGTTTCATGACGACTTTCAAGTTCCTGATACTTAACATGAAGATTTTTTTTGTCTTCAATTAAGGATTCAGATCGAGTCATTTCAGCACCTAACAGATCATCGCTTCTGTCTAACAGTTTTTGAATATGTTCCATAGCTTTCCGTTGTTCAGTTGCAATTTTAGCAAGTGTTTTGTAGCTAGGTTTTGAACCACAATCAGAGTCATCGTCACTAGATGTTTGATAGTGAGTAGTGCGTGTGTTTACCTTGGCACCGCGTGCCATGAAGCAGTAGGTAGAAGCGGAGTAGTCCTTGTCATTTGCATCGGTGTCGGTGATGAAGTCATTGTCTTCAGTGTGGAAGATGGACTTGGCAACGTATGTTGTAGCCAGACTTGCGACGCCTGAGTCGGATTTCTCCTCAGACTCCACCTCCGCCTCCTCAGAAGCAGACTCCTCCTCTGAATCCATTTCCTTGCCAACAAACGCACGTGCCTTGCCAGATGAGCTCTTCTTGTGTGATGAAGACTTTGAGGAAGACTTGGAAGAAGACTTTGAGTATTTCTTCTTCTTCTTCTTGTCGTCAGAGTCATATTCCTTGCTCTTCTTCTTCTTTTTGTTCTCATTGTCCCACTGTGGACAGTCAGAGATGAAGTGGCCAAGTTTCTTGCACTTGTGACATGTTTTCTTCTTGTAGTCATGAGCAGGAGCTTCATCTTTCCTTGAACTTGATCGGGAAGACTTTCCGAAGCCTTTCTTCTTGGTGAATTTTTGGAACTTATTGACAAGCATAGCAAGTTCCCTTCCAATGTCTTCAGGATCATCAGAACTGCTGTCAGATTCTTCTTCAGATGAGGAGACAGCTTTTGCCTTCAAGGCACGAGTTCGCCCATAGTTTGGACCGTAGATATCTCTTTTCTCCGAAAGCTGAAACTCATGTGTGTTGAGCCTCTCAAGTATGTCAGACGGATCGAGTGTCTTGAAATCAGGACGTTCTTGAATCATCAGGGCCAGGATGTCAAACGAACTATCAAGTGATCTCAGCAGCGTCTTGACGACTTCATGTTTGGTAATCTCAGTGGCGCCGAGGGCTTGAAGATCATTTGTGATGTCAGTGAGTCGGTTAAATGTGTGCTGGACATTCTCATTGTCATTTCGCTTGAAGCAGTTGAAGAGGTTGCGAAGGACACTGATTCTCTGATCGCTCTGGGTTGAGATGCCTTCATTGACCTTGGAGAGCCAGTCCCAGACCAGCTTGGATGTCTTCAAAGCACTCACACGGCCATACTGTCCTTTGGTCAGATGACCACAGATGATATTCTTGGCAGTAGAGTCCAGTTGAACGAACTTCTTGACATCGGCAGCAGTGACACCTTCTCTAGCCTTGGGAACGCCGTTCTCGACGACATACCATAGGTCGACGTCAATGGCTTCAAGATGCATGCGCATCTTATTCTTCTAGTAGGGATATTCAGTTCCATCGAAGACGGGGCACGCAACAGAGACTTTAATTATCCCTGCAGTCGACATAGCTAAAACTCCAGGTGGTTAAACCGAATCACACAGAACAAGGGAGCACCTTGCTCTGATACCAATTGAAAGTGCGTTGTATCGACTAGAGGGGGGGTGAATAGGCGATTTTTATGAAAGTCTTCAGAACATGGGAGTTTTGAAGACAAACGATAAAATTGAACCTATTACCATGCAGCGGAAGGTAGACTACACTAGGCAAACCATAGTCAAGTATTCAATGAAGTGAAAGCACAAAACTAATAGTAGCTAGGTAGTAAGGATCGGGTAGGAAGATATTGTGAAGCCAAACAGAACACGCAGTCACTCAGTGAAGACAAATGATAGAGCAAACATACAATGACTTCACAAGGAGTAACAGTAAGTAAAGTGAAGTGAAGATGAAACCAGTGACTCGTTGAAGACAATGATTTGTTGAACCAGTTCCAATTGCTGTGACAAATGTACGTCTGGTTGGAGCGGCTAGGTATTTAAACCTTAGGACACACAGTCCCGGACACCCAGTCCTGAACACGCAGCTCAGGACACCCAGTCCTCACCGTATTCTCCTTGAGCCAAGGTCACATAGACCTCACCCAATCACTCCGCTAAGTCTTCAAGGTAGACTCCCAAACCTTCACAGACTTCGTTCACTGGCAATCCACAATGTCTCTTGGATGCTCAGAACGCGACGCCTAACCGGCTGGAGGATGCACAGTCCTCAAGTGTAATAAGTCTTCAGATCACACAGACAAGAAGACTTAAGTGATGCCCAATTCTCTCTGGCTCTGGTGGTTAGGGCTTTTATCTTCGCAAGGAATTCTCTCTCAAAGGCTTCGAGGTGGGTTGCTATCAAACGACAAAAGCCGTACTTTCAATCTGAGCAGCCAACCGTTTATGGTTGAAGGGGTGGGCTATTTATAGACACTTGGCAACCCGACCTGATTTGTCCGAAATGACCCTGGGTCACTAAGGAACTAACACGTGTCCCAACGGTCAGATTTCAAACTCACACGGCAACTTTACTTGGGCTACAAGCAAAGCTGACTTGTCCGACTCTGGAAAAGATTCACTCTCATAGTCTTCACTCAAAGACATAGGTTTTTGGTTTAGGCATCACTTTAGTCATTCTAACTGGTTCTCTTGGACCCCACTTAACAATAAAGTGGTTCCTATGACTCAACACAAAAGAAAAAGAACTACGAAAGATCTAAGTCTTCGAGCTCCATAGGCTTCATATAGTGTCTTCTCTTGTCATAGTCTTCAATGTGAATATCTTCATATACCACCTTTGACTTCAATGTCTTCATACAGTTTTAGGGGTCATCTCTGGTAGTAAAACCGAATCAAGGAGGGACTTCTACCTGTGTTATCCTGCAATTCTCACAAACACATTAGTCCCTCAACTAGGTTTGTCGTCAATACTCCAAAACCATCTAGGGGTGGCACTAGATGCACTTACACCAAGGAACAATCTCCCCAAGCAGTTTTGCGAGAGGTGCTTTGAGCAAGGAGATCGAAAATCACAGCAAAAGTGGCTGGAACTCGTGCTTGAGTTGGTTTTTTGGGTTTGTGTGAGACAGAGGAAGAAGATGGGTGCTGGGATAAGTGGAGGAGGGTCACCGTGGGCCTATGAGGCAAGGGGGCGCGCCCTATAGGGGGGCGCCCACCACCCTCATGGCCAGGTGGCAGCTCCTCCCGCGGTAATTTTTGCAAAGTAAATTCTCAAATATTCCCGAAAAATAATATTAAATTGGCATGGCATTCTGAGGACTTTTATTTTCGGGATATTTTTATATTGCACGGATAATCAGATAACAGACAGAAAAATACTATTTTTACTTTATTTCTACTAATTAACAGAAAATAAAAGTGGGGTACAGAAGTTTGTGCTTCTAGTTTCATCCATCTCATGCTCATCAAAAATAATCCACTAACAAGGTTGATCAAGTCTTGTTAACAAACTCATTCCGATAATCATGAAACCGGAGAAATTTCGAATAACACTAAGTTACCTCAACGGGGATATGCACATCCCCTATAATAAGTATATCATGTTTCTTCTTGACAGTAGGAAGAGGAAATTCAAAACCTCCAAATATAATCGATGGAATTTTTCCAATAGAGTTGATACTATGAACTTGAGGTTGTTTCCTCGAAAAGTGTACCGTATGCTCATTACCATTAACATGAAAAGTGACATTGCCTTTGTTGTAATCAATAATAGCCCCTGCAGTATTAAGAAAAGGTCTTCCAAGAATAATAGACATACTATCATCCTCGGGAATATCTAGAATAACAAAGTCCGTTAAAATAGTAACATTTGGAACTACAATAGGCACATCCTCACAAATACCGAAATGTATAGTAGTTGATTTATCAGCCATTTGCAAAGATATTTCAGTAGGTGTCAGCTTATTCAAGTCAAGTCTACGATATAAAGAGAGAGGCATAACACTAACACCGGCTCCAAGATCACATAAAGCAGTTTTAATATAATTTCTTTTAATGGAGCAGGGTATAGTAGGTACTCCGGGATCTCCAAGTTTCTTCGGTATTCCACCCTTAAAAGTATAATTAGCAAGCATGGTGGAAATCTTAGCTTCCGGTATCTTTCTTTTATTAGTGATGATATCCTTCATATATTTAGCATAAGGGTTCGTTTTGAGCACATCAGTTAATCTCATACGCAAAAAGATAGGCCTAATCATTTCAGCAAAGTGCTCAAAATCCTCATCATCCTTTTTCTTGGATGATTTCGGAGGAAAAGGCATGGGTTTCTGAACCCAAGGTTCCCTTTATTTACCATGTTTCCTAGCAACAAAGTCTCTTTTATCATAACGTTGATTCTTTGATTATGGTTTATCAAGATCAATAGCAGGTTCAATTTCTACATCATTGTCATTACTAGGTTGAGCATCATCATGAACATCATCACTGATATTTTTACTAGGTTCATGTTCATTACCATATTGTGTTTCAGCATCAGACATAGAAATATCATTTGGATTATCAGGTGGTTCAGCAATAGGTTCACTAGAAGTTTGCACAGTTCTGTCATTTTTCTTTTTCTTCTTTTTAGAAGAACTAGGAACATCAATATTATTTCTTTGAGAATCCTGCTCGATTCTCTTAGGGTGGCCTTTAGGATACAAAGGTTCCTGAGTCATTCTACCAGTTGTAGTAGTCACTCTAACAGCATAATCATTTTTCTTACTATTCATTTCATCAAGCACTTCTTTTTGTGCTTTAAGCACTTGTTCTACTTGCGTGGTAACCATAGAAGCATGTTTGCTAACAACTTTAAGTTCACCTTTAATATCAGCCATATAATCACCCAAGCGTCTAATCATATAAGCATTTTCTTTTAATTGTCTACCAAAATAAGCATTGAAGTCATCTTGCTTAAACATAAAGTTATCAATTTTAGTAGGAGGGACTTCAGTTTTATCATATCTATAGAGAGAATTTACCTTTACTACCTCTGTCGGGATATCGGGATCAGGAGGTTCTTCAACAAATAAATAATTGACATCATAAGTCTCTTCAACAGGCGGTATATTAAGACCATGTATTTCTTCATTAGGAGGTAAATTCTTAACGTCCTCTGCTTTAATACCTTTTTCTTTCATAGATTTCTTTGCCTTTTGCATATCTTCGGGACTGAGAAATAGAACACCTCTCTTCTTCGGAGTTGGTTTAGGAATAAGCTCAGTAATTGGAGCAGGAGTTGGCTCAGGAGCTGGCTCAGGAGGTGCCCAATTATTTTCATTTGTCAACATATTATTCAATAGAATTTCAGCTTCATCGGGTGTTCTTTCCCTGAAAAGAGAACCAGCACAACTATCCAGGTAATCTCTGGAAGCATCGGTTAGTCCATTATAAAAGATATCAAGTATTTCAGGTTTCTTAAGAGGATGATCAGGCAAAGCATTAAGTAACTTGAGAAGCCTCCCCCAAGCTTGTGGGAGACTCTCTTCTTTAATTTGCACAAAGTTGTATATTTCCCTCAAAGCAACTTGTTTCTTATGAGCAGGGAAATATTTAGCAGAGAAGTAATAAATCATATCCTGGGGACACGCACACAACCAGGATCAAGAGAATTAAACCATATCTTAGCATCACCCTTTAATGAGAACGGAAATATTTTGAGTAAATAGAGGTAACATGATCTCTCATTATTAGTGAACAAGGCAGCTATATCATTTAACTTAGTAAGATGTGCCACAACAGTTTCAGATTCATAGCCATAAAACGGATCAGATTCAACCAAAGTAATTATATCAGGATCAACAGAGAATTCATAATCTTTATCAGGAACACATATAGGTGAAGTAGCAAAAGCAGGGTCAGGTCTCATTCTATCTCTAAGTGATTCTTTGTTCCATTTAATTAATAACCTCTTAAGCTCATATCTATCTTTGCAAGCGAAAATAGCAGCAGAAGATTCCTTATCAAAAAGATAACCTTTAGGAATAACAGGCATGTTTTCATCATCACTATCATCATCGTATTCAGATTCAATAATTTCTTTTTCTCTAGCCCTAGCAATTTGTTCATCAAGAAATTCACTAAGGGGCACAGTAGTATCAGACATAGAAGCAGTTTCATCATAAGTATCATGCATAGCAGAAGTGGCATCATCAATAACATGTGACATATTAGAATGAATAGCAGAAGCAGGTGTAGGTGTCGCAAACTTACTCATAACAGAAGGTGAATCAAGTGTAGAGCTAGATGGCAGTTCCTTACCTCCCCTCGTAGTTGAGGGATAGATCTTGGTTTTTGGATCTCTCAAGTTCTTCATAGTGTCCAGCAGATATAAATCCCAAGTGACTCAAAGAATAGAGCTATTCTCCCCAGCAACAGCGCCAGAAAAAGGGTCTTGATAACCCACAAGTATAGGGGATGACAACAACTTTCGAGGGTAGAGTATTCAACCCAAATTTATTGATTCGACACAAGGGGAGCCCAAGAATATTCTCAACTATTTAGTAGCAATGTAATATGATAGTGGTGGTAGCGGCAACAAACGTAAAGACAGCAAAAGTAATATTTTTGGTATTTTGTAGTGATTGTAACAGTACCAACGGAAAAGTAAATAAGCGTAAACCAGTATATGGAAAACTCGTAGGCACCGGATCAGTGATGGATAATTATGCCGGATGCGGTTCATCATGTAACAGTCATAACATAGGGTGACACAGAACTAGCTCCAGTACATCAATGTAATGTAGGCATGTATTCCGTATATAGTCATACGTGCTTATGGAAAAGAACTTGCATGACATCTTTTGTCCTACCCTCCCGTGGCAGCGGGGTCCTATTGGAAACTAAGGGATATTAAGGCCTCAATAGAGAACCGGGACAAAGCATTAGCACATAGTGAATACATGAACTCCTCAAACTATGGTCATCACCGGTAAGTATCCCGATTATTGTCACTTTGGGGTTAACGGATCATAACACATAATAGGTGACTATAGACTTGTAACATAGGATCTAGAACTCTCATATATTCATGAAAACATAATAGGTTCAGATCTGAAATCATGGCACTCGGGCCCTAGTGACAAGCATTAAGCATAGCAAAGTCATAGCAACATCAATCTCAGAACATAATGGATACTAGGGATCAAACCCTAACAAAACTAACTCGATTACATTATAAATCTCATCCAACCCATCACCGTCCAGCAAGCCTACGATGGAATTACTCACGCATGGCGGTGAGCATCATGAAATTGGTGATGGAGGATGGTTGATGATGACGACGGCGACGAATCCCCCTCTCCGGAGCCCCGAACGGACTCCAGATCAGCCCTCCCGACAGGTTTTAGGGCTTGGCGGTGGCTCCGTATCGTAAAACGCGATGATTTCTTCTCTCTTATTTTTTTCTCTCCAAAAGCAAATATATAGAGTTGGAGTTGGCGTCGGAGGGTTTCCAGGGGGGCCACGAGGTAGGGGGGCGCGCCCTAGGGGGGGGGGCGCCCCCCACCCTCGTGAGAAGGGTGTGGGCCCCCTGGTCTTCATATTTGGCGAGGATTTTTTATTATTTTTTCTAAGACCTCCCGTGGAGTTTCAGGTCATTTCGAGAATATTTGTTTTCTGCAAATAAAACAACACCATGGTAATTCTGCTGAAAACCGCGTTAGTATGGGTTAGTTCCATTCAAATCATACAAGATAGAGTCCAAAACAAGGGCAAAAGTGTTTGGAAAAGTAGATACGACGGAGACGTATCAGGGCTTTGATTATATGGGACCGTTTCCTGCCTCCAATGGATATACACATATTTTAGTTGCTGTTGATTACGTTACTAAGTGGGTAGAAGCTATTCCAACTAGTAGTGCTGATCATAACACTTCTATTAAGATGCTTAAAGAAGTTTTTTTCTGAGGTTTGGAGTCCCTAGATACTTAATGACTATTGGTGGTTCATATTTTATTCATGGTGCTTTCCATAAAATGCTTGCTAAATATGATGTTAATCATAGAATTGCATCTCCTTATCACCCACAGTCCAGTGGTCAAGTAGAATTGAGTAATAGAGGGCTCAAATTAATTTTGCAAAAGACTGTTAATAGATCTAGAAAGAATTGGTCCAAGAAACTTGATGATGCATTATCGGCCTATAGAACTGCATATAAAAATCCTATGGGTATGTCTCCGTATAAAATGGTCTATGGAAAAGCATGTCACTTACCTCTTGAACTAGAACATAAGGCCTATTGGGCTATTAAAGAGCTCAATTATGATTTCAAACTTGCCAGTGAGAAGAAGTTATTTGACATTAGCTCACTCGATGAATGGAGAACCCAAGCCTACGAGAATGCCAAATTATTTAAAGAAAAAGTTAAAAGATGGCATGACAAAAGAATACAAAAGAGTGAGTTTAATGTAGGTGATTATGTATTGCTATACAACTCTCGTTTCAGATTTTTTGCAGGAAAACTTCTATCTAAATGGGAAGGTCCTTATGTTTTCGAGGAGGTCTATCATTCCGGTGCCATAAAATCAACAACTTCGAAGGCACAAATCCGAAGGTGGTGAATGGTCAAAGAATTAAGCATTATATCTTAGGTAATCCTATAAATGTTGAAACCAATGTTATTGAAAAAGTAACCCTGGAGGAATACATAAGGGACACTTTCCGGAATGTTTCAGGCTCCGAAAAGGAATAGGTATGTGGTACGGTAAGTAAACCGACTCCAAAACAGTTCTAATGGCAATTTTCTACTGTTTTGGAATATTTAGAAAAATAGAAAAATAAGAAGCAGTCCGGGAAGGACACGAGGGCTCCACAAGGGTGGAGGGCGCGCCCCCTACCTCATGGGCACCTCGTGTGCTCTCCGGACTCCGTTTTCTTGCATGTTACATATTTTGTTCGGTAAAAATTCATTATATAATCTGCCAAAGGTTTTAACTCCCGTATCACGCAAATATCCTTTGTCTTTGTTTTGAGTTGTTTTTCTGACAGATCAAGGTCGTCACGTCGTCTTCAAGCGCCCCCAAGGACCAGTTCTTCAAGGAGGTCATCAACCCCTACCTCGCGGAAGTGTTGCAACACCCTCAAACCATTGAGATGCGTGAGGGGTTGTTGCACATCCGCGATGTTGAGGGACTAAGGAAGACCGGAAGCACAGAGGCAAGGCTCGAGGCATTGGAGCAACAAGTTTTCAAGTTTCAGGAGATGGTGGAGCATGGACTCGATTCCAATCACATTATGATCATGGAGTTCACCAACAACCACAAGCTGGACGTCAAGGACATTGGGGAGGCCATCTTCAAGCTTCATGAGAAAATCGAGCACCTCCAAGACAAGATCTATGACGTGCAAAATCAAAACTGTGAGTATGAATATAGATTCAAGAGGATGAGTTTGGCTGCAGATTTGAGGTTTCAGGAGACTCGATCATCCTTTTATGATGGTGAGCCTATGCCTTGGAAGAGGGACGACAAGCCTAAGCCATCAACAAAACCATCAACTCCTTTACCGGCAAAAGAGATATAATCACATGGGTATGGGCACTCCCCTTGGCAGCTGCCAAGCTTGGGGGAGTGCCCCGGTATCGTATCACCATCACTTTTATCTTTACCGCTTTTCTTAGTTCGATCCTTTTGATAATATTTTGATCTAGTAGAATAAAAGTTTTTAGTATGATCTAGTTGTGAGTTTTGCTTTATGATCCTTCTATGTAATCGAGTTCGTGAGCAATATATAATAAAGATTAGTGTTGAGTCAAGGGCTTGATTATTTTGCCATGATCTTGAGTGAATAAAATAAAAGAGAAAGAATAAAAAGAAATAAAAGAGATCATATGGATCTTATGGAGAGTAATGAGCTCACATATAAAGATTATGATGATTAAAAGTTGTTGAGAGTTGACAAACATAGTTTTGGTCTTCGTTGCAATTAATAAGAATTAATAAAGAAAGAGAGGTCTTCACATATAAATACACTATCTTGGACATCTTTTATGATTGTGAGCACTCATTAAAATATGACATGCTAAAGGGTTGACGTTGGACAAGGAAGACAACATAATGGGTTATGTTTTCTTACATCTGAGATAAATTATATTGTCATGGATCATCCAACATGATTGAGCTTTCCTTTCCCCCTCGTGCTAGCCAAATTCTTTGCACCAAGTAGAGATACTACTTGTGCTTCCAAACACCCTTAAACCAGTTTTGCCATGAGAGTCCACCATACCTACCTATGGATTGAGTAAGATCCCTCAAGTAAGTTGTCATCGGTGCAAGCAATAAAAAATTGCCCTCTAAATATGTATGACTTATTAGTGTGGGATAAAATAAGCTTTATACGATCGTGTGATATGGAAGAAATAAAAGTGACAGACTGCATAATAAAGGTCCATATCACAAGTGGCAATATAAAGTGATGTTCTTTCGCATTAAGATTTTGTGCATCCAACCATAAAAGCGCATGACAACCTCTGCTTCCCTCTGCGAAGGGCCTATCTTTTACTTTTATCTCCTACCTTGCATAAGATTCATGGTGATCTTCACCATTCCTTTTTAAAGTTTATCTTTTGGCAAGCACAACAGTTGGAAAGATCCTGGTATATATGGCTAATTGGATGTGAGTTTTCATGAACTATTATTGTTGACATTACCCTTGAGGTAAAACGTTGGGAGGCAAAACTATAAGCCCCTATCTTTCTCTGTGTCCGATTAAAACTCCATACCCATAAGTATTGCGTGAGTGTTAGCAATCATGAAAGACTATATGATAGTTGAGTACGTGGACTTGCTGAAAAGCTCTTATATTGACTCTTTCCTATGTTATGATAAATTGCAATTGCTCCAATGATTGAGATTATAGTTCGTTAGTTTTCAATAAAGTTTATGATTCATACTTGAAATTGTGATTTAATTGTTACTCTAGCATAAGAGATCATATGACAAGAATTATATAAGTTGATGTTCTAAGAATGATCATGATGCTCTCATGTCCATATTTTATTTTTATCGACACCTCTATCTCTAAACATGTGGACATATTTTTCGATTTCGGCTTTCTTTGAGGACAAGCGAGGTCTAAGCTCGGGGGAGTTGATACGTACATTTTGCATCATGCTTTTATATCGATATTTATTGCATTATGGGCTGTTATTACACATTATGTCACAATACTTATGCCTATTCTCTCTTATTTTACAAGGTTTACATAAAGAGGGAGAATGCCAGCAGCTGGGATTCTGGGCTGGAAAAGGAGCAAATATTAGAGACCTATTCTGCACAGCTCCAAAAGTCCTGAAACTTCATGGAAGTCATTTTTAGAATATATAAAAAATACTAAGCGCAAGAAGTTCCGGAGGGGGGCCACACCCTGCCCACGAGGGTGGGGGGCGTGCCCAGCATGCCCCTGCCTCGTGGGCCCCCTGGTGGCCCTCCGATGCCCATCTTCTTCTATATGGAGTCTTTCGATGAGGAAAAAAAATCATAAGCCAGCTTTCGGGACAAGACTCCGCCGCCACGAGGCGGAACCTTGGCGGAATCAATCTAGGGCTCTGACGGAGCTGTTCTGCTAGGGAAACTTCCCTCCGGGAGGGGGAAATCATTGCCATCGTCATCACCAATGATCCTCTCTTCGGGAGGGGGTCAATCTCCATCAACATCTTCAACAGCACCATCTCCTCTCAAACCCTAGTTCATCTCTTGTATCCAATTCTTGTCTCCAAGTCTGGGATTGGTACCTGTGGGTTGCTAGTAGTGTTAATTACTCCTTGTAGTTGATGCTAGTTGGTTTATTTGGTGGAAGATCATATGTTCAGATCCTATATGCATATTAATACCCCTCTGATTATGAACATGAATATGCTTTGTGAGTAGTTACGTTTGTTCGTGAGGACATGGGAGAAGTCTTGCTATTAGTAGTCATGTGAATTTGGTATTCGTTCGATATTTTGATGAGATGTATGTTGTCTCTCCTCTAGTGGTGTTATGTGAACGTCGACTACATGAAACTTCACCATTATTTGGGACTAGAGGAAGGCATTGGGAAGTAATAAGTAGATGATGGGTTGCTAGAGTGATAGAAGCTTAAACCCTAGTTTATGCGTTGATTTGTAAGGGGCTGATTTGGATCCACATGTTTCATGCTTTGGTTAGGTTTACCTTAATACTTTTTTTGTAGTTGCGGATGCTTGCAATAGAGGTTAATCATAAGTGGGATGCTTTGTCCAAGTAAGGACAGTACGCAAGCACTGGTCCACCCACATACCAAATTATCAAAGTACCGAACGCGAATCATATGAACGTGATGAAAACTAGCTTGACAATAATTCCCATGTGTCCTCGGGAGCGTTTTTCTCTATATAAGAATTTGTCCAGGCTTGTCCTTTGCTACAAAAGGGATTGAGCCACCTTGTTGCACTTTATTTACTTTTGTTACTTGTTGCTCGTTACCAATTATCTTATCACAAAACTATCTGTTACCTATAATTTCATTGCTTGCAGAGAATACCTTGCTGAAAACCACTTATCATTTCCTTCTGCTCCTCGTTGGGTTCAACACTCTTACTTATCGAAAGGACTACAATAGATCCCCTATACTTGCGGGGCATCAGCTGCTTGCACGTATCCTTGAAGTTCTGGATAAACTGGGCCCTTAACATGGCCCATGATCCAATAGACTTGGCAGGCAGATTTTTCAACCATGTGCGAGTTGTTCCCTCCAATATCATGGTAAAGTATTTGGCACTCGCCACTTCGTCCACATCCAGCATCTCCATTACCATGTGCGAGTTGACGAACCGGAGCTTCGTGTTGTGCCACTTACTCGGCTTCTCGACGTGCCCTAGCGCGATCCACTACATCCTGAGCATTGCCACCCGTCGGGTTATTGCCACGGGGCGGATTATGATTTCACACATTGCTTGATATGGTTGGTTCATCGATATGCCTGCTGTAGCTCCGGCTTAGGCGGGGAGTAGAATGAATCCTTTCGCGGCTATATGAATAAGCCTGCTACTACATCAAGGCCGTCTGAAGGAGCTCCCTAGCCCGTCGTGTTTCAACTACTACTGGGGACTCGCCATCAATCGGGGGAGCTGCCAATCGTGAAGCGGCGACTATGATGTTATCCAATGGGTTAGAGTAATGACCCAGAGATGTTGAGACATTTCGTGATGGGATATCATTCTAACAAGGCGGAGGCGGCGGATCCATTGCACGAGGCTGAATCGGTGCCCTGGTCCCAAGTGCCTCCGCCCGGTTTACCACGGGCTGGTTGCTGGTGCCTGCTCCTGGTGTGTCAAAGAGATTCCTTGCCTCAAAGACCGGCGGAATGTGCGACCGGTATCTTCTCCTCATGACGTCATCTGACGCACTCTGATCCAACATGAGCTGGTAAGCCTGAGCCTCCAACTCGGCCTGCTCTGTAGCCATCCTGGTGCTTGAGTTATCTCATCCTTCAACTTTGCAATATCTGCGTTGTGCTGATCCCAGTTTGCCGCGTCCACCTCTGCTGCCAGCAATGTTGCTAAAGCGTCGAACAAATCGGACAAGACCTGAGCCGGAAGCGGCGCTGAGCCCCCTGCTCCTGCTGGTGTTGTTGTTGCTGAACCTGAGATCATTGCCGCGGTGGTGGAAGAGTGTTGTGCTGATTGTGTACCGGCCATGAAGACCGCGACCCGACTCGGCAGATCAAGGGGGTCCGGAATACTGTCGCCATCGGAACCTCCACTAATCCGGCCATCCTGCAGCTGATACAGTGACTCGGTCTCTCCGGTTGAAGACTCGTCATCAGAACAGACAATGGTTTCGCCACCCGATGCCGATCTATCCTCATATTCCGCTCCATGGATGACACCTACGAAGGCATGCTTTACAGCGGGCTGAACCTGGGCAGACCTTGCATGTTGTGCCGTCTCGATGATGTAGGTGTAGTTGTCCAGCTCAGGGCCCGGTTTGCCGATCTTGCCGATGAAGACGTGGGCTCCACCAAAGGGGACCCGGTACCCATACTCGATTGAGCCGGCCTCGGGACTCCATCCTGCATCATCGATGCAGAGCTTGTCGTGACGACTTTTAGTCACCCGGCCCATAGCGTATCCCATTAGTCCTTCGAAGCTGCCCTTCAAGAACTCGAAACCATCGTGCGAGGGCCCTACGGTGGGCGCAAACTGTCGTGGTTTTGTCACGGCAGATGTCCTCGTGAAAGGACTTAGTCATGGAGCCATCGCTATGGGTTAGCTTAAAGGAGTTAAAGCGGACAAGGGACGCAAGAGTTTATACTGGTTCGGCCCCTTACGGTGAAGGTAAAAGCCTAATCCAGTTGTGATAGAAGTGCTAGGGTTTCGATGACCAAGGAGCGAATCCGCTTTGCCTGGCTCTCGAGTTGTTGTTTGTTGTCCCTAAACCTTCGTCGGGTCGTCCCTTTATATACATAGGTTGACACCCGCCGGTTTACAGAGTCCCGAGGCCGGATCATGAACGTCTCCGGCTCGGTCTCTACTCCTATCTTATCATACAAGTATACATCAATATCGGTTTATGTCTACAAGGCTTAACCCGCCTTTGGACCTTGGGCCTTCATGAAGCGCCATCATTCATGTCTTCATGGGCTTCAAATAAGATAATCATCATGGGGATAACCCGGCCCCTCCTGGCCGGTTTATGTCTAGTAGTAATATCCCCAACAATATGTGAGATACACTAGTAGAAAACAGGGCTTTGGTTCGGGCATGGCAAGCCCATTAGTCCCGGTTCAGTCATGAACTGGGACCCATGGGGGCATTCGTCCCGGTTTGTGAGCCCAGGGGGCTGGCCGGGGCCTCATGGGCATTGGTCCCAATTCGTATGGACCCATTTGTCCCACTTCTAGGCACGGACCGCGACGTATGGGCCTCGCTCCTGGGCCACAACCATTGGTCCCGGTTCTTGGCTTGAACCAGGGACAGAAGGCTGAGCTTTAGTCCCGGTTCCAGCCACGAACTGGGACAAATGAGGTACCTATATATATCCCATCGCCGCAGCAGAGCACTCCATAGTGCTCTGTTTTTTCTGGCCGGTGAGGAGAGGGCATTTGGGTGCTCTAGATCACCTCCTATGAACATGAGGTGTTCGTTGAAATGCCCGAGCCACACTAGTTAAGCTTTCTCCTCTCGAAGCTCGACCTCCAAGCTCCATTCTCCCCGAGATTTTCATAGGTTTAGCGGTCCGTCACGCCCCGTCCCCGTCTTCACCGCCGTCGATCGCCCGCGCCGATCTCGTCGCCGGCACCCCCGTGGTGAGCCTCTTGTTCTTATCTTCTTTCTGAAAGAAAATAATTCTTACTTTAGATAGATACTTGTCTAATTTTCTAACTTTTATTATTGCTTGTTATTATATAGTGCGATGGTTTTGGTATCCACCCCCGTCGGCCCTTGTCATGTCTATGATTCAGATGTGGTATATATTATCTTTTTATAACTATTTGGTTCATTTATTGTTTATGACAATTATGCTGACCAATGTGACATAGATTTTATTTATGTAGGAGGTAGTTGAATTGGAAATTCCAACTGACCCTATTGTCGAGAGGTTAAATTTAGTTGAAGAAGAAAACAATTACTTGAAGGAAAAAATAAAAAAATTGAGGAGGAGAAGATGATATTGGAGTTGCATGTTGCGGATGTCGTCGATGATCACAAGATCAAGATGGATGCAATGCGGTTGAAGATTAGAAAGATTGGAAAATATGCCATTCATACCGAGGCTTGGTATGATTATGCCGTTGGATCAATTTTTACCTTGGTTGTGATTATGATCGCATTTGTTGTTGCATTGAAAGGTTTTACATAGTTTCAATGTATGGTTTAACTAGATGCTCTGGAGAGCTATATGTTGTTCAATGAGAACTATGTATGTACTTTGTTTTTAATGTGATGATGAACTTCTATTAATTTGGTCACTTATCTATTCATGAGAGCTATATGTTGCCTTCAATTTCAGGGTCTTATAGCTCAAAATAATTAGTAAATGCATGAAAAATAACAAATGAAGTCAGAAAGGGTTGAAAATTGATGATGTTGCTTTGAGTGGTGCATTTTGAACACAGGAAAACTATGGAGTTCAGATAAGTTTTAAAAAATTAAATCCCTTTGTAACAGACGAGTTTCCATATAAAACCATGATACTTCGAAAGAGATTGTCCGTTTTGTACACGAAGTGCATCTAGTTTTTGCCGTTACCCTCTCTACTTTCTTGCATATGCTATATGGATGAAATGATGATACCATGCCAACTTTCAACCTTTTCAGAGTTCATTTGAAATGCTTTTCAATTTCAGGGTCTTATAGCTCAAAATAATCAGTAAATGCATGAAAAA
This sequence comes from Triticum aestivum, assembly GCF_018294505.1. Classification (NCBI taxonomy): domain Eukaryota; kingdom Viridiplantae; phylum Streptophyta; class Magnoliopsida; order Poales; family Poaceae; genus Triticum; species Triticum aestivum. The sequence continues at coordinate 161,933,638 of NC_057809.1, read as the reverse complement.
TAACAAATGAAGTCAGAAAGAGTTGAAAATTAATGATGTGGCTTTGAATGGTGCATTTTGAACACAGAAAAACTATGGAGTTCAAATACGTTAAAAAAATGAAATCCCTTTGTAACAGACGAGTTTCCGTATGAAACCCTGATACATCGAAAGAGATAAAATAAACTTTATAAAGTAAATAAAATAAACTTTAATAAATAAATAGAAACAAAATAAAATAAACTTTAATAAAATAAATAAGTAGAAACAAAATGAACTTTAATAAAGTAAATTAAGTAAACTTTAATAAATAAGTAGAATAAAATAAAATTTAATACAATAAATAAGTAGAAACAAAATAAAATAAATTAAAATTTAATAAAATAAATAAGTAGAAACAAAATAAAATAAATTAAAATAAACTTTAATAAAATAAAGAAGTAGAAACAAAATAAACTTTATAAAAGTAAAATAAATAAACTTTAATAAAATAAATAAAAATAGCAATAGTAAGTTTTTTGTTGTAGGTAGAAACAAAATAAAATAAATAAAGCATGAAAAAAATAAAAAAGTGCCACGTACTTGGCCACCACGCCCTGAATACGACTAGAAACCCAACCATGGGCCAGGATTCAGGCCCGCAGGAGGCCCAGTAGGCCCACAAGCACATTGTGACAAATTAGGCCCGAAAGCCTGTAGTTGAGAGGAGCTCGAGAGGGTTGGCGCAGCAGCGCTTATAAACCACTCTCGGGCTCTCTCAACTAGCGAGGTGGGACTAAACTTTCGGCCACGACGCGGGCAGCACAGGGTCTTTAGTCCCGGTTGGTGCAGCCAACCGGGACTAAAGTGGAGCATTGGTACCGGTTCGTGGCACCAACCAGAACCAATGCCCCCCCTTTAGTCCCGGTTGGTGCCACCAACCAGGACCAAAGGTCTCTTTTCAGCAGCCCAAAGGGAAGCAGAGGCCTTTGGTCCCGGTTGGTGGCACCAACCGGGACTAAAGGGGGCATTGGTCCTGGTTGGTGCCACGAACCGGGACCAATGCTCCTGGTATATAAGTAGCACTTAGCAATTTTGCAGAGTTCATCACCACAGTTGCCCCCGACAACGCCGAGCACATCGACGCCGCCCGCCGCCACCGCCGTCGCAATCGCTCTCATCCGTCGTCGCCCGCGCCCTCGCCCGACGGCATGGCCGCGCGCCGTCCCTCCCCTGACGCACGTCGCCCCTGGCCCGCCGCGTGCTCCTCCCTCTGTGAGCACCACACCTCTGCTGGCCCCGCCGCCGTCGTGCAATTTTTTTTAGTTATACATGATATATTTTTACATGTTTTTAGATTTTCATATATGTATGTATGTATTTTTTAGATATATGTATTTTTATGTATGTATGTTCATATATGTATGTATGTATTTTTTATATGTTTTTTTGTATGTATGTATGTATTTTTTCAATTGTAATGATGTTTTAAAGTATACATATATTTTTTTACATGTTTTTTTGTATGTATGTATGTATGTATTTTTTCAATTGCAATGATGTTTTAATGTATGTATTTTTAGAACAGTTTTATCTATATATGTTCTCTGATTTAGTACATTTAGGTTAGTTTCATTTTTAGAAAAGTTTTATATATTTAGGAAGAAGGAATAGAAGGAAGAAGAAGGAAGAAGAAAACGTTTCATGTATGCAAAAGTTACATTTTTAGAGAAGGTTTATATATCTAGCTAGGAAAGGAAGAAGAAGAAAAAAATGAGAGGAAAAAGGAAAATAAGAAGAGGAAGAAAGGAGAAGAAGAGGAGAGGAAGAAGAGGAGAAATAAATAAGAAGAGGAAAAAAGAAGAAATAGAAGAGGAGAAGAAGAAAGGAATAGAGGAGAAGAAGAGAAAATATATATTTTCTCTTCTTCTCCTCTATTCCTTTCTTCTTGTCCTCTTTTTTCTTATTTTTTTCTTCGATCTTCTCGTCTATTCCTTTCTTCTTCTCCTCTTTTTATTTCTTCTTCGTCTTCTTATTTTTTATCGGGTATATCGCTGTCGATATAGCCCGTCCCGATAACTTCGTTTAGTTTTAGGATTATTTTAGTTTATGTTTAGTTTAGGAAGAAGGAAAAGAAAAAGGAGAAGAAAAGGAGAGGAGAGGAAGAAGAGGAGAAATAAATAATAAGAGGAAAAAGGAAAAAAGAGGAGAAGAAGAAAGGAATAGAGGAGAAGAAGAAAAAATAGAATATTTTTCTATTTTTTTCTTATTCTCCTCTATTCCTTTCTTCTTCTCCTCTTTTTTTCTTCTCCTTTTTCTTCTTTGATCTTCTCCTCTTTTTATTTCTTACCCCCGGCCCTCTCGCTCGACAAAAACTCTCGAGGACACCCAAACCCTAGAAAAAAACGATGTCGGTCTCCTACCCCCTGCCGCCACGCCCCTACCCGACAAACTCTCTCGAGGCCACCCAAATTTACCAAGTTAAAAGAGTGTTGTCGTCGAGGCCACCCCAAACCCTTGAAGCGATGCCGAGGCCACCCCAAACCCTTGAAGCGTTGCCGAGGCCACCCAAACCCTAGAGAAGCGTCTAGGCCACTAATATGATTCCTTATTGTGATTAGCTAGCTAGTTCTACATTTGCCACGAATATATCCATCTGTCATGTTTGAATAATAATTGCCATGTTGTAAATATTTGCAGAAACTATGGAGCATCCCCGAGATGAAGCAACAGAAGCGGTGTTGGGGGACATAATCGCAGCCGGAAGTGATGTCGTCATGTCGTTTCTCAATGAAACTGATGGTCTGGAAGGACAGGGTGAAGAAGAAGGCTACGGTGATCGAACAATGGAGGAGGAAGGACAGGATTATGATGGCTTCGGTGCCCGAATGCCAGTGGAAGAAGGACACCTTGATGACGACTCTGGTGACCGAATGCCGGTGGAAGAAGGACACTGTGATGACGGCTCCGGTGACCGAACGGAGTCCGGCCAGGTATATATATTAATTAAGCATGTGCTGACTATAGCTAATTGATGCATTAATTGTTTTTGGTATGTACACATATTAATTAATAACTCTCCTCTTTCTTCTTTTTTCCAGCCCTCCGGATCAAGCACAACTTCGGTAAAGAAACGAGGCCTGAAGAAAAAGTTGCGCTCGGATGAAAGGTTTGAGATCACAGCAATCGCACGCGATGGCCGACCGATTGAACCCATCCGGGCAAAGGAAGCATTTGCTGCTCAGTGCGGGGTTCTTGTTAGGGACAAGATCCCAATCAGCATCCACCAATGGTATAAGCCGGCTAAAGATGACCCTGAGGTGTCTTATGTCAACGATATGCAGAAAGATGATCTTTGGACCGCGCTGAAGGCAAATTTCACCCTACCGCCAGAGGAGGATCTGGAGAAGCCAGTTATAGAGCAATTGATCAAGTCTCATGCTCTTAAGAAGATGGCAGAACTATTTAGGAGGTGGAAGAATGAGCTGAAAACAATGTTTGTCGACACAGAAGAGACACCAGAATTCACCAGCCGGTATGAGAAGATCATAGATCAGTGGGACGACTTTGTGGCCCACAAGACATCGGACAAGAGTAAGAAGATGTCAGCGATAAACAAGAAGAATGCTGTGAAGAAGAAGCTTCACCATCGCATGGGGTCAGGTGGCTACCTCAAAGCCCGGCTGTTGTGGGCCAAGGCTGAGAATGACCTGCTTAATAAAGGGGTCGAACCAGAGACATTGAACTGGCTAGACCATTGCCGGACTTGGTTCTTCGGGGTTGGCAGAACCTTGGACCCTGTATCAGGGAAGTGCCGTTGGACGAACGAGCAACTGCGAATACCCGTCACGAAGCTTCGGCAGTATATCGATGCAGCATGGCAAGCGACATTCGTTCCAGACAGAGAGAAAGACGAGATCACAATGGCCCTCGGGAATCCTGAGCACCTTGGACGGACATGAGGAACGCCAGGCTCCGTTTCATGGAAGGTTGGGTTTCCGGACGCAGGCGGTTACAAATGCCAGGAGAGGAGGAAGAAAGTGGAGCAGACCCAAATTCAGGCGCTGCACGCAAGGGTACAAGCGATAGAGCAACGAGAAGCAGATCACAGCAAGCGACCTGTCGAAGCTTCCCCCGAAGCTACCCCGCCATCTCAGTGGAGAAGCAGCATGGCTTCCACCAAGCTGCTTCAGCTGGAGCCTGTCTTCACGGCTCCTGCTAGCTACCCCATGGACTTAATCACGGAGTCTCAAAATTGCCACCTTATGACGCAATGGATGAAATTTAAAGTCAAGGCGGCTGTTGGCTCTATTGCACCTCCTGAACCTGGAGCAAGTTTTCACTGCCGGGCGATTCCAGAAGGATATGCTAGGGTGATGGTGGATGAAATAGTGGACGGATTTGAGGACCTCGAGCTTGACCACCCTACAGGTGAAGGGGGGACTCGGCTGGGTTCTTGTCTGTTGACTCCATGCCTATGGCGGAAGGTGCTGATCAACCTTCCGAACTGGACGCATCCGCCTCCTCCTCCTCCGGCGAGTCAGGGCACTCCGCCTCCTCCTTTGCCTCCTCCTCTGGCGAGTGATCAGGGCACTCAGCCTCCTTCCTGGTGCGTGGCGGCACTCCACCTCCTTCTCCGCCTGCGCTGGCATGCCCGAGCAGCCAACCTTCTCCTGATCCGCCTCGCCAGCAAGGGCGGAAGAGACCCGCCGCAGCTCCAGCTGTGCCGGCGCGTCATAGTCCTTCTCCTCTGCCTCGTAAGCAAGGAAAGAAGACAGCCGCAGCCGCTCCGTCTGCTCCGGCATCTAGCAGTATAGCCAGAGGTGGGAGGCAATACAGATTCGGTCCTTCTCTGAAGACTCCAGAGAAGTTACCATACGAGAGAACCCCGGAGGAAAACAAGAAGATCGTGCGAGCCGAAGTGACGAACTTCTTTGAAGGGGTGAAAGCAAATAAGCATCCACCTCCGGAGGAGAAGATACATCCGGTGAAAGCGAAGCGCACTATGGATGCCCTGAAGAAACCACCAAGGTCTCCGTCGTAAGGCAACTATGAGCGCATTATTGAAAGGTCATTTATCGAAGCGGAGTGGTCGGGAAGTACTGTCAGTGATCAAAGGTTAGCAGAATGACGAGCTGGGAAAAAATTTCCCAGCTCGACGAACAAGTGAACCAATCGTGCCCCTCGCTCAAGGTGTCTAGCGATATCGTCGCTAATGATCCGAGGATGGTGCCCGGTTATACCAATCTTAGAGATTACCTGCCCGACGATGTACATTATGATTTCTTGGAGGTGGACGAACACAGATACGAGTATGGGAAGCCTCTCGTCAAAGATGAAAGATCTCTAACAACGATGATGCAAAGATTCCATGATTGGTACATGAAAACCTGCAGAGAGTCTGTGGGGAGGAATATTTTGACCCTGAGAGTTAAAGAGGAGCATGACCTCGTTGGAACTGATCTGTTGAATTTTCCATTTGAGGAGTTCTTCCAGTTTTTTCAATCAGAAGGCCCTCGATAAATTAACGGTCACTTGCTACTGTCTGTAAGTACTACTTCTGTCATTAAGTCTCTATATATAGGTCAGCTCACTCATTGCATGTATTTATAATTATCCTCACTATATTATGCAGATTGAAGATCGCCGAATTGAAGAAAAGACAAATCGGTGATATTGGGTTCATTAACACAAATCTCATAGATGCATATTCGGTTGAATTTCAGGAAAAAGATACCGAGGCCAACTTGCTACGATCGTTGGTATTAAATCAAAACAAAGCTATAATACTCTTTCCATACAACTTCAAGTGAGTGTTACTTTCTTGTGCATATTCGGTTTCCCTTATTAGTCAAGGTTATAGTAATGTAATTGATGATTTATGCATGCGTGCGCAGGTTCGACTATATTCTCCTAGAGATTAAGCTTGAGCGGGGACTAGTAACCGTCTTAGACTCGAGACGAAAAGATCCCAAGGAGTATTCGGACATGACTCAAATGCTCGAGAAGTAAGTTAAATTGATCATTATCGCACCATATCAGCAACTTTGTTCACTTCCTGATATCAATTAATTGTTTTCTTTGTCTAGCAGGGTTTGGAAAAAATTCACCTCAAAAGCTCCGGGACTGCCGAAGAATCTGCAATTTAAACACCCGAAAGTAAGTACTACTAGCATGTTCCGCGCATCTCCTAGTGAATCAAGCGCTAGTTTCATCAATACCATTTAGCATGCTTGCTTATCAGTTCGATTGACCACTATTTCTTGCAAACTGGTTGTGGCAGGAAGCCGGGAATAATTACTGTGGATACTATGTTTGCGAGTCCATTCGCCACACGACCTGTTAGCGGGGCTACACTAAAAAACAATATGAAGTGCATAAGCAATAATATTCAGAATTTTATTTTATTACCATAATTTTTGTTGAGTTTCATTCATTCATATATATGTATTGACCCCCTTCTTCAAATTAGATGTTTCAGAGCGGGACGAACTCCTAGCACCAGATCTCATGCGAGCAATTCAATAGGAATTGGCGGCATTCTTTCTTGACCATGTGATCGATAAAGACGGAGAATACCATGTGGACCCGGAGTTCATATATAATTAGGGGAATATATTGTAAGAGATCTTATATTGTACATATGTATCCAGTAGCGTCGAATAGATATACAAAAACTTGTTGTTCGACTAATCTCTCAGAGAAGGAGAGGTCGATATCACTTCTCTCTGTATGCATATGTTCATGATGATCTTCTGTTTCCTCTATTTGTGCTTACTAGCTAGCGTGTCGAGTCCTCTCTATACATATAGTATGTCGCGTCAACCAAGCACGGAGATAAGAGAGGACACTTCTCTCTATTAATTAGCTAACTAACACAATATATGAAACACCTAAATTAACCCCCCAAAACCAACTAAACCCACCCCTTAAAAAAACCTCAGCTCCTGCGAGCTGCTGACGCATGGATGCCTATTGGTCCTGGTTGGTGCCACCAACCAGGACCAATGGGCCTCCTGCCTGGGCTCGCCGCACCGGCCACGTGGAGGCCCATTTGTCCCGGTTCGTGTAAGAACTGGGACTAAAGGCTTAGGGCTTTAGTAACGACCCTTTAGTCCCGGTTCAACAACTGGGACAAATGTCCCTTACGAACCGGGACAAATGGCCCTTTTTCTACTAGTGATATCCCAAGAATATGAAGGGATGAAGTATTATTGGACGTAAAGAAGGTATAATGTTGGTAATATGGAGCAATTGTAACTCCATGACGAGTCTGATTAATCACGTCTTAGTGTGGTACCAATTGAAGGAAGAGAGACAATATAATTGGAAGGAATTAAGAGTGCTAGGAAGCTGGATGTTGGAATAATGACCAGTTGTGCCCAAAGAAGAGTTCAAGATTTTCAAGTGATGAGATGGGCCATAACCCACAGGCTCCAGGACCTACCAAGAAGCAAGCACACTCTTACTGAAGGAAAAAACCCTGGAAGAAGTTACGACTTTACCAACAGACGATTTTATAGGGGTTTACACAAAACCTGAGAGATGTGAAGAAATGATAGATGTTTGTTTGGCTTGCAGAATCAATGGATTTTTCCAAACCCAGTTCGTGGACAAGAGAATTCTGCAATATTTTATAGGGGTAATGATATGGGTGCGGAATGGATGGATCACCATACTGACTTACTCTTATTATTCGCCTTGCTATACGGGATGGTAAATCTAAGTGACTTACCCATAGTAGAGTGACGATGATCAAAACCTTGTTTAAAACTTAGAATGGTATGACAGCTTTTTCCCTTGTAGAAGGTAGCTGTTGCCAAACGTAGGTCTTACAATGAGGTTCGGCCCAAACCTATTTCTTGCAGGGACCCAATCAAATTGTTTGATGACCACCATGAGATATTGATAGTTGTTTAGTATTGGCGCCAGACCTGTCAGCTAAGAAGACCCAGTCACAGAAGAACCGTACCAAGATGAAAGGCCACAAGAATCAAGGAAAAAGGTTATGCCACTACCGGAAGAGCCCAGAGAAGGAATTATCCTGAAGATCTGAGAAGATGGACACTCTCAATGATAAGGATGGATTATATGAGTGCTGATGGAATTGTAACCATGCTTCTAAGGGTGGTGGAACCCCAGACCCCCTGTGACGATCGATGGATCTTGAGAAGACCCGGAACCTAACCTATTTCTTGCTAGCCTCTCCGAATCTCGAGGGCGAGATTCATTTTAAGGGTGGTAGGTTTGTAACATCCCAATATTCTGAATTTTGGAATGTTATATTAAATAAATAGTTTTGATTGATTGTTTGATTGTGGTGTGGTTGCTTGTGTGAAACTGATTGAAATTTGAAACTTTTTGAAAGTTAAAAGAGAGGGCATAAAAGGACTTTCCCAAACATTTATTTTTGCATTTATGATCTCCATGAATTCAATTTCGAATACAAAAAACCCTAGTGTGAAGATGATATGACTTCTTCCATTTAAATAAATGAAAAGGGTTTTTGAAAATATTTGAATTTCATTTGGAAATATTTCAAATTTAGAAACTTTATGCAACTCAATGATTTTCATGGGAGAAGATAAAATGAATTCTTCAAAACATATGAAATATGAGTTGGGAGTTTAAAAGAATCAAATTTAAAGTCCCTTCGAAATTATTTTTCAATTCGGAGTGTTTTTTTCTCAAATTATTTTTCTCTAAAAATAAAATATATGGAAATTAGGGTAAAATGATTCCCTACATTAGAAAATTGGAGAGGAATAAATTTTAAAACCATTTTGGTATTTTTTAATACGATTTTTATTGGGTTTTAATTAAATCAGTAGCACTCTTTGATTTATTTAAATTTTTGTGGATTTTATTTGATGCTAGAAAAACGTTCATGCTGTAGAAAATCGTTTTCTGAAAATTTTGATATATAATATGCCTATATTTTATTTTATTTTTATTTGGTTTTTTTCTCTTATTGTGTGTAAAAATTGTTTAAAAAAAAGAGGAACTCGCCGAACTGGGCCGGCCTAGCTAGTTGCCAGGCCACGACCCAGCCGAGTGCCACGTCGTCACCGACCTCCCGCAGGAGACCGGCTCGTGTACGTCGCCGCCGTCGTCGGGACTCCGCCTCGGGCACGCCTCCCGAGCCGCCTGCCCCGCCCCCTTTATAAGCGCCACCCCGACCCGTTTCCCCTCCACCTCACCACCGCTACGAATCGCCGCCGCCACAGCTCACGCCGCACGCCGCCACCGCGCCTGGATCTGTCGCTCCCAATAGCCGCTCCCGCTACAGCCGCTGCAAGCCGCGCCGTAGCCGTCGAAGCCCGCTGCCGCGGAAAGCCGCCGGAAACAGCTGCCGCCGACAAAACCGCCGTGGACCGGTAAAACCGTTGCCTCGGTTTGATCTGGTTTTTTCCGGTTTTTCTCGATTTTCTGTAAAACCCGGTTTTCTAATTTAGTTAGGTTATTCAGTGGACGTTCGCTAGTTTAGGTTTTGTAGCAAACGCCTTCATTAGATTAGATCTGTTTAACGAATGTTCGTCCGGTAGGTTTTTCTTTTTCCGTTTAATTTCGGCCAGGGACCTAATTGTAGCTTTTTTTTATTTACAGTTTAGCCCCTGATCTTCAAACCGTCACAACTTTTTGCTGGCTTATCCAAAACAAACGAAACCAACGCCCACTTCTTCGTTATGATCCCCTCTGTTCAGATAACCAACTTAAACATGTTTTTGAAAGTTTAAAATTTGATTTCAAATAGATTTGAATTTGAATTTATTTGGTTCATAACGCGAGTTTCGTAACTCCGATTTAATTGATTCTTTTTGCTAAATGAAGCTCTTGACCTAAACTTTTTCTGATAAGAACAAATCCACCCAATTTTGGTACTGTTAGAAATTGTTTTATGTTGCAAGAGTTAATTGCTTGTTTTCGAAGTTTTCCGAGATCTTTTCTTCAATTCTTTTGCATGAGTGCTTATGTATGCAATTGCTTGCTCACGATAGATTGACCGGAGTGTGACGAGTACAACTATCAACAGTTATGAGTGCGAATCATCTTAATCAACAGTACAAGGCAAGTTCACACTTTGATGATATCGCTTTATTACCCAGTTTTTATGCATTAGTTTCAACCCTGAAACATTTCAGGAGTAGGATTGTTAACATGTGGGTATTTGGGAAGTAGTTGATGAGGTAGGAACCTATTGCCCTTTTATTTCAAACCCCTGGGTGTTACGACGTTATGCTTATACTGCTATGCTATGCTCGTAGACGTGGATTGGTTTTGAGAGAATTCATGAAAGTTGTGAGAGTTATTCTTAACTAAGGTTTAACTTAAGGTGGCTACTTTAATACACATCTGGGAGGATTGGTTAGGGCACGCTGGGGATACCAGTGGCTTGCCTGGGCACCTGGGGAATCCAATGTTGTCCGAGGAGTTCCCGGGGTATCCGTGTGATCATCCTATGGTTCGCCACACAGGCTCAAAGGGATCATAAGATTATTCATGCTAGAAACTTCCGTGTGCAGCCACAAGCCATTATGGGCTCTGGCATAGTTGAGTATGTTGTGTGGCCTCTTACAGTGGTAGACTAGAAGATGTAGGGGATGCAGGTGGTACTGTCTACCCATCGTAAAGAGTTAATGCTTCTGAAAGACTGTGTCTCGGTCATCTATTTCTCAAACATCATGTAGTTCAAGAAATTCAACGGAGGAGATCGAGTCTTGTGGGGGAAGTGCGCAAACCTCTGCAGAGTGTACAAACTAATCATGATTAGCCGTGTCCCCGATTATGGACATCTTGAGTATCTGGTGCTTGAATTATTATGTTGATCTCGTCACTCTATTTAAATAATAATTTGTTGGGTTAATGTTAATTTGGGATTGAGTTGGGGTTACCTTCTCAATTATTTTCAACAAACTTTGTAGTTAAATAAAATAAATTCCTTTGTTGTAGGGAAAATTAGCTTTATGCAAAATTAAACATAGAGCCTCCACCAGCCAAATATGCATGTAGTGATAGCCATTATTCAGCATTGCTCTACAGTGTGAAATTTCCAGTACATTCAATGTACTGACCTATATGGCTGCAACGTCTCATGTTGCAGGAATCTTACGATGAGTAAGTGATACGTTAGGGTTTCGATTTCTACACTCAACTTTGTCGTTGGTGTTGATGGGAATCCACAAGCTTGTTGTTACTTCCGCTATTTGGATTGAGGTAATAGTATTTGCATTACTTTATAGAGTGATTTACCTCTGTTATAAATCCTCGACTACTGTGTGTGTCAACATACCGATCCATGGATGACACTTAAGCACGGAGACTTGGTCGTCTGAGGTCGGGTCGCTACAAAGACTGCTATATTTTCTGACTTTTGTGAAAAGATTGTTGAGGTTTTCATGGATAACTTCTCTGTTTATGGGAAGTCTTTTGATGATTGTTTAAGCAATCTTGATTGAGATTTGCGGAGATGCGAGAGAAAAAATTTGTCTTGAATTGGGAGAAGTGCCACTTTATGGTTAATGAAGGTATTGTTTTGAGCCATAAAATTTCTGAATGAGGTATTGAGGTGGACAAAGCTAAGGTTGATGCAATTGAGAAAATGCCATTTCCTAAAGATATCAAAGTATTCGTAGCTTCCTAGCTCATGCTGGTTTCTATACGGGATTTATCAAACACTTTTCTAAAATTTCTAGGCCTCTCACAAATCTTTTGCAAAAGGATGTTCCTTTTGTTTTTGATGATGATTGTTTAGAAACCTTAGAAACACTCAAGAAAGCCTTTATTTCTGCACCTATTGTTCAACCACCTGACTGGAACTTGGCTTTTGAAATTATGTGTGATGCTTGTGATTATGCTGTTGGTGTTGTTCTAGGACAAAGAGTTGATAAGAAACTGAATGTTATTCATTATGCTAGTAAAACTCTAGACAGTGCTCAACGAAATTATGCTACTACAGAAAAAGAATTTCTAGCAGTGGTGTTTGCTTGTGATAAAGTTGGATCTTACATTGTTGATTCAAAAGTTACCGTTCACACCGATCATGCTGCTATAAAATATCTTATGGATAAGAAAGATGCTAAACCTAGACTTATTAGATGGGTTCTCTTGCTACGAGAATTTGACTTACATATCACTGATAGGAAAGGAGTTGAGAACCCCATAGCTGATAACTTGTCTAGACTTGAAAATGTTCTTGATGACCCATTACCTATTGATGATAGCTTTCCTGATGAGCAGTTATCTACAATAAATGTTTCTCATAACACTCCTTAGTATGCTGACTGTGCTAATTACATTGTTGCTAAATATTTACCACCTAGCTTTACATACCAACAAAAGAAAAATTCTTCTATGATTTAAGACATTACTTTTGGGATGACCCACATCTTTATTAAGAAGGAGTAGATGGTATTGTTAGATGTTGTGTACCTGAGCATTAACAGGGACAAATCCTACGTAAATGTCACTCCAAAGCTTATGAAGGGCATCATGCTGGAGACAGAACTGCTCACAAGGTATTGCAATCTGGATTTTATTAGCCTACTCTCTTCAATGATGCTCGTAAGTTTGTCTTATCTTGTGATGAATGCCAAAGAATAGGTAATATAGGTAAGCGACAAGAAATGCCTATGAATTATTCACTGGCTGTTGAACCATTTGATATTTGGGGATTTGATTACATGGGACCTTTTCCTTCCTCTAATGTCTATACACATATTTTGGTGGATGTTGATTATGTTACTAAGTGGGTAGAAGCTATTCCAACTAGTAGTGCTGATCACAACACCTCTATTAAAATGCTTAAGGAAGTTATTTTCCCAAGGTTTGGAGTCCCTAGATATTTAATGACAGATGGTGGTTCACATTTATTCATGGTGCTTTCCATAATATGCTTGCCAAGTATGATGTTAACCATAGAATTGCATCACCCTATCATCCTCAGTCTAGTGGTCAAGTTAAACTTAGCAATAGAGAAATAAAATTAATTTTGCAAAAGACTGTTAATAGGTCCCAGAATAATTGGTCTAAGAAACTAGATGATGCACTTTGGGCTTATAGAACAACATATAAAAATCCTATGGGTATGTCTCCTTATAAAATGGTTTAAGGAAAAGCTTGCCATTTTCCTCTTGAGTTAGAATATAAAGCATATTGGGCAATCATAGAACTCAACTATGATTTCAAACTTGCCGATGGAAATAGGTTATTTGTTATTACCTCATTAGATGAATGGAGAACCAAAGCTTATGAAAATGCCTAGTTTTTTAAAGAGAAACTTAAAAGATGGTATGATAAAAGGATCCAAAAGCATGAGTTCAAAGTTGGAGAATATGTTCTTTTGTACAACTCTCATTTCAGATTCTTTGCAGGAAAAATCCTCTCCTAATGGGAAGGGCCCTATGTTATCGAGGAGGTTTATCGATCTGGAGCTATCAAAATAAATAATGCCGAAGGTACTAACCCGAAAGTTGTTAATGGGAAACTAATAAAACATTATATCTCAGTTATGCCCATTAATGTTGAAAGTACTATTATCCAAACTTTGACATCGGAAGAACACGAAGAGTCCTTTCCGAACACTCCAGAATCATGAAAAGAGGGGGTACGTGATACGGTAAGTAAACGGACTGCAAAAAATCCGCACAAATATTTTTTGTCAGTTCTGGAATATAACAAAAATTAGGAAAATAAGAAACAACTAGGAAGGTCACCCTGGTGGGCACAAGACACTAGGGCGCGCCTGGCAAGCGCGCCCAGATGGGTTGTGCCCACCTCGGGTACATTCCGGACTCCGTTTTTCTACTGTTTGCTTGTTTCCCAAGATAAAAAAAATCTTTATATACCCCCCGAACCTATTGACCACCGTATCACGGAGAAATCTCCTATTTTCTTTTCCTTGTTCTTTTCTGACAGATTCAGTTAGGCCAGCATCATGTCTTCCTCACCTTCAAACAACGGAGAAGAAGACACAAGGTTGGTTCAGGAGGATCTAAGGAGAGAGGAAGCCGAAGATGTTGCTATGGAGGAAGGAGAGGAAAATCCTTTTGGGGTTCACCCTCTGGCTTCCGAGAGAGGCATATTAGCTCGCATCTCCACTCATCCTAATCGTCTTCAAGCTATGAGATCATCAAATAATCAAGAGAGCCTCGAAGTGCATGGGGAACCCCCACCAAGAAGGCCTTTACACAAGTTACATCATAACAATTTTCAGAATTTGATTCACAACTATGGGTTCAGGAATACTCCTCATGTGCACATACCATGCAATTGGGACATATTTCGTCTAAGAGAAAGCAATGCAGGAATAAATCCCTGGGGCCCGGAGAATAAACACATAATGGCTGAAGTGATGAAAAACACTGGATTACATCATCGAGCCCTTTGGAGATTCAAGGCTTGAGGGATCTACTCATGGTTATATTAGAAAACTGTACTTCATCACCACCACCTTCTTCTTCATCACCAAAAGAAAATTGAGTATCGGGTATGGGCACTCCCCTTGGCTTCCGCCAAGCTTGGGGGAGTTGCCCCGGTATCGTATCACCCCCACTATCTTTTGCCTTTACTTACACTACAACAAATATGTCAACCAGTGACCTTATGTCAATGACTCTGGAAGAATTGGTCATAGATCGATGACCATTTTAGACCAATTGGTCAAAAGCTGTTCGGGGGGCTCCAAACCCTAAGCTATATCGACCATTTTTGTCAGAAAGGTCGTAATTTCCTTACACGAAATGGTCACAAAGCAGATAACACTGGTCCACTGCCTTATTTCTAGTTGATCGTGACCAATATAGATGGCCCTAATCTTGTAAATTATGGTGGATTGGCATGACTAGGTGCCACCTCATCAGTTTTGCCTATGTGTCATGTCCATGTGTCAATTTTTGCCCTAGGTTGTGAAGCAACCTATATTTCTGTCATTCCCAAAATTCCCAAAAAAATCTCATAAATTCTTTGGGTCATTCTTCGTTAAATATGTACAAATCCTTCCTTGACTAGTTCAAAAATAATTCAATAATATTCATTTTCCTATTTTGTTCACAAGAACACGTTATGAAGGAAGTGCTATTCATATATTCTTGATTGCCCTCGAAATTTTAGGGAACTTTTTCCTATCCAAATCATTGCCTCATGATAAAATTCAGCTCCATTTGCCCAACAAATCTTCCTCGGCGAATTTCCAAAGTTTTTGTCCACCTAGAAGCATTGTGAAGGAAGTACCACCTAGGATCCTCCTTTTGAGCTGAAAATTTTTGAAGACATTCTTCTTAGTAGATGATCTTCCTCAGCCAAAACTCACACCCATTGGCCATGTGCATTTCCCGTACCACTAATCAAACACTTGGCTTCTGATTCATCTTTGAGCATAGTTCGGTCTCCTCATGAGAATATTATGTTGTAATTTTATTCCTAGCACCTACCTGGGGAGTGCCCAACCCACTAGAAATGCCTAGGCCACCCAGAACACAAGGCAACGCCACGGTCACGCGGTGACCACGCGGCGGGCATGCGAGCTTACGCGCTCTAGAGTTGGGTCCCTCGGACACCGTCCAAACCTCAATGTATCGCCACCAAACCATGTATTTCCAATTAAATAGATACTTATGTAACTAGAAATGATTTTTGGAAAAAATAATGAGCAAAAAATAAGGCAACTGCAGTTGAAATTTGACCCATTTCCTATTGAATAGGTGGGAATTTGTCTTTTTTCACCAGAGGTGGATCGAAAAAATTTACACCCAACCATTTTTTCAATTGTGCATTAAATATGGCCTAATATTTTAAAAAATTGATTAGGTCCAATTTTGCAACAAATATATGGTAGGTCCTTCACAAAGAAAACTCATTTCGGGCACACGAAAAATGGAAAACGTATTTTCCGTGAAAAGAAAATGAAAACTCCCTTAGGCAACATTATTTGGAATTCCAAGATGCACCCTTCTGCACAATATGAGATCATTTGAACAAACTATGCCATGAATGTGGCCATAAGATTGATCATTTGGCTTGAAAGCCATGAATCTTCACGCATGATATCTCATTTCTGAGAACACTTTTTTTAAAATAATTTCCTTTTTACAAGTTTATTATTTTTCTTGGAAACTTGGTCACGTATAATGACACAATGCAAAGGTTTTCCAATTTTTTGATTTTTTTTTTAATTTTTTAATGCGCATTTCAAAATGCGGTCAAAACAACGGGCTTGACCGTTCCTATCTAGTGGTTGAATCTTGGAAAACTTTTGATGTTTCTCTAATTAAATAGATACTTATGTACCTATAAATGATTTTTGGAAAAAATAAAGAGAAAACTATGATGCAGATGCCGTTCAAATTTGACCCGCTTCTAGCTGAATTAGCGGAAATTTGTCTTTTTCATGAGAGGTGGATCAAAGCTTTTGACACACAACCATTTGGTCAATTGTGAATTAAATATGGCCTAGTATTTTACAAAATTGATTTGGTCCAATTTTGCAACAAATATATGGTAGGCCCTTCAAAAAAACTCATTTCGGGCACTCGAAAAATGTTTAAAAATAAATAGGAAGATAAAAAATGCATGAAAATTTGTGATGATCAATAAAATGTGTTCTAACTTGAGTGATAAATCTAGTTGTGCCATTTTGCCAAATATTTTTGATAGCTGCTTCACAAAGCCTCCTAGTTTTAGTACTTAGAAACCATTTTGAATCATAAATTTTCTGAACCAATTTGGGCTCTTCCCACGGATCACTCCAATGTAGCCGATCTGAACCGTCCATGTTTGATGGATCCAACGGCTCTCACTCACCTCTCAGGTCTCTCTCCCCCAACCCAAACCCTAGCAGCCCCCTCTCCTTGGTCCATCCAGATCTCTCTCCCCCTCTTCCCCGAGAACACACCTGCCGCCGCCTGTCTCCTCCCATCGCACTCCTCCTCCCTCGTCCTCATCTCCTCGCCGCCGCCACCTCCTCCCCGTCCGCGACCTCCTTCCGTGACGCGCCCATCGATCCTGATCCCCTTTCCCCTCCCCTCCCCTCCCGATCCCGATCCAGTCCTCTCCACGCCGCTCCCACCCACCGAACCGATCCCGATCTAGTCCATATTGCGAGAGCTCGCCACCGCCAACTCCCTCCAGCGGAGCTCGCCGCCGTACAGGGCCTCCCCCAAACCGAGGTCCTCTGCTCCGCCAAATTCAGCCTCCTCCTCGATCCTGCCTGACGCGCTCGACCGGGGCTCCGACGCCTACGCCCGCAACACGGCTGCCGTCAGGGGCCTCCTCTCTGACCTGTGCTCCCCTGTCTCCCAGGTGACTGCTTGCGTGCCGCCTGCTGGCCTCTTTCCCTTCCTTGTACCGACCCCTTCCCTCTCCTTATGAAACGGAAGGCGCTGCAGGTGCTGGGTGGCGAAGGCACAGGGACGGCGAAGGGGAACGAGGGGCGGGGGAAACTTCTCCCCAGGGACCGCATCGACCGCCTGCTCGACCCAGGGACCTCCTTCCTCGTGCTATCTCAAGTAACCATTGACCTCGTCAGTAAATTATATGTTGGCATAGTATGACAATTGGACTAGGAAATGCATGAAAAGTTGTAGATCTCATGGATTGTGAGTTGATCAGGGTTTCAAAGGTGCAGGCACAAATTACAGAATAGTGTTCAAACGAGAGTAGTAGTCCATTGTTGTGTGTGTTGTGGCACTCCAAAGCAGAGCAGAGTAGTGTTCATCCTTTGTTAATTACTGTTACCAAGGCACCAAAGCAGAGCAGAGCCTTCGCTCTGCTCTGCTCTCTTTGTTAATTACTGTGCTACTCCCTACTCCTGTATTCTTTAGCACCAAGTCTACCTTGCCTGTGTATTATATACTTCATTTTTCTTGCTGGGGTACTAGAAGAGTAGTGCTATCTTGCTGCTGGTGACACTCCAAGATAATGCACTATTTTATCTTCTCAGCATTGTTGTTCTTATTATACTTGTAAGTTTTTACTATGCAAGGTTCAGTCATGCCATCTTTGCTTGTACTGCATGTTAATGTCATCAAAATGCTCCCACCAAGTTTGTGAACTGTGGCCAGGTACCAGAGGCTGACCAAGTACTCCATTGACATCTCTAGCTCCCACATGTCGCCCCTAGGCTGTAGTGCCCTCTCGTGGGTGATCGGCATCTTCCTGGTGGCGCCGCTCCTCACCCAGGTTGCGCACCACCTCAACTGTGGCCAGTACCAGCCACTCATCCTCATCGCCGTGATGCCGTTCGACTCCTTCGTCTACCTGCTCACTGGCTTCCTCAAGACGGTCTGGGTGTTCCTATTCTACATCCTCTTCATCACCACATCCATCATCATTGCCGAGGCGGTGCACACCCAAGGCGACCGCGCCGCCGCCGCCGATCCTCGAGGACGAGTAGCGCCGAGTCTACAAGTGGATGCTGGAGGAGAAGCGCAAAGTGAAGCCGCACGACGCCATAGAGAAGAAGAGGCTAATTTAATCACTCCAGTGCTGGGTACTACCTTCAACTCGCTTGGAGAAGCATACGATTTGTCTCTTCTTTTGTGTACACCTTGTAGAAGAGAAATCTGCACAATCATTTGCATACACCTTGTATAAGAGAAATCTGCACATAGCATTAATTGCCGTTACATGAGAGTATGACATGAAAAGTTTAAATAGAGGGCTACGGCAAATAGCGGTAGTAGCATTAGCGTGCTAAGTTTGTGCTAAGTGGCTTAGCATGATGCCCCTCCAATTAGTATAGTGCTGCTATAGTGTCGAGACAGCATGCTATTCAAAACTTTGATAATATGTCATGCACTGTATCCTAAATTCAGGATCTTAAGCATTGCCGTGAAGGATAAGTTGTTAGCTTTCACATGTAATTCTATCATTTTCCTAAATTTATATCTCCACAATCATGTGAAAATAAATAAACAATGTTATCTATTTAAAAGTTAATTCTATTGGGCAGGTAGGAGCAATGCTTGCAGCTAGGTATCAATTTCATACTTGTCAGTAAAGCTGCTGCCACTTGTAAGGCACATGCATGTTGGCTGTCTTGCCGAAGTTGCAGCCATGCTAATCTTTTCCTAAAAATGCACGCAAGGACAAAATTATTAGAAAATGGACGACCTCCAAGTAATATGTTAACTCATATTGCCACCTAGGAAAATATTAGAATTAAAATCCAACAGATATATTGGAGATGGAGACCAACTCTTACTAACCTTTCTTTGTTATAATTATTGGGAATCACCTACAGAGATAAGAATTTGCATGTGGCATCTTCTAAAATACCCTACACACTGCACCACAACTACTGTAACTTAGTGAGTATATATAAAATAATATATAGGATTCATCTACAGCAATAACAATTTCCACACAACATTCTATAGATACAAATCTTCAAACAACATTTGCTATCGTTACTTGAGAGTAAAAGATGGCACTGTATCCTAAATTCAGTTCGTTTATCACCCCTTCCAAGTATATGCTATTACCTACTTAGCTCTAAAATAGAATCGCATCCTCCGTTTCAACTATTTTATTCTAGGAACCTCCCTTCTGAATCATGCATAGTGCTTGTTACTATGGCAATGAATTTTATCTATGTGAGATTAGAATTTGAGTGCCATCATTCATTTCTTGGTATCCTGTTCTCAGTGATGACTATTCATTGTTGAGTGCTATATATATACTTTAGTTGTCATGCAATGCTTGTTGTTCCATATTTTGTTGATGCGCCGATAGCTGTTCAGAACTATAGTAGTGTAGTTAGTTTTTTGAATGATTTGGTGTGCATGGAACACTGATTTTTCTTTAATACACTGTCCAAGTCATGGTTTTTCTCAAATGGTGCATGTATATATATTTGGTTGCTAGTCAATTAGATAATGTCTGTGATACCATGTCTGTACTATGTGCTAGTGTAGCTGTACTGATGCTTTGGGTTTCATCCATGCAACAGAGGACAAGGGCTTCAAGGACAAGCAAGGCGCATGGTGCTCGCAAGCGACAAATGGAGTTTGTTCGACATAGGCACATAGGAGGAGGAGGACAGAGCACCTCTCTTCTTCCAGTTTCTTCTCCTTACCTCCACTTCTTGTATGTGCATATGTTGCAGCTCACCCATGGTCTTGTTTGTCCTGCGGGTTAGTGAGCAGCATCAGGAGGAGGATCTCAAGAACGACCACCAAGAGGCACCACTGTAGAAGCAGATAGCACGTCCATCTCCACCTCCCTCTCCCTCTGCTCCCAATCCTTTTTATTATAATATATTGAGTACATTCTGTCAACTTGTGTGTTAGTAAGAGTATTATTGCTGTTCATGTATAGTAGCTTATGTCCAAGTGCTCTTCATCTTGTGTGTCATCTGCAAGGCAATCAAGTTAATTAGATGTTGCTCTTTTCATGTTCTACTTTATACATGCATGCATATGTGATGGGTCCCTGCCTGCTACATCTCTGCTTGCATAAATCAAAGAGAAGAAAGAAACACTCACTTTAAATAATTGTAATGAGCAGCACATGCCTTTCATTTTACAAGATGATCATTGTATCATGATAACTGGATCATGTCTATGCCACATACAAGTCATTGAGCAGTGTTCCTGATGGCCTGTTACCTTGAATAATAATGTTAACAGGAGCATTTTGGTTGCACGTTTGCGAGTTCTTGCTTGAATCCCAAGTTTCAGATCAATGTGGGGTTCAATGTTTGGTTTCCATTCTTATTGTCTATCTTAGATCGTTCTCAGTTCACTGAATCAAGTTGCCTGACCTACCTATCAGGCATGCTCATATAGCTGTATCTGCCGTGTCCTTTCCAGTTGGACATGCGCAAGCTGTGTTTTTACATAAGCTCATTTGAAAATCACCTACTAGTAGTAGCAAAGTTTAGTGCAATAGTTGTCTGTAAACGTCCAGTGCCAGTAGCAAAATTCAGTTATGCACAAGCACCATTTAGTAGCAGCATAGGTATATAGCATTCATTTAGTGGCAGAATAATCCAGTTCATTTTACTCGCTGCTCTCTTTGGCATTTACAGTCTTGGACTCTCGGCTGCTCCTCCTCTGGCCAATGGTGAAGCACCTGACGAGGCCAGCAGCAAGGCAACGTGGCGGGATCGTGCTCCCATGATCGTCTGAGGCGCCTGCTCTGTTGCTCAAGGTATGATTACTTGTTGATTCCATGGTCTCGATGTTTTTCTCCTACATGGTTCGGAAGGTGAATCTGCCATTTGAGAAGTCAGACTGCTGTGGATGTAGCATTAAGCCCCTGGATGTAGCTTTTTTGGCTTACAAAATGTGTGTGTTCTTTGAATTTGGTACAAAATCAGTGGTTTGAAGTATTCAGACATGTAATCAACTAAATTTGTTGGCAAACTGATTGACAAATCTGAAGATGCTTTGACAGTTTGTCAAGGCAAAGTGTGTGAGTAGGCCACTGGTTTTCATTATCAGTAAACAGTCGGTTGTTGTGTAGGTTTTCGATGCTGTTGTGGTAGCCCCATCGCTGTTGCATTGAATCTCACACCAGTGCCGGTGCGCCTGTGGCTTGATGTGCTGTGATCTTTATCTGTGTAGGTTTTGTTCGATGATATGGTTAGATTATGATCAAAAGCATGGTGGTTTGATGATGCTGAGGCAGGCTGTGAAATTGAACTGTCATTCATTACATGCTCTGTTAAATCATGATATAGTTGCTGGAACTGAGCTTAATATTCATGTGTGTATGTGTGTGTGTGTGTAGAGTAAATTTGTGGTTTGTGCTGCTCCTTTGTAACGTGATGAAACAAATAATGTCCTTTACTCCTTTACTCCTTTTTTGAATGGAATGTTCATAATATATTGGCTCCAGTTTTTCTAATTCTTATCAGCTGATTCATGTAACAGGGTGTCCCTGGAAGGCCCAGTCCTGACTATTGAAGGAGCTACATTTAGAAGAAGAAAACACTTGTAGACCAGTGGTTCCCATACTTGTAGAGCTTGTATCAACTAAGCTTGTATTACATGTAACTTGTAGAACTTGTAAAGTACTGTATATGTAACAACTTGTAGTATGTGTCATTTGTAGAACTTGTACTGAATCTGGCTATTGTTATTTGAAGTACCATGTGTGTTTTCTGCTTGCCAATTCAACTACTGGTTATTTTCCTACTGTTAAATTGAAATGTGAAGAATCTAGGCCTAATAGCTAGGACCCACTTATCAGAACCTGACAAGTGGGACATGTTTGACTAGTGGACCCATTTTATAAAAAAGAAAACTAAAACTGTTGGTACAAAAAGGCCACGACCCATGAAATAAGAAGGCTGAATTGTTGGGCTTAGCCCATGAAGTTGACCAAAAATTGACAGGAAAAAATATATAGAAAGGCTGAATTAATGGGCTTGGCCCATGTAAAACACCGAACTGGACCGGGGTGATTATTGTCAATGACCTTTTCATTTGGTCACAATTTTGCCACGTCAAATCCGACGTGGCCTGGGCAGAGAGCTAGCGACCAAAACAGAAGGTCATGGAATCAACGACCTTTTGTTTTGGTCGTGGAATTCCACGACCTTATCACAGAGAAGGTCGTTAATTGCAGTTTACGACCGCCAACTTTTGACTTTCTATTTTGGTCACAAAAAGGTCGCAAATAAAAACAATGACCTTTCAGTGACCAATAGTGATGGTCACAAGTTGACATATTTCTTGTAGTGTTATCTTAGTTCAATCCATAGTTATCTTTTTTCTTCAGATGAATAAAAGTTTAGTTTGATCCTTTCTTTTTGAGAGTTTGCTTAGTGATCTATCCTTGTAATCATGTGTGAAATATATAATAAAGTTTAGTTTGAGTTTTTACTTTCTTTACTTTCTTGTTGCAATAAAAAGAAAGGAAATAAATGAAAAAGATCATATGCTAATCTTATGGTAGGTGATGACAACACATAAGGAAAAGTATAAGTAGGAAATTTTATTAGAGATTGACAAACATAGCATTGGTCAATGATGCAACTCATGAAAGAATTAATAAAGGAAGAGAAGATTCACATATAAATACACTATCCTGGAAATCTTTTGTGATTGTGAGCCCCCATCAAAATATTATATGCCAAAATTGTTGACGTTGGACAAGGAAGACAACGTGATGATTTATGTTTGTTCATATTCACATGTGGTGCTTGCCCCCTATGTTTGCTAGCCAAAAATTCTGCACCAAGTAGAGATACTACTTGTGCATCCAAAAACCCTTAAACCCAAATCCTATTTTCAAGAGTACACCATACCTACCTAGGACTGAGCAAGAGCCCCCAAGTAAGTTGTCATCGGTGCAATAAGGCAATAAAAATTGCTTCTAAAAGTGTGAGATCATTTAGTGTAAGAGAAAATTGAGCGTTGTACGAACTGTGATCGTGAAGAATAAAAGCGACAGACTGCATAATAAAGGTTGCCATCACAAGGGGCAATACAACATGACATTCTTTTGCACTAAGGGGTTGAGCATACAAACAAATAAGCGCATGGCAACCTCTGATTCCCTCTATGAAGGGCGTATCTTTTACTTTTATGTATTTACTTTTATGCAAGAGTCGAAGTTTTTCTCTATATTCCTTTTTATTTTTCTCCTTCCGCAAGCATCATGTGGTGACGAAAGATCTAGGCACATATGTCCAGTTGAATATGGGTAGCATGAGTTATTATTGTTGATATCACCCTTGAGGTGAATAGGTTGGGAGGCGAAACTATACACCCCTATCTTTCTATGTGTCCCGTTGAAACATTTTGCTCATGTGTATGCGGTGAGTGTTAGCAATCATATAAGACTATATGATGGTTGAGTGTGTGGACTTGCCTAAGGCTCCGATATATGACCCTTCCTGAAAAGATGATGAATTGTAGTTGCAAAGTTGACTAAGAACATAGTTTGTTGGTTTTGAATAGATTTTATGCTTTATACTTTGATAGTGTGATGAATTGTTACTTATTCATGAGAAGTCTAGGATGAAAGTTCTATGATAAAAGTTGTATGTTTAAATTTGTTGTTGTTATAATAATCTACATGATGCTTCTATGTCCATATTTTGTTTTTATCGACACCTGTCTCTAAGCATGTGGACATGTTTTCGATTTCGGTTTTCGCTTGAGGACAAGCGAGGTCTAAGCTTGGGGGAGTTGATACGTCCATTTTGCATCATGTTTACCTACTATTATTTATGATGTTTTTATGCATAATAACGCTTTTTGGAGTAATTCTAATGCCTTTTCTCTCATAATATGCAAGGTACACACAAAGAGGGAGAATTCCGGTAGCCATAATATCGGCAACCCCGAAGTGACAATAATCGGGACCACTCCGGGTGATGACCGTAGTTTGAGGAGTTAATGTATTCACTAAGTGTTAATGCTTTGGTCCAATACACTATTAAAAGGAGGCCATAATATCCCTTAGTTTCCAATAGGACCCCGCTACCACGGGAGGGTAGGACAAAAGATGTCATGTAAGTTCTTTTCCATAAGCACGTATGACTATATTCGGAATACATGCCTACATTACATTGATGAACTGGAGCTAGTTCTATGTCACCCTATGTTATAACTGCTGCATGAGGAATCGCATCCGACATAATTATCCATCATTGATCCATTGCCTATGAGCTTTTCACATATTGATCTTTGCTTAGTTACTTTTCCGTTGCCACTGTTACTTTTGCCATCGTTGACATTACTTCCATTCTACTTTGCTACTAAATACTTTGCTGCAGATATTAAGTCTTTCAGGTTTGGTCGAATTGACAACTCAATTGCTAATACTTGAGGATATTCTTTGGCTCCCCTTGTGTCGAATCAATAAATTTGGGTTGAATACTCTACCCTAGAAAACTATTGTGATCCCCTATACTTGTGGGTTATCAAGACTATTTTCTGGTTCCATTGTCGGGGAGCATAGCTCTATTCTTTGAGTCACTTCGGATTTATATCTGTTGATCGCTATGAGGAACTTGAAAGATGAAAGAACCAAGATTTTTCCGTCAATTACGAGGGGAGGTAAGGAACTGCCATCTAGCTCTGCACTTGATTCGCCTTTTGTTATGAGTAAATTTGTGACACCTACACCTGTTATTGACTCTGATATGTCACATGTTATTGATGATGCCACTTCTCCTATGCATGATGCTTATGATGAAACTACTTCTATGCTTGATAATACCGTGTTATTAGGTGAATTTCTTGATGAACAACTTGCTAGGGTTAGAGAGAATGAAATTATTGAAATAGATAATATTGATGAAAGTGATGATGAAGATTCTCCCCCTAGATATGAATTGCCTGATGTGCCTGAGGGTTATGTTATGGATGAAGAAACTGCTAGTGACCTTTTTTGCTTGCGAAGATAGATATGATCTTAAGAAACTCTTAGCTAAGCTGAAAGAAAAATCTTTGAATGCTAGAATGAAATATGACCCTGCTTTTGCTACTTCACCTATTTGTATTTCTGATAAGGATTATGATTTCTCTGTCGATCCTGAGTTAATTACTTTGGTTGAATCTGATCCTTTTATGGCTATGAATCTGAAACTGTTGTGGCACATCTTACTAAATTGAATGATACAGCCACCCTATTCACTCATGAGGAAAAAAATCGTTACTACTATATCCTTAAGTTATTTCCGTTCTCATTAAAGGGTGATGCTAAAACATGGTTTAATTCTCTTGCTCCTGGTTGTGTGTGTAGTCCCCAGGATATGATTTATTACTTCTCTGCTGAATATTTCCCCGCTCATAAGAAACAAGCTGCCTTAAGGGAAATATAGTATAATTTTGTGAAAATTGAAGAAGAGAGTCTCCCACAAGCTTGGGGGAGGTTTATCCGATTACTTAATGCTTTGCCTAATCATCCTCTCAAGAAAAATGAAATACTTGATATCTTTTATAATGGACTAACCGATGCTTCCAGAGACCACCTGGATAGTTGTGCTGGTTTTGTTTTCAGGGAAAGAACCGTTGAGCATGCTGAATTGCTACTGAATAATATATTGATCAATGATAATGATTGGACACTTCCTGAACCAACTCCTAAGCCAACTCCGAAGAAAAGGGGTAGTCTATTGCTCAGTCCTGAAGATATGCAGGAGGCAAAGAAATCTATGAAAGAAAAGGGTATTAAAGTTGAAGATGTTATGAATTTACTACCTATTGAAGAAATACATGGTCTTAATAACCCGACACAGGTAGTAAAGGTAAATTCCCTCTATAGATTTGATGAAGGTGATATTCCTCGTAATAAGTCTGCTAGCCAATGCTTGGATGAGTTTGATAATTTTATTGTTAAACAAGAAAACTTCAATGCTTATGTTGGTAGACAATTGAAACGTAATGCTTATATGATTGAACACTTGAGTAATTATATGTCTAGAGTTAAAGGTGACCTTAAACTTATTAGTAAACATGCTTCTATGGTTACCACTCAGGTAGAACAAGGGCTTAAAGCACAAGATGATCTGCTTAATGAATTAAATAATAAGAAAAATGATAATGTTTTTATAGTTATGACTAGAGGGGGGGTAAAATGACTCAGGAACCTTTGTATCCTAAGGGCCACCATAAGAAATTTTAGCAAGATTCTCAAAGAACTAATTTTGATGCACCTAGTACTTCTAAGAAGAAGAAAAAGAAAAATGATAGGACTTTTCATGCTTCTAGTGAACCTGTTGTTGACACACCTGAGAATCCCAATGATACTTCTATTTCTGATGCTGAAAGACAATCTAGTAACGAACATGAACCTAGTGATAATGTCAATGATGATGTTCATATTGATGCTCAACTTAGCAATAACAATGATGTAGAGATTGAACCTGTTGTTGATCTTGATAACCCACTGTAAGTGCATCTAGTGCCACCCCTAGTTGGTTTTGGAGTATTGACGACAAACCTAGTTGAGGGACTAATGTGTTTGTGAGAATTGCAGGATAACACAGGTAGAAGTCCCTCATTGATTCGGTTTTCCTACCAGAGATGACCCCTAAAAATGTATGAAGACATTGAAGTCAAAAGTGGTATATGAAGATATTCACATTGAAGACTATGACAAGAGAAGACACCACATGAAGCCTATGGAGCTCGAAGACTTAGATCTTTCGTAGTTCTCTTTCTTTTGTGTTGAGTCATAGGAACCACCGTACTGTTAAGTGGGGTCCAAGAGAACCAGTCAGAATGACTGAAGTGATGCTTAAACAAAACCTATGTCTTCGAGTGAAGACTATGAGAGCGAATCTTGTCCAGAGTCGGACAAGTCAGCTTTGCTTGTAGCCCAAGTAAAGTTGCCGTGTGAGTTTGAAATCTGACCGTTGGAACACGTGTCAGTTCCTTAGTGACCCAGGGTCATTTCGGACAAATCAGGTTGGGTTGCCAAGTGGCTATAAGTAGCCCACCCCCTACAACCATAAACGGTTGGCTGCTCAAATTGAGAGTACGGCTTTTGTCGTTTGAGAGCAACCCACCTCGAAGGTTTTGAGAGAGAATTCCTTGCGAGGATAAAGCCCTAACCACCTAGAGCAAAAGAGAATTAGGCAACACTTAAGTCTTCTTGTCTGTGTGATCTGAAGACTTATTACACTTGAGGACTGTGCATCCTCCAGCCGGTTAGGCGTCGCGTTCTGAGCATCCAAGAGACATTGTGGATTGCCGGTGAACGAAGTCTGTGAAGGTTTGGGAGTCTACCTTGAAGACTTACCAGAGTGATTGGGCGAGGTCTGTGTGACCTTAGCTCAAGGGGAATACGGTGAGGACTGGGTGTCCTGAGCTGAGTGTTCAGGACTGGGTGTCCGGGACTGTGTGTCCTAAGGTTTAAATACCTAGCCGCCCTAACTAGACGTACAGTTGTCACAGCAACTGGAACTGGTCCAACAAATCATTGTCTTCAACGAGTCACTGGTTTCATCTTCCCTTCCCTTTACTTACTGTTACTCCTTGTGAAGTCATTGTATGTTTGCACTATCTTTTGTCTTCACTGAGTGACTGCTAGTTCTGTTTGGCTTCACAATATCTTCCTACCTGATCCTTACTACATTGCTGCTATTAGTCATTATGCTTTCACTCTATTGAATACTTGACTATGGCTTGCCTAGTGTAGTCTACCTTCCGCTGCAGGGTATTAGGTTTATCTCTATCGTTTGTCTTCATAACTCCCACGTTTTGAAGATGTTCATAAAAATCGCCGATTCACCCCCCCTCTAGTCGATATAATGCACTTTCAATTGGTATCAGAGCTAGTTGCTCCCTTGTTCTGTGTGATTCAGTTTAACCACCTGGAGTTTTAGCTATGTCGACTGCAGGGATAATTAAAGTCTCCTCTGCGTGCCCCGTCTTCGATGGAACTGAATATCCCTACTGGAAGGATAAGATGCGCATGCATCTTGAAGCCATTGACGTCGACATATGGTATGTCGTCGAGAACGGCGTTCCCAAGGCTGGCGAAGGTGTCACTGCTGCTGATGTCAAGAAATTCGTTCAACTGGACTCTACTGCCAAGAATATCATCTATGGTCATCTGACCAAAGGACAGTATGGCCGTGTGAGTGCTTTGAAAACATCTAAGCTGGTCTAGGACTGGCTCTCCAAGGTCAATGAAGGCGTCTCAACCCAGAGAGATCAGAGAATCAGTGTCCTTCGCAACCTCTTCAACCGCTTCAAGCGAAATGACAATGAGAATGTCCAGCACACATTTGACCGACTCACTGACATCACAAATGAGCTTCAAGCCCTCGGCGCCACTGAGATTACCAAACACGAAGTCGTCAAGACGCTGCTGAGATCACTTGATAGTTCGTTTGACATCCTGGCCCTGATGATTCAAGAACGTCCTGATTTCAAGACACTCGATCCGTCTGACATACTTGAGAGGCTCAACACACATGAGTTTCAGCTTTCGGAGAAAAGAGATATCTACGGTCCAAACTATGGGCGAACTCGTGCCTTGAAGGAAAAAGCTGTCTCCTCATCTGAAGAAGAATCTGACAGCAGTTCTGATGATCCTGAAGACATTGGAAGGGAACTTGCTATGCTTGTCAAGAAGTTCCAAAAATGCACCAAGAAGAAAGGCTTTAGAAAGTCTTCCCGATCAAGATCAAGGAATGATGAAGCTTCTACTCATGACTACAAGAAGAAAACATGTCACAAGTGCAAGAAACTTGGCCACTTCATCTCTGAGTGTCCACAGTGGGACAATGAGAACAAAAAGAAGAAGAAGAGCAAGGAATATGACTCTGACGACAAGAAAAAGAAGAAATACTCAAAGTCTTCTTCCAAGTCTTCCTCAAAGTCTTCATCACACAAGAAGAGCTCATCTGGAAAGGCTCGTGCGTTCGTTGGCAAGGAAATGGATTCAGAGGAGGAGTCCACTTCTGAGGAGGCGGAGGTGGAGTCTGAGGAGGAGTCCGATTCAGGCGTCGCAAGTCTGGCTACAGCATGCGTTGCCAAGTCCATCTTCAATACTGAAGACAATGACTTCATCACCGACACCGATGCAAATGACAAGGACTACTCCGCTTCTACCTACTGCTTCATGGCACGTGGTGCCAAGGTAAACACACGCACTACTCACTATCAAACATCTAGTGACGATGACTCTGATTGTGGTTCAAAACCCAGCTACAAAACTCTTGCTAAAATTGCAACTAAACAACAGAAAGCTATGGAACATATTCAAAAACTGTTAGACAGAAGCGATGATCTGTTAGGTGCTGAAATGACTCGATCTGAATCCTTAATTGAAGACATAAAAAATCTTCACGTTAAGTATCAGGAACTTGAAAGTCGTCATGAAACTCTCTCAACAACTCATGAAAAGCTTTCCTATGATTATCTTCAAAGGAAGCAAGATCTTGAGAAATTGAGAGTGGCTCATGAAGATCTTCAAAAGGAAAACGAGTCACTTCACGCCAAACAGATCAGTTCTGCTCAGGAAGGATTTGAACCACCATGTATTAAATGAATTGAGCGTGATAATGCTACTTCTGTTGCTGAATGTTCTACTGCTACTACCATTGCAATATCTTCAACTGTTGATGTGGTAACTAACCCCTCTGCTGAGGATACCACTGCTATTGCTGATGAGAATGCTAGGTTGAAGACATTGCTTGAAACAGGGATTTACAAAAGTCTTAAAGGGCATCAGACACTATGTGATGTCCTCAAAAAGCAGATTCTGAACCAAAACCCGAGGAAAGAGGGTGTTGGGTTCGTAAGGAAAATGAATGCTGATGGCTCTTACTGGAAACCTGAGTAGTACCCCAAAACCATGTGGGTTGCTGCAAAGGAACCTTCAGCAGATCCACCCCATTATCATTGATGAATCCTTTGATGCAAACTATATACTGTTTAAGAATCAGAATGGTGAAGTGTTTGCCAGGTACATTGGTACTAACTGCAGGAATGGACCGCCTATGAAGAAGATCTGGGTTCCGAAAAGGTGTCTGGAGAATCTTCCTGTGAATGTCATCATGACACCTCACGTGAAGAAGACAAACCTCAGACCAAAGGCTTCATACGGTCCAAAGGCTTCATACAGACAAAGGACTCACCTGAGTCGCACTAACGCAAATGTTTTGCAGGGAAACCATACCCAGGCATATGAATATGAGAGCGGTTCGTCAAACCGTCATGTTCATAAGACCAAGAACTATTCTACTTATTCTTATGAGTACTATTGTCCGCCTGCAAGACTGTTTGCTAGGGCTCCAAAGCCAAAATTCTCAGATGCTGCACTTAGACTTATTGCTTCTAAGCCACCCTTGAAGATGTGGGTGGCTAAGAAAGCTTAACTCTCTTTTGCAGGGAAAGGTCTCCAGTAGAAAACCAAAATCGTTTGACGCTATTGCTGGGGACCTTAAACATCTTGTAGGGCGCAAGATCAAATGCCCGAATGGTCTTACTATGTACTTCGTTCCTGAATCGCTTGCTACTCTCCCTATTAGTCCTAATCTAGATCTAAGCTCTCATAACCCATTGGTTCGTCAAATGTTTTTGCTTCACAATGCTCTTGGTGAAGCCTATCCCCCTAACTGCACTGTAGGGTACGACACCAGTGTCTTCAGAATGGATTATTGATAGTGAGTGTACAAATCACATGACTGGCAAAAGAAGCCTTCTTATGGACTCAACCTTACGTCCATCCGGCAAGAGCCACATCACATTTGCTGACATTGGTAAAAGTAAGGTATTGGGTCTAGGTAGAGTTGCAATCTCAAGGGATCAACACATGGATAAAGTCATGCTTGTTGGATCCCTTGGCTTCAACTTAATGTCTGTCTCAATGCTTTGCGATTTGAACATGATCATAATATTTGGAAAATATCGTTGACTTGTACTAATGGAATCTGACAAGTCTATAGTATTTGAAGGGTATCGAAAAGATGATTTGTACGTGGTAGATTTCTCAGCAGGACCACAGCTTGCCGTATGTCTTCTTGCAAAAGCTTCATAATGCTGGCTCTGGCATCGGAGGCTAGGGCATGCTGGCATGAGGAACCTCCACACCCTTGCAAAGAAGAAGCATGTCATAGGCATCGAGGTCGTCAAGTTCAAGAAAGATCACTTATGCGGTGCCTGTGAAGCCGGGAAGATGACGAGGGCCAAACATCCCTCGAAGACAATCATGACCACTACTCGACCCTTCGAACTGCTTCACATGGATCTTTTTGGTCCCACTCATTACTCAACTCTGACTACTACTGCTTTTCTCTATGGCTTTGTCATTGTTGATGATTATTCTAGATATACTTGGGTGCACATAATCCTTTACAAGACTGAAGTGCAGGATGTCTTCAGACGCTTCGCCAATCGAGCTATGAATAATTATGGCGCCAAGATAAAGCACATCAGAAGTGACAATGGCACTGAATTCAAGAACACTGGCCTTGATACATATCTTGATACCTTGGGCATCACACATGAATTCTCAGCCCCGTACACGCCACAGCAGAATGGCGTCGTCGAACGCAAGAACAGAACACTCATTGAGATGGCCAGAACGATGCTAGATGAATACAAGACCCCAAGAAAATTCTGGCCTAAAGCCATTGATACTGCATGCCATACAATCAATCGTGTTTATCTTCACAAGCTTCTTAACAAGACATCTTATGAGCTCCTTACTGGCAAGAAGCCAAATGTGAGTTACTTCAGAGTGTTTGGCGCAAGGTGCTGGATCAAGGACCCACATCACACCTCAAAGTTTGCACCAAAAGCACATGAGGGTTTTATGCTTGGATATGGAAAGGATTCGCACTCCTACAGAGTCTTCAATCTCTTTCATTACAAAGTAGTTGAAACAGTGGATGTGCGGTTCAATGAGACCAACGGTTTACAAAGAGAGCAACTGCCAAATGTGCTAGATGAAGTTCCATCAAGTGAATCAATCAAGCTAATGGGAACTGGAGAAATTATACCTTCTAAAGCTCATCCTAAAGAAGAACTTATCATCTCAGCACCTGATCAACATGAAGACAATGCTCAGCCTGAAGACATTCCTTCTAACGACGACAATGATCAACAAGAGCAAAGTCTTTGCCCTGTACATCCTCGCGTTGCCAATGAAGTGCAGATTGAAAGAATAATTGATATCATCAATGCACCCGGTCCACTCACTCGTTCAAGGGCAACTCAGCTAGCAAATTTCTGTGGGCACTTCGCATTCGTCTCAATAACAGAACCCAAGAAAGTTGAAGAAGCCTTCATGGAACCTGAATGGATTCAAGCTATGCAAGAAGAGCTTCAACAGTTTGAGCTAAATAATGTATGGGGACTGGTTAAGCGTCCTGATCCACGGAAGCACAATATAATAGGCACCAAATGGATATACCGCAACAAGCAAGATGAGCATGGTCAAGTTGTCAGAAACAAAGCTCGTCTCGTTGCTCAAGGATATACTCAAGTGGAAGGCATTGACTTCGATGAAACATTTGCTCCTGTGGCTAGACTTGAAGCCATACGCATACTGCTAGCCTATGCAAATCATCATAACATACTTCTATATCAAATGGATGTGAAGAGTGCTTTTCTTAATGGCAAGACTGAAGAAGAAGTGTATGTTGCACAACCGCCTGGTTTTGAAGATCCAAAACATCCTGACATGGTATACAAGCTCAACAAGGCACTATATGGCCTCAAACAAGCCCCTCGGTCCTGGTATGACACACTCAAATACTTCCTGAAGAGCAAAGGCTTCATACCTGGTTCCCTAGATCCCACTCTCTTCACAAAGACATATGATGGTGAACTGTTTGTGTGCCAAATATATGTGGATGACATTATCTTCGGCTGCACCAATCAGAAGTACAGTGAAGAGTTTGGATATATGATGCAAGAGCAATATCAGATGTCCATGATGGGAGAGCTAAAGTTCTTCCTCGGTCTTCAAATACGACAACAACGCAACGGCATCTTCATATATCAAGAGAACTATCTCAAAGATTGCCTGAAGAAGTTCGGTATGCAAGACTGCAAAGGCTTCACAACACCAATGCCAGCCAAACATCATCTGGGTCCCGACGACAATGGTAAAGAGTTCGATCAAAAGGTATACCGCTCCATGATTGGTTCTTTACTTTATCTATGTGCATCTAGGCTAGATATTATGCTTAGTGTTTGCATGTGTGCTCGATTTCAAGCGGCACCAAAGGAGTCGCATCACTTAGCTGTGAAGCAAATTCTTCGATATTTGGCTCACACCCCAACTCTAGGATTATGGTATCCAAAGGGCTCAGAGTTTGATCTGGTTGGATTCTCGGATGCTGATTATGCTGGTGACAAAGTTGATCACAAGTCTACATCAGGCACATGTCACTTTCTGGGACGATCACTTGTATGTTGGTCTTCAAAGAAGCAGAATTGTGTATCTCTCTCCACTGCTGAATCTGAATACAGTGCTGCTGGATCTTGCTGCGCTCAGCTTCTGTGGATGAAGCAAACACTCAAGGACTATGGCATTTATCTGAAGCAAGTGCCACTTTACTGCGACAACGAAAGCGCCATCAAGATAGCCAACAACCCAGTTCAGCACTCGAAGACAAAGCACATTGAAATTCGTCATCACTTTCTCAGAGATCATGTTGTGAAGGAAGATATTGATATCATACACGTCAACACTGAAGAGCAATTGGCAGATAACTTCACCAAGCCCTTGGATGAGAAGAGATTTTGCAAGTTACGGTGTGAGCTAAATATCCTGGAATCCTCAAATGTCCTGTGATCAGGCACACATCCTAACCCTTATGCATATTGATGACTTAGATGTGCAACACACGAAGTAAAGTATATCTTCAATCAATGAAGACATACATTCTAAGTGTGAATACATTAATGTGGAATTTGACTTCGGAGCGCCACGATAATTGTGCGCCGTGTCTGGGTCTAATACTTCCTATACAGTGGGTAACGCCACCACCAAATGTTCTTTTTAATGTGTTTCACTCATGGCGTTACATTTGCTATGTCTTCACATTTGATTTGGCTTCAATCTCAACATATCTTCATGATTACCTTCACCATGTTGATTATATATATATATATATATATATATATATATATATATATATATATATATATATATATATCTACTAGTATTCTATCCTCTACAGCATTTACTTATAGCTATGTCTTCTTGTTGAATCTTTTGAACTAAGTGAATGTGATCGGACCCTAACCTCTCTATGCTTTCTATCTCAAATTCTATCTCTCCAAATCATATGCATTCTATTGAAATTGTTGAATGTCTTCTCTGCGTCCTTGTCAGCAGAAGATACAGAGACAACCATTAAGTCCGTTTTAAATGCTCATTCCTCCACATAACACCCAGAGAAGTAGGAACGACCACCCGACAGTCCAGGCGTGCGTGGGACGTGGAACAAACCCCAAAATTCCGCATAATGGCCACATGTTTCTCAGATGTGAATCGCCAGGGGCACCTGTGTAATAGCGCAGTGCCGCCCATGTACCTATAAATACACACTTCACAGTGGTCATTATCTCTTCTTCCACTCTCGCACGAACCCTAGTGCCACCACTAGCCCTCGACGATGCCGGCGACGAAGCGCTTCGCTGCCGCAACCTCTCCGACGCCGTCTTCACACCGACCGCGGACATCGTCCTCTCCGCCGTCGCTGTAGGTGTCCTCCGTCGCCAAGTTAGGGCACGGAAGATCGAACTGCTTGGCCTCATCTTCCACTCAGTCTAGCAGTTCTTAGTGTGGTAAATAAAACTTCCTTTTTACAGCACCGTTGATCCTATGGATTTGTCACTTTCTACCACAAGCAGTTTCTATTCACACAAGTTAGATCTCTCTCATACTGCATCTCATAACATGCCTAGTATATTCACTTATGCTTCACAAAGTAGTTAGATTCCTCACTTGTACTGATATGTGGATTCGTACAAATCTGGAACCAACTCCTTATCTATGAGTGAATGTCTTCGCACGATGAGGTCAATGTCTTCTAAACTGATTTATCTTCAAAATCTTCTGAGAATGCATATGACCTCTTCCCCTTCCCTCGCACCTTAATGCTGTCACAGGTACATGTCCGTGGGAGAATCCTTTGGTTCTCATAGTCTGCATTCATTTGCAGAATTCTTATAGCATCACATAAATTCTCTCGAAGCCAGTTCCTGTTGGTCCAGCAAGCGAAAACCTTTGAAGCCTTTGAACGTGTTGAAGCCTTTCAAGTTAAAGTTTATGGCTTCAGAGAAATCAGCAAGGAAGGGTGGTAGAAAGTGTCATGGAGAAACATCCAGAGATCTGCCAGATGACCTCTCAGAACTGTACAAGACAGATCCTGAAGAGGATCACAATCAGCACAAGACCCGAATCCAATGGATTCGAAGATATTGGGCAGAACAATGGTTCAAATACCGATTTGTAACCCAGGAATATGCTGAGAAAAATGCCATCAAGAGACCGTGGGGAGACATCCTATACAAGAATCTTCTACCCAGGTCCAGAGATGAAGCCATTGAACAAGGCTTCTATCCATGCATGGTCCGTGGGCCACGGCCTACTGATGCACACCCATCGTCACTACTATGGTGTCGTGACGACAATTTGTTCAAGCGCAACTTCCAATTTGCCCAGAACTCAGCGAAGCAAAACAAGAAGACTTTGGGGTTAGACTTCAACCCTGGTCCCTCAGCACCAAGGGCAGATGGCACACGAGATGCAGAACCCAATGTCATCGGTCCTTTCTACAACCTTGAAGGCCTCATCACCCGCATTTTAGTTCAAGGGACTGCAGTGAATGAGCCTGCAGCTGACGCTGAATCAGAAGAAGCGCCTGCAGCGCCGAAGACAAAGAAGCTGAAGAAGCCTAAAGCTTCAAAGCCTGCCCCTTCACCAAAAATCTCACGGGCGAAGCCACTGGCACCTGCACCTCCTGAAGACAGTGTGTAGTTCGAAGACTTATCACGCATCTCCAAGCCCTAGCAGGCCAAGATGCCTCTGCCACACACAGGCCAAGAGCTAACAGCTGCTGCCATTCTGCGCAATGATGACATTGATCTGTCAAGTGATGAAGATCTTGCAGATGACGCTCTTGAGCAACTCATCAAGAGCAAAGAAGAAGTAGAAATCTTCAATGATCTGCCTCTCTTTGATGTAACCATCATCCACAACTTCATTGACGAGTGGTTTGACATGCCAAACATCAGCTTTGAAGATCTGCAGCTACCCATTGGCCTCAGTGTCGCCTTCCAAGGCGCCACTGCTTCAGAGCTAGCTGTCGCCCAACGCATTGTTGAACTGAAGCAATAGGTTGACTATGAAAAGGCTCAGTTCAAGAAGCATATGGCCAAGCTCAGTGTGCAAGAAGTGAAGAACTTCAAGATCATGATGCACGAGCTCAAGGAAGCCTTTCTGAAGAAACATGCAGAAGCTCAGGGTTCGCGTGAGCGCATGAAGACTCTGGCTGATAGATGTGTGCAAGCCTACAATGAGGCTGAGAAGCGCAAGGCCCTTGGGCGTCCTAGCATCGACCCCAGGATGGCCGCAAAGAAGAAGAAGAAGCCTGCTACGGCTGAACCTGACGCACCAAGGCAGGAAGCAGTTCCTATTATCTTCCCAACTAGAATGACTGGCTCGAAGCCAAAAAGCCGGTCAACCGCTTCAGAGCTTAAGAAGACAAGGACTGTTGAAGCTGAAGCCAGGAAGAGGAAACACTCTGAAGCCTCTCCTACTGCCCCCTCCAAGGAGAAGAGGAAGACCAAGAAAGATCGGGCTGCTCCCACAGAGCCTTTGATAGTTGAACCCATTTCTATGGTCTATCCTGAAGCTGAACGCCAACTGACTACCCATGAGCCTGCTTCTACAAAGGCTCATGAAGCTGAAGACTTTCCAGCAGCTGACCCCATCGCTGCTGAAGACATTGGTCACCATGACCATGTAGAAGATGGTGCAGTCCTTCCTCAAAACAGCGAACTCATCAGCATTGGTCATCCACTGACGCCAATTGCACAGGATGCTTCATGGGCGGATCGCCCACAAGAGGAAGAAGACTATGAGGCCGAGCAAACTCCAACTCCACAGGCGTCGCCTGCGTTGCACAGGCTTCGCAGAGGTCCAAGGCCTCAAGTCTCTGCTGAAGACAATCCGGCTGCATCAGCCGCGGAAGAAGAAGTCCCACAAGCTCCCACTCCCCTGTCCCACCAAGAAGCAGTTCTCA
Source organism: Triticum aestivum (assembly GCF_018294505.1). Taxonomy (NCBI): domain Eukaryota; kingdom Viridiplantae; phylum Streptophyta; class Magnoliopsida; order Poales; family Poaceae; genus Triticum; species Triticum aestivum. The sequence goes on along the minus strand of NC_057809.1, from coordinate 161,896,005 downwards.
AGGAGAACGTGCTTGTGACCGACCCTCCAGCTCGTCAAGTGGAGGATGAAAATCTTGACGCTGCCACAACCACTAATGAAGCTAATGTGGAGCCCTCCCCAACGGAAGAAGAAGATAGCGAAGCCATTGATCCTGTCACTTCTATTCCTGAGTCTGCTGCCGGTCCCCAGTTCGACTATCATGTTGGGCACAGGCCTCAGGTACAGAAGCCAATCCCATGATTTCCAAGGTTCCCAGGTCCTGCATCAGCACCTGGCTCCTTCAATATCAATGGCTTCAGGGCAGACAACACATTCTTCGATAGCTCCAGGAATCCCTACTCAAGGGAAAGGATATCATCTGATCGGTTCTGGAGCTATCCTCAGCGAAGCTATTACTCATGCATTCTTTACAACCAAGGTCGCATCTTCCCACACAAGCGCCTTGACATTGAAGCTATAGCTGGTCTGCCATGTCTAGAAGAAGCTTTGGATTGCTTCAAGGAAGTTGGACTGCTGCCGTTCATTACTACCAAGAGCATTGGAATGAAGAGTTGCTGCTCCAATTCTATGCCACACTTCACATCCGCGGGTACAGCAGAGATCCGAAGACTTTGGTCCTGGAGTGGATGACCGGAAACGTTCATCACGAAGCCAATGCATTTGACATCATTGAGCTCACTGGCTTGCCCACTCCTGGAGATCTCTACGAGCATGGCTGTCAGTTGCATAGTGAAGCTATTGAGAGCATCTTTCAAAGGCCTGAACCTGATATGAGTCAGATGCTCAGCATGATGAAGCCATTGCCCCAAGATGCTGCTTATCCTACGGAGTTCTTCGTTGAAGACCTTGAGTATCTGCCAAGAACCATTTATTACATCATCAGGCGAACTCTCTGGCCCATCAAAGGGCACTCTCCAAATACCAAGCTTGAAGGTACAATGAAGACTTTGATCTTCTATATACTTCATGGAAAATGCTTCAATGCACAGGACTTCTTCATTCGCCAACTTGCTACCTCAGGCTCTGGTCTGTTTGGCTTGAAGTTCTATGCCCCATGGGTAATGCCTCATATCAGCCATCTGCTCGCAATCATCGGATTTTTCTGCCTGATGTGGATATCTCTACTGAAACCATCTATCCTGAGCCTGCCAAGGAACCTCTAAGTCTTCAAAATGCAGAGCATCAGAGTTTCTCTCAGAACATTGAAGGAGTTGAAGCAGTCACTCGGGTGTATCCTTTGGCTGGCACTACACGTGCACCACACCCTGCTTCCACTGAAGCCACTAATAGTACAACTGGTCCACGACCCAAGAAGCGCACTCGGGTTCTCAACGACTGAGAGCTTCTTGTGGCTCTTCATCAGAAACAGGATAGGCATCATGACTGGCTGAAGTGTCAGATGAAAAGCCTCTTGGTGGATGTTAATCACATTCGCAATATTGCCACCAAGAATGCTTTCGTTGCCCATGAAACCTGTCGCCGCACATGGAAAGGGCTAACAATGATGTGTTCTGAAGATGATCTTCAAGCGGATGGCTTCACTGAGAGATTCAAGTTTGACTCCACACCTCCTCAAAGAGCTGTGCTGTGAGGAACTCCATCCCTTGAAGACTCTAAGTTCTCTTCCTCTGCTCCAACAGTGACTGCCAGAGTTATCGAGGATGAAGACGATGCTACTTCACCGCCACCTCCTTCAGCACGCTTCAACTCTGCTCCAAGCTCTTCAGCACCGCCAAACACCACCAACGACCCTGCTACTTCACCTACTCCTCATGGGAACGAGTAGATGCTCTATGTCTTCAAACCTTTTTGGTCCTCACTGACAAAAGGGGGAGAAGCATATGAGGTTGGTAGTCTTCAAGAGGGTTCATATGGGCGGGTGCTTTATATTTTGCTTCGTGCTTACAACTCTCGTTTTGCTACATTTGGTTCTTTGAGTTGTAACACTTAAACTCGATGGTCGTCTGCTACTTATCTGCCACCTTGTTTTGCGATGATAAATTCCGCATGTATGACGATAAATTCCGCACTTAGATCATTCTGCAGACGTCCATTTTCCATTATGCATGTCATTATCTTCATATACTTTCACATGCATAGTGGATTGTCATCATAAGTTGAAGTGGATCTCCACAAGTACAACCTGCCATGTGCATTTGCATTCCAAAAGCAAATTACTTATATGCACATCTTCAGGGGGAGCCCTTGCAACTTATGAAGACAATTCCTTATCCTTTACAATTTCACAGATTATATTCCCCGTTGAAAACTTCAACTAGTTTGTCATCAATCACCAAAAAGGGGGAGATTGTAAGGGAATCTAGTGCCACCCCTAGTTGGTTTTGGAGTATTGACGACAAACCTAGTTGAGGGACTAATGTGTTTGTGAGAATTGCAGGATAACACAGGTAGAAGTCCCTCATTGATTCGGTTTTCCTACCAGAGATGACCCCTAAAAATGTATGAAGACATTGAAGTCAAAAGTGGTATATGAAGATATTCACATTGAAGACTATGACAAGAGAAGACACCACGTGAAGCCTATGGAGCTCGAAGACTTAGATCTTTCGTAGTTCTCTTTCTTTTGTGTTGAGTCATAGCAACCATCGTACTGTTAAGTGGGGTCCAAGAGAACCAGTCAGAATGACTGAAGTGATGCTTAAACAAAAACTATGTCTTCGAGTGAAGACTATGAGAGCGAATCTTGTCCAGAGTCGGACAAGTCAGCTTTGCTTGTAGCCCAAGTAAAGTTGCCGTGTGAGTTTGAAATCTGACCGTTGGAACACGTGTCAGTTCCTTAGTGACCCAGGGTCATTTCGGACAAATCAGGTCGGGTTGCCAAGTGGCTATAAGTAGCCCACCCCCTACAACCATAAACGGTTGGCTGCTCAAATTGAGAGTATGGCTTTTGTCCTTTGAGAGCAACCCACCTCGAAGCTTTTGAGAGAGAATTCCTTGCGAGGATAAAGCCCTAACCACCCAGAGCCAAAGAGAATTAGCTAGGCATCACTTAAGTCTTCTTGTCTGTGTGATCTGAAGACTTATTACACTTGAGGACTGTGCATCCTCCAGCCGGTTAGGCATCGCGTTCTAAGCATCCAAGAGACATTGTGGATTGCCGGTGAATGAAGTCTGTGAAGGTTTGGGAGTCTACCTTGAAGACTTACCAGAGTGATTGGGCGAGGTCTGTGTGACCTTAGCTCAAGGGGAATACGGTGAGGACTGGGTGTCCTGAGCTGAGTGTTCAGGACTGGGTGTCCGGGACTGTGTGTCCTAAGGTTTAAATACCTAGCCGCCCTAACCAGACGTACAGTTGTCACAGCAATTGGAACTGGTCCAACAAATCATTTTCTTCAACGAGTCACTAGTTTCATCTTCCCTTCCCTTTACTTAAGGTTACTCCTTGTGAAGTCATTGTATGTTTGCACTATCTTTTGTCTTCACTGAGTGACTGCTAGTTCTGTTTGGCTTCACAATATCTTCCTACCTGATCCTTACTACATTGCTGCTATTAGTCATTGTGCTTTCACTCTATTGAATACTTGACTATGGCTTGCCTAGTGTAGTCTACCTTCCGCTGCAGGGTATTAAGTTTATCTCTATCGTTTGTCTTCATAACTCCCATGTTTTGAAGACTTTCATAAAAATCGCCTATTCACCCCCCCCCCCTCTAGTCGATATAACGCACTTTCACCCATAATCAAAGAATCAACGTTATAATAAGAGAGATTTCGTTGCTAGAAAGCACGGTAAAGAAAGAGAACCATGGGTTCAGAAACCCGTGCCTTTTCCTCCTAAACCATCCAAGAAAAAGGATGATGAGGATTTTGAGCGCTTTGCTGAAATGATTAGACCTATCTTTTTGTGTATGTGTTTGACTGATATGCTTAAAATGAATCCCTATGCTAAGTATATGAAAGATATTGTTACAAATAAAAGAAGGATACCGGAAGCTAAAATTTCCACCATGCTTGCCAATTATACTTTTAAATGCGGAATACCAAAGAAACTAGGAGATCCAGGAGTACCAACTATACCATGTTCCATTAAAAGAAACTATGTTAAAACTGCTTTATGTGATCTTGGAGCCGGTGTTAGTGTTATGCCTCTCTCTTTATATCGTAGACTTGATTTGAATAAGTTGACACCTACTGAAATATATTTGCAAATGGACGATAAATCAATTGCTATACCTGTCGGTATTTGTGAGGATGTGCCTGTTGTGGTTGCAAATGTTACTATTTTAACAGACTTTGTTATTCTTGATATTCCTGAGGACGATAGTATGTCGATTCTCCTTGGTAGACCCTTTTTTAATACTGCAGGGGCTGTTATTGATTGGAACAAAGACAAGGTCACTTTTCATGTTAATGGTAATGAGCATACGGTACACTTTTCGAGGAAACAACCTCAAGTCCACAGTATCAATTCTATTGGAAAAATTTCAACAATTACTATTGGAGGTTTTGAATTCCCTCTTCCTACTATCAAGAAGAAATATGATATTCTTATTGTTGGGCACATGCATATCCCCATTGAGGTAACCTAGAGTTATTCAAAAATTCTCTGGTTTCATGCGATTCGGAAAGAGTTTGTTAACAAGACTTGATCAACCTTGTTAGTGGATTCCTTTTGATGAGCATGAGATAGATGAAGTTAGAAAGTACAACTCTCTGTACCCTCCTTTTACTTTCAGTTCTTCAGATTAAATATAAAAGAAATAGTATTTTTTTTGTCTGTTTTCTCAATTACCCTTGCAATACAAATACCCCGAAAATAAAAGTTCTCCAAACGTCCTGAAAATGAAATATGATTTTTTGTAGAATATTTAAGAATTTATGGCACTGAGAACACACCAGGGGGCCCACCATTTGGCCACGAGGGCACAGGGCACACACCCTGCCTCGTGGGCCCCATGTGGACCCCCTCCACTTATTCCGGCACCCACTTACTTCATCTTCCTCCAGAAAAAAATCCTCCCATAGCTCAAACCTGTGTTCTAGCTCATCTTGCTGCCATTTTCGATCTCTTTGCTCAAAGATCCATTCACAAAACTATTTGGGGAGATTGTTCTTCGGTATGTAACTCCTCCAATGGTCCAATTAGTTTTTGTTCTAGTGCTTTATTTATTGCTGCTAAGGTGAACCTGTTCTTGAGCTTGCATGTTAGATTTACATGGTCCAAAGTAATTTTAAAACATGATATAGCCTCTAGGCACTTGTCGGAGTAGTTTCTATCAATCTTGTTGAGTTTGGTTCACTTTTATTTTGAGTCACTAAAATTTCATAAATTTTTCAAAGAAAGAAAAATGCATAGGAAAATGTACCAAGGCGGTTCCTCAAGGAAGCAAGGACCAAGGCTCACGATACGTGAGCTGGACGATGAACCACCGACGGAAGCTCAAGTGCGGCCTTGTGAATGGCCGTCAAAGGAGTTTATGGTCCAGGCAGGCATCAAGGATGAATTTGACGCGTATCTGCGTAATGCTGATCTTGAGGACTTCATGTCAGATAAGTGCCTGCGGTACCACTTCCTAACTGATTCCTTTGTGAGGATGTTTAAATTTACATCCTCGCGCAATTCTCACACTGTTTTATTTGATCTTTATGATAAATCATAACCATGGACTTAGAAGATTTTAATACTGCTTTAAACTCCCGCGGCGGGGGCAATGTTAGTGAACCTCGCAAATCTGAATATAAAGACTTTGTTGCTAGTATCACTATGGGTAAATCTAGAGAAATCACACAAGCTACCATAGGGAGCATTCATTTCCCTTCCATACATTATTTTGCTCTCTTTATAGATAGATGCATTAATGGTAAAGATGAGGCTTGTCACATATGTGTTCCAGATCTTTGTGTCCTCGAGAGTGCGGTATTAGGTGATAAACAATATAACTTGGGGGCCATTGTGGCACGAAGGTTGCATCTTAACGGTATAAGTGGAGATTTGTTTGGTGGAATTTATGCAACTCGTGTAACTAATTATCTTAATGTACCTATACATGGAAATGATATAGAGCTACCCCCTGCTTATCTAGATTATAGTGCTATGGTTCACCACAGTTTCTTGAGGGGAATGAATAGTTCCTCCAGTACTGACTAATCTTTGATAGACAGTGCACTGTCCATGTTGCCCTCCCTGCTCCTACATTCTTTAACTTTTAGGCAAAAAGGATATATTGTTATAACCAGGAAGGAGGCGAACGAGTATCAAAGGAGGACGGAGGAAGCTCGCCTCCAAGCTGTAGCTCTTCAGGCAGTAGCTGCTGCATCTAAGTACAACCCCAGCTATGACTTTGGATATCCGCCAGGCCAGTAGTGGCCATAGACCAACTTAGGCCAAAAGCCTAAGCTTGGGGGTGTACGTATTTCTCATCGACATTACATTCATGTTCACACACTCATTCTAGTTGTCGGTGCTCATACTTTTTCATTGTACTATTCATGCTAGTTCATTTTCTTTTCTAAGCCTTCTTCTTTTGTGTTTGAAAAACCTTAAGAAAAACCAAAAAATTAGTTGTAGCTTTTAGCTAGTTTACTTTCCATGCCTGTAGTGGTAGTAATTAAAAGAAAACCCAAAAAGATTTCTCGTTCTTCTTTTGCTTGTTGGGAGCTTTCCTATGTAAATAGTTTTATTTCCTTTCTTATTCTTTGGGGTCGAGAGGAGAAGACCATGATGAAAATGTTGAGTGGCTCTCATATGCATTATTGTTGATTTAACCAAGAGACCATATTATCTTGTCTTCTCCCTTGTATTAAATGCTTGCAGATTCTAGCTTAGTCCAATGCACGTGCACTATTATTATTATCCACACCGTTCGGTCGTGCAAGTGAAAGGCAATAATGACGATATATGATGGACTGATTGAGATGAGAGAAGCTGGTATGAACTCGACGTATCTTGTTTTTTTTTAAATATGATTAGTTCATCATTCCTAATTCAGCCTATTATGAATGAAACATGTATGCAATGACAATTAGAGATTATAGTTGCTCATGCCATGCTTAATTAGCTAGGAGTTTATAATGGTTTACCTTGCGTGCCAACATGCTATTAAAATGGTTGTGATGTGGTATGATAGGGTGGTATCCTCCCTTGAACGATTCGAGTGGCTTGACTTGGCACATGTTCATGCATGTAGTTGAAACAAAATCAACATAGCCTCCACGATATTTATGTTCATGGTGATTTATATCCTACTCATGCTTGCATTCATTATTGATTAATCTTAATGCATGTTCATGACTGTTGTCGCTCTCTAGTTGGTCGCTTCCCACTCTCTTTCTAGCCATCACTTGTACTAAGCAGGAATACTGCTTGTGCATCCACTTCCATAAAACCCCAAAGTTATTCCATATGAGTCCACCATACCTTCCTGCATGCGGTATTTACCTGCCGTTCCAAGTAAATTTGTATGTGCCAAACTCTAAACCTTCAAATGAAATTCTGTTTTGTATGCTCGAATAGCTCATGTATCAACTAGGGTTGTCTATATCTTCCATGCTAGGTGGGTTATTCTCACGATGAGTGGACTCCGCTCATCATTCACGAGAAAATGGCCGGTAACCGGGATGCCCAGTCCCATGCTCAAATCAAAATAATTGCAAATAAAACTCCCCCAGGATTGTTGTTAGGAGGCACCCGTTGTATCGGACAAGCCATGGATTGATGTTTGTTGGTGGAGGGGGAGTATAAAATTTACCATTCTGTTTGGGAACCGCATATAATGTGTGTAGCATGGAAGATATCGAGATCTCTTGGTTGCGATGTTGACAATGGAAGTATGCTACTCAAAATATTATTTATCTCTGTTTCAAAACTCGAGCTCTGGCACCTCTGCAAATCCCTACTTCCCTCTGCAAAGGGCCTATCTATTTACTTTTATGTTGAGTCATCATCCTCTTATTAAAAAGCACCAGTTGGAGAGCACCGCTGTCATTCGCATGAATTGCTATTAATTTACATTGAGTATGACTGGATCTCTTTTACCATGAATTACAATATCTAGTTAGCCCATGATCTTTAGGGGTGCTCTGCATTTATATTTTGTGGTCTCCGAAAGGGCTAGCAAGATACCATCTTGTTATATCATGTTATGATTGTTTTGAGAAAGTGTTGTCATCCGAGATTTATTATTATTGCTTGCTAGTTGATTATGCCACTGATATGAGTAAACATGAGACCTAAATGTTATTGTGAATATGGTTAGTTCATAATCTTTGCTGAAAACTTGAATGCTACCTTTACATACTTGCAACAACAAGATCAAACAGGGTTTGTAATAGTTTTTCTTCATCACTTTCAGTTTGTCAACTGAATTGCTTGAGGACAAGCAAAGGTTTAAGCTTGGGGGAGTTGATACATCTCCAACGTATCTACTTTTCCAAACACTTTTGCCCTTGTTTTGGACTCTAACTTGTATGATTTGAATTGAACTAACCCGGATTGAAGCTGTTTTTAGTAGAATAGCCATAGTGTTATTTTTGTGCAGAAATAAAAGTTCTCGGAATGACCTGAGAATCTACGGAGACACTTTTTGGAATTAATAAAAAAATACTAGCGAAAGAATCAGCATCAGGGGGCCCACACCGTGTCCAAGAGGGTGTAGGGCACGCCCCCCTGGGGCGCGCCCCTGCCTCATGGGCCCCCGGGGACTCCACCGACCTCAACCCCAACTCTATATATCCACTTTCGATGAGAAAAAATATGAGAGAATGATTCATCACGTTTTACGATATAGAGCCGCCGCCAAGCCCTAATCTTCCTCGGGAGAGCTGATCTAGAGTCCATTCGGGACTCCGGAGAGGGGAATCCATCGCCATCATCATCATCAACCTTCCTCCATCACCAATTTCATGATGCTCTCCTCCGCGCGTGAGTAATCCCATCGTAGGCTTGCTGGACGGTGATGGGTTGGATGAGATTTACCATGTAATCGAGTTAGTTTTGTTAGGGTTTGATCAATAGTATCCATTATGTTCTAAGATTGATGTTGCTATGACTTTGCTATGCTTAATGCTTGTCACTAGGGCCCGGGTGCCATGATTTCAGATCTGAACCTATTATGTTTTCATGAATATATGTGAGTTCTTGATCCTATTTTGCAAGTCAATAGTCACCTACTATGTGTTATGATCCGGCAACCCCTAAGTAACAATAATCGGGACCACTCCTGGTGATGATCGTAGTTTGAGGAGTTCATGTATTCACTAAGTGTTAATGCTTTGGTCTGGTACTCTATTAAAAGGAGGCCTTAATATCCATTAGTTTCCAATAGGACCCCGCTGCCACGGGAGGGTAGGAAAAAAGATGTCATGCAAGTTCTTTTCCATAAGCACGTATGACTATATTCAGAATACATGCCTGCATTACATTGATGAACTGGAGCTAGTTTTGTGTCACCCTATGTTATAACTATTGCATGAGGAATCACATCCGACATAATTATCCATCATTGATCCATTTCCTTTGAGCTTTTCACATATTGATCTTTGCTTAGTTACTTTTCCGTTGCCACTGTTATGATTGCTATAAAAATTACTAGTGTTACTTTTGCCACCGTTACCATTACTTCCATACCACTTTGCTACTAAATAATTTGCTGCATATATTAAGTCTTTCAGGTGTGGTTGAATTGACAACTCAACTGCTAATACTTGAGAATATTCTTTGGCTCCCCTTGTGTCGAATCAATAAATTTGGGTTGAATACTCTACCCTCGAAAACGGTTGCGATCCCCTATACTTGTGGGTTATCAGTGCTTTGTAGTGGGTTCGATCTGACGGTGCTTGATCCCAGTGACAGAAAGGGAACCGACATGTATGTATCATTGATACTAAGGATAAAACGATGGGGTCTATCTCTACATAGATAGATCTTGTCTACATCATGTCATCGTTCTTATTGCATTACTCCGTTTCTCCATGAACTTAATAGACTAGATGCATGCTGGATAGCGGTTGATGTGTGGAGTAATAGTAGGAGATGCATGTAGGAGTTGGTCTACTAATCTTGGACGTGATGCCTATATAATGACCATTGCCTGGATATTGTCATGAGTATTTGAAGTTCTATCAATTGCCCAATAGTAATTTGTTCACCCACCATTTGCTATTTTTCTCGAGAGAAGCCACTAGTGAAACCTACGACCCCCGAGTCTCTTTCTCATATTATTTGCCTTTGCGATCTACTTTTATTTGCTTTTATTTTCAGATCTATTAAACCAAAAACCCAAAAATACTCTATTCTTATTTATTTGTTTAGCGTTCGATCTATCAATCTACTACAAATTTACCTCACGTCTGTTTGCCTATCTTGAGGCGCCATACCCCGGAAGGGATTGACAACCCTTTTAACACGTAGGGTTGCGGGAAGTTGTTATTTGTGTGCAGGTGTTGTTTATGTTGTGTTGCTTGGTTCTCCTACTGGTTCGATAACCTTGGTATCATATCTGAGGGAAATACCTACTGCTGATGTGCTGCATCATCCCTTCCTCTTTGGGGAAATACCGACGTAGCTTCAAGCGACATCATTCCCCCACAGGTCGGGATGAGTTTCCGGAAGAAAAATAAAAATAAGGAAAAAAGAGAGGCTAAAAAGAGCCCAACAAAAAAATGAGAGAAAAATATAGAAGGGGCAATGTTACTATCCTTTACCGCACTTGTGCTTCAGAGTAGAACCATGTTTTTCATATGTAGAGTCTCCTGAGTTGTCACTTTCATATACTAGTGGGAAATTTTTGTTATTGAAGTTGGCTTGTATATTCCGATGATGGGCTTCTTCAAATTCCCGAGGTCTTCTGAGCAAGCAGGTTGGATGCACACCCACTTAGTTTCCTTTGAGATTTCATACACTTAAAGCTCTTAGTGCATCCGTTGCATGGCAATCCCTACTTCTTGCATTGATATCAATTGATGGGCATCTCCATAGCCCGTTGATTAGCCGCGTCGATGTGAGACTTTCTTCCTTTTCTTCTTCTCCTCCTTATTAATCTCTACCACGTCATTCTATTCCACCTATAGTGCTATGTCCATGGTTCGTCCTCATGTATTGCATGAGGTTGAAAATGCGGAAGCGTGTTAAAAAGTATGATCCAATTGCTTGGCTTGTCATCGGGGTAGTTCATGATTAATATCTTTATGCTTGGTAGACTAAGTATGATGGGCAATATGATTTTGTAGGGATAGTGTTCTATAGCATTCTTTATTTTGACATGCATGATTGTTTGTTAGTATGCCAGCGTATTGATGTCTTTATATCAAATGATAGATTATTGCCTTGAATCACTCAGATCTTAATATTTATACCGTAAAAGAGATTACATGGTACACATGTTAGGTAGCATGAATTAAGCTTGGGGATGCTTGATACGTCTCCAACATATCTATAATTTTTGATTGTTTGATGCTATTATATTATCAATCTTGGATGCTTTATATGCATTTATATGCTATTTTATATCATTTTTTGGACTAACCAATTAACCTACACTATTGTAGGATGCTGCTAATGCGACAATACGATCAGAGACCCTTCGACGAAACTGTGTGCCATGCAATAATCGCAAACGATGGTGTAAAAGAACCATAAAAAGGGTGCAAAACGTTTGTGATGGCGAAGCCATCAAACATGGTTCAGATTTTAGTGGCGTGTGCGATGCAGGGCATACGGTTCAGTCCAATGAACTGTTTGCGATGAGGCAGAACAAAAGAAACAGGCAGCCTGATGAAGGCGTGTGCTATATACAGCATATAGTTCATTCGGATAAACTATTTGTGATTAGGCAACACAAAAGAAACGGTCAGCCAGATCAAGGTGTATGTTATTGAGGCCATACGCTTCAGAAGGATTAACTGTTTGTGATTAGGCAATAGAACAAAAACGGGTCAGCCAGATCAAAGTGTCTGCGATTGATGGCATACACTTCACATGGATGAATTGTTTGCGACTAGCCACAATAAACTGAAATAGTTAGATAGATCAAAGTGTGTGCGCTAGACGGGCACACACATTCTAATCAAAAGAAGCGTGTGTGATGGTAATAACGAGCACGCACGATTGTTGGAATAAGACGTGTGCTGACATTGCCTATTGCGGTGCACCCTATGGTGCAAACGCCATGTACGTAGCCGAGAAGGTGTACGTGCACATGCATGTTATACCTTCCGGGAATACTGTCGCACTTATAACCGTCAGTAAATTTTGAGCATGCATCCCGTCCCATTCCAAATTGCAAACTTGTTCACACCGATCAAAACCTAAATGGTTTCCCACTTAGGAATGTATTACTACTCGATTATAAATACTACTACTCCAAGATAACTACACATTCCTCCTCAACTCCTCATCCACAAAAACAAACAAGTCAATCATCATCGTTCTGTTTGCGTCTGCAATGCCCAGCGTGAGTTCTTCATCGAGAGATTGCCACCAGGGAGATGCGAGCTGCTATCTCTTGAGCATGCGTTGGTTTTCCCTTGAAGAGGAAAGGGTGATGCAGCAAAGTAGCATAAGTATTTCCCTCATTTTTTGAGAACCAAGGTATCAATCCAGTAGGAGACTACACACAAGTCGCCTAGTTACTGCACAAACAAACAAGAACCTCGCAACCAACGCGATAAAGGGGATGTTAATCCCTTCATGGTCACTTACGAGAGTGAGATCTGGTAGAGGTAATAAGATAAATATTTTTTGGTATTTTTGTTGTATAGATTGAAAAGTAAAGATTGCAAAACAAACGGCGACAGAACTGGCTAAATGACGGGAAAATAATATGATGTAAAGTAGACCTGGGGGACATAGGTTTCACAAGTGGCTTCTCTCAAGATAGCATATATTACGGTGGGTGAACAAATTACTGTCGAGCAATAGATAGAAAACCGCATAGTTATGATGATATCTAGGCATGATCATGAACATAGGCATCACGTCCGTGTCAAGTAGACCGAAACGATTATGCATCTACTACTATTACTCCACACATCGACCGTATCCAACATGCATCTAGAGTATTAAGTTCATAAGAACAGAGTAATGCATTAGGCAAGATGACATGACGTAGAGGGATAAACTCAAGCAATATGATATAAACCCCATCTTTTTATCCTTGATGGCAACAATACAAGACGCACATTGCTGCCCCTACTGTCACTGGGAAAGGACATCACAAGATTGAACCCAAAGCTAAGCACTTCTCCCATTGCAAGAAAGATCAATCTAGTAGGCCAAACCAAACTGATAATTCAAAGAGACTTGCAAAGATACCAAATCATGCATATAAGAATTCAGAGAAGAATCAAATATTGTTCATAGATAATCTTAAATCATAAACCTACAATTCATCGGATCTCGGCAAACACACCGCAAAAAGAATTACATCAAATGGATCTCCAAGAACATTAAGGAGAACTTTGTATTGAGATCCAAAGAGAGAGAAGAAGCCATCTAGCTAATAACTATGGACCCAAAGGTTTGTGGTGAACTACTCACACATCATCGGACAGGCTATGGTGTTGATGTAGAAGCCCTCCGTGATCGAATCCCCCTCCGGTAGATCGCCGGAAAAGGTCCCTAGATGGGATCTCATGGGTACAAAAGTTTGCGGCAGTGGGAAAGTGGTTTTGTGGCTCCCCTGGATGTTTTCAGGGTATAAGAGTATATATAGGCGAAAGAAGTAGGTCGGTGGAGCTGCGAGGGGCCCACGAGGGTGGGGGCCTGCCTGGCCCCCCTGGGCGCGCTGCCCTACCTCGTGGCCACCTCGCTGCTTCCTTGACCTCCACTCCAAGTCTCCTGGATTGCGTTTGTTCAAAAAAAGATCCTCGCGAAGGTTTCATTCCGTTTGGATTCCGTTTGATATTCCTTTTCTGCGAAACACTGAAATAGGCAAAAAAATAACAATTTGCACTGGGCCTTTGGTTAATAGGTTAGTCCCAAAAATAATATAAAAGTGCATAATAAAGCCCATTAAACATCCAAAACAGATAATATAATACCATGGAACAATAAAAAATTATAGATACGTTGGAGACGTATCAAGCATCCCCAAGGTTAATTCTTGCTCGTCCTCGAGTAGGTAAATGATAAAAACAGAATTTTTGATGTGGAATGCTACCTAACATAATTTTCAATGTATTTCTCTTTATCGCGGCATGAATGTTTAGATCCGAAAGATTATAGAGAGAAGTTTAATAATGAGGTAAAAATAATAATACTTCAAGCATGCTAACCAGGCAATCATGTCTTATCAAAATAACATAGACAAAGAAAGATTATCCCTACAAAATCATATAGTTTGGCCATGCTTCATTTTCTTCACACAAAATGCTCCCATCATGCACAACCCCGATGACAAGCAAAGCAATTGTTTCGTACTTTAGCCTTTTCAAAGTTTTTCAACTTCACGCAATATATGAGCGCGAGCCGTGGACATAGCACTATGTGTGGAATATAATATGATGATGGAGGTTGTGTGAGAAGACAAAAAGGGAGAAAGTCTCACATTGACGCGGCTAATCAATGGGCTGTGGAGATGCCCATGAATTGATGTCAATGCAAGGAGTAGGGATTGCCATGCAACAGATGCACTAGAGCTATAAATATATTAAAGCTCAACAAAATAAACTAAGTGGGTGTGCATCCAACTTGCTTGCTCACGAAGACCTAGGGCATTTTGAGGAAGCCCATTATTGGAATATACAAGCCAAGTTCTATAATGAAAAATTCCCAGTAGTATATGAAAGTGAAAACATAAGAGACTCTCTATCATGAAGATCATGGTGCTACTTTGAAGCACAAGTATGGAAAAAGGATAGTAACATTGCCCCTTCTCTCTTTTTCTCTCATTCTTTTATTTGGGCCTTTTTTCTCTTTTTATGGCCTTTCTCTTTTTTTGAAGAACTTTCCTCACATGGAACAATGCTCTAATAATGAAAATCATCACACTTTTATTTACTTACAACTCAAGAATTACAACTCGATAATTAGAACAAAATATGACTCTATGTGAATGCCTCCGGCGGTGTACCGGGATATGCAATGAATCAAGAGTGACATGTATGAAAGAATTATGAAGGTGTATTTTCCATAAATACGATGTCAACTACATGATCATGCAAGGCAATATGACAATGATGGAGCCTATCATAATAGACGGAACGGTGGAAAGTTGCATGTCAATATATCTCGGAATGGCTATGGAAATGCCATAATAGGTAGCTATGCTATCTGTTTTGAGGAAGATATAAGTAGGCTTATGTGTGATAGAGCGTATCATATCACAGGGTTTGGATGCACCGGCGAAGTTTGCACCAACTCTTGAGGTGAGAAAGGTCAATGCACGGTACCGAAGAGGCTAGCAATGATGGAAGGGTGAGAGTGCGTATAATCCATGGACTCGACATTAGTCATAAAGAACTCACATACTTATTGCAAAAATCTACAAGTAATAAAAATGAAGCACTACACACATGCTCCTAGGGGTATAGATTGGTAGGAAAACACCATCGCTCGTCCTCGACCGCCACTCATAAGGAAAGCAATCAAAGAACACATCATGCTTCAAATTTTGTCACACAATGTTTACCATACGTGCATGCTACGGGACTTACCAACTTTAACACAAGTATTTCTCAATTCCACAATTAATCAAATAGTACGACTCTAATATGACCACCTTTATATCTCAAAACAACTATCAAGAATCAAGCTTCTCATAACATTTAATGCACTCTATATGAAAGTTTTTATTATACCCATTGTGGATGTCTATCATATTAGGACTAATTTTATAGCCAAACAAAATTACCATGCTGTTCTAAAAGACTCTCAAAATAATATAAGTGAAGCATGAGAGATCAATAATTTCTATAAAATAAAACCACCACCGTGCTCTAAAAATATATCAGTGAAGCACTAGAGCAAAATTATCTAGCTCAAAAGATATAAGTGAAGCACATAGAGTATTCTAATAAATTCCGATTCATGTGTGTCTCTCCAAAAGGTGCGCACAGCAAGGATGATTGTGTTAAACTAAAAGGAAAGGACTCAAATCATACAAGACGCTCCAAGCAAAACACATATCATGTGGTGAATACAAATATAGCCTCAAGTAAATTTACCGATAGATGAAGACAAAAGAGGGGATGCCTTCCGGGGCATCCCAAGCTTAGGATTTTGGTTGTCCTTGAATTTTACCTTGGGGTACCTTGGGCATCCCCAAGCTTAGGTTCTTGCCACTCCTTGTTATGAAATCCATCAAATCTTTACCCAAAAACTTGAAAACTTCACAACACAAAACTCAACAGAAAATCTCATGAGCTCCGTTAGTATAAGAAAACAAATCACCACCTTAAGGTACTGTAATAAACTCATTATTTATTTATTTTGGTGTTAAACCTACTGAATTCCAACTTCTCTATGGTTCATACCCCCCGATACTAGCAATAGATTCATCAAAATAAGCAAACAACACACGAAAAACAGAATGTGTAAAAACAGAATAGTCTGTAGTAATCTGTAGGTTTCAAATACTTCTGTAACTCCAAAAATCCGTAGAAATTATGACATCCTAAATACTTTATATATTGATCTACTATAGTTGGAATTGGTATTTTCTAGCTCTCTGGTTAAAAATGAAATTATTCTCGTGAGCGCAAACTTTCTGTTTTTTCCAGCAAGATCAAATAACAATCATCCAAGAAGATCCTAAGGGATTTACTTGGCACAAACACTATTTAAAACATAAAAAACACAATCATAACAGAAGATAGATGATTTATTTATTACTAAACAGTAATAAAAAGCAATGAACAAAAATAAATTTGGGTTGCCTCCCAACAAGCGCTATCGTTTAATGCCCCTAGCTAGGCAGAAAAAACAAGAATAAATCTAGGTATTGTCAGCTTTGGTATGCAATCCATATGTGGATCTCATAATATATTCATAAGGTAATCTAATTTTATTTCTAGGAAAGTGTTCCATGCCTTTCCTTAACGGAAATTGGAATCTAATATTTCCTTCTTTTATGTCAATAATTGCACCAATCGTTCTAAGGAAAGGTCTACCAAGACTAATATGACATGTAGGATTGCAATCTATATCAAGAACAATGAAATCTATGGGCACATAATTCCTATTTATAAAAATAAGAAGATCATTAATCCTTCCCATAGGTTTCTTAATGGTGGAATCTGCGATATTCAGATTTAAGGAACAATCATCAAATTCACGGAAACCTAACACATCACACAAAGTTTTTGGAACAGTGGAAACACGAGCACCCAAATCACATAAAGCATAGCATTCATGATCTTTAATCTTAATTTTAATAGTAGGTTCCCAGTCATCATAAAGGTTTCTAGGGATAGAAACTTCTAATTCAAGTTTTTCTTAATGGGATTGCATTGAAGCATCAACAATATGTTTAATAAAAACTTTGTCTTGATCATAAGCATGAGGAGAATTTAGCACGGATTGCAACAAGGAAATACAATCTATCAAAGATCAATTATCATAATTAAATTCCTTGAAATCCAAAATAGTGGGTTCATTGCTATGTAAAGTTTTGACCTCTTCAATCCCACTTTTACCAATTTTTGCATCAAGGTCTAAAAACTCAGAATCATAGGGACGCCTTCTAACTAAAGTTTACTCATCTCTAGTACCATTTTTATTAAGATTCATATTGTCAAACAAAGATTTAATAGGAGACACACCAATCACTTTTAGCTCTTCATCAGTATTATCATGAAAACTAGAAGAACACGACTTCACAAAGCAATGTTTTTTAGCACGCATCCTAGCGGTTCTTTCTTTTCACTCATCAATGGAAATTCTCATGGCTTAGGGAGACTCATTGATATCATGCTTAGATGGAATAGATCTAAGTTGCAAAGAATCAACATCAACATAAATTCTATCCACGTTCCTAGCCAACTCATCAATCTTAAGCAAATTTTCTTCAAGCAAAGCATTGAAATTCTTTTGCGAATTCATAAATTCTTTAACACTAGTCTCAAAATCAGAGGGCATCTTATTAAAATTTCCATAAGAGTTGTTGTAGGAATTACTAGGAAACGACCTAGAATTAAAATTTCATCTATACGCTTTGTTATCAAAATTGTTCCTACCAACAAAATTCACATCCATAGATTCATTATTATTCTCAATCAAAGTGGACAAAGGCATATCATTAGGATCATAAGAAGCACTCTTATTAGCAAACAATTTCATAAGTTCATACATCTTTCCACTCAAAACATTAATCTCTTCAATCGGATGAACTTTTTTATTAGTAGATCTTTCGGTATGCCATTGAGAATAATTAACCATAATATTATCTAGGAGTTTGGTAGCTTCTGCTAAAGTGATTTCCATAAAAGTGCCTCTCGCAGCCGAATCTAAAAGATTTCTAGAAGCAAAATTCAATCCAGCATAAAAATCCTGTATAATCATCCATAAATTCAAACCATGTGTAGGGCAATTACGTATCATTAATTTCATCCTCTCCCAAGCTTGTGCAACATGCTCATGATTAAGTTGCTTAAAGTTCATAATATCGTTTCTAAGAGAGATGATCTTAGCGGGAGGAAAATACTTAGAGATAAAAGCATCTTTGCACTTATTCCAAGAATTAATACTATTTTTAGGTAAAGAAGAGAACCAAGTTTTAGCACGATCTCTAAGTGAAAATGGAAATAGCTTCAATTTAACAATATCATTATCCACATCTTTCTTCTTTTGCATATCACATAAATCAACAAAGATGTTTAGATGGGTAGCGGCATCTTCACTAGGAAGGCCAGCAAATTGATCTTTCATGATAAGATTCAGCAAAGCAGTATTAATTTCGCAAGATTTAGCATCGGTAAGAGGAGCAATCAGAGTGCTAATAAAATCATTATTGTTGGTATTGGAAAAGTCACATAATTTAGCATTATCTTGAGCCATCGTGACAAACAATCAAACCAACACACAATCACACAGGAAGCAAGCGAAAAGAGACGAACGGAAAAAGGGTGAACAAAAAGAGGCGAATAAAATGGCAAGGGTGAAGTGGGGGAGAGGAAAACGGGAGGCAAATGGCAAATAATGTAATGCGAGGGATAAGAGTTTGTGATGGGTACTTGGCATATCTTGACTTGGCGTAGATCTCCCTGGCAACGGCGCTAGAAATCCTTCTTGATACCTCTTGAGCATGTGTTGGTTTTCCCTTGAAGAGGAAAGGGTGATGCAGCAAAGTAGCATAAGTATTTCCCTCAGTTTTTGAGAACCAAGGTATCAATCCAGTAGGAGACTACACACAAGTCGCCTAGTTCCTGCACAAACAAACAAGAACCTCGCAACCAACGCGATAAAGGGGTTGTTAATCCCTTCACGGTCACTTACGAGAGTTAGATCTGGTAGAGGTAATAAGATAAATATTTTTTGGTATTTTTGTTGTATAGATTGAAAAGTAAAGATTGCAAAACAAACGGCGACAGAAATAGCTAAATGATGGGAAAATAATATGATGTAAAGTAGACCCGGGGGACATAGGTTTCACTAGTGGCTTCTCTCAAGATAGCATATATTACGGTGGGTGAACAAATTACTGTCGAGCAATTGATAGAAAAGCGCATAGTTATGATGATATCTAGGCATGATCATGAACATAGGCATCACGTCCGTTTCAAGTAGACCGAAACGATTATGCATCTACTACTATTACTCCACACATCGACTGCTATCCAACATGCATCTAGAGTATTAAGTTCACAAGAACAGAGTAACGCATTAGGCAAGATGACATGAAGTAGAGGGATAAACTCAAGCAATATGATATAAACCCCATCATTTTATCCTCGATGACAACAATACAATACGCGCCTTGCTACCCCTACTTTCACTGGGAAAGGACATCACAAGATTGAACCCAAAGCTAAACACTTCTCCCATTGCAAGAAAGATCAATCTAGTAGGCCAAACCAAACTGATAATTCGAAGAGACTTGCAAAGATATCAAATCATGCATATAAGAATTCAGAGAAGAATCAAATATTGTTCATAGATAATCTTAAATCATAAACCCACAATTCATCAGATCTCGGCAAACACACCGCAAAAATAATTACATCAAATGGATCTCCAAGAACATCAAGGAGAACTTTGTATTGAGATCCAAAGAGAGAGAAGAAGCCATCTAGATAATAACTATGGACCCGAAGGTCTGTGGTGAACTACTCACACATCATCGGAGAGGCTATGGTGTTGATGTAGGAGCCCTGCGTGATCGAATCCCCCTCCGGCAGATCGCCGGAAAAGGTCCCTAGATGGGATCTCACGGGTACAAAAGTTTGCGGCAGTGGGAAAGTGGTTTCGTTGCTCCCCTGGATGTTCTCAGGGTATAAGAGTATATATAGGAGAAAGAAGTAGGTCGGTGGAGCTGCGTGGGTATAGGAGTATATATATTTTTGGTATTTTTGTTGTATAGATTGAAAATTAAAGATTGCAAAATAAACGGTGACAGAAATAGATAATTGACGGGAAAATAATATGATGTAAAGTAGACAAGGGGGCCATAGGTTTCACTGGTGGATTTTCTCGAGATAGCATATATTACGATGGGTGAACAAATTACTGCCGAGCAATTGATAGAAAAGCGCATAGTTATGATGATATCTCGGCATGATCATGAACATAGGCATCACGTGTTGGGGAACGCAGTAATTTCAAAAAAAATCCAACGCACACGCAATATCATGGTGATGCATAGCAACGAGAGGGGAGAGTGTTGTCTACGTACCCTCGTATACCGTAAGCGGAAGCGTTATGATAACGCGGTTGATGTAGTCGTACGTCTTCACGATCGACCGATCCTAGTACCGAAAGTATGGCACCTCCACGATCTGCACACGTTTGGCTCAGTGACGTCCCACGAACTCACGATCGAGCAGAATATTGAGGGAGAACTTCGTCGGCATGATGGCGTGATGACGGTGATGATGATGCTTCCGGAACAGGGCTTCGCCTAAGCACTGCCACGATATGATCGAGGTGGATTATGGTGGAGGGGGGAACCGCACACGGCTGGGAACAATAAACTTGTGTGTTCTAGGGTGCCCCCTACCCCCGTATACAAAGGAGCAAGGGGGGGCTAGTGGCGAGCCAAGGGAGGAGGAATCCTCCTCCTGGTAGGAGTAGGATTCCTCCTTTCCTAGTCCTACTAGGAGGAGAAGGGGAAGGGAGGAAGGGAGAGGAAGAGGAGAAGGAAAGGGGGGCGTGCCCCCCTCCCTAGTCCAATTCGGACTCCCTATAGGGAGGGGGTGCGGCTGGCCCTTGTGGGCTGCCTCCCCTCTTCCCTATGGCCCATGAAGGACCAACTTTCCCCAGGGGGGGGGGGGTCTGGTAACCCTCCGGCACTTCTGTTTTCTCTGAAATCACTCGGAACACTTCTGGTGTTCGAATATAGCTGTCCAATATATCAATCTTTATGTCTCAACCATTTCAACACTCCTCGTCATGTCCGTGATCAAATTGGGGACTCCGAACTACCTTCGGTACATCAAAACACATAATCTCATAATACGGATCGTCACCGAATGTTAAGCATGTGGATGCTACGGGTTCAAGAACTATCTAGACATGACCGAGACACGTCTCCGGTCAATAGCCAATAGCGGAACCTGGATGTTCATATTGGCTCCCACATATTCTACGAAGATCTTTATCGGTCAAACTGCATAACGATATACGTTGTTCCCTTTGTCATCGGTATGTTACTTGCCCGAGATTCGATCGTCGGTATCTCAATACCTAGTTCAATCTCGTTACCATCAAGTCTCTTTACTCGCTCCGTAATGCATCATCCCGCAACTAACTCATTTGTCACATTTCTTGCAAGGCTTATAGTGATGTGCATTACCGAGAGGGCCCAGAGATACCTCTCCGATACTCAAAGTGACAAATCCTAATCTCGATCTATGCCAACTGAACAAACACCATCGGAGACACATGTAGAGCATATTTATAGTAACCCAGTTACGTTGTGATGTTTGATAGCACGCTAAGTGTTGCTCTGGTATTCGGGAGTTACATGATCTCATAGTCATAGGAACATGTATAAGTTATGGAGAAAGTAATATCAACAAACTAAAGGATCACATGCTATGCTAACAGATGGGTCAAGTCAATCACATCATTCTCTAATGATGTGATCCTGTTAATCAAATGACAACTCATTTCTATGGTTAGGAAACATAACCATCATTGATTCAACAAGCTAGTCAAGTAGAGGCATACTAGTGACACTTTGTTTGTCTATGTATTCACACATGTACTAAGTTTTCGGTTAATACAATTCTAGCATGAATAATAAACATTTATCATGATATAAGGAAATATAAATAACAACTTTATTATTGCCTCTAGGGTATATTTCCTTCATCACGTCCGTGTCAAGTAGACGGAAATGATTCTGCATCTACTACTATTACTCCACACATCGACCTCTATCCAACATGCATCTAGAGTATTAAGTTCATAAGAACAGAGTAACACATTAGGAAAGATGACATGATGTAGATGAATAAACTCAAGTAATATGATATAAACCCCATCTTTTTATCCTCGATGGCAACAATACAATACGTGCCTTGCTGCCCCTAGTGTCACTGGGAAAGGACGTCGCAAGATTGAACCAAAAGCTAAGCACTTCTCCCATTGCAAGAAAGATCAATCTAGTAGGCCAAACCAAACTGATGATTCGAAGACACTTGCAAAGATATCAAATCATGCATATAAGATTTCAAGGAAGAATCAAATATTGTTCATAGATAATCTTAATCATAAACCCACAATTCATCGGATCTCGGCAAACACACCGCAAAAAGAATTACATCAAATGGATCTCCAAGAACATCGAGGAGAACTTTGTATTGAGATCCAAAGAGAGAGAAGAAGCCATATAGCTAATAACTATGGACCCGAAGGTCTGTGGTAAACTACTCACACATCATCGGAGAGGCTATGGTGTTGATGTAGAAGCCCTTCGTGATCGAACCCCCCTCCAGCAGATCGCCGAAAGAGGTCCCCAGATGGGATCTCACGGGTATAGAAGGTTGCGGTGGTGGAAAAGTGGTTTCATGGATCCCCTGGATGTTTTCAGGGTATAAGAGTATATATAGGTGAAAGAAGTAGGTCAGTAGAGCTGCGAGGGGCCCACGAGGGTGGGGGTGCACCACCCTACGTCGTGGCCGCCTTGCTGCTTCCTTGACCTCCACTCCAAGTCTCCTGGATTGCGTTTGTTCCAAAAAGGATCCTCGCGAAGGTTTCATTCCATTTGGATTCCGTTTGATATTCCTTTTCTGCGAAACACTAAAATAGGAAAAAAACAGCAATTTGCACTGGGCTTTCGGTTAATAGGTTAGTCCCAAAAATAATATAAAAGTGCATAATAAAGCCCATTAAACATCCAAAACAGATAATATAATAGCATGGAACAATAAAAAATTATAGATACGTTGGAGACGTATCAAGCATCCCCAAGCTTAATTCCTGCTCGTCCTCGAGTAGGTAAATGATAAAAACTGAATTTTTGATGTGGAATGCTACCTAACATAATTTTCAATGTATTTCTCTTTATTGCGACATGAATGTTAAGATCCGAAAGATTCTAACCAAAAGTTTAATATTGACAAAAAATTAATAATACTTCAAGCATGCTAACCAAGCAATCATGTCTTATCAAAATAACATAGCCAAAGAAAGCTTATCCCTAGAAAATCATATAGTTTGGCCATGCTTCATTTTCATCACACAAAATGCTCCCATCATGCACAACCCCGATAACAAGCCAGATGGATCAGATCTTTGGCTGGGCGAGGTTGTAGTACGACATGAAAGCCTCTTTTGAAGAGGCTACCGGTGTCATCTGGCAACTAAATGAGAGCAATGCGAAGCTCTGGGCCAAGCGCGACCTGCTGAGGGCGAAGATTGGCAGAAGTGCGGAGCAGAAGGAGGAGACCACTGCCTTGTTGAAGAGGACCGACGTCATCGTCGAGAAAATTATGGACGAGAATGCCATGCTGCGCATCCAGCACAGAAGGCTGGTGGAGGAATCCGTGGATGCTCTCAAGTAGCATCTTGAGGACAAGAAAGATCTCATTGCCACTCGCTGCGGATACTAGTTCCCACGGCTTGTAGCAACGTAGAGATCAGTGAGCCAGATCGTTGTCTTCCTTCTACTTTTGCCCTTATGTATTTCGGGCATTGCCGCATGTGGCTTTTTTTAATTATGTTCCTAAATATGTAAGACAATTATTATCCACTGTCATCGTCCTTATATTCATCATGCTTGCTATAAGTCGCAGTCGATGCTATATAGGTCCGTCAGATCTTACATCAAGATCCGTGCAAAACTTTCTTTTCAGATTTTCATTTCTCTCTCTTTAATCTAAGTCTAGTGAGACATATAGCCACGCCATAGAACAGGGGCTCGGGCGCCATTAATGGAGACATTGGGACGGAGGTGCACGACAGGTAGCGGTCAAAGGGATCTCCTCCCGATAAGCATGCGCATGGGTCTGATCGCACGCCTCCCGTACTCAAATAGCTACCCCGCACGACACCTCCTAGCCAATAAAAAAAGGGGACGCATGGCGGCACGTAATTGGTAAGTCGAACGCCCATAGTTTCAATAATACTTGTGTTTCCGATTTGTAACGTGACAACACTTGTTCCAAAATGACTTTGTTGATTGTTAATGTGTGCGCCTTCACAAATCGGACAGAAAAATTACCACAACAGATTGGTGCCATGTCATGACACCATGCCAAGTTTCATGATTTTCAGGCGTGTTTTGGATATACAGGAATTAAAATACCAAGTTTCTCAATCTTTCTAGACAAGCCACAACGCCCAGATGTTTGAATTTCATTCCCATTTCTTGCATGGGAGCTATAAATTCACCCAAGGACACACATGTGATTTTTCAAACAACTTTGGTGCACTGGAGCCTATGCTTGTAGTTCAAATTTTAATTATGCACATTAAATGCGCCGAAACTCAAGTAATGTATAAAAAAGGCCAAACGAACCTGGAATAATTCCAAAATTTAGCACGATACTTCTATTAGGTCTAATCTGCCTGTGTAAAAAAATTAAGGCGAGAGAAGGCAGTGTGCGTATGTCATTTCGCACACAGAGGTGACACGTTCCCTCTTGGAACCACGAGCCTTCTCGAGGGAAGCTCTGGTTTGCAAGAAGCTTACACCAAAGCTTGTCCCAATTTGGCCAAAAAAAATTATCGTAGCATGTTGGTGCCATGTCATGACACCATGCCAAGTTCATGATTTTCACGCGTGTTTTGGATTTATAGGAATTAAAAAATCAAATTTCTCAATCATTCCAGCTGAGCCACGATGCCCAGATGTTTGAATTTATTCCCATTTCTTGCATGAGACCTAGAAATTCATCCAAGGACACACATGTGATTTTTCAACCAACTTTGGTGCACTAGAGCATGTGCTTGTTGTTCAAATTTGAATTATGCACATTAAATGCACAAAAACTTAATTAATGTATAAAAAGGCCAAACGAACCCGGAATAATTCCAAAATTTAGCACGATACTTCTATTTGGTCTAATCTTCCTGTGTAAAAAATTAAGGCGGGAGAAGGCAGTGTACGTACCTCGATTCGCACACGGAGGTGACACGTTCCCTCTCGGAACCACGAGCCTTCTTGAGGGAAGCTCCGGTTTGCAAGAAGCTTACACCAAAGCTTGTCCCAATTCAGCCAAAAAATTTACCGCAACATGTTGGTTCCATGTCATGATACCATGCCAAGTTTCATGATTTTCAGGCGTGTTTTAGATTTACAGGAATTAAAAAACCAAGTTTCTCAATCTTTCGGGCCGAGCTACGACGCCCAGATGTTTGAATTTTATTCCCATTTCTTGCATGGGACCTATAAATTCACCCAAGGACACACATGTGATTTTTCTACCAACTTTGGTCCACTAGAGCATGTGCTTGTAGTTCAAATTTGAATTATGCACATTAAATGCGTAGAAACTCAGTTAGTATATAAAAAATGCCAAACAAACCCGGAATAATTCCAAACTTTAGCACGATACTTCTATTTGGTCTAATCTGCCTATGCAAAAAAATTAAGGCGGGAGAAGGCAGTGTACGTATCTCTCGGAACCATGAGCCTTCTTGAGGGAAGCTCCGGTTTACGGCTTACACCAAAGCTTGTCCCAATTTGGCCAAAAAATTTACCGCAGCGTGTTGGTGCCATGTCATGAAACTATGCCAAGTTTCATGTTTTTAGGCGTGTTTTGGATTTACAGGAATTAAAAAACCAAGTTTCTCAATCTTTCCAGCCAAGCCACGATGCCCAGATGTTTGAATTTCATTCCCATTTCTTGCATGGGACCTATAAATTCACCCAAGGACACACATGTGATTTTTCAACTAACTTTGGTGCAATAGAGCATGTGCTTGTAGTTCAAATTTGAATTTGCACATTAAATGCCTAGAAACTCAATTAATGTGTAAAAAGGCCAAACAAACCCGGAATAGTTCCAAAATTTAGCACGAAATTTCTATTTGGTCTAATCTGCTAGTGTACAAAAATTAATGCGGGAGAAGGCAATGTACGTATGTCGTTTCGCACACGGAGGTGACACATTCCCTTTCGGAACCACAAGCCTTCTTGAGGGAAGCTCACGTTTGCAAGAAGCTTACACCAAAGCTTGTCCCAATTCGGTCAAAAAATTTACCGCAGCATGTTGGTGCCATATCATGACACCATGCCAAGTTTCATGACTTTCAGGCGTGTTTTGGATTTACAGGAATTAAAAAACCAAGTTTCTCAATCTTTCTGGCCGAGCCACGACGCCCAGATGTTTGAATTTCATTCCCGTTTCTTGCATGGGACCTACAAATTCACCCAAAGACACATATGTGATTTTTCAACAAACTTTGGTGCATTGGAGCATGTGCTTGTAGTTCAAATTTGAATTATTCATATTAAATGCCCAGAAACTCATTGCTGCATAAAAATACCAAATGAACCAGGAATAATTCCAAATTTAAACACGACACTCATGTACTAGTTGCATGTTCACTGTACATAAATGTTCTAGCAATTCAAACACCATCCTTTCCCTCCGTAATACCATTTTGTCTTTCAAAACATAATGAAAAAATCAGGTATACCACAAAACAGTTTACTAGAAAGAATCATGTGGGATGTGATACAAAATATCTTGGCGCACCGTCTTGTCTAGCTTACGCAGGAAGCTTCGTCGTCTACAGTCCACCGCCCCCGCTTGAACCACACTCACGCATCAGTTTCTCGCGGCACCGAGCGAAATTTTTTTGCCACCGCGGAAATATCTATCTCCCCGCCCCCTCCCTCCTACAAAAAGACACATTTCCACTGTTCCTCCTTGCTTTCCAAGTTCAAACCTTCACTGCTTCTTACTGGCAGCTCAGCCTCTTCGCCGGCGACCCTTCTTCTTGCAGCACCGCCTCCTCGCTGGTGACCCTTCTTCTTGCAGTGCAGCCTCCTCGCCGGCGACCCTTCTTCTTGTTGCGCGGTCTTCTCGCCACCGGCCCTTCTTCTTGTTGTGCGGCCTTATCGATTTGGTGAGGTAATCCACACCTCACCCACACCATCCTCCTCCTTTCCCATCCCACATTCCCCGACCGATGATGCGACACCTTCCATCGAAATCACCACCCCTCCTCCAATTAAGCACTGCCCATAGCCATTTTGCATGCAGTATAACATGGATCTCAGTAGCATGCGGCCATACGCACGCACGAGGTCGCTATGGCTGCCGTGTGTGTCGACCACCAGATCTTGGAGGAGCACGTCGTCTTCGAGGCCACCGTCAACACCGCCACACGGTTGTCTACTTTAAAATACAGTTCGTGTTGTTTTCTTGAGGCCACCGCCAGTGCCTTCTAGTGATTTGTCCTCTGTAATGTTAATATGCAATCTGATGTTCAGTTAACAGTTTGGTCCTCTGAAATGTAATCTTCAGTTAACACTTTGGTCCAACAATTGCTACATTTCATAGTACTGTTCTCAAGCACTCTTTGTTTTGTTAACTGTCTTATCTTCTAGTACATGTTTCTATTATGCAATGTCGTGCTCAGTTAAGTATTTTGGCTCATTTGGTCTGTTGTCCATTTAACTGTTTGGTTCAGTTATGCAATTTGATTTTCACCGTGGGTACAATTTTGTATTGTTATGCATGTTACACCAATTGAATTTGGCTGTACTCAATACATATTCTACTGATAGTATGGCAACTCTCAGTTAACCTGATCAAGATCTTCCTTATGTGTGTTGCAGGGAAACAATGGGAGACACTGCGGTTTACCATCAAGGTTTGTTCAAGCAGGGTCCTTTGGCTAATAGAACATTACTGTGTAGTTGCAGGAATCATTCTATTATTTAGGTTTCTTAAAATTTGGTCTTGCACATGTAGGCCCTGCTGTCAGAGGGTTAGACCCACTGTTCGACCCATTTTGCATATGGGGAAATGAGATGTCCATGAATATCAGTCAAGTCAAGAAACTCAGAAAGATTGTTAGGATGAAAAACTTGCGATGAATAACAACAATTTCTTTGTTTGCACAATGAAGAAGACATCAGTAAACTATCGGATGGTACCAACACTTTTACCTTGTTTTTACCCCTTGCGCCATTTCAAAATTTACAACAGCGATTTATGCATAGCTTTGTTTTTAGTACTTTTTAAAGCAGTTCACCGATGAGTACCTCTCAAACCACCTGCATGGTCAAGAGGCAAGGAAGGTATTCATTCAACACCCATGGTACAGTATTGAAGTCTTGCTGAAGAGGACGAAGGTTGGGCGGGCAATTATCCATAGCCACTGGCCTAAAGTTGCAAGGACATTCAACATCACTGAAGGCTCAATATTTGCCTTCCGCTTTTGCAGTTTCCTAGATGAGATTCATCTGTCTATTTTACCGTGTATGATGCTACTTTCCAAAGGTTTTTGATGTTGCATGTGAAACTTGGTGCTGTTGTGTAATGGTGTAACTGAGTGCCGAAGCTATCTGATGTAATTCGATTATGAAATCCTGGTTGCTTTTATATGGATATGAAATATCTGGCGTGTCTTATAAGAAATATCAGTATGATTAGTACATTGATTATCAATAATAGGTTAATTACCCTGCTTATTGGGGTTTTCTATTGCAGATGGTTACTCAGACAACACCGTGGGCGATGAACTCAAAAAACCTGCACGGTTTCTAGAAAGTAGGCGTGTTCGATCAACTAACAATCACACATGACTTCTGACAGCGAACTGTTTGCGTTAGGCCACCTTGCACAAACGTTTCCATACAAAGAACTGTGTGTGATATACATACCTACGGAAATGTTTTCTAGGATTCACCGTATGGGATGTACATACCTAAGGAAATGATTTTTTGGGATTCACCGTGTGGGATGTACATACCTACAGAAATGATTTTCTGGGAATCACTATGTGGGATGTACATATGTACGGAAATGATTGGGTTTCGATGCCTCACCCGATCGCACACGAGCTCATTTGGTGTCCCAAGAGGGCCTATCCCCGACGGTTTCTGGGTTGTGTGGGAAGGACCCCCCCCTATCGCCCACACTCACTTGGTGACGGTTCCAAATGCCGTCACAGAAACGGGTTAAAAACCGTTTGTATAGAACGTCGTTGTACCAGTGCTAGTGCCCAGTGTCAGTTCCTATTTTCTCTTCTTATTTTTTACTTTTCAAAAAATCAGTACCAAGCAGAGTCCAAACACAAAGAAACTTTACAGTGACTTTTTATGGACGAGAGGGGACCCTAGAAGGTATGTGAGAAGGTCAGAAGAGCTACGGGAGAGCCACGAGATCATAAGGCGCGCCCCAGGAGGGTAGGCGCGCTGATATGAACTGGGGCCCGATGTTTCGATGAGAGAGGATAACTACGATTTTTGTGGGACTTGACCCTCACGATCCGGCTGCCAACCGTGTAGGGAGAATCGTACACGACTGATATCCACGACAATCATGGAACCAACTCAACGATGTTATCGACCGAGCTAATGGTGCGATCGACCTATCCATGAGGATTTTTCATGCAAGCAAATCGAAGAACATGCAAGAAAATAATAGCCAAGCAATCTAAAAATTGCGGATATGCTAGACGAATAAATCTCACAAATTGGGGTTCCGATAGGATGTCTTGACGGTCGCACCGCTATGAGCGAAAACAAATAAAAGTAGCAATAGCTAAAATTCCCTAAACAAAACCCGAGTCTAACTCTAGACGAAGACTATTTATTTATAGTAGTATAGAGATCAACACGGCGTGACAGACTTGGGCCCATGCTCCTAGACTCTTTCTGGACTCCTCCGTGTGCATGTATGCACAAGCATGCCAGTACATGCACATGAAACTTGCATGCGTGCTCATCTCTAATTAAGCAAATCCAACTCCTATTGTTATGGGATGATCCATAAGCACCTATAGTCCATTCTTCAACGCCATTGTTCCTAAGCACAAGTAAATGGAAACATTATTGTAGCATTATATTCTTGTCATTTAAATTGTATGGACAAAGAAGCGAAAGTACGTGATCATTTATTTGTTGTGTACTATTTTTACATGCATTTTTGACAGCTATGTCCACATCATCCTACCTTTCTTGAAAATACAACCGTCCTCGTCTTTCATTTACCTGGAATATATCATAGAGTGAAGCAAAAATACATGCAATGTATATAGGCCGTTTCAAGGGCATTAGATCACGAGGGTGTGATATATTTGTAACAACACCAATAGGAATATCATGATAAGTATCCCACACGGAGTCTATATATGAATTATGGGTACAGAAATGAACTATTTGAGCATATGGTATGTCCAGTTCAGAAATTGGAACACTCAACGGATTTTTCTATAATTGATAGTAAGCATACTATGTGTAGCATGATCCGTTGATTTAGCTTTCCCATCCTTTATTATTTCATCCGGGGTCATTGGAAGCAAGTTAATGGTTTTTGCTTCAAACACGTGAGTACATGAATTAGTTCTACCATGATGGGTAACACTATTATCATATTGCCAAGGTCGACCTAACAACAAAGAACAAGCTTGCATAGGTACAACATCACAGTCAACATAATAATGATACGAACCGAGTGTATAATGAACCCTCACACGACGTGTTACCTTCAACTTACCACAATCGTTGAACCATTGGATGTAATATGGATGGGGGCGTCTTGTCGTTGTGAAGCAAAGTTTCTCGACCATCTCGATACTCGCCAAATTATTACAGCTTCCACCATCAATGACCACACGAACATAATGCCCTTTGACAACAAACTTAGTTTGAAAAAGATTATGGCGTTGAGGCATCTTAGTATGCCCAACCTGGGCACTAAGTACTCGCATGGTTATAAGGTTTGGGTATTGATCTGCCATTGCAGCATTAACATGTATCTCCTCCATGTCATGCTCCTTAGTTTCACCTGCATTATTAGTGACAAGCATAGCACGTGTATCTTCATCCAAATCACTAGCAAGGAGTACTCACCATCTTCCCGCACAAAGAATGTACGTTTATTTGGGCAATCCTTCATCAAGTGTCCGCCACCTTTGCATATATGACACTTCATGTCCCTTGTGCGTCCAGATGAAGTGGTTGGTACTAGAGATATTGCTTTCGAAGCCGCGGAGGATTGTGGAGCTGATTTTGAACTTGTTGGGAGTGCACCATTGTTTGAGACATGTGGTGTTGCCTTGGTAGTGGTTGGGACAGTTGGCGAGTGTGTCCATGATGAGTGACGACCTGTAGAAAAGTTACCTCGTTCCTTGTTCTGTCGTCCCTGTACTTCCCTTTCTTCTTTACAAGCAAAATGAAACAAACAAGTAATATAATTGTACTCCTTATAGTCCAATATATCCTGAATATCATGATTCAAACCACCTAAGAATCTAGCCATCATAGCATCTTTGGTTTCAACTAATCCACCTCGCATTAAGCCAGTTTGCAAATCTTGATAATAATCCTTTACAGAACTACTACCTTGTTTTAAACATGCAATTCATTTAGTTTGTCACGAGCATAATATGAAGGAACATAGCATTGTCGCATAGCTTGTTTTAAAGAATCCCAAGTAGTAGGTATATTATTCGCATTAATACGGGAATATTCACTCCACCAAATAGAAGCAAAGTTTGTAAATTCACTAGTGGCTACCCTAACTCTTTGGTTCGCAGGAATATCATGACTTGCAAATTTTTGTTCAACTGAAAGTTCCCAATGAAGATAAACATATGGATTATATTTACCATTGAAAGCATGCATAGTAAATTTAATTTTAGCACTAGAGTGGTCATAATCTCGAACATCATACCTGTGTGGACCTCGTGCCATACCTTGATGGTTGAAATGCAATTGTCGATGAGCACGGTCAATGTGGCGGTCGACCACTTGGTCACTAGTAGAAAATGGGCCATTTGTCCTAGTTCAAGAGGGCCTTTAGTCCCGGTTCTGGAACCGGGACTAAATGGTCGGTACTAAAGGCCCCCCTATAGTCCCGGTTCTTATACGAACCGGGACTAAAGGCCCTCCACGTGGCCGCCAGCTAGAGCTCCACCTTTAGTCCTGGTTGGTAACACCAACCGGGACTAAAGGCCCTCCACATGGCCGCCAGCTAGAGCTCCACCTTTAGTACCAGTCGGTAACACCAACCGGGACTAAAGGTAATTTTACGATTTTTTATTTTTTTATTTTTTTCCCAATTTTCAAATTTCTGAATTATTTTATAACTTAATCTCTAATCACCCACCCTCATGACTGCTCAATTTAACCTCTAATCTCTAATCACCCCTCATCATTCCAAATCATCTAACTTCCCGGCCGGTCATCCATCCTCTCACTACTCTAGCCTGAGCACGCTTAACTTCCGGGTTCTATTCCTCCTCGTTTCCAAGTCTGCAGTTGTTGTTTTCCTGACAATAGTAAGATGGCAATCCTATTAACCCTCAGGAGTTTAGCTTGAGCATGAAGTCACACATTTTGCTGTTTGAGTTTGAAACTATTATTCTAAAAAACAATAATTATTTAGTGACACTAATATTTCTTGAATAAGTAGTTTGATCACAGTTTGACCAAAATTCAAAAAAACTAAAATAATTATTTAGTAACACTGATATTCTTGAACAATTATTTAGTAATACTAATACTTCTTGAATAAGTAGTTTGACCATAGTTTGACCAGATTTAACTAAAATTAAAAACTAAAATTTGAGCATATTTTTTTTCCTTTTAGAATTTGAGGATTCTAAAAAATTGCAAATAGGTTGTAGGCTGTCAAAATCGGATGCAGATTTTCGAGCTGAACATTTTGATATATTATACGTTTTTTTCCGACATCATATGCAAAAGTTACAGCCGTTTTACTTTTTCATGACACTTTTTTGCAAAACATGTCCGAATTTAAGTTTTTTAATTTTCCTAACTAGTAGATGTAGTAATATAACTACATCTCGAAGGATTTTATTTTTTGAATTTTTTTATCATTTTCTTTTGTTTTTTTAACTGAAATGGCGATACAGGGGGGTAGAGTTTGAGAAATGGGCCCTTTAGTCCCGGTTTGAGACACGAACTGGGACTAAAGGGCATCGCATCCTTTAGTCCCGGCTTATATCTCAAACCGGGACTAAAGGTCTAATCTTTAGTCCCGCTTTGAGACACGAACCGGGACTAAAGGGTGCGATGCCCTCTTGTCCCGGTTCGTGCCTCAAACCGGGACTAAAGGTCCATTTGAACCGGGACTAATGCCTTTAGTTGCTCGAACCGGGACTAATACTCACATTAGTCCCGGTTCGTAATGCAACTGGGACTAATGTGTATATTGCGTTGTGACCAAAGCCCTGTTTTCTGCTTGTGGGTCATCCTCGATGTCACCGAAATAATCCTCATACTTGTCCCCATATTCCTCGTTGACATGGGGAGGAATGCGTGGGTTTTGGTTTGTGGTGGAGGCATCACTAGCAGTAGCTGGGTGTTGTAGATGACCCACAGGCACACGTGGAGCTCACAAAATAGCGGCGATACCCACGAAGTTGCGAGGATCAACGTTGTTGTTGATACTGGGTGCAGTCAGCAAGTCGTCCAGACGTGACAAGATGTCATGTAGATGTGTGTTGGCAACATCCTATGCATCCTCGATGGCCTTGAACCTCTCTTCAGCCACAATCTGAGAACCCTCAAGTTGGGCAAGACGTTTGCTGGTGACTATCACATCCGTGGTGAGGCCCTCAAGTGTGGGTTGATCCTGTGCCATTGTTAGCGAAAGAGAAAAAACACAATGTATAATCCCTATCAACTAATAGGACGTGGTGGACAAAATTCACTCACACTCAAACTTAGCATCAAATTCTTACTTGTTCTTACCAATGCAACAGGTGGTGATCGGCGCGTTGGTGTTGGCTTCAAATTACCGATGAAGATTGGATGGAGCGATAACCAGAATCAGTAGAGCCGAAACCTATACTTATTTGTAGAAAAAGTGTAGCTTGGCAAAGGCTTCTCAACTCACAATATCAGTGGCACAATTTAGCAAAAAGCAATGCAAGTTGAATAATGGCTCAAACTCCTAACTAGTGCTGGCAGTTGACTAGGTAGGGAGAAAACAATCTAAGTCCAGATACTGAATCAAACGAGCGAGAAACAATGAAATATGATAGCACTAAATAGCTAGATATAAGTGAGGTATAAATTTTCACTCGTATAAAGCAGAAGTCCTGGACAGCAAAAGGCTACGCGGCCTGAACTTCACATTGTTCTTTATTTTTGTGCTCATTTTTTCTTTTCTCATTTTTCTTTGCTCTTTCTTTTTTGGCTCTCTTTTTTCACTCTCTTTTTTACTTTGTTTTTCTCCTTGCTCCTTTTTTACAAGCCGGTTACTATCAAATGAAATTAAAAAAGAAGCGCTTCAAAACAGGTTCTGTGCTACTAGTACTGGAGAAGAGATGGAAAAGCAATTTAGGCCCCGTTTGGTAGCTCAGTTTTTTCTAAGTATTATAGGAATACTACAGTTTTTTCAATTACTATGGTTTTAATTACTGTGACCTGTTGGCAACCCAAAAAAATATGGTATTTATTACTATAGTATTGCCAAAACCGCAGTATTTCCTCTGTACTAAATAAAGAACCTCCGACCTCTTTTTTAAAAACAGAGCTGGCAAAGAAAACGAATCTGTTCGTTAGCTTCCTCGCTGCAAGTCGCCGCCGCCGCTGCTGCACTCTGTTTGACATCGTTGGCCATGGACAAGCCAAAAGAATGCAGTGGAAAGAAATGATGTCCTTCGTACTTCCGCTTGCACTCCTCCTCTCCTCTTACGCCCCATGCATGCATCTGGTCAGTACACTGGCCAACCATGGTTGTGCTGATGGCTGCAACGCGAGTCCATAAGGCACTACTGTCCACACATGCACTGCTCCTGATCGTCGCCTTTGCCTCCGCACACCATCCCAGCCGGCTCGCCACTATGCGCCTCTGTTAGACCAAGCAGTAGCCAAGCCATAGCGTCGGTCAATATTCTGTGTCACGTTGCTGCGCTCCAGTTGCCGCTGATGAACAGGCATGCCACCTGGTCTATTTGTGTGAGCATGGCCATTCATTTCGCAAGGCCAGCTAAGAACGTCCATGTTGAAACTGCTATGAAACGGCTATGTAGCTAATTTACGTCATTGTAAAGGGTACCAATCAAACACATCAAAGTATTCTCAATACTTCAAAATACTTTGATATGTGAAAACTGTGGTACCTAGTACCTATAGTTTAAAATACTATAGGTTTCCAATACTACTATTTTTGCAATACCTTGTTGTCAAACACTGAAGAAAAGAAAGACAGAACTTGTGTGGGATGGGACGTGTGTTGCATGCATGTAAGATCGTGCAAGTGATGGGACAGCGGCGTGCACTAGAGACCTGGGTGTCGGAGAGAAATACTGTGGCTAGGCTGGAGTACGTGGAAGTGCAGGCGAAGGGAGGGCACACGTGGACTTGGATTGCACGCAAAGTATATATAGAACAAGAGAAGACCGAGAATCGCCTAAAATCGGGAATGAACAGA
The DNA here is from genome assembly GCF_018294505.1 of Triticum aestivum. Taxonomy (NCBI): domain Eukaryota; kingdom Viridiplantae; phylum Streptophyta; class Magnoliopsida; order Poales; family Poaceae; genus Triticum; species Triticum aestivum. Next base: position 161,859,878 of record NC_057809.1, on the reverse strand, counting down.
TCCAATCTTGCTTCTCCTTATTTTTTTGATTTTCTTTCCAGATTACGGAGAAACTTGCGGCGGAAAATACGGTGGGCAAAAACAAAGTTTGATCTAGCAAACGATTTTCCCTCCAACCAATCTAAACCAGCACTAATACTAGGATGGATGCAACCAAGAATTCTATTACACAAATACTATATGCAAAAATTGCTAGAGTCTAATAAGATAGGTGCAATGGATGAACTAATTTATTTATTTTTGGCTTTTTATTGGGTTATAGGACAGAAAAATCTAATCTAATAAAACTGTAAATCTCTCACCGATAAACCGGAATTATTGGGTTATAGGATAGAAAAATCTAATCTAATAAAACTGTAAATCTCTCACCGATAAACCGGAAAACTAATACCATTTGATATGAACTGGGCCCGATCTTTCGATGAGAGAGGATACCTACGATTTTTGTGGGACTTTACACTTGACCCTCACGATCCGGCTACCAACTGTACAGGGAGAAATGTACACAACTGATATCCACGGCAATCGCTGAACCAACTCCACGGTATTATCGACCAAGCCAACGACGCGATCGACCTATCCATGAAGGTTTTTGCCTGCAAGCAAATTGAAGAACATGCAAGAAATAATAGGCAAGCAATCTAAATATTGCGGATATGCTAGATGAATAAATCTCACAAATTGCGGTTCCGATAGGATGTCTTGATGGTCGCACTGGCCGCTACGACAGAAGACAAATAAAAGTAGCAATAGTTAAACTTCTCTAAACAAAATCCGAGTCTAACCCTAGAGAAAGACTATTTATTTATAGTAGTATAAAGATCAACGTGCCGCCTGTGATGCTGTCTCCGTACGCGTCATGGGCCGGGTGGCGGCGTGGCAGACTTGGGCCCATGCTCCTAGACTATTTTTGAACTCCTCCGTGTGCATGCATGCACAAGAAAGCCCGTACATGCACAGGAAACTTGCATGCGTGCTCATCTCTAATTAAGCAAATCCAACTGCTATTGATATGGGATGATCCATCAGCACCTCTAGTGCATTCTTCAATGCCATTGTTCCTAAGCACAAATAAATGGAAATGTAGCATTATATTCTTGTCATTTAAATTGTATGTACGAAGAAGCGGAAGCACCTGATCATTTATTTGTTGTGTAATATTTTTAGATGTGTTTTTGACAGCTAAATCCACACCATGTGTCACACCCTAACTAGTTCATGCATTAGAGTGATTGCATCATGTTTAAATTTCCCAGAAAGATGAAATGGGGATGATAGAATCCTCAGCCCCCCTGAACAACTAGGATTTACTAAAAAACTTTTCAATGAACCTGAAATGCCCTTCTAAAAAGCCCACCCTTTTTCTTTTGGGTTAACACCTTTGACAAAATGGTGAACATTTTTCTAGGACATCTTAAGGTCATTGGATTAATTCATATAATTTTTGCATTTGGGCATTTAAATGCTATAAAATATTTTAAATGCTCAAATAATCATAAACTAAAATGTTTACTGTTGGATATATTCTAAGCAGTAGTCATGATTAATTTTATGATTTTTGGAAATGCCCTGGCATTTTTATTAAAGCCCTAAAGTTACAGAAATAATATAAAATATATAAAAACAAAAACAAATAAGAGAGGGAGAGAGTTACCTGGACTTACCTGGCGCAGCCCACCCAGCCCACTGGCCGGCCCAGCATTGTGCTGGCCCGTGCCAGCCATCGCCTACCTCTGCCAGTAGGCAGAGGAGGGACACGGGCGCGTGCCCGACGCGCGCGCACCGCTGTGCGCCACCTCCTGCTTGCCGCTTCGCCCCTGGACGGGCTGGACGACCTCCATGTCGTGCCCCCGACCCCCTGGACACCTCACACTCCCCCCTGCACTCTCCCTCGCTCCCCCGACGCCATGGCCGACGCAGCCGCGCCCGCGCCGTCGTGAAAGCTGCGGCCACCGCCGTCCACTCGTCGCCTCGCCGTGCCAAAAAGCTCCGTCATCATCCACTCCTTTGCCTCGACCCATCCCCGAGCGATCGCTCGCCCCAGAGACACTACACCGAGCTCGTTCCGATCCGCCGTCGCCGGAGATCCCCCTCGCCGCCCTGCTCGCTCCGGCTCTTCCCTGAGCTCGCCGTTCGCTCCCCTGCAACCGTCGTGAGCCACTGAACCTCCCCACCCTCTCCGTTCCCTCTCTCGAGCCCCGTAGCGACTGCACGTAGCTCACCCGCACGCGCCGCCGCGGAGCTCATCGCCGACGAGGCTCCGGGCGCCCAACGGTCGCGCCACCTTGACCACTAGCCCAACCGCACCCCCAGGAACCCAACGCACTAACCCACGCGCCTCTCTGTGCCCCCTAGCGACAAGTCCAAGCTCACCTGAGCTCCGGCCGCCGCCAAACTCGACGCCGGTGAGAACTCCGGCCACCCCAGGCCCAACCACCTATCCCACTCGACGCGGACGAGTGCCCACGTCACGTATATGCCCTCCGCCGGCCAAATGGTCGCCGGAGGAGGAAACCCGCGTCCCTCCGCCGTCCATGGCCTTGCCGGCGACGAGCCCCGGGTCAACTCCGGCGAGTTTGACCCGGGTTGACCCCAGTTTGACCCCGCCTGAGTCGCTAACATGTGGGGGCGGCTCCTAACTAAATTAGATTAGTTTTTAATTAGTGCTAATCACTCTGTTAGAGGTTAATGACCTCGTTAACTAACTCTCTCTCACTAACATGTGGGCCCAGGGCCTAACTAATCTAGTTTAGTGCTAACTAAACATTAACTAACTCTATTAGTTAGCTGAGACACTGACAGATGGGGCCCACCAGTCAGGTTTGACCTAGGCTGGCGCCTTTGACCCGCTGACGTCACAGTGACGCAGTGCTGACACAGTTAATTATTTTCTGGAATTATGTTTATATAAGAAATTCCAGAAAATAGCCAAAACTTCCAAAAATCATAGGAAATCAACCATAGCTCCAAATCAAACAAATTATATATGAAAAATGATCAGAAAAATCCAATCTTTCCATATGTAATGGTTTCATGGATGACAAAACACTTTAACCATGTTGTTTAGGTGAAACAAGCTAATACACTTATAATGCATAAGAACTTAAGCTTCCATTTGAATCTTTGATTCAAATGGACCCATTTCAACTTGTTTCACATTGCATTAGGCAGGACACCTCATTTTGCCATGTCATAGCATGCATCATATTATTGCATATTGCCATGTGATGATTGTGTTCTGTGGTGTCCTTCGTGGTAGGTTCTGCCTCCGAGGATATTTCCGAGTATCCTGCTGAAGGGCAGTACCCTACTACCACTCCATTAGGCAAGCAGCCCCATTGATCATATCGATACAATCCGATGTTCTCGCCTCTGCTCTCATTTACTGCATTAAGACAACAACGTTTCAAACTGCTATGTGCTATGGTAGTTGAACCCTTATCCTTTGCATGACCTGTCATTGCCACAGCAACTAAATGAAACCCACTAGCATGTGTAGGAGTTGATTGAGCCATGTATGTGTTTCCTACCTTGCTATGCCTGCTATGCTTAGAGTTGAGTTAGGTCTGGTTCATCTGGGTGATGGGCTAGAGTGAAATGATTATGTCGGTAATGTGAAAGATGTGTTGAACATGATTTGGTAGAGGTATCGATGAGAGGCCATGTAGGAGTACATGGTGGGTTGTTTCATTGAGGCCGTCCCTAAGAACTGAGATATGTATGTGTGATTTAAGAATCAGTTACTACCATGCATTGGGATCCTTAATTGACCCTCTCGGCTTCTTAATCACCCTAGTACTCTGTCCAGGAGTTGCAACTAGTTTCTGGTGTTTGTAGGTTATGTGTTGGCAGCCGTGCGTAGCGCTGACCCTAGGGGTGGGCTATGATGCGGTAGATACATCGTGGCACGGTGTACCGAGTCACCTGTTTGGTGTCTCGGGAACCCTGTTCACCTTGTTCGGGGCCGTATGTGGAAACCTCGGCCGGACTCCCTGCGGATGGAACCTGGATAGGCGATAAACCTGGACTAGAGGCTTGAGTGTTTAGGTAGGCCATGGCCGACACCCGCGTTGGGCTTCCGCTTGAAGGTTGCCGATTACATGTCGTGTAAACAACGGTAAGTGGTGAGAGCGTGTATGAAGAAGTACACCCCTACAGGGTTAACATCATCTATTCGAATAGCCGCGTCCGCGGTAAAGGACTACTTGGTTGCCTATACAGTTCATAGACAAGTTAATGGTTACTACTAAAAGACTCAAGATAAGTGTGAGTACCGAGGATGGCCCTCTTGTAGGATGATGAGGGAGGATCCCCGGTGGAGTTTTGTGTTCGTGATTAGTGGACTCGTGTGCGAAAACTATTTTCACTAGTAGTGTCTCGTTGGATAGCTTAGCCAAGAGTCAAAGCTGGCTTGCTGCAATAACTCCACCACCTTCTTGAGAATGAGCATGTATAGTAGGTTCTGTTGTAAGACTTGCTGAGTACCTTTGTACTCATGTTGCTTTAATTACTATTTTCAGACGACAACACCGCCCCCTCCGATGGGTTTTATGTAGACCTCGACGTCGATGAGTAACTTGCCACCCAAGTGGTGATTCTGGCCATGGAGGGCCCTATGTAGATAGACAGGCTTCGACAAGCCTTCTTTCCTTCTAGTGTCTGTACTCAGACTATTTGCTTCCGCATGTGCTTGTATGCTTGTATGACTTGAGTGTCGGGTCATGTGACCCCTATCTATATGAACATGTTATGTATGGCTCTCTGGAGCCTTTAAATAAAGTACTTGAGTTGTAGAGTTTTGTTGTGATGCCATGTTGTATTTGCACATATCGAGCATATTGTGTGTATGCTTGAAATGCTTGGTATGTGTGGGATCCGACAATCTAGTTGTTTATCCTTGGCAGCCTCTCTTATGGGGAAATGTAGTCTAGTGCTCCTTGAGCCATAGTCCTCTACAACCCGGTTCACCAGAGTCCTGCTAGCCCAGCACTACTGCTCAGGACACTTGACTGACCGGCATGTGTTTCACTTCGTTCCTATGTCTGTGCCTTTGGGGAAATGTCACGCGGTGACATCCGGAGTCCTGCCTAGCCTGCTACAGCCCGGGTTAGCCGGAGTCCTATTATCCCAGTGCTACATCCCGGATTCACACGCTGTTGACCGACATGCTCGATGTGATTCATGTATGCCTGTCTCCATAGGTCTGTGCCGCTTTGGGTTCACGACTAGCCATGTCGGCCTGGGTTCTTTGTCATATGGATGCTAGCGACACTATCATATACGTGAGCCAAAAGACGCAAACGGTCCCAGGCCATGGTAAGGCGACACCCGTGGGGATACCGTGCGTGAGGCCGCAATGTGATATGAGGTGTTACCGGCTAGATCGATGTGACTTGGAATCCGGGTCCTAACAGTGTTGGCATCAGAGCCGGGCTGTCTGTAGGTTCGTTGAGCCAAACTGGTCGATGTCGAGTCTAGAAATGATTTAGTTATATGTAGGGGAATTGATTGTGGGAGGTAACGTAAGGCTCTTTTACTCCTTTACCTTATGCCCTCTGATCTGAATCATTCTCTTCTCATTCTACGTGGGTTAAGGACTAGGCTCTCTTCTTTCTATCATGTTCACGTGTTACTAATCCGTAGTAGCTTATAGTATTGTTGTTACAAGCCTCAGTACAGTTTCTACTACTTTTAGTATGTTGTCAGTTGAATCAGAACCTTGATATGATGTTGTTGAGTGGTATTGCAAACTGTTGTGGATGTCTCAAATCTTTTTCTAAGCATTTACAGCCGTTATGTTGTCCGATTTCCCCTAGAAAATTCTCATGCCTTTGCATTATTCTGTGCTTTCAGATGGCCACCCGTTCCTAGAACCAAGTGGTTCGTCTGACCCGGTGCCTCGATGTGCCTGGCCACACGGCCATGTTGGTTCGAGTGATGGTCGAGTCAGGCTATCGGTGGTATCCGGAATATACCGTCGAGGAGCAGTTCAGAGACTTCAACCAGAGCCAGTACCTTTGTACCGTTAGGATATATCCCTCTTATCCGGGAGCCACTGAGCCCCTTCACTGTTCCTATGGACTTGGGGTCGCTATTGAGATGTCTGTGCAGGATGCAGCTTACTCAATGATGACTATCATTCGAGCCAGGACTGCCTTGCTTCAGAACACCGACTTCCGCTACATGCCAGCCTCACTTCCTGGAGCACAGGGGTACTATCAGGCTTTGTACTATGACTCTACACATGAGGAGTCACTACTCCGCACCACTGCCGAGATGCTCGAGGATAAGGACCGCGAAAGTCGGGCGTTGTGTATGGAGCTTTTCCACACTCGTTCTGATCATTGGGCCACTTTGACTCGGTTTGCACCTGCAGTGCAGGCATGATACATGGACATGAGGGACCTGTACCCTGTGCGGTCTGGATTGCCAGATTGTATGGAGTGGCGCGATGTAGGAGGCATCACCCCTCCTCGTGGTCCCCGTCTGCCACCGCCTGTGGGACCAAGGCCACATCCGAGTCCCTATGGTCCGCAGGCTCCGCAGGACCGTCTGTTCCCAGATGATCATGTTCCACTTCTAGGCTTTGGTGGTGACTTTTATGAGGATTACTACGAAGCCGTCTAAGCTAGTAGTAGTTTCACTAGTACTGTAATAGTTGTATTCCCCACAGTCCCGCGTGACCGTGGGATACGACTTGGTGTGTATCACGCTCCGGAGGTGTAGAAAAATAATGTATAGGAGCTTGGAATGCCTCCGATGAGATGTAATGTCTTTCACCGTAGTTGTACTCTAGCCTGGGCTTGTACTAAACTATGTACGGTGTGTATGACCAATGGTATATATATATATGGTAGTTTCTATATTACCATGTCGTGCAATGAACATCTTAGCATTCCATGTTATCCATTACATTCTGCACTTCCTTGCTAAGTTTGTGTCATCCTTGTCTAAACCGTTATCTTGTTTTTCCTAGGATGGTCAACACCCGCAGCGACCCTGCTGCCCCGGAGCAGGGAGAAGCTAGTGCAGATAGGGGTGAAAATCTGCCTCACCCGCCTTCTCTGGCCGAAGTTATGCTGGAGGCGGAAAGAAACAAGCGTGAGACTAACCGCTTGCTGGAGCGGATTGAGCAGAAGACTGCACGCCATCAGCGAAACGACTTGGTGTCAATCAATGACATCATCAAGTTGTACCCACCAAAGTTTAATCATTCCGTCGAGCCCCTCGACGCGGATGACTGGCTCCGCAGCATCACACACAAGATACGTTCTCCCAACGTAGCCGAAGCGGATAAGGTTACCTATGCTGCCTATCACCTTGAAGGCCCTGCTAGCCTTTGGTGGGAAAACTTTGAGGCTATGCGCCCGGTCGGCCAAATCACTACTTGGGATGAACTCTGTGAGGCTTTCCATGAGCATCACATCCCGGAAGGTCTCATAGATCGCAAGAGGGAAGAGTTCTGCAATTTCACCCAAGGAAGACTGATTGTGGATGCATATAGTTGTGAATTTGGGAATCTGGCACGATATGCTCCTGAAGAGGTATCCACCGATGCTAAGAAGCAGGCAAGGTTCCGCAAGGTACTTAGCCCCGAGCTTCACCGTGATCTTCATCTGCACGAGTGTACCTCCTTTCAAAAGTTGGTCAATAAAGCCATCAATGCTGAGACAGGCCAGTCTGATTATGACGCTTCACACAAGCACTCTCGTGATTTTGGTTCTTCATCCGGCTCTGGATCTCAGAAGCACCGAGTGTGGATTCCAAGCACGGCACTGCCACCCAGGTTCATTCCGAGGCCATCCTTTGAGGCGCCTCGCCCCAACCAGCAGTTTGCACCGTCTAAGCCCTATGGTGGCCCCGCTGCTAATGCTGCTCCACACCCCAATGTTGTGACATGTTTCAAGTGTGGAGAGCCGGGTCACTACAATCGAGAGTGTCCCCAGAACAACAACCCCAATCAGTCTGGAAAGTCCGTTGGCCGTGGTAAGCCAGCGGGAAAGACATTCTACGCCAAGCCAGCCACCACTGCACGTGGCCATGTCAACTATGTCTCAGCTGAAAAGGCTCATGAGGATCCTAACGTCATCCTTGGTACACTCCTTGTTAATTGCCATCCGGCATCTATTCTTTTCGATACTGGAGCATCTCATTCATTCATATCTGAGAGCTATGCTCGATTGCATAACACAACATTCTGTGACATGCCCACTTCCATGGTAATTCAAACTTCGGGTTCCAAATGGCAAACTTCTAGAGTAAGCCATGGGAATGAAATTCTTGTCGATAGACTTGTCTTCCTTGCATCTTTAATAGCTCTCACGTCCTCGGACATAAACATCGTCTTGGGTATGGACTGGATGTCAGCTCATTATGCTAAAATTGATTGTGCCACTAGAACCGTTCAACTTACTCACCCATCGGGCAAGACAGTCAATGTCTTAACTCGAGTGGCCAAGCGCTAGCTTTACTCCCTAAATTTCAACCCCCTTCCAGACATTGAAGATATTCCGGTAGTTCGAGACTTCCCGGATGTCTTTCCACAATAACTGCCAGGTGTTCCACCTAACAGGGATGTCGAGTTTGTGATAGACCTTGTTCCAGGAACCGTTCCAATTTCTAGAAGACCCTATAAGATGGCACCCTTAGAACTAGTCGAGCTCAAGAACCAACTCGATGAGTCCTTGAAAAAGGGTTTCATCCGTCCTAGTTCCTCCCCTTGGGCTTGCCCTGTCCTCTTTGTCAAGAAGAAGGATGGAACGGATCGGATGGTTGTAGATTACCGACCTGTCAACTTGGTCACTATCAAGAACAAGTATCCACTTCCCAGGATCAACGATCTGTATGATCAGCTCGCTGGATCCTCAGTCTTTTCCAAGATCGATTTGAGGTTGGGCTACCATCAAATCAAAATCAGAAACGGGGACATTCCCAAAACGGCCTTTGTTACCCTCTATGGCCAATACGAGTACACCGTCATGTCCTTCGGTTTAACCAATGCCCCAGCCACCTTCTCTCGGTTAATGAACTCGGTCTTCATGGAGTATTTGGATAAATTCGTTGTAGTATACCTCGATGATATACTCATCTACTCCAAGAGTGAGGACGAACATGCCGAACATCTAAGGCTGGTATTGACGAAACTTCGAGAGGATCGCCTTCATGCCAAATTCTCCAAGTGTGAATTTTGGTTGCCAGAAGTGACCTATCTAGGCCATGTAATCTCTGGTAAGGGTATTGCTGTCAATCCCGAGCGAGTTCAAGCCGTCCTTGATTGGACTCCACCTGAAACGGTCAAGCAAGTTCGGAGCTTCCTTGGCTTAGCGAGTTATTGCCGTCGCTTCGTCGAGAATTTCTCCAAGGTTGCTAAACCTCTAACTGAACTCCTCAAGAAAGATAAAAAGTTCGAGTGCACCCCACAGTGCAAGTTCAGCTTTCAGGAACTGAAAAGACGCCTGACATCTGCTCCCGTACTGGTACCACCAGATTTCTCCAAGGACTTTATTATCTATTACGACGCCTCGCGACAAGGACTAGGTTGCATACTCATGCAAAATCGTCATGTAATTGCCTATGCCTCACGGCAATTACATCCACATGAGGAAAACCATCCCACACATGATCTAGATCTTGAGCGGTAGTCCATGCACTTAAAACTTGGCGACTTTACCTTCTCGGTAATCGTTGCGAGATCTTCACCGATCACCAAAGTTTAAAATATATCTTCACCCAACCGGATTTGAATCTCAGGCAAAGACGTTGGGTCGAGTTGATCTCGGATTATGACTTAGTAATAACTTACACCCCGGGCAAAGCCAATGTCATGGATGATGCGCTAAGTCATAAATCTTATTGTAACAACCTGATGTTACAACAAAGTCAACCACTTCTCCACGAGGAATTTCATAAGCTTAACCTTCACATAGTTCCTCGAGGATTCCTATCCACCCTGGTGGCGAAGCCTAACCTTATGGATCATATCATAACCGCCCAGCGGTATGATAAGGGCATATCCCGGGTTAAGGAAAACACCACTAGCGGAGTTGCTAAATGTTTTTCCGTGGATGAGCGAGGTGTTGCCTTCTTCGAGAACCGCTTGGTGGTTCCCAAGAAACAACATCTACGCCAGTTGATTCTTAAGGAAGCTCATGAATCCCCTCTCACCATTCATCCTGGTAGTACTAAAATGTATCAAGACCTACGCCAAAGGTTTTGGTGGACTAGGATGAAGAGAGAAATTGCTCAATACATTGCTAGTTGCGACGTCTGTCGTCGTGTTAAAGTAGAGCATCAACGGCCTGCTGGCACCCTTCAACCCTTGGCTATTCCTGAGTGGAAATGGGATAAGATCAGTATGGATTTCATTACTGGGTTTCCCAGGACCAAGAGAGGGAATAATGCCATCTTCTTCGTGATCGATCATCTTTCCAAGGTGGCCCACTTTCTACCTGTTCGTGAGAGTATCACCGCTAGCCAGCTAGCTGATTTATACATCTCCTGAATAGTGTCTCTTCATGGTGTCCCATTGAAATTAACTCAGACCGTGGGAGTCTCTTCACCTCTCGATTTTGGGAAAGTTTCCAAAATGCTATGGGAACTCGTCTCTCTTTTAGCACCGCCTTCCACCCTCAATCCAGTGGTCAAGTAGAGCGAGTAAATCAGATTCTGGAAGATATGCTCTGAGCTTCTATCATCTCATTCCGAATGGATTGGGAGAAATGCCTTCCATTCGCGGAGTTTGCTTATAACAATAGTTACCAAGCTAGCTTGGGCAAAGCTCCTTTCGAAGTTCTCTATGGACGAAAATGTCAAACGCCTCTTAACTGGTCAGAAACCGGGGAAAGACAACTCTTTGGCCCGGATATGATTCAGGAAGCAAAAGAGCAGGTTCGCGTTATTCGTGAGAAATTGTAAACAGCCCAATCTTGTCAAAAGAGCCAATATGATCGTAAACATAAGCTCATGACTTATGAAGTCGGTGAGAAGGCTTACCTTCGGATTACTCCGTTAAAGGGAACCCATCATTTCGGTATCAAAGGCAAATTGGCTCCTCGTTACATTGGACCCTTTCGCATTCTTGCCAAACGAGGAGAAGTTGCCTACCAATTGGAACTACCTCCGCATCTTTCCAGAGTCCATGATGTCTTCCACATTTCTCAACTCATGCGTTGCTTCACGGATCCTATCCGTGGAGTGGACCACGAAACGCTTGATCTACAAGATAATCTCTCATATCGGGAATATCCCGTTCGTATCCTTGATCAAGCCGGGCGTAGCACTTGACGCCATAACATCAAGTTTCTCAAGGTTCAATGGTCACACCATTCCGAAAAGGAAGCCACTTGGGAAAGGGAGGATCGTCTTCGACTCGAGTACCCCGCCTTCTTCCCAAAAGATCCTAAATCTCGGGACGAGATTCTTTTGAGTGGGGGTGAGTTGTCACACCCTAGCTAGTTCATGCATTAGAGTGATTGCATCATGTTTAAATTTCCCCCATCCCCCCTGGAACAACTAGGGTTTACTAAAAAACTTTTCAATGAACCTGAAATGCCCTTCTAAAAAGCCCACCCTTTTTGTTTTGGGTTAACACCTTTGACAAAAATGGTGAACATTTTTCTAGGACATCTTAAGGTCATTGGATTAATTCATATAGTATTTGCATTTGGGCATTTAAATGCTATAAACCTGGACACTTTAACCATGCTTTCATGCATGACAAAACACTTTAACCATGTTGTTTAGGTAAAACAAGCTAATACACTTATAATGCATAAGAACTTAAGCTTCCATTTGAATCTTTGATTCAAATGGACCCATTTCAACTTGTTTCACATTGCATTAGGCAGGACACCTCATTTTGCCATGTCATAGCATGCATCATATTGTTGCATATTGCCATGTGATGATTGTGTTCTGTGGTGTCCTTCGTGGTAGGTTCTGCCTCCGAGGATATTTCCGAGTATGCAGCTGAAGGGCAGTACCCTACTACCACTCCATCAGGCAAGCAGCCCCATTGATCATATCGATACAATCCCATGTTCACGCCTCTGCCCTCATTTACTGCATTAATACAACAACATTTCAAACTGCTGTGTGCTACGGTAGTTGAACCCTTATCCTCTGCATGACCTGTCATTGCCATAGTAACTAGATGAAACCCACTAGCATGCGTAGGAGTTGATTGAGCCATGTATGTGTTTCCTACCTTGCTATGCCTGCTATGCTTAGAGTTGAGTCAGGTCTGGTTCATCTGGGTGATTGGCTAGAATGAAATGATTATGTCGGTAATGTGAAAGATGTGTTGAACATGATTTGGTAAAGGTATCGATGAGAGGCCATGTAGGAGTACATGGTGGGTTGTTTCATTGAGGCCGTCCCTAAGAACTGAGATCTGTATGTGTGATTTAAGAACCAGTTACTACCATGCATTGGGATCCTTAATTGACCCTCTCGGCTTCTTAATCACCCTAGTACTTTGTCCAGGAGTTGCAACTAGTTTCTGGTGTTTGTAGGTTATGTGTTGGCGGCCGTGCGTAGCGCTGACCCTAGGGGTGGGCTATGATGCGGTAGATACACCGTGGCATGGTGTACCGAGTCACCCGTTTGGTGTCTCGGGAACCCTGTTCACATCGTTCGGGGCCGTATGTGGAAACCTCGGCCGGACTCCCTGCGGATGGAACCTGGATAGGCGATAAACCTGGACTAGAGGCTTGAGTGTTTAGGTAGGCCATGGCCGACACCCTTGTTGGGCTTCCGCTTGAAGGTTGCCGAGTACATGTCATGTAAACGACGGTAAGTGGTGAGAGCGTGTATGAAGAAGTACACCCCTGCAGGGTTAACATCATCTATTCGAATAGCCGCGTCTGCGGTAAAGGACTACTTGGTTGCCTATACAGTTCATAGACAAGTTAATGGTTACCACTAAAAGACTCAAGATAAGTGTGAGTACCGAGGATGGCCCTCTCGTAGGATGACGAGGGAGGATGCCCAGTGGAGTATTGTGTTGGTGATTAGTGGACTCGTGTGCGAAAACTATTTTCACTAGTAGTGTCTCATAGGATAGCTTAGCCAAGAGTCAAAGCTGGCTTGCTGCAATAACTCCACCACCTTCTTGAGAATGAGCATGTATAGTAGGTTTTGTTGTAAGACTTGCTGAGTACCTTTGTACTCATGTTGCTTTAATTACTGTTTTCAGACGACAACACCGCCCCATCCGATGGGTTTTATGTAGACCTCGACGTCGATGAGTAACTTGCCACCCAGGTGGTGATTCTGGCCATGGAGGGCCCTATGTAGATAGACAGGCTTCGACAAGCCTTCTTTCCTTCTAGTGTCTGTACTCACACTATTTGCTTCCGCATGTGCTTGTATGCTTGTATGACTTGAGTATCGGGTCATGTGACCCCTACCTGTATGAACATGTTATGTATGGCTCTCTGGAGCCTTTAAATAAAGTACTTGAGTTGTAGAGTTTTGTTGTGATGCCATGTTGTATTTGCACATATCGAGCATATTGTGTGTGTGATTGAAATGCTTGGTATGTGTGGGATCCGACAATCTAGTTGTTTATTCTTGGCAGCCTCTCTTATGGGGAAATGTAGTCTAGTGCTCCTTGAGCCATAGTAGTCCGCTACAACCCGGTTCACCAGAGTCCTGGTAGCCCAGCACTACTGCTCAGGACACTTGACTGGCCGGCATGTGTTTCACTTCGTTCCTATGTCTGTCCCTTCGGGTAAATGTCACACGGTGACATCCGGAGTCCTGCCTAGCCTACTACAGCCCGGGTTACCCGGAGTGCTGTTAGCCCAGTGCTACAGCCCGGATTCACATGCTGTTAACCGACATGCTCGATGTGATTCATGTATGTCTGTCTCCATAGGTCTGTGACGCTTTGGGTTCACGACTAGCCATGTCAGCCCGAGTTCTCTGTCATATGTATGCTAGCGACACTATCATATACGTGAGCCAAAAGACGCAAATGGTCCCGGGCCATGGTAAGGAGACACCCGTGGGGATACCGTGTGTGAGGCCGCAATGTGATATAAGGTGTTACTGGCTAGATCGATGTGACTTGGAATCGGGGTCCTGACACCATGCGCCCTGAGCTCGTGGGCCCCTGATATGTTTCCAATGTATCTATAACTTTTGATTGTTCCATTCTATTATAGTATCAATTTTGGATGTTTTATAAGTCATTATTTGCAATTATATATCCTTTTTTATGGATTTGTTCTTATACATACGCGAGGAAGGTAATCAAAAAAGAGAGAAACGAGTTCTTCTTTATTTTATCACTTAGGAGCCATGCAAGATGAAAGTCTCATGCATGGTTTTGCATGAGAGAAAGAAGCATGGAATCCTATTTTGACTCTGACTCCCCCACTCCGGTCATTGCTTTTCTTTCTGTTACTTCAAAAGTAGCTACTTCAGCTTCAGCCACGTGAATTCTCGATATTCATTTTTATTTCTCATCGAATGAATGGCATCTTCTTCTGGAGAACTAACCTATTAACTTAGTGCCTAGTGCCAGTCTTCTTAGAAAGTCAATATCAAAGAAGTCCAAATGAAGAAAAAAACTTTGGATTAGCTTTTTCTGGACCAGAAGAGACCCTAGAAGGTTCGGGAGAAGGCCAAAAGAGCCACGAGGGAGCGACACGCCCTAGGGAAGAGGGTGAGCCCAAGTTTGTGAGCCCCTCGTGGCATATCCAACCCTAATTCCACCTTTCTAAATACTCAAATATTTCCCTAACATTAGAGAGACACCCGAAATACTTTTTCCACCGCCACAAGTTCCAGAACCATGAGATCCCATCTGGAGGTGAGGGAGTCCTGGATTAAGGGGTCCTCGGGTGTCCGACCTGTTGGACATGGGCCGGACTGATGGCCCGTGAAGATACAAGATAGAAGACTCTCTCCCATGTCCGAATGGGACTCACCTTGGTGTGGATGGCAAGCCTGGCGTTCGGATATGAAGTTTCCTTTCTCTGTAACCGACTTTGTACAACCCTAGCCCCCTCCGGTGTCTATATAAACCAGAGGGTTTTCTCCGTAGAGGCAATCATAATCATACATGCTAAACTTCTAGGGTTTTAGCCATTACGATCTCGTGGTAGATCAACTCTTGTAACCCTCATACTCATCAATATCAATAAATCAGGACGTAGGGTATTACCTCCATCAAGAGGGCCCGAACCTGGGTAAAACTTTGTGTCGCATGTCTCTTGTTACCATCAACCTTAGACACACAGTTTGGGAACCCCTACCTGAGATTTGCTGGATTTGACACTGACATTGGTGCTTTCATTGAGAGTTCCACCGTGTCGCCGCCAGAAGGTTCGATGGCTCCATCCATCATATGCAACGATGCTGCCCTAGGGGAGGTTTTTCCCCCCGGCCAGATCTTCGTATTCGGCAGCTTCGCACTGCGGGCCAACTCGCTTGGCCATCTGGAGCGGATCGACAGCTACGCCCCAGGTCACCAGATTAGTTTTGGAAACCTGGATTATGTCACTGATATCTGAGGAGACTTGATCTTCCAAGGATTCACGACCCCAACCTCTGTTCTAGCCTTAGAGCCGGAGCGCCTCGCCAGGACTGAAGACGGGATTTCTAAACCCGCCGGACTATCTGTGGCCACTAGGCCCAGTACGGGAGAGCCGGAGGAAGCAGTGTTGCCAGCAACCATCACAAAGCCGGACCCTTCCCCGGATACTGGCTTCGAACTCTCGGAGTCAGCATCGTGTGAGCTCGGCCGCGAAATTTCCTTTCCACCATACTCCATGGATTCTTTTCTCCCTCAACGAACCTCGCCTTTAACTGAGGCTCTGGACTTGATGCGATCCCTCATGATTACAGAGGAGCAACGTCCGAACTACGCCCAGCCTGGACTAGGGGCTGAGAGCAGGGAATTTTACGTCCCACCCACCACCCACTTTATATCCACTATTGAGGACTTAACAAACATGCTCGATTACGACTTCGAAAACATCGACGGTATGGACGACGATGCCGGAGAAGATCGAGGCCCAAAACCCGCCGTTTACCGGACGCTGGACGGCCACCTCTTCATATGACATGTACATGGTGGATACACCCAAAGAAGCTAACGGCGATGACAAAGAAAACCCAGTCGAGGATAAATCTCCTGAGACACAACCAAAGAACCGACGGCGTCGCTCTAAATCACGCCACAACAAGGACAACAATATTGGCACAAGAGACAACAACACACCGAATGATGCCGAAGACCAAGAAAACCCCATCGAGCAAAACTCTGAACAAGACGATTGGGAGGATGGGCAAGTTAGCCCTGATGAATAGGCTGCAAACGAAGACTCGAAGGATAGTAATTACCTTCCACCCTCCGAGGATGAGGTGAGCCTCGGCGACAAAGACATTATCGTACCAGAGGAACCTCTCGAGCAGGAGCGCCTTAAGCAACGGCTAATAGCCACTGCAAGGAGCCTAAAAAAGAAATTGCAGCGGCTTCAAGCTGATCAAGATCTACTCAACAACAGATGGATTAATGTCCTGGCAGTCGAGGAATACGGCTTCGTGCGCCCAACCAAAAGTTACCTGAAGCATAAGCTGCTACCTCAATTCAACAATGAGGCACGCGAGCCCGTACCAGCAGCACGTAATGCGGCTGACCGACCACCACATTGTCGGGACAAAGCGGCAACTCAACCCGAACACCGGCCCATACTCTCTTGCTGTAAAGGTGGAGACATAACCGTTCAGGGATACACATATGACCTGTGACAGGACCTGAAGAATGAAGTAGGTCCGGCCAGATCGATCTACAGATCGAGAGGGCGTGCCTCAACGCGCGACAACGGCTATCAAGCCAAACATGACAGGCACAATCACGTCCGGGCCGAAAACCGTAGATCAACTCCATCCAAACTACGTCGCGATCTGGCCCGATATAGAGGCGCCGCACACCCCCTTTGCTTCACTAATGAAGTAATGGACCACGAATTCCTAGAAGGGTTTAAACCCGTGAACATCGAATCATATGATGGGACAACAGACCCCGCGGCACGGATCGAAGATTTTCTTCTCCATATTCATATGGCCCGCGGTGATGATCTTTGTCGGATGTGGGGTTCCGGCTAACCCTTAAGGTTCGAACACTGGGGTGCGCGCAAAGTCTATACCTTCTACCAATCTATGCTCTAGCTCACTAGGATCTCACGGACGAACTCTATGAACTCGCAACAAAGAAAGACACAGGATTTATACTGGTTCGAGTCACCGTTGTGGTGTAATACCCTACTCCAGTGTGGTGGTGGATTGCCTCTTGGGCTGATGATGAACAGTACAAGGGAAGAACTGCCTCCTGAGGTTGAGGTGTTCTTGTGCGTAAGAACTTGTGGTGTGAGGAGCCGATCTTCTCTCTTTCTCTCTGTTCCAACAGTCCGTCCCCCTCTACTATGGTGGCTAGTCCTATTTATAGAGGCCCTAGTCCTCCTCCCAAATATCGAGCGGGAAGGGGAGCCAACAATGGCGGGCTAATTTGAAGGGGGACAGCTAGTGCGAGCCATCCTGACTAAATGTAGTCTTCGCCTACACAAAGCTCTGGTGGTGACGCCGTCTTGGGCTCCACAATGACCTCCGTCTTGCAGTCCATGGTCTTGGTCTTGTTGCACCAAAATGGCAACCTTTGCCTGAGGCATCGGTACTCCGGGCTGCGCTTGCCCCCTTTGCACCAAAGAGAAAACAAGGACGCTATGTGCGCTGGCGCCCGCCTGGTGTCGATCGTCATGGCTCACATCACGAGAGCCTCCCGAGGTTTGCCCCGCCTTGATATCTCCGCTCCTCGTGAGCCTGCCTGGCCAGGCCACTCCAGAGGAGGTCTTGCATCGTCCGCCTCGCGAGGCTTGGCCCCTCGCGGGGGTCTTGGATGCCTTGTTGATGAAGATGGGTTGTACGGCCTGCTGGCTCTGCCACGCCGCGAGCCACAGGTAGGCAAGTCTGGGGACCCCCATTCCCAGAACACCGACAGTAGCCCCCGGGCCCAAGGTGCGCGCGGGCTTGGCATCATGGCGAAGCCAAGTGTCAAGTTCGGAGCACCGCGTCCCCCAAAGCATGCGGCCTTGGTTGACGCGTGGCGGTTGATTGGACGTGGGCGTCTCCGCTTCTCCATGCTGCCTTGGCAACTGCACGACTTAACAAGTCCCTGTGACATGCAAGGGAAACCATCATTACCTGCGATTGTGGGAGACACCGGTTGGCCTTCTCTTGCTATAAATGGGGAGGTGGCAGAGCCCCCGTTGCCCATCTCTTCCTCGCTTGCTTGCTTCTTCTTTGCTTCATTGCTTGCAGCGCCTCCGATGGCGCTACGAAGGAAGTTATCTGCCGCCGAGAAGGGGAAGGCCCCTTGCAAGGGCCCCGGTTCCCCGGAGCCCAAGTGTGGTCGCGGCTGTCCGCGCAAACACGCTGCGACCCCCACCGTGGCCCACCGTCGAGGCGGCGCTGCGGCACGCGGAGGGGATCGTCCCAACCATGGTGGTCCAACTGACGAGGGGAGGCGCGTGATGGTGGCGCAGCCTCCCCGCCCACGCTTCCATTCGGCAGAGGTGTGACCGGAGTTTGTTATCTGGTCGGAGAACCCGGCCGGCAGCTGGCTCCAGCTTCTGCGCTTCTTTGTCGATGAGCTGCCGGCCCCTGGCCCAGGCGGGCTCTGCTTGCAGGCGAATGGTTGCTGTAGCAAGGCCTCCTAGGTCGCGGTTGATACTTCCGCCACGGGCAACATAGCCCTGGCCCGCGGCTGACAGAAATTCACCCGTGCACGCGGCCTGGGCAGGCGGTGCACGCTCCACTTCAGGTATAACGATGGGTCGACCCTCTATGTGAGGGTGTTCGGGGAAGATGGTTGCCGCGCCGGGTGCTGCCCTGAGACGAACGATGGTGAGGAGGTGCTCGGCCTTGGTGACGGTCGCGACGAGGATGAGGGTGAGCCCGCCCTTAGCGGCGGCCGCGTCTCTTCCAGCTACGGCGGCTCTTCCTCTGGTGACAGCTCCAGCAGTGCTGGCTACGGCCAGCCGCCGCGCCGCCACACCCACTTCGAAGGAGGCAGCGGGTCATCTGTGAAGCGCGAGGAGGGGTCTGGCTAGGCTCAGGGTGTCGCTAAGGGCCTGCCTCCGCGGATTGCTGGAATGCCGCTTTGTTTAGCTTTTTCCTTTTTTTCCTGCATCAGAAAATGAAACCAGTATGGGCCCAGAGGGGCATGTATCGAACTGTGGTTCTTGGTTAATGCAATGTGCGTGTTATTCCCATGTCATGTTGTTATTTTGCGCAAAGATAACTTAACCTAGTGCGTTTGGGACGTCCTTTCCTTCACTAGATGCCTGCCTCGTGCGTTTGGGACGCCCTTTCCTTCACGAGATGCCTGCGTTTTCTCAGAAACTGCAAAAAATTTGTTAGCGGGCGCGCTAAGGGATTCGCCGTTCACCCAAATCTTGACTTGGCGCTTTGTATCGCGGTACCCGAGGGGAACAGATTAGGAGAGATGTGCCAGCTTTCATGCTTGAACAAGGGTGACTCACGAGAAGGCAGAGAGAAGAAAAAGTGCTCACCGGGGCACCTGCCTAGCCCCCTCGCAAGGTACGCGAGAGAGAGATCATGAGCAAACCAGAGCCGAAAAATGCTGTAAAAGGCGAAGGAACCAAATCAGCAAGGAACGGCAAAAGCGAACTCGATTAAGGAGAAGCGAACCAACTGCGGAAAGCAACTGAAAAGCCGGGTCCGACACCTAATCTAGTCTTCAAGTCTTCTCACCAGCGCGGAGCTAAGTGTTGTCCACTAGGCGTGGGAGGGAGCCCTAGGGCCCGAGGCCGGCGCTCCTGAGACTCCGGGGCGTGTACAACCCCAAGTCATTATTACGTGAGAGTGTCACGGGCGGCAATTCTTCACAGGCACCGGGCCTTCTTCACAGGCTCTGGGCCTTTCTTCACAGGCTCTGGGCCTTGCTTCACAGGCTCTAGGCCTTGCTTCTTAGGCTCTAGGCCTTTCTTCACAGGCTCTGGGCCTTACTTCTCAGGCTCTGGGCCTTGCTTCTCAGGCTCTGGGCCTTGTTTCGTGGGTAGAACTTCTGGATGTGCTGGATGTTCCAGGCGTTTTGGATAGGTGTCCCTTCTTGCATCTCCAAGCGCACGACGCCAGGCCTGGAGATGTGGACGACCCTGAACGGGCCCTCCCACATGGGTGATAGCTTGTGCAGCCCTTCCCTGGAGAGGACCCACCTCAGGACCAGGTCACCTGTCTCGAGCGTCCTGGAGTGAATGCTGCGGCAGTGGTAACACCGCAGCTTTTGCTGGTACCTTGCCGCCCATAATGCAGCTTCGTGACGACGTTCCTCCCCCAGCACAAGGTCCATCCCCTGCATGGCGTCCTGCTGCGTTTCGTCGAATGCCAGGACCCGCGCGGAGTGATGCTTGACCTCGTGAGGGAGGACTGCTTCAGCTCCGTATACAGGGAAGAACGGAGTCTCGCCCGTTGGCTTGGTTGCGGTGGTGCGGATGGAGCACAACACAGACTGGAGCTTGTCGTGCCAGCCCCTACCGCAGTCCTCCAGCTTCTTCTTGAAGGTCCTGGTCTTGAGGCCCCTCAGGACATCAGCGTTGGTGCATTCAGCCTGACCATTGCTCCTGGGGTGGGCCACCGAAGCGTAGCAGATCTGTGTTCCATGGTTAGCACAGTAGGTTTTAAAGGGGTTACTAGTAAACTGTGAGCCGTTATCTGTGATGATGCGGTTGGGGACCCCGAAGCGGCTCACGAGGCCCTTGATGAACTTGACAACAGAGCCAGCTGGAATGGTTCGGACGGCTTCCACTTCCGCCCACTTGGTGAACTTATCGATGGCGACGTAGAGATAATGGTAGCCCCCTAGCGCTCGTGGGAACGTGCCTAGGATGTCCAGCCCCCAGACCGTGAACGACCATGTGAGCGGGATGGTTTTGAGGCCCTGAGCAGGCTGATGGATTTGCTTGGCATGGAATTGGCAAGCTTCGCAGGATTTCACCAGCTCGACTGCATCGTTGAGTGTTGTGGGCCAATAGAATCCGCCACGGAAGGCTTTGCCGACGAGGGTCTGTGATGATGAGTGATGTCCACAGTCCCCGCCGTGTATGTCAGTCAGCAGCTCCCTCCCTTGATCACTGGAGATGCACCGCAGCGTGACATCGTTCGGCCGTTTCCTGTACAACTCGCCGTCTTGAATGCAGTATGCCATGGCCTGTCGGGCCAGGCGCTCCGCGTCTTCTTCCTTCTCCGGCAGTGTCCCATGCATTAGGTACTCCTTAAACTCCTTGGTCCAGCACTCCTCCTAAGGCTCGAGCGCCAAGAGTAGCCGAGCTCCTAAGGTTGGGCCGCAAGCTGGTGCTCCCATGACCAGGGGCTGCGGGAGCTCCTCCCGAGGCTGAGTCGTGCTTGAGAGAGGTGGCGTAGCTGATGGCTTGAAGAGCCACTCTTCGAAGACGCCGGGCTCTTGAGTTTGCCGCTTGGATGCTCTCTTGGCGACGTCGGCGGCTTCCATGTTGGTGCCCCGGGGGACGTGTTGCAGCTCCAAGCCTGAGAACTGCTTTTCCATCTTGTGAACCTCCACAAGGTAGGCCTCCATGTGCTCGTCCTTTGGCTTGTACACTTTGTAGGAGAAGTTGACAAGGAGCTGCGAGTCGCCCTTGACGGTAAGGCGCTTCACCCCCAGAGTCACCGCAGCCTTTAGGCCGGCTATGAGGCCTTCGTATTCTGCGGTACTGTTGGAGACCTTCTCGCCGTGCTGGAAGCAGAGCTGCACGACATAGTAAAGCTTGTCCTGAGTGGGCGAGATGAGTACTGCTCCAGCCCCCGCGCCCTGGTGCGCAAAGGCGCCATCAAAATACATGACCCAACCGTCTGGTGCCTCACTTCCTGGGGAGGTGGACCGGTCTTCTCCTTCCTCAAGAGCCGAGGCATCTGTCCATTCCGCCACGAAATCGGTGAGCGCGGCTCCCTTGATGACCCTGGTGGTGCTGAACTCCAGCTGGAATGCTTGCAGCTCGATGTTCCATTCAGTGACCCTCTCGGCTGAGTTTGGGCTCCTGAGTCCCCTCTCCAATGGGTAAGATGAGACGACCTTGATGGGGTGCCCCTAGAAGTAGTGTCGCAACTTGCACGAGGCCACCAAGAGTGCGAGCAAGAGCCTTTGCGGCATGGGGTAGCATGCCCTTGCGTCTCGCAGTACGGTGCTGACTAAATATATCGAGTGCTTGACGAGGGCTGGCACACTGTTGAGGCTCGGGTCTTGGCTAGATTGTGGCGTATCCTGAGGTGGAGAGTTTCCTGGGACTTGGCCATCCTAAGAAGTTTCCGTAAAGCTGCCGTGCCGAGCTTGATCTTCCGCTGCTGATGGCTCTGGTGTTCCTTCCTGACCCTGCGCTGCATCAGCTCTGGCTTGGTGCAGCACACCCTTGTCTCTGCGCTCCTCCCGACCGCCACCAGCGCCGTGCTGGCAGAGTACGGGGTGGCGGCGAGGTAGAGTACCAGAGGCTCGAGTGGCCGCGACGCCACCATTACTGGGGGGCTGGTGAGGTATTTCTTGAGGTCTTGGAAGGCCCGGTCGGCCTCCGGGGTCCACTCGAAGGGGCCCTTCTTCTTCATGAGCTTAAAGAAGGGTAAGGCGCGCTCGCCCAGCTTAGAGATGAAATGCCGTAACGCGATCACCCGTCCTGCGAGCTTTTGCATCTCCTTCAGTGTCTGTGGTGGGCTCATGTCTTCGATGGCCTTGATCTTCTCCGGGTTCGCCTCGATCCCCCTGTGGGATATGAGAAACCCCAGCAGCTTGCCAGAGGGGATGCCAAACACACACTTCTCCAGGTTGAGCCTCAAGTTCACCTGGCGCAAACTCTCAAAGGTCTCCTCCAAGTCTTGAATCAACGTCCTCGCCTCACGAGATTTGACCACTATGTCATCTACGTAGGCCTCTGTGTTCCTGCCAAGCTGCCGCCCCAAGGCAATGTGCATCAGCCGCTGAAAGGTTGTGCCTGCATTGCGGAGGCCAAAAGGCATGCAGGTGTAGCAGTACACCCCACATGGCGTCAAGAAGGCCTTCTTCTCCACATCCCCCACCGCCATCTTGATCTGATGGTATCCAGAGAACGCATCCAGGAAACATAACAAATCGCACTCGGCGGTGGAGTCAACGATTTGATCGATGCGCGGAAGGGGGAATGGGTTTTGGGGCAGGCTTTGTTGAGGTTGGTGAAGTCGACGCACATCCATTCCTTCCCTCCTTTCTTCAGTACTACGATGGGGTTCGCCAGCCATTCGGGGTATCGAACTTCTCGGATGGTACCTGCCGCCTCCAGCTTGCGTGTCTCTTGGACGATGAAGGCCTGCTTCTCAGTGGACTGACGTCTTGCTCGCTGCTACACGGGCCGCACGTTGGGGCACACCCTTAGATGATGCTGGATTACCTCTCTCGGGACCCCTACCAGCTGATTGGGCTCCCACGCGAATATCTCTTTGTTCGCGCACAAAAACCTCACCAAAGCTTCTTCTTGTCGTGGGTCAAGGCCGGTTCCTATGGTGAAGGTGGCTCCTAAAAATCCGTCCTCAGTAACTGCCTCTTCTTGGTGGGCGCGGTCTCCATGGCCTCTGGCGCACCGGCGCCAGCTTGCTGTATCGCTACCGCGGTCTTGAAGGCGAGCCTGAGCGCCGTCACGGCCTCCTTAGCGTCCCCATTGATGGTGAGGACGCCCTTGCTCCCTGGCATCTTCATGAGGTTGTAGGCCGGGTGAGTCCCCGCCATGAACTCAGCGAGAGTCAGGTACCCGAGGATGGCGTTTTACGGGAGACCAATGCGGGCGATGTCAAAGTCCACTAGCTCGGTGTGATAGTTGTCTCGCGTGCCAAAGGTGATAGGGAGGCGGATCTGCCCCAGAGGGTGAGCAGCTCCACCGCCCACTCCTGTGAAAGGCTTGCTGAGGCTGAGCTGTTCGAGCGGCACGTGAAGAAGGATGAAGGCTTACACGAAGATCAAGTTAAGGCCGGCGCCGCCGTCGATGAGGGTCTTGGTGACGACCACGTTGCAGATGGTGGGCGTGCAGAGCATCGGGAGCATCCCGGAGCCAGCGGTGGAGCCGGGGTGGTCTTCTGAGTCGAAGATGAGGTCGGCCTCCGACACAGCCCAACCTGGCGGAGCCCCCGGGTGCTTGCAGGCTGCCCCAATCTGACGGAAGAAAGTCTTGACGTGGCGATCTGAAGGAGGTGCTTGGGAGCCACCCAGCAGTGCCGCGACTGCGTGGTGTGCCGGCACCGCGTAACACGCAGTGAAGAGGTCGCGGAGTTCCCCTCAGGATGTCACCATGGATCCCGGGAGGTTGAGCAGCTAGGCGCGTGGCTCACCGGCGAGCGCCAGGGGGAACAAGTTTGCCATAATCTTGTCGTCGCCTCCGGCTTCGAGGACGGCCTCCTTGTATGCTAGCAGGAACAGCGCCGAGTCTGCCGCACCATTGTAATGCGGCAGTATCTCCGGCCTGAACTTGTCCGTCCACTTCACTTGCCGCAGAGCGGGGGCCAGGGCTCGGAACCCAGACTCCCTGCTGCTGGTGTTGACCGTAGAGGTTGGTGGCAGGGCACCTGCCATGGGAGTGTAGTGCGGCGGTGCGGGGCGCTGGTTGGTGGAGAGAAGCCCCGGCGCACCCCTACCTGGTGCGCCAAATGTCGGATGTGGGGTTCCGGCATACCCTTAAGGTTCAAACACTGGGGTGAGCGCGAAGTCTTTCCCTTCTACCAATCTATGCTCTAGCTCGCTAGGATCTTGCGGACGAACTCGACGAACTCGCAACAAGAAAGACATAGGACTTATACTAGTTCGGGCCACCGTTGTGGTGTAATACCCTACTCCAGTGTGGTGGTAGATTGCCTCTTGGGCTGATGCTGACCAATACAAGGGAAGAACTGCCTCCTGAGGTTGAGGTGTTCTTGTGCGTATGAACTTGTGGTGTGAGGACCCGATC
This sequence comes from Triticum aestivum, assembly GCF_018294505.1. Lineage (NCBI taxonomy): Eukaryota > Viridiplantae > Streptophyta > Magnoliopsida > Poales > Poaceae > Triticum > Triticum aestivum. The sequence goes on along the minus strand of NC_057809.1, from coordinate 161,834,877 downwards.
TTCTCTCTCTCTGTTCCAACGGTCCGTCCCCCTCTACTATGGTGGCTAGTCCTATTTATAGAGGCCCTGGTCCTCCTCCCAAATATCAAGCGGGAAGGGGAGCCAACAATGGTGGGCTAATTTGAAGGGGGACAACTAGTACGAGCTATCCTGACTAAAGGTAGTCTTCGCCTGCACAAAGCTCTGGTGGTGACGCCGTCTTGGGCACCACAATGACCTCCTTCTTGCAGCACTTGGTCTTGTTGCACCGAAATGGCAACCTTTGCCTGAGGCCTCGATACTCCACGGCTGCGCTTGCCCCCTTTGCACCAAAGAGGAAACAAGGACGCTGTGTGCGCTGGCGCCCGCCTGGTGTCGATCGTCATGGCTCACATCACGAGAGCCTCGCGAGGTTTGCCCCGCCTTGATATCTCTGCTCCTCGTGAGCCTGCCTGGCCAGGCCACTCCAGAGGAGGTCTTGCGTCGTCCGCCTCATGAGGCTTGGCCCCTCACGAGGGTCTTGGATTCCTTGTTGGTGAAGATGGGTCGTACAGCCTACTGGCTCCACCAGGCCGCGGGCCGTAGGCAGGCAAGTCTGGGGACCCCCGTTCCCAGAACGCCGACAATCTGCATGCCATCAAATTGAAGGAAATATGCCCTAGAGGCAATCATAAAGTTATTATTTATTTCCTCATATCATGGTAAATGTTTATTATTCATGCGAGAATTGTATTAACCGGAAACATAATACATGTGTGAATACATAGACAAACATAGTGTCGCTAGTATGCCTCTACTTGACTAGCTCGTTGATTAAAGATGGTTGAGTTTCCTAGCCATAGACATGAGTTGTCATTTGATTAACGGGGTCACGTCATTAGTAGAATGGTGTGATTGACTTAACCCATTTCGTTAGCTTAGCACATGATCGTTTAAGTTTACTACTATTGCTTTCTCCATGACTTATAAATGTTCCTATGACTATGAGATTAGCAACTCCCAAACACTGAAGGAACACTTTGTGTGCTACCAAACGTCACAATGTAACTGGGTGATTATAAAGGTGCTCTACAGGTGTCTCCGATGGTGTTCGTGGAGTTGGCATAGATCAATAGTAGGATTTGTCACTCCGATTGTCGGAGAGGTATCTCTGGGCCCTGTCAGTAATGCACATCACTATTAGCCTTGCAAGCAATGTGACTAATGAGTTAGTTATGGGATGATGCACTATGGAACGAGTAAAGATACTTTCCGGTAACGAGATTGAGCTAGGTATTAAGATACCGATGATCGAATCTCAGGCAAGTAACTTACCGATGACAAAGGGAACAACGTATATTGTTATGCGGTTTGATCGATAAAGATCTTCGTAGAATATGTAGGAACCAATATGAGCATCCAGGTTCGCTATTGGTTATTGACCGGAGACTTTTCTCGGTCATGTCTACATAGTTCTCGAACCCATAGGGTCCGCACGTTTAAAGTTCTCTGACGATCGGTATTATGAGTTTTTGTGTTTTGATGTACCGAGGATAGTTCGGAGTCCCGGATATGATCATGGACATGACGAGGAGTCTCGAAATGGTCAAGACGTAAAGATCGATATATTGGACGACTATGTTCAGACACCGGAAGTGTTTCGGGAGGTTTCAGGCATATACCGGAGTACCAGGGGGTTACCTGAACCCCCCGGGGAGTATATTGGGCCTAATGGGCCCAGTGGGAGAAGAGGAGGGGCGGCCAAGGGCAGTCGTGTGCCCCCTCTCCCTCTAGTCTGAATTGGACAAGGAGGGGGGAGGGGCGGCGCCCCCTTTCCTTCTCTTCCTGTCTCCCTTCCTTCCCTTCTCCTACTCCTACTAGGAAAGGAGGAGTCCTACTCCCGGTGGGAGTAGGACTCCCCCCTTGGCGTGCCCTCCTCCTTGGCCGACCGCCTCCCCCCTAGCTCCTTTATATACGAGGGAAGGGGGCACCCTAGAACACACAAGCTGATCATTGATCTCTCCCAGCCGTGTGCGGTGCCCCCCTCCACCATAATCCACCTCGGTCATACTGTAGTGGTGCTTAGGCGAAGCCCTGCAACGGTAGCTTCATCAACATCGTCACCACGCTGTCGTGCTGACGAAACTCTCCCTCGAGCTCTACTGGATCGTGAGTTCGCGGGACATCACCGAGCTGAACGTGTTCTGAACGCAGAGGTGCCGTACGTTCGGTACTGCAGATCGGTCGATCGTGAAGACGTACAACTACATCAACCACGTTGTCATAACGCTTCCGCTTAACGGTCTACGAGGGTATGTGGACAACACTCTCCCTTCTCATTGCTATGCATCACCATGATCTTGCGTGTGCGTAGGAAAATTTTGAAATTGCTACGTTCCCCAAAAGTGGCATCTGAGCCAGGTTTATGAGTAGATTTTATATGCATGAGTAGAACACAAGTGAGTTGTGGGCGATACAAGTCATACTGCTTACCAGCATGTCATACTTTGGTTCGGTGGTATTGTTGGATGAAGCGGCCCGGACCGACATTACGCGTACGCTTACGTGAGACTGGTTCTATCGACGTGCTTTGCACACAGGTGGCTGACGGGTGTGAGTTTCTCCAACTTTAGTTGAACCGAGTGTGGCTACGCCCGGTCCTTGTGAAGGTTAAAACAACACTAACTTGATGAAATATCGCTGTGGTTTTGATGCGTAGGTAAGAACGGTTCTTGCTCAGCCCATTGCTGCCATGTAAAATTGCAACAACAAAGTAGAGGACATCTAACTTGTTTTTGCATGGCATGTTGTGATGTGTTATGGTTAAGACATGATGATATATATTTATTGTATGAGATTATCATGTTTTGTAATAGAGTTATCAGCAACTGGCAGGAGCCATATGGTTGTCTCTTTATTGTATGGAATGCAATTGCCATGTAATTGCTTTACTTTATCACTAAGCGGTAGCGATAGTCGTTGAAGCAATAGTTGGCGAGACGACAATGATGCTACGATGGAGATTAAGTTGTTGCTCCGGTGACGATGGTGCTCATGACGGTGCTTTGGAGATGGACATCAAAGGCACAAGATGATGATGGCCATATCATATCACTTATATTGATTGCATGTGATGTTTATCCTTTATGCATCTTATTTTGCTTTGTTTGACGGTAGCTGTCGGTGTCAAAACCGGCGGATCTCGGGTAGGGGTTCCTGAACTGTGCGTCTAGGTGGATGGTAACAGGAGGTAGGGGACACGATGTTTACCCAGGTTTGGGCCCTCTTGATGGAGGTAATACCCTACTTCCTGCTTGATTGTTCTTGATAATATGAGTAGTACATGAGTTGATCTACCACGAGATCAGAGAGGCTAAACCCTAGAAGCTATCCTATGGTATGATTGTTGTTGTTCCTACGGACTAAACCCTCCAGTTTATATAGACATCGGAGGGGGCTAGGGTTACACAGAGTCGGTTACAAGGAAGGAGACCCACATATCCGTATTGCCAAGCTTGCCTTCCATGCCAAGGAGAGTCCCATCCGGACACGGGACGAAGTCTTCAATCTTGTATCTTCATAGTCCAACGGTCTGGCCAAAGGATATAGTCCGGCTGTCCGGATACCCCCTAATCTAGGACTCCCTCAGTAGCCCCTGAACCAGGCTTCAACGACGATGAGTCCGACGCATAGATTGTCTTCCGCATTGCAAGGCAGGTTCCTCCTCCGAATACTTCATAGAAGATTTTGAACACGAGGATCGTGTCCGGCTCTGCAAAATAAGTTCCACATACCATCGTAGAGAGAATAATATCTCCATAAATTTAATCTGCTGACGTACCCCATAGTGTGACATCGCACCACAGCCAGGTCTTTATTCGAATCGTTTTTCATAACCAATCTCAGCGTGTTTCGCAAGGCGGTTTCCTTTGCACGTCTTGTCAAAGCAGAGATCGTGTCCCCTTTATTACGGGATTCTCATCAATACGGACGTTGGTAACCCAACCGTGCCTATTGGTAGGACTCCTAGATCTTAGGTAAGTCCCAAACGGCCACGAGGAGGACGCTTGATATTCACCCTCTTTATAAAAGGGATAAGGCTTTTTCTTTTTTCCCTCTCGTGCTCAATCAAATCCTTCCCCCGCCTCAAGTTCTAACACCCAAACCTTAGGTCAGGCGCTTCAGACCTTCAATCATGTCCGGATCTAGCCTTCAAGGCCGGTGGATGCCTTCCTCCGTTACAGAGGAGGACATCAAGAAGTTGAGGGAGGCCAGATATCTGACCGCCGAAATTTTGCATAGGCTGCCCGCCCAAGGGCAGGTCGTCCCTACTCCCGAACCCAACGAGAGCGTCGTGTTCGTCTCCCACTTCCTCCGAGGACTAGGCCTCGCTTTGGATCCCTTTGTTAGGGGTCTTATGTTCTATTATGGGCTAGATTTTCATGATCTGGCCCCGGATTCCCTTCTTCATATTTCGTCATTTATTGTCGTATGTGAGGCCTTCCTCCGCATTACCCCTCAGTTTGGCGTGTGGCTCAAGACCTTCGATGTGAAGACAAAGATGATCGAGGGGTAGCACGCAGCGTGTGGAGGCGCTTTAATGAGCAAAATTGCCGACGCTCCATCGCCTGAGGGTAACTTCCCAGAGGTGTCCGGATTGTGGCAGCGGGAGTGGTTCTACATCACGGCTCCCCGAAGTGCCAAGTGGGTAGCGGCCCCCACCTTTCGCTCAGGCCCCCCACCACAACTGATGTCATGGATCAGCAGGGGGCTGAGCTGGGGTCCAGCCAATGATGTGCCAATACCGGAAAGCCGTATCCGAGATCTCTTTGAGAGAGATTTCAGTCTGGTTATGGTAGTGCAAGTTATGCTAGTTCATCGAGTCCAGCCTTCCAAACACCAGCCCCTTCGCATGTGGGAATTCAACCTGGAAGGACCGCGTGCTATTCAACACTTCCTCGGCATGACGCCCGAGGAGATGTACAAATTGTTCTTTGGACCACAAATAATGTGTCCGGACATCACTGAGGATGCAGGTCTGAGCTGCAATCGCCCGGATACTCAAGTAAGTAGCCCCGCATCTGAACACATTGTCCATTTATTTATCGCAACGTTGCCCTAAAAAGCCGCTCTTTGACCAGGACTAGATAGCGAAGGCAAAGTTGATCAGGTGTCCGGCCCTCCTCCCTGAGATATCACCAAATCCCGTGCTAACCAGGATGCTGGAGATCGCGCCTTATCAAGCGCCCTCAGGAGAAGATATAGGGGGGAAAAGGAGGCTAGTGCCTCCGCGAAGGAGGTTAGCTGGGGAGGAGGGACTGAAACTTCCTCTCCCCAGGGAAGGAAGAGGACCGCCTCCGAGGACCCGGAGACAACAGTCTCCAAACGGGGGAAGAAATCTTCGTCGGAGGGTCCTACCCTGGGGGCTACCCCGTCCGCACTACGCCCTCAAGGGGATCATCCCTCCACCGAGATGTAAGTAAAAGGGTACTTAATAATTAAAATATCTCGTCTTACTTGTGAGGAAAATAACCGAAGCATTTATCTTGTAGTTCAGATCTTAGCCCTTCTCAGCAGAGTTCGTCTTCAGGGGATCTTCTTCCAGAGATGATGTGGGGACCCCGACTCATAAGTCGTAATCACCAAATGCACGTGTACAGTGATCCCAGAGATTAATGCTCAGTGAACACACAGAAGCTGAATAACAAGAGTCTTACATCCACACATACCGTCTTACATAAATTATGACCATTATGGTCGAGTCTTGAGTATAACTTCGCAGCGGAAATCTTTGTCGATAACTTGGACCCATGCCATCTGCCTTAACCCTACAGGCAATCTGACTGGGAAGCATCCTAGCTCGCATGTTCGTCACTGAAGTATTCTTCTACATATCATGTTCTTTCATGCCTGGCCAATAAAATAACCAGTGGCAAGCCAATGAGTACTTTGAATGTACTCGCAAGCAACCCATGTTTTGGTTCAAGATACAACAATGCATGATGTAGGTAAATTTTTGCAGAAATCTATTTTTGAGTGCAATGACATGTTCAACAACTTGTAAGACATGCATCAGGAGAATTCAAGTAACCATGAGGATAGGTTACAGATATGAACATAAATAGAGTGGGCATCAACCCAACTCAATCATGTCAAGTCCTATGACTTGACCCAAGTAGCTCTTCCCACTTATCCAAACACACACAGGTTTGTAAACATGTGGATGTAGCCCAAGAGCGGTTACCCTACTCTCCTTGACCGTGGACACGGCTATTCGAATAGCTTTACACTCTGCAGAGGTTGCACACTTTACCCACAAGATCCGGGGAACTTCCATGTCATCCATGACCCGCGGTACCTCAAGTACCCGGGGTAAGCACCCGATCACTATCTTTCCCTAGACGACACCAACATAGAGTCCACTCAATTGGCAGTAACCCCCGTGCCCAACATTTCACATCTTAAAATTGTGGAGCCTCGCTCCCATATTCATCACATACCACAAGCATGTGGTACCAATGGTGTGTCCGGTGCCCTGTGAAGACAGTCATGGCCACCCTACCTGGCACGACCCCGTCCCGGGAGAGAGCACCAACTCTCCCCCGTCACTAGTAATGCGGGGTCCAAGCTAGTATCGGCCTATGTAATCAATAATGCCCTTTCCCATATAAGGGTAGAGTGGTTGCGCATGTAATGTTGGAGTAACGGTCGCAACTTAAACCAATCCGTTTTGAAAACAACACACACACTTGTCTCGATACACCACTTCTTCATCAAGTGGCCACCCAACTCATCATCTCCCTCGGGCATAAGTGGCACCCAATGGGGTTTTCGAAACGTCTTTTGAAAATACTTGTCTCCATCACCATGCATATTCCCGTCCTTTTTTGCGTAGCACTACTTTAGCATCCTATCTAATCCCACCAGCATAACCCTCATAAGAAGGTAGGGTCATGCACAATGCAAGTATCAACGAAGAAGTACGGTGACAAACCATCAAAGTGGTTACCACCACATCATGATTCCGTTGCAACAACAATATGATGCTATATGACATGCATAAAAAGGGTTTCATAGACATGGTCAAAGGGCTGCTTGCCTAGCTCAGCAAAGTCTTCAAACCTTCTGGTCCATCTCCAAGTATTCCGTCTACTTCGCCAACTAGCGACGGAAACAATCACAATAAGCAAAACAACAAGGTGAAAATAAAAGTGCTCTAAAAATGTGAGTTGGACTTTTCTAGGATACCTTTGGTCATATGAGTAATGAGAAAAGTGATTCAATGGAATTGGATAAGTGGATATTTTGGAACATTTCAATATGAAGGATATAAGGGATTTAATGGATCTGCAAAGTTGTCCACAGAATGCCTTTTTTATAAAAATGAGTAAAAGTACCCATTAAATCAGGCATGATTTTAGAAACATTTAGAAATTGGTTTACTGGATTTGGAGTTGAAATGGATTTTTTAAGTGGAATTATGTGGCTAAATGACCTTTTTATAGATCCAGGGGAAACTAGGCAGGGTAAAAATGTTCACTATGGCTCATTAAATAGAACTTGATTTATTGAGTCAGCAGAAATTTGAATCATCAAATTTGGACACTATTTGACTTCTCTAGGGATTTTACAAGCTATCTGGAAAAAGAAAAAGAAAGAAACAGACAAGGGCTTTACCCTTAAGAGGCGCACAGGGCGAGGTTTAGCAGCACGACGCCACTGGGCCGGCCCAGCGGCTCGACCGCACACGCGCAAGGGCCACGTTGGAGGTGGCTTCATGAAAATACGGCTTCGCATGGGAGAGGCGGTAACATCGGAAGTCGTCTCCACTTAAACGAGCGGGCCCACCCACTGGGTCACTGACGCGCGGGCCCCAGCGGTAGGTCGCCTTCAACCTCCCGCGCGGCGCGACGGGAAACAGAGGAGGCGACGCCGAGCGGTGCCGGCGCTCTCCCCGGCGGCAGCGGCCACCTCCGTCGACGCCCAGCACACTGGTGTGCTCAGGAGAGCGTGCCGCATCCGTTTAGGTGCGCCAAGTTCGTTGGGGTGGTCGGACGCGAGCAACGCATCGCTCGCGGTGGACGGCGGCGATGGTGAGGGTAGGACACGACACTGCAGCCGCGGAGAGAAAGAAATGGAGCTCGGGAGATGTCCTTGGGGAGGTTGGTGATGCTCTGGTGGAGTCTAAAGGGGAGGGGAGAGACCACATAGCGCGAATTTACGAGTAGGCCGGCGACATGGCTCCGACCATGGAGGTGGGCAGAGGACACGAGAGGGAGAGGTAGGTTGGTCTAGGGGATGCACGGGAGGGGGAGAGAGCAAACGGAGAACGGAGAGGGCTCGGGGTGGCCTTATATGGCGAGGCCACGGAGCACCGTGGACGGCGACCACGGCCGCGGCCTAGGCAACACTAGGGGTCGAATTGGCACACTGGGCCATGTCCGGGGTTCTCGTGGACGTGGTCTACGACGAGGGAGAGAATAGAGGGAGCGGGGAAGGTTCAGAGGCGTCACGCGTGTGAGGTTGCCCATTGGAGCGCTCGGGCAGCCGGTGCCCGTGCGAGAGGAGGCAGGAGGAGGGAGAAGGAGGAGGGGTACCAGGCCGTGGCGTGTTGAGGACGCCGAGGAGCATCGTCGGGCGCGCTGGGGAGGCCCTAGGTGGCTGGAGGTGCTTGGCAGGGGGCGGCTACAGTGCGGGAGCGCACTGTAGCGCGCTCCAGAGTGCCCAAATGGCCGGCATGGCCATTTTCTATGCAATGTGGGCACGTCCAAAGGTGTCTGGTAGCTCTAGGGGGGAGTAAAGAAGTGGCATTTGGCCTTGGATGCCCTGGGGAGCCAGTAGGAGAGGAGAGAGGCAGAAGAAGAGGGAGAGAGGGGCTGTCCAGGGAGGTAAATGGGGGGTATTTTACCCCACAATCATTGAGAAATGTCCAGGGGAGAGTTACTGGAGGTAGGAGAGGACTAGGAGGAGCTGTGGTGAAAAGTTGAGCTCAAGGAGAATAGTGTAAGTGGTCAAAATGGTGATTTTTGAAAAGTGACAGAAGGTGTTTGATGCAAATTTGGGCAAGCAAATTAACTCCACTTGACATGAGAATTAACAGGATCAAGTGTCACACATAATTGAGGTTGACCACCAAGTTTGAGTCCATTTGAAGAATGTTGCCAATGTAACTTTGGCAAACCCTAGAAATCCGCAGAAAATGACTTGCTTAGATCTAGCTAAGCTAAAGTCTTCTCCTTCGTTCACCACTTGGTGTAGTGTCATAATTTGAGGATTTGTACATGCCCAAAAAAATTCAGATCAAAAGGAGACACTTGGCAATGTAGAGTTGTTCAAACTTGAAAAAGGACATAATTGCTTTTGAGAGGTTTTCATGGGGTTATACTATTCTCCATGACATGAGACTTTGCAAGATCATCAAACATGTCATATGTGACAAGCTAGAATTTTCTTGGAATTTTTGGGGAATATTTCCTTTGTAAATATTTCAAAATCTTAAAATATCCAGAAAGGGTTTTTGAGGGATTTGACCAATATTTTGAACATGACCATGTGTTGAAACTCTTATATATGGACAATATATGTCCACAGAGTTTCCCTAGGTTTTTCCCAAATATTTTTAAAGCATTAAAATAATTTTAACCTATTAAATACCATTTCTAGCCTTAAGAAAAAGCCTTTAAATAAAATAGGAAAATAAATTTGAAAATTATATTTTTGTGGTTTCCGGGTATCCTATATCTAATAGGAGTCAAATATATTTTTGGAAAGATTTTTACTTCCTTTAATTAAGTATTTGCAGTGCAAACCTCAATTCATGGGTTTTTTGAAAACTATTTTTTTTAAATACTATGGCCAAATTATTTTTGTAAGAATTTATTTTTATGTCCTATACACATGACATGATCACTGGTTCAAGAGTTTGGAGCAAGGAGATGAAGTGTAGGAATTGGAGGATTTATTTGATTTTTAGAGCACTTGCAAACAGCGGTCAAACATTCAATCAATGCAAAGACAAACACCCAAAAGTTTTTGTCAAACCACATTTTATCATTATTTATTATCTTAAGTGTTGTGGCCTAAAAATCAGGGTGTGACAGACCTACCCCCCTTACAAGAATCTCGTCCCCGAGACTCCCAGACTAGGCGCAGAAAGGAGTACGGAAACTTGGATCTAGGGTAGTCTTCACGTCGTCATAATGCTTCTGCTTCCGAGTGGTGCTCCTTTGAACCTTGAAGTACTTAATGGTGTGTCTTTATCTATGACGTTCTGCTTGATCCAGGTTGCTAAGGGGTTTTTCACGTAGGTCAGGTTGTGTTGGGGATCGATGGCTCAGTGGTCGATGCCCTCATAGAGATCGGGCTAGTTAGGAAGTTGAAAACACTTCTGGGGGTGTGTCGCATGGAAAACGCTGTGCACAGTGGGTAACTCAGGTGGAAACTTCAGCTGGTAACTGTCTTCTCTTCGTCTCGTAGTGATCTCAGAGGGGGTTGTTACATCTTGGAGTGATCTCGAAGGGGGGCGATGAATCTTGGTGTGGGTCTCCTTGTCATGGAAATGCTTGGTTCCTTAGAGAGGAGTGGCTTGCAGATACACCTGGTCTTCAACACGGAGGTTTACTTCTTGACGACGGTGGTTGGTATAGTTCTCCCTCCTTGACGTGGCGGTCTTCAAATGTTCCCTAACCAACTGAACGGTTCTTCTTCCGTCTTCGGGCAGACAAGTAGGTCACCAAATGATCATGACAACTATCTTGTCTAAGTACTCCATGAAGACTTTTTTCACGGGGTACATAAAGTAGGCTGGGGGATTGGTGGTGGTTACGGTTGAGTGTTGACCAGGGTCTACTTGACCTAGAGCCAAAGCCCATGGTCATGATCCGACCATGTTGTGGCTTGGTAGGGCTTAAGGGTTTCAAGGATTCTGGTGTGTGAGTGAATGTTTATCATCTTATCCTTAGGCACGGTTTCTGAGATGCCAATAGCTCTATCTAGTACTCCAAACGAATAACCTTATACCACTAAAAGCATCCTCTCGTATAGACCAACTTCAATCATCACTCATGTTATCTATATGCTCGTGACTCAGAGGAGGTCTACCAAAATCATATATGTCTACGATCCAAACTCATATGTATGGCTACCCCTAAAAATCCATGGGTAGAGCATACAAGCTTCCAAGCTGGAATAAAACACGACAATCCAAGTGCTCAGCCTATTCTTCCAAGTTCCAAGATAGTGCATCTCTATCCTAAGGAAACACGCCGTATGCCACTCCAAAATCTTGTTTCCTTCCTATGAATCAACTCCAACAACCTGTTAACTTCCATTAATCACTACATAATCCATTAATTCTACAAACCCAATGTCTATGGTGTTCCACATGATCTCGTAAAGTCCCTATAATCCCCAAATACTTGAAAGGGCTGTCTCTGCTATAGTAAGTCCACCAATTTCGATTATCATGATCAAGTAAACTCCAAGATCAAGCTCATAGAGATCCCTAGATAAACTCCAATAATTAATCCAATCTCCTAGTCTATCGCCCACTGAGAAACATGGTATCACGCTCAAGATTATCAGTCTGAATCCAATTTACTCCAAACCATGTAGACTTACTCAACAACTATACTCAACTAGAATCACCTACTTAAATCCAAATCTCATTTCAATATGTCTCCCCAAGTCATTATCATAACAACTATCCCCTATCAATATCATCTGATCATGTCAAATCCTTGCACCTCCAAGAATTTCAGCTTGCGAACACAATTATCCTACCAAATCCAATTTACTCAGGGGTAATGAGAGTCATGCTACTCTATTAACTGATCCCACCAAGTTTATCTACCAACATGAAAGCCTTATAATCCTCCGAAGAGTCTCAAATAATTCCTCAAGGTCACTGATATAAACTCATCAAGTCATTTGTCCTCTGTTCCTATATCCTCAAATTGGTATTCCCTATGGCATCGTCAGTTTTGGTGCTATCTTAGGATGATAATGTGCTCGTTCACTATGTCCACTAGTTCCACAATGAACCTAGTGATAAGCAAGGTTACGGAGGCTTAATAGGTTCTCTTGCAATTCTGTGGGTTAAGCACATGGTTAAGGATTTGAGCTGGGGTATCTTATGGAGTCTCGAAGGGTCTAGGAATGGGTCTCTAATCTTGAGGGGCAACCATAACTCTAAGGGGCTGCACTTGGTCTAGGAGATTGTAGTAGAAGTCTTCATTGCTAGTTGGTTGCTGAGGCAGAATCCTTGGTGTTGCCGGTCTTCAGTTGAGGAGAGAGATGAGAGGGAAAGGTAGCATAGAGGAGGGGAATGCCTAAAGGGGGTTCTATATTGAAAGTGCAAACAAACAGGTGCAAAAAGGGCCAAACAAAAGAAACAAGGTAAGGAAGGTGATATAATCGCGTTGTTGCCTAGGGCAAAAGTGTGACCTATATCAAAACACAAACAAATAAAAACAAGCAACACACAATCTTGGTTCTATTCAAACCATCATACGGACTCGACTGCGCATAGGGGGTACAAGACCCATCCTACCCTAGGGGTTCTCGGATTTAGTAGTCGTGCTTTGCTCCGTGCCTCTTGCAGTCTTCTGGGTTTTCCTTAGGTGTTGCTACGTCTCTTGTAGTTGTTCGATGAAACGATCCGGGTTGGGCCTGAAGAATCTTCATCAACTTCTCGCCTGTTGAAGTGATGGGGTGAAGTTGGCTCCTCGTAACTGGCATTGACTTGGTCTTCCATTTTCTTCTTAATCACGACGATCCCCTTTTTGTCTTCTAAGCCGTCGATGGTACCAAGTAGGCAATCCTTTATGCAGTGACATTATCAAGGCATAATAGAGGTCCATCATGTCGGTTACGTTGATGATAACATCGACACCAAGAGCGGGGGTTGAGGAGAACCGTTTCCCTGCTCACTATGGTGAGGCGGACCAAATGGCGAGGTTCTCATCCACCGGTGGTTGCCGATACAATAACGGTAAGGACATGATTTCTCTATTAGCGATGTATATCATGATCTTGCATATCCTATACCCTGGTCATCGTAGGCCAAGGTTGCATCATCCTGGGGCAGTGTCGAGGGTCTCACCATCTTCTGGGTCTCGATGTCCTCATTCCTCGAGACGGTAACTTCTATTGGTATCGTCCTATCATGGTGTCGCCAAACTTGTGTTCAGAAGACGTGGACGAATGTCTAGCAAGGCATCGTCCTTCTAGGTTATCCACAAGGATTACAAGGAATCCAGTGGTCAGGGGCATAAGGGTTCTAGCGACCAAAGGTTTTGAAGGGGAAGAGATCAATAAGGAAAGTATACCGTAGTTTTCGAAAAACTGAGAAGGGAAGAGAAGTATAGATAGTTTTGAAAACTAGTAGTAGTTTTGGAAATAGTTTTACCCTAACCAAAATCATGCTAACTAAGGCTTCCTACAGTGAGGATGGCTCTCATACCAGCTCTGTGGGGACCCCGACTCATAAGTCGTGATCCCCGAATGCACGTGTACAGTGATCCCAGAGATCAATGCTCACTGAGCACACAGAAGCTGAATAACAAGAGTCATACATCCATACATACCGTCTTACATAAATTACGACCATTATGGTCGAGTCTTGAGTATAACTTCACAGCGGAAATCTTTGTCGATAACTTGGACCCATGCCAGCTGCCTTAACCCTACAGGCAATCTGACTGGGAAGCGTCCTAGCTCGCATGTTCGTCACCGAAGTATTCTTCTACGTATCATGTTCTTTCATGCCTGGCCAATAAAATAACTAGTGGCAAGCCAATGAGTACTTTGAATGTACTTGCAAGCAACCCATGTTTTGGTTCAAGATACAACAATGCATGATATAGGTAATTTTTTTGCAGAAAGCTAGTTTTGAGTGCAATGACATGTACAACAACTTGTAAGACATGCATCAGGAGAATTCAAGTAACCATGAGGACAGGTTACAGATATGAACATAAATAGAGTGGGCATCAACCCAACTCAATCATGTCAAGTCCTATGACTTGACCCAAGTAGCTCTTCCCACTTATCCAAACACACACAAGTTTGTAAACATGTGGATGTAGCCCAAGAGCAGTTACCCAACTGTCCTTGACCGTGGACACGGCTATTCGAATAGTTTTACACTCTGCAGAGTTTGCACACTTTACCCACAAGATCCGGGGAACTTCCGTGTCATCCACGACCCGCGGTACCTCAAGTACCCGGGGTAAGCAACCAATCACTATCTTTCCCTATACGACACTAACATAGAGTCCACTAGATTGGCAGTAACCCCCGTGCCCAACATTTCACATCTTAAAATTGTGGAGCCTCGCTCCCATATTCATCACATACCACAAGCACGGGGAACCAACGGTGTGTCCGGTGCCCTGTGAAGACAGTCATGGCCTCCCTACCTGGAACGACCCTTCCCAAGAGAGTAATGCGGGCTCCAAGCTAGTATCGGCCTAGGTAATCAATAATGCCCTTTCCCATATAAGGGTAGAGTGGTTGCGCAGGTAAGATTGGAATAATGGTCACAACTTAAACCAATCCGTTTTGAAAACAACACACACACTTGTCTCGGTACACCACTTCTTCATCAAGTGGCTACCCAACTCATCATCTCCCCCGGCATAAGTGGCACCCGATGGGGTTTTCGAATAGTCTTTGAAAATACTTGTCTCCATAACCATGCATATTCCCATCCCTTTTTGCGTAGCACTGCTTTAGCATCCTATCTACTCCCACCGGCATAACCCTCATAAGAAGGTAGGGTCATGAACAATGCAAGTATCAACGAGGAAGTACGGTGGCAAACCATCAAAGTGGTTACCACCTCATCATGATTCCGTTGCAACAAAAATATGGTGCTATATGACATGCATAAAAAGGGTTTCATAGACATGGTCAAAGGGCTGCTTGCCTGGCTCAGCAAAGTCTTCAAACCTTCTGGTCCATCTCTAAGTATTCCGTCTACTTCGCCAACTAGCGACGGAAACAATCACAATAAGCAACACAACAAGGTGAAAATAAAAGTGCTCTAAAAATGTGAGTTGGACTTTTCTAGGATACCTCTGGTCATATGAGGAATGAGAAAAGTGATTTCAATGGAATTGGATAAGTGGACATTTTGGAACATTTCAATATGAAGGATATAAGGGATTTAATGGATGTGCAAGTTTTCCACAGAATGCCTTTTTTTATAAAAATGAGTAAAAGTACCCATTAAATCAGGCATGATTTTAGAAACATTTAGAAATTGGTTTCACTGGATTTGGAGTTGAAATGGATTTTTGAAGTGGAATTATGTGGCTAAATGACCTTTTAATAGATCCAGGGGAAACTAGGCAGGGTAAAAATGTTCACTATGGATCATTAAATAGAACTTGATTTATCGAGTCAGCAGAAATTTGAATCATCAAATTTGGACACTATTTGACTTCTCTAGGGATTTTACAATCTATCTAGAAAAAGAAAAAGAAAGAAACAGACAAGGGCTTTACCCTTGAGAGGCGCACAGGGCGAGGTTTAGCAGCACAACGCCACTGGGCCGGCCCAGCGGCTCGGCCGCACGCGCGCAGGGGCCACGTCGGAGGCGTCTTCATGGAAATACGCCTTCGCGCGGGAGAGGTGGTAACGGCGGAAGTCATCTCCACTTAAACGGGCGGGCCCACCCACTAGGTCGCTAACGCGCGGGCCCCAGCGGCAGGTCGCCTTCAACCTCCCGTGCGGCGCGACGGGAAATAGAGGAGGCGACGTCGAGCGGCGCCGGCGCTCTCCCCGGCGGCACCATCCACCTCCGTTGACGCCCAGCACACCGGTGTGCTCAGGAGAGCGTGCTGCATCCGTTGAGGTGCGCCAAGATCGCTGGGGTGGTCGGACGCGAGCAGCGCATCGCCCGCGGCGGACGGCGGCGATGGTGAGGGTGGGACATGACGTTGCAGCCGCGGAGAGGAAGAAATGGAGCTCGGGAGATGTCCTTGGGGAGGTTGGTGATGCTCTGGTGGAGTCTAAAGGGGAGGGGAGAGACCATAGAGCGCGAATTTAGGAGTAGGCCGACGACATGGCTCCGGCCATGGAGGTGGGCGGAGGGCACGGGAGGGAGAGGTAGGTTGGTCTAGGGGATGCACGGGAGGGGAGAGAGAAAACGGAGAACGGAGAGGGCTTGCGGTGGCCTTATATGGCGAGGCCACGGAGCACCGTGGACGGCGACCACGGCCGCGGCCTAGGCAACGCCAGGGGCCGAATTGGCACACTGGGCCATGTCCGAGGTGCTCGTGGACATGGTCTACGACCAGGGAGAGAATAGAGGGAGCGGGGAAGGTTCAGAGGCGTCGCGCGTGTGAGGTTGCCCATTGGAGCGCTCGGGCAACTGGTGCGCGTGTGAGAGGAGGCAGGAGAAGGGAGAAGGAGGAGGGGTACTAGGCCGTGGCGTGTTGAGGACGCCGAGGAGCATCGTCGGGCGCGCTGGGGAGGCCCTAGGTGGCCGGAGGTGCTTGGTAGGGGGCGGCTACAGTGCGGGAGCACACTGTAGCGCGCTTCAGAGCGCCCAAATGGCCGGCATGACCATTTTCTATGCAATGTGGGCGCGTCCAAAGGTGTCTGGTAGCTCTAGGGGGAAGTAAAGAAGTGGGATGTGGCCTTGAATGCCCTGGGCACTACTAGGAAAAGGGATATAGATAGGATTGACACTAATGGTGCACCAGGGAAGTAGTGCGCCACTACTATATACTAATGGCGCACCAGTTGGTGATGCGTCATTAGTGTGGAAGACACTAATGGCGCACCAGAAAACTGGTGCGCCACTAGTGATAATTTTTTTTTTCATTTTTACATACATACTAATGGCGCATCTTACCTCTGGTGCGCCATTACTAGTTCTAACTAGTAATGGCGCACCAGACATGGAGTGCGCCAGTACTGAATTTTTTTATTCTTTTTTTGTTGCAAAACTACTAATGGCCCACCGCCTCACAGTGCGCCATTACTAGTTTAAACTACTAATGGCGCACCCTGTAGAAGTGCGCCATTAGTATATATTTTGATATCATGAATATTTTTAAATATCATGGGCACTTTTTGATATCATGAATATTTTTAAATTTCATGGGCACTTTTTGAATTCATGAATATTTTTTCAAGTTTGATGATATTTTTTCATATTCAATATGATAAAATATTGAATATTCATGAGGACACTCGATCTCGATCCCCCTCCATCTCGATCTCGATTCCCCCTCCATTTCGATCTCGATCTCACCCGCGCCGCCGACACCCTGCACCCTCCCTCGCTTTTTGATAATATTTTCAAATAACAAATTTGATGATATTTTCATATAACAAATTTGATGATATTTTCAATTAAAAATAAAAAACAAATTTGATGATATTAAAAAAACAAATTTGATGATATTTGATGATATATTTTGTTCTAGTCCTCATGAAAATAAAAAATTTGATAAAAAACAAATTATTAGATGCAACAAGAAATAATGAAAAAAAGAAGTTACTAATGCCGCACCAGAGGAGGGTGCGCCATTGCTATCAGAAAAAAAGTTACTAATGGCGCACCAGAGAATGGTGCGCCATTGCTATGAGTGTTTTTATGGTGCACCCCTCGACGGTGCGCCATTACTAACGTTCCCCCCTCTATAGCTGGATACCCGGCCCTTTGCCCGATACCTCCTTCCCTCTCTCTCGCCAGATCCCCTTCCATCCCTCGCCACACCCGCTCCGGCTCCCCCGCGCCACCGCCCCCGCGCCCCCCGACCCGCGAAGCACGTGGCTGCCGGCCTCCCCACGACCAACCGAGGCGCCCAGGAGGACCGTCGTCGTCTTGCTCTTCGACTACGAGGACCCGGACGAGCTCGGACGCCCTCGAGCCACCCCTTCGACGCTGCCGCCGACCCCGACCCCTCCGGCGACTGGCCACGCCCTCCCAGGTACCTCTCCTCCTTCCTCCCTCTCCACCCTTCCTCCCCATTCCCTCCCTCCCTAGTTCTTCTTGCTATATGGATCAGAACATATGGAGCATTACTATTGCTATATGGAGCATTACTATTGTTCTTCTCTGAACCATTACCATTCCCTCCCTCCCTAGTTCTTCCTCCCCATTAATTTGCAGGATCAGAACAAGTTTGTAACAGGATGCTCTACAATGTTGATTAGGTGCATTACTATTGCTATATGGAGCAGCAATTTACTATTGCTATATGCTCTAGTTTGTATCAATGTGATTGTAGTTTTTCTTGTCATCAAGTTTAGTTGATGTTTATTTAAATATAGCTTATATGATCAGCCACTCTATGTATGATTGTGGCTTGAAGGTTCTGGAAGAACGTTTTTCCTTCAAATTCTATCTGGTGGCATTGTCCTAGACTCCCTGGTTGTGTTGTTAATTGTGCTTCTATTAAAAGAATTGGGAGTTACTCACTGTACTAGAACTCTGTAGGTTGAATTTTGGTTAACTAATATTGACGTGATGAGAATGTAAGCACCTATTATTGCTACTGATATCATTGGCTCATTGCTGCCTTTGTGCAATGCAGAACTGTTAAGAGTGATTTGGAGGATTCAAGATTCTGTGAAGCTCTTTTGACATTTAAAACTCAGAACTGAAGGTACTTAATAAACTCAAAAGCATTGATGATAACTCTTGTTGCCTAGAAACAGAGGTAGTTTACATATTGCATTGCTGGTGTTTGTTTATGTTCAGAGTTTAAGCATGTGTAGTGTAGTGTAGTGTAGTGTGCTTGTTCTAGTGTAGTGAGGTCTGAACCATTGCACGATGTAGTGTAGTGTAGTGATGTAACACCCTCGATGCGACTATATCTCCCACATGTCGAGGCACGACTTAGAGGCATAATCGCATTGAAGGTATATGTCGCAAGTTAGGCAATCTTCACAACATCCCATGTAATATAGATAATAAAAGGGGAGAAAACATAGTTGGCTTACACTCGCCACGTCAATCAAGTACATAAATAACATTACATCATCCAAACACTCATGGACCGACTACGGCGCCAAAATAAAAGATAACCCAACATGCGACACGGTCCCAATCACCCCCAACTGGGCACCACTACTGATCATCAGGAAAGGAAACATAGTAACGTTGAGAGTCCTCGTCGAACTCCCACTTGAGCTCGAGCGCGTCACCTGGAGTGGAATCATCAGGCCCTGCATCTGGTGTAATAGTAATCGGTGAGCCACAGGGACTCAGCAATCTCGCACCCTCGCGATCAAGACTATTTAAGCTTATAGGTATGGCAAGG
This sequence comes from Triticum aestivum, assembly GCF_018294505.1. Lineage (NCBI taxonomy): Eukaryota > Viridiplantae > Streptophyta > Magnoliopsida > Poales > Poaceae > Triticum > Triticum aestivum. Next base: position 161,815,636 of record NC_057809.1, on the reverse strand, counting down.
TAAATATATGTGGAGCTGCAGCAAGCGACTAGCAAATATGGTGGCTATCCTGTTCGCAAAAGAGAGCTAGAAGAGGAGGCAAAGCGCGAGCGAGAAACTAGTGAACAACCTGCGCAAACATTACTCCAACACCGTGTCCACTTCCCGGACTCCGCCGAGAAGAGGCCATCATGGTAACACACTCAGTTGATTCATTTTAATTAAGTTAAGGTTCAAGTTATCTACAACCGGACATTAACAAATTCCCATCTGCCCATAACCGCGGGCACGGCTTTCGAAAGTTCAAATCCCTGCAGGGGAGTCCCAACTTAGCCCATGACAAGCTCTCACGGTCAACGAAGGAATAGACCTCATCCCAAGACGTTCCGATCAGACTCGGTATCTCGGTTACTCAAGACACTTCGACAGGTTAAAACAAGACCAGTAACACCACCCGAATGTGCCGACAAATCCCGATAGGAGCTGCACATATCTCGTTCTCAGGGCACACTCAGATGAGACATCCTACGAGTAAAACCAACCCTCAAGTTGCCCCGAGGTGGCCCCGCAGTCTATTCGGTCGGACCAACACTCAGAGGAGCACTGGCCCGGGGGGTTAAATAAGATGACTCTCGGGCTCCGGAAACCCAAGGGAAAAGAGGTTAGGTGGCAAATGGTAAAACCAAGGTTGGGCATTGCTGGAAAAGCTTTAATCAAGGCGAACTATCAAGGGGTTCCCATTATAACCCAACCGCATAAGGAACGCAAAATCCGGGAACATAACACGGATATGATGGAAACTAGGGCGGCAAGAGTGGAACAAAACACTAGGCGAGAGGCCGAGCCTTCCACCCTTTACCAAGTATGTAGATGCATTAAGATAACAAGATAATATAATGATATCCCAACAAGTAAATAAATGTTCCAACAAAGAACGGCCTCCAATCTTCACCTGTAACTAGCAACGCTATAAGAGGGGCTGAGCAAAGCGGTAACATAGCCAATCAACAGTTTGCTAGGACATGGTGGGTTAGAGGTTTGACATGGAAATTTGGGAGGCTTGAAAGCAAATGGTAGGCATCGTAACATTGGCATAGCAAAAGAGCGAGCAAATCTAGCATAGCAAAGATAGTAGTGATTTCGAGGGTATGATCATCTTGCCTGCACAGTTGTCAGAGTCGACTGGATCCTCGAAAGCAAACTCAACGGGCTCCTCGTTAGCGAACTCGTCTCCCAGCTCTACCCAAACAAGACAAACAAGCAACAAGGACACAATCAACCACGTGCAAGGATCAAACAAGATGATGCAAAGATGATATGCTATGCGGGATGCGATGCGGGATGCATATGCAAGATTTGACAAGGAATGCATGAACCTGGCCTCAACTTGGAAATCCAAGTGTTCCACTGGAAAGATGAGATGAAGTCGCTTGAAAACGATATAAAGAACGCCGGAATCGGAGTTACGGTTTGGAAATGGCAAGCGATTCAAATATGACACCGGTCTGTGATTTACAGCAAGTAGCCATCTAAATGCAATGAGATGAACATGCTACAGCACCCAAACAAGACAAAAAAATACATGCAGGGATGCATTCAAGATGCTTAACAAAAGTCTAGCACTGAGCTACGGCCAATTCATCCATTAACAGGTTCAAACAAGCATGGCAAAAATGCATATGGTAAATAGATATCAGACTTAGTGAAATTAACACTTGTCTGGAATTTCAGATCAGGTAGCACTCTTCGGAGTAACAAAACTACATTCTACAGGACCTGAACATGGCAAAGTAAAGCATGGCATGGAGCTACTCAAAGAGCTTAACAAAAGTACCTTAGTGACCTTGAGCCAAAAGGGATCAGAAAATACAATTGCAAGCATGTGAACATGGCAAAAACATAATCAGTTTTCAGACTTAGTGAAAACTGGCACATGGTGAAACATAACTCAAGTAGGCATGTTTACAAGCTCGATGCACTCACTAGGGTGCAAGTCATGACAAGCTAAGCATACATCCATCAAGAATACACAAAATGCAATCTAGACATGGCAAGAACAATAGCATAGCATGCACGGATCAACTACAACAACATCGGCCAAATTGCAAACAAGTTGACAATCTGCCCAGATTCACAAAGTAGCAAAAGTAGAGCTCGATTGACTCAAGCTAGGGTGCTCCATAATTGCAAACAAAGACATTGATGGATAGAGTACTACAAGATTAACAAAACATCCTTACTGATCATCCTCAAAAGAGGCATGGATCACTAGGAAACAACATGAACATATGGCCATATGAGATAAACAGATCAAGGACTTAGTGGAATTACTAAGTCCCTGAAATTAAAATTACCAAGTGCACCACTTGGCAAGCTCGTGCTAGTCACCACACACATCACAAAAATACATAGGTTGCACCTCTGGAAAGACAACAAAACCCTTAACAAAACATATGTAGAGCATCAGGGCATATCATGCACACATTAATTATGGCAAAAATGACAAAAACCTAAATGGAGCAGCAGATCTGACAAATAACTCAAGTAGCCCTCTTCTAACAGCATTTCGGGCATCAAGATGAACTCAAATGAAAATGATGCAATGGAATGAAATGATGTACTCTCTGAGATGAACATTTTGATATGCTATATGCACGAATCGGAGCTACGAAAGCAAAGTTACGAGGCTATGAACATGAACACTTGGATCTGGGATTTCGGGACTTAGAAGAAATTTGACCTAGGGTTCACTGTTCATCCGGATCGGGATCTGGCGCGAAATCCGAGGTTGACCGGATCCTTCGCTGGAGTTGGAGCTCGAGGAGGACGCCGGCGACGAGGGGGGAGGCCGGAGCGGCGCGGCCTGGGGCCGGCGATGGCCGGGGTCGACGGGACGGGCGGCGGTGGCGTGCGGCCCGTGGCGGCCGAGGCGGAGAGGTGGCGGCCGAGGCGGAGAGGCGGCGGCGGCGGCTCGTCGGCGTCCAGTGGCGCGGGCGCCGGCAAGAGGAGAGACGGCGGCGTCGAGCGGGGTCCTCCCGCGGGCGGCGGCGGCGAGGAGACGGGCCGCGGGGGCCCGGATGGGCCTTCCCGGCACGCGGCGGCGGTGAGCGGCGGGCGCCACATGGTGGCGCGCGATTGGGCGGCGGTGGCAGCACAGACGTGTCCGGTCCGGACGGACAATGTCCGGCGCGGCACGAGGGGTGGATCTAGGGTTTTTCGGGAGGAAGGAGAAGGAGATTTTCGGGGGATCTTTAAATAGAGGTAGAGGGAGCTAGGAGAGTCCAAATGAGGTGCGGTTTTCGGCCACGCGATCATGATCGAACGATCTAGATGATGGAGAAGGTTATGGTGGGTTTTGGGCCAAATTGGAGGGGTGTTGGGCTGCAACACACACGAGGCCTTTTCGGTCCCTCGGTTAACCGTTGGAGTATCAAACGAAGTCCAAATGATACGAAACTTAACAGGCGGTCTACCGGTAGTAAACCAAGGTCGCTTGGCAAGTCTCGGTCCAATCCGGAAATGTTTAATCCCCACACACGAAAGAAAGGTAGAATTGACCACCGGAGGAGAACGAAGCGCCGGAATGCAAAACGGATAACGGGGAAAATGCTCGAATGCATGATATGAACACGTATGCAAATGCAATGCACATGATGACATGATATGAGATGCATGACAACGACAACAACACACGGAGACAATGACCCGAACCCAAGAAAATAAAATAACTTAACGCCGGAAACGACAAGAGTTGGAGTACAAATTGGGAAAGTTACATCCGGGGTGTTACAAGTGAGCTCTAAACCATGTTTAGTGTTGAGTACTTCAAGTTTACTGAACCTATTCATTTTTGTGGACTTAGTGAACATGATAAGACAAGCCAGATGCTCCATTTTCAATTAACAGTAATCCATGATCAGCAATAGTTTCTTTCACTAATTTTCAGTTAACAGCAATCCATGATTTTTTTTCAGCTAAAACTATTCATGATTTTTTGTTGGGTGACCTATTAGATCTGGAATGGAAGCTCACATAAGTTGAGCTGATTTTTGTCCATATGAAAGCAGAGGACCATATGGTCTGTGGCCTTTTCATCCATATGAAAGTAGAGGCACATTGTGGTGCTAGTTTGCTGGGTTTTGTCTCCGACCATCATGTCGTGATGATTTTGCAGGTACCCTAAGAGGCCCTTGAGTTTGCCGGAATGTCGGTTAACTTCCATTCCGGAAAATTCGGGTACTCCATATGTCTTATTTTCAGCAAAGGTCATGCTGAAATTTTCCGTGAATTTTAGCATGACTTTGCTAAAAATCGGACATATGGGGTACTTGCTACTAATGCATGGGCCGGGGTATCTTAGTACTTAATTAAGTAGGATCAACTGCCCCGCCATTCTTGCTGCATTAAACCATAGGTGGCAATAGAGCCAAGTGATTAGGCCCAACTTAGAATTCTCGTTAGCATCGATAAACCCTAGATGATAAACCCAACATAGGTGGCAATAGAGCCAAGTGATTAGTGCCAAGTGATTATGCCCAACCTAGGGTGCCTCGGCATCGATAAACCCTAAATGATGAAAACTTAACTTCGCTTCTATAGGGTGCCTCGGTGTCGATGAGATCCTAAATGATGTACGCTTAGGCTTTTAGGGTGCCTCGATGTTGACAAAACCTAAATGATGAAAGCTTAGGCTTTTAGGGTGCCTCGACGTCGACAAACCCTAAATGATAAAACCTTGGCTTTTAGGGTGCCTCGGTGTCGATAAGAACCTAAATGATGAAAGCTTAGGCTTTTAGGGTGCCTCAGCGTCGACAAACCCTAAATGATAAAATCTTAGCTTTTAGGATCCCTCGGTGTCGACAAACCCTAAATGATGTAGTTTTGAATTATGAACGTAGGATATGTCATCATCATCATCGGACGATGAAAGTCTCCCGGCGGAGTGCGACTGGTGGCATGACGATCGAGGTCTGTGCGACATGCCTCACCTGGACGATGATCGGCGCTTCAGTATTAAGCTCGAGGAGACCTTCGAAGTTGAAACGGTACACAACGACGACAAGTGTTATTTTCATAATTAAGCATGACTTCAGCTATTTCAACGTGTAATTTTCATCTTTTACAATTCGAGTATAGCTTATCCCATGCCATGCAAGATTCTATGTCTTGGAGAGGATGGATTTTGAAGACCATGAAATTTCTAAAACAAAGAAAATTCACCTAAGGACTCATCACGATGTGGACTTTGAAGTAAATCTATATAATTCTGAGAGCGTAACCCATTTTGGTTGCAAAAATTGGGAAGCATTTTGCAAGATGTATGGTTTTGATGAGGGTATGCTTATCACCATGGATCTTGGTAATCCTGACATCAACCAAGACAATATGGACATTTGGGTCCTTGTTGATACGCCTCCAGTTCTACCGCTATGTGAGTTTATCAAACATAGTTATTAGCTAATTTATATTGTTTATTTCAAAATAGTTGACAGCTTATTTCCATTGAAAGCTTATTTTTATTGTTCAAAGAATGTGCGGGAGATGGTAGACAAAATCCACTACACCGATGGCTCCGAATTAACAACTTACAAGGAGAAAAATCATTTGGTCGGATTTTGTACTGACATTGAGAATTACAGTATCTACAATCAAACTCCTCAACATTATGGTAAATACGTGCCACTAGTGCATGTGTTCAACTACGGTAACTACCATGGAGATACCCTGGTAAGATTTTCACTATTACGACATCCGTGCATCTTTTGCATACTTCTAAAACTAGTACATCATTGCCAACTATGAAGTTACTACTATGTTTTTCAACAGATAATCCCAGAGAATTGTGTGCCTCATATGATGTATCTGAAAGGTAGTGTTAATGTTTTGAACATACAGCCAGGTCGTCCTACGAATCTCAACTGTCCATACAAGATTTCTAAAAGAAGTGGAGACATGAAAATCAAAGGATGGAAAAAATGTATGGACAGTCGTAAGGAGCTTCTTGGAAGCAAAAGGAAGCGAAGCGCAAGAATTGGAGACAGGATGATCTCCATTCTCCATAATGGAGAGTCAGGGTCTATATTGTTTTATGCTATTTTAGCTTAAACAGGGTATTTACGTCCTGCCTAATACTGATGATCATGTGCTAAGAACAGTTAAGTAGGGTTGGTTCGAAGACTATCAAGATGATGATCGTATGACTTGTTATGAATAACGAGTAGAGGTTGTATGATGATGATTAGTAGGACTTGTTAGGATTAGTATTACTTCCGACAAACTCGATACTCGCGGTCTCGAGACTTGTAATGTTTTATCTTTGTTCGGTCTTTTGAATTCGGAGACTAATATGATGAATTGTATTCGGAGACTAATCTTTTATTGTATTCGATGAATCTGCTATTGCTGTGTGCTACTGTCTATATTCTGTCAAATAATATATTTTGTAACATGTGCAAAAATCAGAAAAGTAAAAAAAATAAAACCTAATATTCATACTAATGGCGCATCACTACAGAGTGCGCCATTAGTATGCCAAGTATACTAATGGTGCATCCATCCGCAGTGCGCCATTAGTGTGCCAAAGCACATGGTTAAATATGGCCCCTGGGAGGCACACTAATGGCGCATGGTGTTATATACTAATGGCGCACTAGATGGTGCGCCATTAGTATACTAGATACTAATGGCGCACCAGTGGTGCGCCATTAGTAAAAATTACTAGTGGCGTGCTACTAATGGCGCACCGGTGATGCGCCATTAGTAGGCAAAACCGGTGCGCCATTAGTAGGCCTTTTCCTAGTAGTGGGGGAGCCAGTAGGAGAGGAGAGAGGCAGAAGAAGAGGGAGAGAGGGGCTGTCCAGGGAGGTAAATGGGGGTATTTTACCCCTCAATCATTGAGAAATGGCCAGGGGAGAGTTACTGGAGGTAGGAGAGGACTAGGAGGAGCTGTGGTAAAAAGTTGTGCTCAAGGAGAATAGTGAAAGTGGTCAAAATGGTGATTTTTTAAAAGTGACAGAAGGTGTTTGATGCAAATTTGGGCAAGCAAATTAACTCCACTTGACATGAGAATTAACAGGATCAAGTTTCACACATAATTGAGGTTGACCACCAAGTTTGACTCCATTTGAAGAAAGTTGCCAATGTAACTTTGGCAAACCCTAGAAATCAGCAGAAAATGACTTGCTTAGATCTAGCTAAGCTAAAGTCTTCTCCTTCGTTCACCACTTGGTGTAGTGTCATAATTTGAGGATTTGAACATGCCCAAAAAAATTCAGATCAAAAGGAGACACTTGCCAATGAAGAGTTGTTCAAACATGAAAAAGGGCAGAAATGCTTTTGAGAGGTTTTCATGGGGTTATACTTTTCTCCATGACGTGAGACTTTGCAAGATAATCAAACATGTCGTATGTGACATTCTAGAATTTTCTTGGAATTTTTGGGGAACATTTCCTTTGTAAATATTTCAAAATCTTGAAATATCCAGAAAGGGTTTTTGAGGGATTTGACCAATATTTTGAACATGACCATGTGTTGAAACTCTTATATATGGACAATATATGTCCACTGAGTTTCCCTAGGTTTTTCCCAAATATTTTTAAAGCATTAAAATAATTTTAACCTATTAAATACCATTTCTAGCCTTAACAAAAAGCCTTTAAATAAAATAGGAAAATAACTTTTAAAATTATATTTTTGTGGGTTCCGGGTATCCTATATCTAATAGGAGTCAAATATATTTTTGGAAAGGTTTTTACTGCCCTTAATTAAGTACTTGGAGTGCAAACCTCAATTCAGGGGTTTGTGGAAAACTATTTTTTTAAATACTATTTAGCCAAATTATTTTTGTAAGAAATTATTTTTATGTCCTATACACATGACATGATCATTGGTTCAAGAGTTTGGAGCAAGGAGATGAAGTATAGGAGTTGGAGGATTTATTTGATTTTTAGAGCACTTGCAAATAGTAGTCAAACATTCAATCAAATCAAAGACAAACACCCAAAAGTTTTTGTCAAACCACATTTTATCATGATTTATTAGCTTAAGTGTTGTGGCCTAAAAATCAGGGTGTGACAGACCTACCCCCCTTACAAGAATCTCGTCCCCGAGATTCCCAGACTAGGCGCGGAAAGGAGTACGGAAACTTGGATCTGGGGTAGTCTTCACGTCCTCATAATGCTTCTGCTTCCGAGTGGTGCTCCTTTGAACCTTGAAGTACTTAATGGTGTGTCTTTATCTATGACGTTCTGCATGATCCAGGTTGCTAAGGGGTTTTTCGCATAGGTCAGGTTGGGCTGGGGATCGATGGCTCGGTGGTCGATGCCCTCGTAGAGATCGGGCTAGTTAGGAAGTTGAAAACACTTCTGGGGGTGTGTCGCGTGGAAAACGCTATCCACAGTGGGTAACACAGGTGGCAACTCCAGCTGGTAACTGTCTTCTCTTCGTCTCGTAGTGATCTCAGAGGGGGTTGTTAAATCTTGGAGTGATCTCGAAGGGGGCCGATGAATCTTGGTGTGGGTCTCCTTGTCATGGAAATGCTTGGTTCCTTAGAGAGGAGTAGCTTGCAGATACACCTGCTCTTCAACGCAGAGGTTTACTTCTTGACGATGGTGGTTGGTATAGTTCTCCCTCCTTGACGTGGCGGTCTTCAAATGTTCCCTAACCAACTGAATGGTTCTTCTTCCGTCTTCGGGTAGACAAGTAGGTCACCAAATGATGATGACAACTATCTTGTCTAAGTACTCCATGAAGACTTTGTTCACGGGGTACATAAAGTAGGTTGGGCGATTGGTGGTGGTTACGGTTGAGTGTTGGCCAGGGTCTACTTGACCTAGAGCCAAAGCCCATGGTTATGATCCGACCATGTTGTGGCTTGGTAGGGCTTAAGGGTTTCAAGGATTCGAGTGTGTGAGTGAATGTTTATCATGTTATCCTTAGGCACGGTTTTTGAGATGCCAATAGCTCTATCTAGTACTCCAAACGAATAACCTTATGCCAATAAAAGCATCCTCTCGAATAGACCAACTTCAATCATCACTCATGTTATCTATATGCCCGTGACTCAGAGGAGGTCTACCAAAATCATATATGGCTACCCCTAAAAATCCATGGGTAGAGCATACAAGCTTCCAAGCTGGAATAAAACACGACAATCCAAGTGCTCAGCCTATTCTTCCAAGGTCCAAGATAGTGCATCTCTATCCTAAGGAAACACGTCGTATGCCACTCCAAAATCTTGTTTCCTTCCTATGAATCAACTCCAACAACCTGTTAACTTCCATTAATCATTACATAATCCATTAATTCTACAAACCCAATGTCTATGGTGTTCCACATGATCTCGTAAAGTCCCTATAATCCCCAAATACTTGAAAGGGTTGTCTCTACTATAGTAAGTCCACCAATTTCGATTATCATGATCAATTAAACTCCAAGATCAAGCTCATAGAGATCAATAGATAAACTCTGATAATTAATCCAATCTCCTAGTCTATCGCGCACCGAGAAACATGGTATCACGCTCAAGATTATCAGTCCGAATCCAATTTACTCCAAACCATGTAGACTTACTCAGCATCTATATTCAACTAGAATCACCTACTTAAATCCAAATATCATTTCCAACGAGAATTTCTATATGTCTCCCCCAAGTCATTATCATAACAACTATCTCCTATCAATATCATCTGATCAAGTCAAATCCTTGCACCTCCAAGAATTTCAGCTTGCGAACACAATTATCCTACCAAATCCAATTTACTCAGGGGTGATGAGAGTCATGCTACTCTATTAACTGACCCCACCAAGTTCATCTACCAACATGAAAGCCTTATGATCCTCCGAAGAGTCTCAAATAATTCCTCAAGGTCACTGATATAAACTCATCAAGTCATTTGTCCTTTGTTCCTATATCCTCAAATTGGTCTTCCCTATGGCATCGTCAGTTTTGGTGCTATCTTAGGATGATAATGTGCTCGTTCACTATGTCCAGTAGTTCCATAATGAACCTAGTGATAAGCAAGGTTACGGAGGCTTAACAGGTTCTCTTGCAATTCTGTGGGTTAAGCACATGGTTAAGGATTCGAGCTGGGGTATCTTATGAAGTCTCAAAGGGTCTAGGAATGGGTCTCTAATCTTGAGGGGCAACCATAACTCTAAGGGGCTGCACTTGGTCTAGGAGATTGTAGCATAAGTCTTCATTGCTAGTGGGTTGCTGAGGCAGAATCCTTGGTGTTGTCGGTCTTCGGTTGAGGAGAGAGATGAGAGGGAAAGGTATCATAGAGGAGGGGAATGCCTAAAGGGGGTTCTATAGTGAAAGTGCAAACAAACAGGTGCAAAAAGGGCCAAACAAAAGAAACAGGGTAAGGAAGGTGATATAGTCGCGTACTTGTTGCCTAGGGCAAAAGTGTGACCTATATCAAAACACAGACAAATAAAAACAAGCAACACACAATCTTGGTTCTATTCGAACCATCATACGGACTCGACTGCGCATAGGGGGTACAAGACTCATCATACCCTAGGGGTTCTCGAATTTAGTAGTCATGCTTCGCTCCGTGCCTCATGCAGTCTTCTGTGTTTTCCTTAGGTGTCGCTACGTCTCTTGTAGTTGTTTGATGAAACGATCCGGGTTGGGCCTGAAGAAACATCATCAACTTCTCGCCTGTTGAAGTGATGGGGTGAAGGTGGCTCCTCGTAACTGGCATTGACTTGGTATTCCATTGTCTTGTTAATCACGATGATCCCCTTTTTGTCTTCTAAGCCGTCGATGGTACCACGTAGGTAATCCTTTATGCAGTGACATTATCAAGGCATAATAGAGGTCCATCATGTCGATTACATTGATGACAACATCGACACCAAGAGCGGGGGATGAGGAGAACCGTTTTCCTGCTCACTATGGTGAGGCAGACCAAATGGCGAGGTTCTCATCCACGGGTGGTTGCCGATACAACAACGGTAAGGACATGATTGCTCTATTAGCGATGTATATCATGATCTTGCATATCCTATACCCTGGTCATCGTAGGCCAAGGTTGCATCATCCTGGGGCAGTATCGAGGGTCTCACCATCTTCTGGGTCTCGATGTCCTCATTCCTCGAGACGGTAACTTCTATTGGTATCGTCCTATCATGGTGTCGCCAAACTTGTGTTCAGAAGACATGGACGAATGTCTAGCAAGGCATCGTCCTTCTAGGTTATCCACAAGGATTACAAGGAATCCAGTGGTCAGGGGCATAAGGGTTCTAGCGACCAAAGGTTTTGAAGGGGAAGAGATCAATAAGGAAAGTATATCGTAGTTTTCGAAAAACTGAGAAGGGAAGAGAAGTATAGATAGTTTTGAAAACTAGTAGTAGTTTTGGAAATAGTTTTACCCTAACCAAGACCATGCTAACTAAGGCTTCCTACAGTCAGGATGGCTCTCATACCAGCTCTGTGGGGACCCCGACTCATAAGTCGTGATCCCCGAATGCACGTGTACAGTGATCCCAGAGATCAATGCGCACTGAACACACAGAAGCTGAATAACAAGAGTCTTACATCCATACATATCGTCTTACATAAATTATCACCATTATGGTCGAGTGTTGAGTATAACTTCATAGCGGAAATCTTTGTTGATAACTTGGACCCATGCCAGCTGCCTTAACCCTACAGGCAATCTGACTGGGAAGCGTCCTAGCTCGCATGTTCGTCACCGAAGTATTCTTCTACATATCATGTTCTTTCATGCCTGGCCAATAAAATAACTAGTGGCAAGCCAACGAGTACTTTGAATGTACTCGCAAGCAACCCATGTTTTGGTTCAAGATACAACAATGCATGATATAGGTAAATTTTTGCAGAAAGCTAGTTTTGAGTGCAATGACATGTTCAACACCTTGTAAGACATGCATCAGGAGAATTCAAGTAACCATGAGGATAGGTTATAGATATCAACATAAATAGAGTGGGCATCAACCCAGCTCAATCATGTCAAGTCCTATGACTTGACCCATGTAGCTCTTCCCACTTATCCAAACACACACACAGGTTTGTAAACATGTGGACGTAGCCCAAGAGCTGTTACCCAACTGTCCTTGACCGTGGACACGGCTATTCGAATAGTTTTACACTCTGCAGAGGTTGCACACTTTACCCACAAGATCCGGGGAACTTCTGTGTCATCCACGACCCGCGGTACCTCAAGTACCCGGGGTAAGCACCCGATCACTATCTTTCCCTAGACGACACCAACATAGAGTCCACTCGATTGACAGTAACCCCCGTGCCCAACATTTCACATCTTAAAATTGTGGAGCCTCGCTCCCATATTCATCACATACCACAAGCACGGGGTACCAATGGTGTGTCCGGTGCCCTGTGAAGACAGTCATGGCCGCCCTACCTGGCACGACCCCGTCCTGAGAGAGAGCACCAACTTTCCCCCGTCACTAGTAATACGGGCTCCAAGCTAGTATCGGCCTAGGTAATCAATAATGCCCTTTCCCATATAAGGGTAGAGTGGTTGCACATGTAAGGTTGGAATAACGGTCACAACTTAAACCAATCCATTTTGAAAACAACACACACACTTGTCTCGGTACACCACTTCTTCATCAAGTGGCTACCCAACTCATCATCTCCCCCGGCATAAGTGGCACCCGATGGGGATTTCAAAAAGTCTTTTGAAAATACTTGTCTCCATCACCATGCATATTCCCATCCCTTTTTGCGTAGCACTACTTTAGCATCCTATCTACTCCCACCGGCATAACCCTCATAAGAAGGTAGGGTCATGCACAATGCAAGTATCAACGAGGAAGTACGGTGGCAAACCATCAAAGTGGTTATCACCTCATCATGATTCCGTTGCAACAAAAATATGGTGCTATATGACATGCATAAAAAGAGTTTCATAGACATGGTCAAAGGGTTGCTTGCCTGGCTCAGCAAAGTCTTCAAACCTTCTGGTCCATCTCCTAGTATTCCGTCTACTTCGCCAACTAGCGACGGAAACAATCACAATAAGCAACACAACAAGGTGAAAAAAAAAGTGCTCTAAAAATGTGAGTTGGACTTTTCTAGGATACCTATGGTCATATGAGGAATGAGAAAAGTGATTTCAATGGAATTGGATACGTGAATATTTTGGAACATTTCAATATGAAGGATATAAGGGATTTAATGGATCTACAAGTTGTCCACAGAATGTGTCGGGTGGTAGGTGCGACATATGCCAACGGGTGGCTTATCATTGTGGGAGCCAGTAAGACGTCGCCGGTGCCTGGAAGCGGGATGAGGCGAAGACATGCACGCCGGCGAATCTTACCCAGCTTCGGGGCTCTCCGAGGAGATAACACCCCTACTGCTGCTCTGCGGGGTCTCCGCATGATCACTAGATGAATGAGTGGCTACAAGATGCTCCTTGAGCTGTTTTGCGAGAGAAGGAAGAAGGGCACGGCTCGCTCTCTTCTCCTCCCTATGTGGTGTCTAAAACTAGCATAGGTCAACCCTTTGCATGGGTGCCCCGGGGGGTTTATATAGGCTCAACCCCCGGGGGTACAATGGTAATCCGGCTGGGCGTGGGCCCCAGCCGTCTATGTCAACGCTCGCCGGCTTCTGCGCCGGCTGCTGGGGCCCGCCGGCTGGTGGGTCCTGCCGGCTGCCGGCTCCCTGGTCGACAGGCAGGCCCCACTGTCCAGGGCCTTGTCAGTGGCTGGTTACTGTTGCCTCGATGTAGGATCTAGAAGTAGATGTGTCTAGAGGGGGGTGGTTAGACACATAATGCTCAAGTTGCAATTTTTTAAGCTTTTTGGGTTTAAGTGGAGTTTAGACACAATTTCAACACAATACATATCAAGCAAGCATGCAAAGAGTATATAGGCAGCGGGAAGTAAAACATGCAACTTGCAAGAATGTAAAGGGAAGGGTTTGGAGAATTCAAACGCAATTGGAGACACGGATGTTTTTCCCGTGGTTCGGATAGGTGGTGCTATCCTACATCCACGTTGATGGAGACTTCAACCCACGAAGGGTAACGGTTGCGCGAGTCCACATAGGGCTCCACCCAAGGGTAACGGTTGCGCGAGTCCACACAGGGCTCCACCCACGAAGGGTCCACGAAGAAGCAACCACCCACAAAGGGTCCACGAAGAAGCAACCTTGCCTATCCCACCATGGCCATTGCCCACACAGGACTTGCCTCACTAGCGGCAGATCTTCACGAAGTAGACGATCTCCTTGCCCTTACAAACTCCTTGGTTCAACTCCACAATCTTGTCGGAGGCTCCCATGAGACACCTAGCCAATCTAGGAGACACCACTCTCCAAGAAGTAACAGATGGTGTGTAGGTAATGAACTCCTTGCTCTTGTGCTTCAAATGATAGTCTCCCCAACACTCAACTCTCTCTCATAGGATTTGGATTTGGTGGAAAGAAGATTTGAGTGGAAAGCAACTTGGGGAAGCTAGAGATCAAGATTCATATGGTAGGAATGGAATATCTTGGTCTCAACACATGAGTAGGTGGTTCTCTCTCAGAACATATGAGTTGGAATGGTGTATGTGTTCTGATGGCTCTCCCCTCGAATGAGAAGAAGGTGGGGGGGTATATATAGCCTCCACACAAAATCCAACCATTACACACAATTTTCCAATCTCGGTGGGACCGAATCAACAAACTCGGTCGGACCGAAAATGTAAACCTAGTGACCGTTAGAGATTTTGGTGGGACCGACAGGATCAACTCGGTTGGACCGATGTGCTAGGGTTACGGAAGATCCAAAACTCGGTTTGACCGATTACTCAAACTCGGTGGGACCAATTGGGTAATAAGTGAAACTGAGATTTGGCCAAGCAAACTCGGTGGAACCGATTGCATTTCTCGGTGGGACCGAGAATATTGCAATGGGTAACAGAGAGTTTGCAAGCCCATCTCGGTGAGACCGAGATCCCATCGGTGAGACCGAAATGATTAGGGTTTGGCAGTGGCTTATGACAAGTGAAACTCGGTGGCGCCGGATAGGAAAAATCGGTAGGACCGAGTTTGGCTTAGGGTTTAGGTCATATGTGGAAGTGGGAAAGTAGCTGAGGGTTTTGGAGCATATCACTAAGCACATGAAGCAAGAGGCTCATTAAGCAACACATCATCCCTCCTTAATAGTATTGGCTTTTCCTAAAGACTCAATGTGATCTTGGATCACTAAAATGTAAAATGAGGAGTCTTGAGCATGAAGCTTTAGCCAATCCTTTGTCCTTAGCATCTTGATGGAGTTCCCACAACCTTTAGTCCATGCCACTCCATTGTTGAACTTATCTGAAACATGCTAGATCGAAAAGTTAGTCCAACAAGAGATATGTTGTCATCAATTATCAAAACCACCTAGGGAGCACTTGTGCTTTCAATATCCCCCTTTTTGGTAATTGATGGCAACATACATCAAAGCTTTAGATAAAGATATAAAGAACAACAAGTAAAGCTTTGGAAGGACATGTAACAAGCATAGGCTCCCCCTACATGTATGTACTCATGTAAATATGAAATATAGAGGCATGTGAGAGCATAACCATGACAGAGTAGGCAATGTGTTACATGTATCTTGGCCATATGCATCAGAGCAAAAGATTATCAAAGAAAATACCTTCATGCTCATGAGTCCTTCTTGCAAACAGTATGTACATAAGCAAGAACTCCTCATACTCATGATTTTGATGCATATACTTACCTTGTGGTCTTGAGTTGGCTTAGGATGGAATGAACCTGCACAAACAAGGTTAGATAACACAGGTACATCCTCTAGCCAGAGCAAACAAAAGAAACCACAAGAATACCAAGACTGGGATGACATGTAGAGAGTGAGTACAAGGTACCACATTGAATTCAGCATGTCCCCAAGAATAAAGATATGCAATGAATTTGACTGATTTCTTTCCCTTAGGTGTCTTGCTCCCCCTGAATCTTACATGGGATATTGGGAGAACATAGGAAACAGAAAATCAGAGCTGAACATCAAGCATCTGGGATCCTTGAGTATTCTCTCCCCCTTGGAGATTTCTTTCTCCCCCTTAATATATGGGATCCTTGAGTTTCTCTCCCCCCTTGAGGTCTCTCTCTCCCCTTAATATTTTCTCTCTTGTAGGTTTGGTCCTTGAGACTGTTTTTCTCCCTTGATGTGATCTCTCTCTCCTACAAGCTTTGATGTGATCTCTCTCTCTCCTACAAGCTTTGATGTGATCTCTCTCTCCCCCTTTGACATCAATTTCCAAGAAGGTTTCTCCTGGAATCCGTCGGATAGGTTTGGTCCTTGAGATTCAGTACAAAGCAGGGAATAAAACTGTGATGCTTGTAGAGGACAAGATTCATTGAGTGGAGCTGGATCAGAAGAAATATAGAATATGTGGCAAACTGTTTTTCCTGTTGCGAAATCGGTGGCACCGAGTGGCATGTTTCGGTAGTACCGAAGGGATTCGGTTGGACCGAAAATGGCAATTCGGTGAAACCGAGTTCATCACAAAAAAACTTGTCACCTCAGCTCACTAGTCAGGTAAGATCTCACAAAGATTTGCAATGAATTAGCTGAAAGATTTGCAAGGAATTTGAAGCAAAAATATGCAGAACAAAAATCAAAAAGAAAAGGGTAAAAGGTTTGAAAAATAAAGAAACAAATATGCAAGGGATAAATGGAATAACTCAGAAAGGAACACAAGAGAACTTCATCTAGAATTGGGCGGTGGCATAGTCACCTATGTTAGAGTATATTGACTTAGGAGTCAAGTTAGAACACTTGATCATAGGTCATACTCATCGTTTAAGCTCAAAATGGGGTTACCATTTTTCGTTTAAGCATCTTGATGTATTCACATCTTGTTGAGTTGCTTTGACTCATGTCTTGGAGTAAAGCTTCTCTAAGATGGAATACCATACCTTGGGTGGTGATGTGGTTCTTGCTCGTGTAGTTGAACTTGTGTGGGTGCTCAAGGTTGATGTAGCTCATCGAGAGTTGGGAGCATCATTTGGAGTTTGGGTTCATCTACCTACATGGGTTAGTTTTTGCAAGGAAGAGCACTTGTGTATCCAAAAATGACAATCATGAAGCTCAATCATAGAATTTGTCAAAGGATATGTTTGTATGGTTTTGAGCTTCCTTGTCTTCAACCACTATTGTGTAGAGTCTTGGTGATGTAGAGATCGCTCAGGATATGAGTGAGTCGCAATCTCATGGAATTAGATTTGACCAAGCACCTACATGGGTTAGACAACATGCAAGGTACAAATGTATCCAAGACATAAGATAGTTATCATGAGAGATATATCATGGATTAGTCATAAGCTCATGTCTTGCATGTATCCAATGGAGTTTCTACTCCAAGTTCGAAGCATCAATGATGTTCAATTCTCCTCTCAACCTGCAAAATGCTTTCTCATCAAGTGGTTTAGTAAATATATCCGCTAATTGCTTGTCGGTGCGAACATGCTTAAGATTGATGTCACCCTTAGCAACATGATCTCGAATGAAATGATGACGAACTTCAATATGCTTAGTTTGAGAATGTTGTACAGGATTATGGCCAATTTTGATAGCACTTTCATTGCCACAAAGCAGTGGAACATGTTTCATATAAATCCCATAATCTTTAAGAGTTTGAGTCATCCAAAGTAATTGAGCGCAACATGAACCAGCGGCAATGTATTCAGCTTCGGCGGTGGATAAGGATACCGAGTTTTGTTTCTTGGAGGACCAAGACACAAGAGATCTACCAAGAAATTGACAAGTACCCGAAGTGGACTTTCTATCAACCTTGTCTCCGGCATAATCCGAGTCGGAATAGCCAACAAGATCAAAAGAAGACCTCTTAGGATACCAAATGCCAAAATTTGGTGTATGGATTAAATATCTCACTATCCTTTTCACAGCCTTAAGATGACAATCTTTAGGAGCAGCTTGATATCGTGCACACATGCACACACTCAGCATAATATTGGGACGTGAAGCACAAAGGTATAACAATGAACCAATCATAGAGCGATAAACCTTTTGATCAACCGGTTCACCATCTTTGGTTAAATCATTATGTCCACTAGTAGGCATGGGTGTAGACATACCTTTGCATTCTTGCATATTGAACTTCTTGAATAAGTCCTTGGTGTACTTTGTTTGAGAGACAAATGTACCTTCCTTAGTTTGCTTGATTTGCAATCCAAGAAAGAATTTGAGTTCACTCATCATAGACATCTCAAACTTCTCTGACATTAGCTTTCCAAACTTTTCACTAAAGAGAGGGTTAGTTGAACCAAATATGATATCATCAACATAAATTTGGCATACAAATAGTTCTTCATTAACCCTTTTAGTAAAAAGAGTAGAATCAATTTTACCAATTTCAAAACCACTTGTAGTAAGGAACTTGGTCAAGCATTTGTACCATGCTCTAGGAGCTTGTTTAAGACCATAAAGAGCTTTGTGAAGTTTGAAAACATGATTTGGTTTCTTGGGATTGATAAAGCCGGGAGGTTGTTTGACATAAACTTCCTCCTCTATTTCACCATTTAGAAAAGCACTTTTAATGTCCATTTGGTACAAGGTGATATTATGGTGATTAGCATAGGCAAGTAAGATGCGAATGGACTCAAGTCTAGCAGTGGGAGCATACGTCTCACCATAGTCCATACCTTCGACTTGTGTGTACCCTTGGGCAACGAGACGTGCTTTGTTGTGAACCACTTGTCCATATTCATCTTGCTTGTTGCGAAACACCCATTTGGTACCAATGATGTTGTGGTTGTTGTCGGGCTTCTCAACCAATGTCCAAACTTGGTTTCTCTCAAAATTATGTAGCTCTTCATGCATAGAGTTTATCCAATCCGGATCTTCCAATGCTTCTTCAACCTTCATGGGTTCAATGCTAGAGATGAATGAATAGTTTTTCACAAAAGTTAGCTAAACGAGTTTTTGAGCGAGTGATTCTCCCGGTTTGTATATCATTGAGGATTTGCTCGATGGGATGATCTTTGGCAATTCTTGCTCGAACTCGTGAGAGCTTTTGCTTGGGTCTTCGTTGAACATCTTCTTCATCTTGTTATTCCTCTTGGCCTTCTTCATTGTTGACGTCGTCGTTCTCTTGCCGTGGTGGAGAAGGAGGTTGTTGATGTTCATCTTGACGTACTTCTTCGTTTTCTTCATCTTGGTGTGTCCCACTTGTGGATGCTTCCGTGTCAAATCTTGGTTCACCTTGTCGTGAAGTAGAAGCTTCCACTTGGACGGATGAAGTACTCTCCTTCACTTCCGTTGGACGAATTTTGCCAATGGACAAGTCTTGAATTGCTTCTGAAGGGTCTTTGTCTCCTACATCAATTGGCAATTGCTCTACTTGCGAGCCATTAGATTCATCAAACTTCACATCTACCATCTCTTCAACCTTTCGGGTGAAATTGTTGTAGACACAGTAAGTGTGAGAGTTTGAGCCATAACCAAGTAGAAAACCTTCATGAGATTTAGGAGCGAACTTTGAACGACGATGCTTATCAAGAATGTAGCACTTTGAGCCGAATACTCGAAAGTATCCAACTTGAGGCTTGTTACCGGTGAGGAGCTCATATGCCGTCTTGCCGAGTAGCTTGTGAAGATATAAGCGATTTGTTGCGTGACAAGCTGTCTCAATCGCTTCTGCCCAAAAGTGCTTTGGCGTCTTGTATTCATCAAGCATCGTTCTTGCCATTTCGATGAGCGTCCGGTTCTTCCTCTCAACAACTCCATTTTGTTGAGGTGTGTACGTAGCCGAGAACTCATGTGAAATCCCTTCTTCGTCAAGAAAGGTGTACACATTTGCATTCTTGAATTCCGTTCCGTTGTCACTCCAAACCTTCTTGATCTTCTCATCAAACTGATTTTGGGCTTTCCTAGCGAAGTTTCTGAAGATCTTCTGGACCTGCGACTTGTCATTAAGAAAGAACACCCACGTAAATCTTGAAAAGTCATCAACTATAACTAGACCAAAAGAATTTCCACCGAGACTCTTGTAGGCGTTGGGACCAAAAAGATCCATGTGAAGTAGCTCGAGTGGCCTCCTTGTGGTCATGATGTTCTTCACGGGATGTCTTCCTCCAACCTGTTTACCTGCTTGACAAGCACTGCAAAGTCTATCCTTATCAAATATGACATCGTTAACTCCGAGGATATGATTTCCTTTAATAAGCTTGTCAAGGTTCCTCATGCCAACGTGACCTAGTCGTCCATGCTACAACCAACCTTTTGAGGATTTAGCAACAAAGCAAGTTTTAGGTTGTGCCTTTTTAGAGAAATCGACAATGTAAAGATCACCTCTACGCATACCCGTAAAGACCATTTTATGATTGTCTCGACGAAATATTTGGCAATCTACCTTAGTAAATAGGACATTCAAACCGAATTCAGCAAGTCTAGATACTGAAAGTAAGTTGTAGCCAAGAGATTCAACGAGCATGACATTTTGAATGGAACTATCATGTGAGATGGCCACCTTACCAAGGCCGATCACTTTACCCTTTGAATTATCACCAAAGGTGACATATTTTCGAGGGCCGTCATTTTCAGCAAGCTCACGAAACATCTCTTCATCTCCGGTCATATGATCAGTACATCCACTATCAAGAACCCATTCCTTTCCTCCTGATTCATATCCCCGAAGATTTGCCATAAGACCAAAATGTCTCATTGCATCATCAAGATCGAAGTCACTATCATCCTCATTGTAATATTCATGTTCATCATGATCTTGTGATTCATCATTTCCTAGAGAGGGTAATTCATCAGATAAATGATCATCAAAGTGGTCACTTTTATGAATTCTTATAGCTTTGAGTATGATATCATTAATGATTCCAACATCTCCTTTAGCATGCTTAAGATTGGCAAGTTCAAGAAGACATTTACCAAAACTAGGATCACTAGAGTTCATCTTACTCAAGGCAATAGATTTATGGAGAATTTCATCCAAAGTTTTCAAGGAATGATTGGGAAACCGTTCCTCAAGAAATTTCCATATAGTATAGGCGCAATTTTGAGTAGGCAAACTAGCAATCAAATTTTTGGGCAATCCTCTAATGATGAGCTCAATAGTTCTAAGATTGTGAATCATGTCAATATCTTCATCTAGGGTAGGATGCAAGGGATCAATATGGGCTGCACAAGGGCTAGCAATATACTTGTTCAAATGATATTGATTGAAGATTACAAGCATCTCATTTTTCCATTCATGAAAGTACTTTCCATCAAGAATAGGCACTCTATGTCTAAGACTCCCTAGAGTAGACACATCCATCTTCCTCCAATGGTGATTCAACCATAGCAATGGAGACCAAGGCTGTCGGGTGGTAGGTGCGACATATGCCAACGGGTGGCTTATCATTGTGGGAGCCAGTAAGACATCGCCAGTGCCTGGAAACGGGATAAGGCAAAGACATGCATGCCGGCGGATCTTACCCAGCTTCGGGGCTCTCCGTGGAGATAAAACCCCTACTGCTGCTCTGCGGGGTCTCCGCATACTCACTAGATGAATCGAGTGGCAATACAACGCTCCTTGAGCTGTTTAGTGGGAGGAGGAAGAAGGGCACGGCTAGCCTGCTTCTTCTCCGTGTGGGATGTCTAGGACTAGTAAGGGGTCGAACCCTTTGCATGGGTGCTCCGGGGGTTTATATAGGCCTACCCCCGGGGGTACAATGGTAATCCGACTGGGCACGGGGCCCAGCCGTCTGTGACTGCGCTCGCCGGCTTCTGCGCCGGTTGCTAGGGCCCGCCGACTGGTGGGTCCCGCCGGCTGCCGGCCCCTTGGTCGACAGGCAGGCCCCACTGTCCAGGGCCTGGTCGGCGGCTGGTTACTGTGGCTCCATCTTGTTGACGTGAGCTTCATCGTGGTAAGCGCGGCTACAGTACCACCGCCTGTCAGGCGATCGCTGTAGCCTTACCGCGTCTTGTCTCCTTAATGGGGCGTCCTCTTCGAGGAAGGCGGCAAGCCGGCTGCGGGGAGCCGGCTCTGTCTTGGGTCGACTAGTTGGAGGCGTGGCCGCCTTCGGGCGTCTCTCTGCTCAAAGGGGCCCACCGTCTGTGGGCCACGCTGGCGGCCCGTCGTGGGTGATGCCAGGGTCAACATGGCAACAGTGCCGCGCCGGGCGGGTCGTGCCTAGCCCGTACGACGCACCATGCCAGGCGTGCTCCGGGATTCGGGGGTGGCAGGCTTTACTGTAGCCACGCCCCGTCGCACCGCCGTTAGGTGGGTGCAAACTTTGTGGGTACAGTCTTGACCGCTTTATGGGGAGCCGGCTTCTTGGAGTCGGCCTTCTCATGGTCGGCTTCTTGGAGTCGGCCTTCTCATGAGGGCTAAAGTCGGACCGCCTTCCGAAAGCCGGCCTGGGTTGCAGCCAGCTAGGGGAAGGCGGCCCCATGTCTTGGATTCTTGAGAGCCGGGCGGGCTCGTAACTTTTTCAGAAGGGCCAGGGAAAGCCGGCTAGGCTACCCATGGCTATTTACTCCGACAGTAGTCCCCGAAGCTGATCGAGCTCCGAGGTGAGCAGGGGGACGAGAAGCTTGGTCAGCTTCCCATTCTGAAGAGCCGGCTTAGCGGGTGTACGCCGACTTTAGAGAGCCCCGCGTCTTGTAGGCGAGAGGAGGGGGGGCAACCCGCGTGCCGACTACGGGCCCTCCCGCGGCCACGTGGCAGCGAGATCCTGCGAGCGCACGCGCGCGACGGGACACCGCCGCAGGACCGGGCCCGCCACTCGCGAGCCTTGGTCTGGGCACAGATCTTCCGTGGCCCACAGGGGCCGCTCGCCTTCTCGAGGCAGTTTTGTTTCGCCGTTAAGGCTCGATAATCGCGGGACGTGGGGAGTGGGCACGATCGATCCCCACGCTTCCCCACGCCACGCCTCCTCGGCTCTGCCACGTGAGCCTATAAGTAGGGGGAGGAGGGAGAGCGACAGGGGTTCGCACGCTCCCTCCCGCTCCGCCCCTCCTAACCCTCGTCTTCTTCCTCTCGCTGCCGTCGCAGCTTCCCATCTCAGCGCCGTCGCGTCTCTACACCGCCTCGCTCCCATGGTGTTGCCAAGCTCGTGGGACGGCTCCAACGGTCATGAAGACCACGTGGAGTTCCTTCGCCAGACCCGGCGCCTGCCCGGCGCCGACCGCGTACAGGTCCGCCTGGCGCCCGCGAAGGAGATCTCGCCGGCGCCGGAGGAGGGCGAGCGGGTCGTCTTCCGCTCGCACTGCCTGCGCGGCTTCGGCCTTCCGGCGAGCGGGTTTCTGCGCTCTTTCCTGGAGTTCTACAACCTCCAGCCGCATCACCTTACGCCCAATGCGGTGATGCTGCTATCGGCCTTCGTCTCCCTCTGCGAAGGCTTCTTGGGGCTGCTCCCCACGCTGGAGCTCTGGGGAGAGTTCTTCCAGAGCAAGCTCGGCACGGTCGTCGCCGGCGTGCCTGCCCCCTGCGGAGCCTTCATCGCCATGAGGAGGGCGAGCGAGAACAATCCGTTCCCGCCCATCCCCCTGATCCAGTCGGTGAAGGTCTGGCAAAAATCTTATTTCTATGTGAAGAACATCGCCGAGCAAGGAGACTACATCAACCTGCCAGCTTACGTAGCCGGCCCGCCGGCTGGGAGGCAGCCCTCGTGGAGCTTCTGGTCCCGGTCATTGTCTCCGGCCGAGAACGCCGCCATCTCCCGGCTTCGGGTGTTGATTCAGTCGGAAGGCCTGCGCGGGGCCGACTTGGTGGCCGCCTTCGTGGAGCGCCGGATCCTTCCTCTCCAAAGCCGGCCCCATATGATGTATCAGATGAGCGGCCGCTTCGACCCAAGCCGTCTGAGCACATGGGAAATGCCCCACGCGGAGGTGGCGCTCATGGTTAACTACATCGCCAACTGCAAGCTCACCGGGGACTTGCAATACGGCAAGGTGCCGTATTCCCGCGCCAATCCTCCGCCCGTGGTAAGCTTCTCTCTCTATCTTCTTTTTGTCGTCGGCCGGCTTCATGACGGCCGGCTTCTGACCAGTCGGTTCTTTTGAGCAGAACCCTCTAATTGCGCCGCCGGCCGGGGTGGCGGGGATCGAACGCCAGTATGCCCCCGACCGCACGGTGGACGACGTTGACGACCTGGACTTGGGGGCGGCCGCCATGGAAGACGCCGTGGTGGGGGACAGCACCGAGCCTGGAGGCTCAAGGTTCATCGCGAGCTTCGAGGACTGGCCGGACGATTTCGAAGCCGAAGTCGCTCCACGTCGCCAGCCGGCGGCCGACCATCAGGGCGCGGGCTCGTCTACCGCGCCGACTGCCCGCGGCGGCGCATAGAAGCGCCGGGCCGCTTCAGGCCTCTTCGGCAGTCGGCCGAAGAAGTCCAAAGCCTCCGCCGCGGCGACCAAGCGAGACGAGGCGGCTGCAAAAGCGGCCCGCTTCCGCAAGGCGGTGAAGCAGCCTACGGCGGTCTCAGCGTAAGTCTTCGATTGCCTTGCCGGAAGCTTGTCATCATTCTCTTTCTCTTCGAATATTCTTCTTAGCTTTTTCTTGCTTGCCGGACAGGGCGCCGCTTTCCCTTGAGTGGGGTCCGGGCGGCTCCGTCGTGGGGCCGGCTAGAGGGTCTTCGAGCTCCTGCCGCATGGACCCCCGCGCCGATCTCAGGGAGGCCACAGAGCGGAACGCCCGCGAAGCGCGGGAGCAGCGCGAGGCGGCGGAGAAGGCGGCCGCCCAGGCGGCGAGGGAGCAGGCCAACGCGGCAGCCAAGGCCGAGACGGAGGCGGCTACCGCGGAGACGGAGGCGGAAAGCTCACGCAACCAGCCTCCGCTGCTCGCCATTCCTCTCCAAGCCGTAGCCCCCGACACCCCATTGCCCTTGGCGGAGGAGACCGTCCAAGACCCGCCGCTGTTGGAGAGGGGGAGGACCCCGTGGTCTTTGCGGGGAGAGCGCCGCCAGCAGCGCCAACCGGAGCGGGCCAAGGCGGCCAATCGTCAGCGGCGCCGGAGGGGCCGGCCGGAGGTGAGCCGGAGAACAGAGCCGGCCTCGAGGTGCAGCCGGCGGCGAGCCGACGCGCAGGGGGAAGCGCCGCTCCGCCGGAGTTGCGCCGAGCTGCGGGCGCAGGCCAGCCGGCGGAAGATCTAGAGGCGGCCAGCACCGCCATGTCCGAGTATACTCCCAGCGGGGGGACTGGCGAGCTGGATGCGGCGGCTCAAGGGGTCCGGAGCCGGCTACAAGCTCAGGCCGCCCTGCTGCAACAGCTCAACCAAGAGTTCTTGTCAACGCGAGCCACTATCCGGGTGAGTCCTTCGTTCTTGGCTGCTTTGCTTTCTTAATTTCTTCCGTGGGGGCGCGTCAGCGCACCCACTGGGTGTAGTCCTCGAGATACGGGCCGACTGCTGCGCAGTCGGGTCGGATCTTTCTCGACGGCCACCTTACTTTGCTTTTTTTCTAAACTTTCAGGAATACCACAACCTTCGTGCTGCCGCCTTCGACTCCCAAGCTCGGGAGTTGAGCCGGCGGACCGACGACCTGGCCGACAGCCGAAGTAAGTACTCAATTTTATCTGTCTCCTGTGGGGGCGCGTCAGCACACCCACTAGGTGTAGTCCCCGAGATTCGGGCCGACTGCTGCGCAGTCGGGTCGGATCTTTCTTGACGACTCTTTTCTTATTGGTTTTTCTTTGTCTTCAGGGGCCAACGCCGACTTGAGGAAGGAGCTCGGCGAGGCGAAGGTCGCCCTTCATACCAAGGAGGCCGAGTGCGCCGCCTTGGTCCAGGAACGGGATCGCCTAGCTAAGAAGCTGGCCGACCAAGAGGAGAGCCACAAAGCGGCCCTACATGCGGCGCAGGAAAGCAAAGCCACCTTGAAGGCGGAGTATGAGACCGAGGCGGCGAGCTAGTCTGAGACCCGGCGAGCCCTGGACGAAGGCTTCGGCCGGATCAGGGACTTGATCGACGGTAAGTTGCCTTCTTAGCCCTTCTCCTACCCCTTGTCGCCTGGGTTTTTTGACTTATCTTGAGCTGTTGCTTGTTGTTTCTTGCAGATTACTTCCCGGGCTACTCCGCCTTCGCCGCCCAAAGCATTGAGGCCCATCGCGAGGCGCGCCGTCAAGCGGGGGCCGACATTGCGCCGGATGCAAACCTGACCCTTGAGGAGCAGCTCCTGGCTGTCCAGGCACGGTTGCAGCCGGCTCATCGGATTCTTCGCCGGCTCCAACGTGCCGGGGCGCAAGTGTTGGCCGCCCTCTGGCCCGGCGAGACGATCCCCTGCACCCCAAGCCGAGCTGCCGACTGGCTGGAAGTCGCAGTTGGTCGCTTCGAGGCTTGGAAAGCGTCAGCGGCCCGCCTCGGAGCCGGGCGGGCGTTGGAATTCATTCGGGCTTGGTACCCAGGGCTGAGCCTGGACCAGCTGCGCACTTGGCGGATGGAGGCTGATGTGGAGCTGGAGGAGGTGAGGCCGACTATCGCCCAGCGAGCTTCGATGATCGCTGAGTGTACCGACATCAGCGTTTTCGCACCAGAAATCGATGAGGACGGTGTTGCTCAGCCGGAGGAATGGTTCGGGCTGAACCCGGCGGTGGGCGAGGACTCGGCGGAGGAGATTGCCTCCAGCGACGAGGGCGAAGAAGACGAAGACGAGGACGGCGAAGACGTCGAGCCGGCTGGTGGAACAACCAGCCGACCTCAGGCCGACCATGCCACTAGCAACGAGGCGCGTGGAAGCGCGCCCTTTGCGGGAGGCGGCGACCAAGCCGAAGTTCGTCAGCCGGCCGCTCCTTCAGCCGGCACGACCGTCTCCGCCAACCAGTCTGGCTCGTCGGCCGCTCCGCCAGCTTGACCTGCCATCTTTATCTTTCCTGCTTTGTTGTCTTTGAACAATCTTTGTTAAGTTTCGCAGTTCCACCCATTGGGGGTGTATCCAAACTATGTTGAATGCTGGCCTCTTGGAGGTCTTTTTATGTAAATATTATCATGTGCATGTTTGGTTTCCATTCGCGTATGCTTTTTTATCCTTAGGCTTTTTCCTTTGTCGCCTTCCCTCTTTGGGGAGGCAAGTACTTGAGCTTTCTTGGATTAAAGTCAAGTGAATGGAAACCGGCCGGCCGGCTACTCTGGTAGCCAGTCGGCGGTGTGAGAAAAACCGGCTTTTGTTATATTAGTCCGTTAGTCCGTAGCCGTTTTTCGTGTGGTCGCTCGTTCCTACCTTTAACTCTTGCCAGCCGGACAGCCGGTTCTTCGAACTGCGACTTTGGCAAGAGAAGGCTTGAGAGCCGGCACACTACTTGTCTGACTGTGGGTAGGACTTCTAACATAACTCCAGTCGGCCAGTCCCCGAGCCGACTAGTCGAACTCGGTGCCGGACGGAATAAGTAAATGATACGACAAGGTCATAAGCATGATACTTTTCATTCATAAATAAGGGACGGCAGTCCCCAAGCCCTCCTCGGGGGCCTATTGTCTTGTACTTAATACAAAAGTTAGCGCGATACATACTGCCTTTCAACTGTAAAACCTTCGAAGGAGGTTGGCGTTCCATGGCCGTTCCGACTCCTTGCCGGAGTCATCTCTCTTGCGTGCCTTCGGCTTCTGTGCATCGATCAGGTAGTAGGAGTCGTTACCTAGAGCTCTGCTGATGACGAAGGGGCCTTCCCAAGGGGCTGAGAGCTTGTGCTGGCCGGCTGTTCGCTGGATCAGCCGGAGCACAAGATCGCCCTCTTGGAAGGATCTTGGCCTGACCTTCCGGCTGTGGTAGCGGCGCAAACCCTGCTGGTAGATGGCGGACCGGCTGAGGGCTAACAGCCGGGTTTCTTCCAGCAGGTCTACGCCGTCTTCTCGTGCTTCCTTGGCCTCCGCTTCCGTGTACATGGTTACTCGAGGCGAGTCGAATTCGATGTCAGTTGGGATGACCGCCTCGGCACCATACACAAGGAAGAAATGGGTGAAGCCGGTTGACTTGTTTGGTGTAGTGCGCAGACTCCAGAGGACAGCCGACAGCTCATCAAGCCAACAGCCGGCTGAGCGCTCCAGAGGTACAACCAGTCGGGGCTTGATGCCGGAGAGGATGAGGCCGTTGGCTCGCTCGACCTGGCCGTTTGACTGCGGGTGGGCGACGGATGCTAAGTCCATCCAGATACCTTGGGCTGCGCAGAAACGTGCCAAGGCTCCTTTGGCAAAATTCGTGCCATTGTTGGTGATGATGCTGTGTGGCACGCCGTACCGTGCTGTTATGTCTGCAATGAATGTCACAGCAGTCGGCCCATTCATCTTCTTGATCGGCTTTGCCTCAATCCACTTGGTGAATTTGTCCACGGCGACGAGCAAATGCGTCATGCCGCCGCGTGCCGTCTTGAATGGGCCCACCATGTCCAGTCCCCAAACGGCAAAGGGCCAAGTGAGGGGAATGGTCTTGAGTGCCGAGGCCGGCATGTGTTGCTTGGAGCTGAAGAGTTGGCACCCCTTGCAATGTTTAACTAATTCTTTGGCATCATCCAAAGCAGTCGGCCAGAAGAAACCATGGTGGAAGGCTTTGGCGACAAGTGATCTTGAGGCCGCATGGTGGCCGCATTCTCCTTGGTGAATGTCTTTGAGGATTGCAATGCCTTTCTCTTGCTCGACGCACCGTTGGAGGACTCCAGTGACACTGCGCTTGACGAGCTCTCTATTGATGATCGTGTATGCTCCGGCTCGATGTTGGACTTGTCTTGCTTCTGTTTCGTTAGCCGGCAGGTCTTGGTTTACTAGGAAGTTGAGGATGGACTGAGCCCATGATGGAGCCGCGACTTCTTCTACTGCCAATGTGGCTACTGCCACCAGGGTGGGCGGGCTGGGCGGTGAGGTGCTGGAGTCGGCCGCCGGCTGTTGTGTTGGTGCAGACCCCGGGCCGGCTACCGCAGTCCCCGAGACGGGTGCGGCAGTCCCCGAGCCGGCTGCCGGGGTCGCCGGGCCGGTTACGGGAGTCTTGGGGTCGCCTACTTGGTTCTTCGAGCCGGACTCGGCCGCATCGGGGTCAGGCGGCACGAAGATGGAATCGGACTTTGGAGACGGCTTGATAGACGGCTTGAGGAGGCATTGGAGAGCAACGCCGGCTGGAATTGCTTGCCGAGTGGAGCCTATTCGAGCCAGGGCATCGGCTGGCTCGTTGTCGGCTCGCGGTACATGGAGGAACTCGCATCCTTCAAAGTATCCGCTGAGTTGTTGGACCAGGAAGCGGTAGCTCGCCATATTCGCGTCCTTGGCATCCCAGTCGCCGGATGATTGCTGGACTACCAGGTCCGAGTTGCCATAACATAGGATCCGGCGAATGCGAAGTTCTTTGGCAAGCCGGAGCCCATGTATGAGCGCCTCGTACTCGGCCACATTGTTGGAGGCGGCAAAGTGGATCTGTAGCGTGTATCTGAGCTTGTCGCCTTTCGGAGAGGTAAGGACAACGCCGGCTCCCAAGCCGGTGCGCATCTTGGACCCGTCGAAGTGCATGCGCCAATGGGTGGAGTCGGGAGCCGGCGGCAGGTACTGGGTCTCGGCCCAGTCGACGAGGAAGTCGGCCAGTGCTTGGGACTTGATGGCAGTGCGGGGCTGATAGAAGATCGTGTACGGGGCCAGCTCGATGGCCCATTTCGCCACCCGGCCGGATGCGTCCCGGCTGCCTATGATCTCGGCTAGCGGGGCAGTGCATACGACCATGACTGGATGCTCTTGAAAGTAGGGCTTCAGCTTCTTGGCGATGAAGTACACGCCATAACACATCTTTTGGTAGTGCGGGTAGTTCTGCTTTGAAGCGGATAGCACCTCGCTCAAATAATACACCAGCCTCTGGACCGGCTGGGCTCGGCCTTCTTCTGGACGCTGGACTACGATGATGGTGCTGACCGCCCGGCTGGTTGCAGTGATGTAGAGGAGCATGGGCTCTTTCTCAGTCGGCGCCGCGAGGACAGGCGGCGTGGCCAGAATCTTCTTCAGCTCGTGAAAAGCTTGGTCGGCCTGGTCGTTCCACTCGAAGTGAGTGCTCTTCTTCATGAGGCGGTAGAGAGGGAGAGCTTTCTCTCCGAGCCGGCTGATGAAGCGGTTCAAGGAGGCTAAGCACCCGGTGAACTTCTGAATGTCTCGAAGCTTGGTGGGGATAGCCATTCTCTCGATGGCCTTGATCTTCACCGGGTTGCATTCGATGCCGTGTTCGGAGACCAGGAAGCCTAGGAGCTGGCCGGCTGGCACTCCGAACACGCATTTCTCAGGGTTGAGCTTGATTTGGAACCGGCGTAAGTTCTCAAAAGTTTCCTTGAGGTCTCCCAGCAAGGTGCCGCGCTTCTCCGTCTTCACCACGATGTCGTCCACGTATACGTGAGCGTTTCTGCCGAGTTGCTTGAGGAGGCACTTCTGCATGCAACGCTGAAAAGTGGCACCGGCATTTCTCAAGCCGAATGTCATAGTCAGGTAGCAGAAGGCTCCAAATGGCGTGATGAAGGCGGTCTTAAGGCGGTCGTCCGGGTCTAGCTTTATCTGATGATATCCGGAGTAAGCATCCAAAAAACTCAACAGCTCGCATCCGGCTGTGGAGTCTATCACTTGGTCAATCCTTGGCAGGGCAAAAGGATCTTTGGGGCAGGCCTTGTTGAGGCTCGTGTAGTCTATACACATGCGCCACTTGTTGTTCTTCTTTAGCACAAGGACCGGGTTGGCGAGCCACTCTGGAAAGAAAACTTCCATGATGAAGCCGGCCGCCAAGAGCCAGGCTATCTCCTCCCCTACAATCCTGCGCTTCTCCTCCGACAATCGGCGAAGGGGTTGTCTAACTGGCTTTGCGTCTTGTCGAACGTGTAGTTTGTGCTCGGCAAATTTCCTCGGAACACCCGGCATGTCCTTGGGGGACCATGCAAAGATGTCCCGATTCTCACGGAGGAAATCGGCGAGCTCGCCTTCCTATTTGCTGTTCAGGTTTGCCCCGATGACGGCAAACCTCTCTGGATGCTCAGGGTCAAGAGGTATCTTCTTCGTCTCCTTGGCCGGCTGGAAAGATCCTTGAGCGTCATGCTCCTTAGGGTCGGGGGACACGGCCGACTGTTTGCCGGCTATGGCCACGACTCGGTCCAACATCTTCTTCTCTTCGGCTATTACAAGGGACTCAGCTAGCCGGCTGCTGGCTGTTGTGCACTCAGAGGACTTCTTGTAATCGCCGACTACGGTGATGACGCCTTTGGTGCTTGGTATCTTCATCTTGAGGTATGCATAGTGGGGAACTGCCATGAATTTGGCCAAGGCAGGTCGGCCAAGCAATGCATGGTAAGGGCTCTCCAGGTCCACCACTTCAAACCAAATCGCTTCCCGGCAGAAATGCTCCTTGTCCCCAAAAAGCACATCAATCTTGATCTTGCCAATGGGGGCGCAGGACAGGCCGGGTACGATGCCATGGAATACCGTCCGAGTAGGCACGAGCTGCTTCGTCTTGACATTTAGCTTTTCCAAGGTGTCACGGTACAGGATGTTGATGCTACTCCCGCCGTCTATCAACACACGGGAGAAGCGGGCGGCGCGTCTGTCCGTTGCAAGGGTGGCTTCCAGGACCAAGGCGTAAGAGCCGGGAGACGGCATCACCTCCGGATGGTCGGCCCGGCTCCAACTGATGGGCTTTTCTGACCAATGCATGTGTTCGGCGGGGTTGGCAGCGACCACGCTAACTTCCTGGCGCTCTTGGCGTTTGCTGCGCCGGTCTTTGGGCTGGCTTGTAAAGGCGATGTAGGTTGCTTGCTCATCAGGGAACTCGTCATGCACGGCTCCGACTGCGGGCCAAGCGGCCGGAGGCGGCGGGCCGGCAGGCGGAGGCGGCACGAGCCCTTCGCCCTTAGAGATTCGGGTGAGCCAATGGCACTTCCGAGTCGTGTGGTTGGATGGCTTCGCGCTGCTGTGGAACTTGCAAGGGGCGTCGAGAGTTTGCTCGTAGGAGAAAGTGGGCTGCCAAGCCGGCCTGCCGCCCTTGGGCTTCTTGGGTGCCGGTTGCTCTTTAGGCGGCGCTTCTTCGACATTTTCCACCTGCCGACTGGCAGGAGGTGGCACGGGGCCCTTGCGCTTGTGGTCGTTCGAGTGAGGGAGTCGGCCGGAGTCCCCAGCCGGTGTCTTGGGCGCCGGGTTGAGTACCTTTTCGGACGCGTCTACCCGAAGCTCGGTCTTCATCGAGGAGTCGGCGGTGGCGTACTTGTCCGCTATGTCCAGAAGCTCGTCGAGGGTGGCCGGCTCGTCGCAGAGGAGCTTGTGCTTGAGGAGGGTGCCTTCTCGGCATCCGGCTGTGAAGTATTCTATGGCTTGCACCTCGTGCACCCCTTCACAGGAGTTGCGGAGCTCGGCCCAACGCGTGAGGTAATCGCGAGTGGACTCGGCGGGGCCTTGTACGCACAAGGAGAGTTGTCTGGGCTTGGGAGCCCGCTTGTAGGTACTGGTGAAGTTGCGGATGAAGGCTTCTGTGAAATCTAGCCAGCTGTTGATGCTGCACGGCTTGAGGCTGTTGAGCCAGGTCCGTGCCGTGCTTTGCAGCATGAGGGGCATGTACTTCACGGCAACGCGCCGGTTGCCGTTGTCTATGCTAACCGCCGTGGAGTAGTTGATCAACCAATCTTCCGGCTTCACGGAGCCGTTGTACTTGGGCGTGTCTCTTGGGAGCAAGAACCCTTTGGGAAAGGGCTCGTCGCGGATGCGGGGGCCGAAACAAGGCGGGCCGACATCGTCTTCTTCTTCCAACGCCAGGGATCGCGCCAGGCGGTCGATCCGATGGCGGGCGTCATTCTCGCCGATTCCTTCGCGGCGGCTTAGCCGGCCATTGAGAGTCGGGTGCGCCACTGGCAGCGAGGCAGGATATCTCTCTCCACGGGGCGGAGGCGGAGGCGGGTCGCCCTGCCATTCCCTGGCTCGGGGATGACCGTCCGTGTCTCGCTCGATGGAGATCCGGGTCCGGCTGCGGCTGGCAGCCGGCTCCTTCTCACGTCGCGCGCGGGTATTGCTCGTAGTCGGCGTCCGGGACGTCGCGCCGTGTTCTTGGCACGGGGGAGGGCTTTCCGCGCGGGCGTCGGCTTCGTGTCGCTGCACGGCTGTGTCAATCAATTGCTGGATGCGCCGGGTCATGTGGGGACGGTCTTCGGCCTCCAAGCCGTCCAACTCGTCTACAGCCGCCTGGGCGGCACACAAGTTCTCGAGCGGAGTGGCATAGACCGGGTGGTTGACTCCCAGCGTGTCGGCGATGACGGCGCCGCGTTGCTTGACAAGGCCGGCCCGGCTTGGCCCGCCCGGGGCCGGCGTGCCAAAGGCGGCGCGGTCAGCTTCGCGCTGGTAGGCCTCAGTGAGGCGTCTTACGGAGGCCAGCCTCCGGCCCTCTGCGAGGAGGGCGAGGCGGCGTGCTTCTAGTGCTTCGTCGTCGGCATTAGCCGGGAGGGGAGCGGACAAGTCGTGGGCCGCCGCGCGCGAGGCGTCGTGGGTGCTCTCGTCGGCCAGGCCGCCGTGGCCGACAACCATCACTTCGGCGGTGACAGCATCGCAGCCGTCGGCTCGAGGAAGCGAGTCGTTGTAGATCGCGACGTTGGTGGGGAAGGTGTCGTAGGAGGCCGTGTAGGAGTCGACAGGCATCGGGTCGGTGGAGCCAACCGACTCCAGGTCCACAGCGGGCTCGCTGGAGACATGGAGCTGGCCGAGAAGGTTGGCGAGGTGGTCGGTGCCCGCATCGGAGGCGAGCTCGTCAGAGGTGAGAGTTTCGTCGAGGAGATCGGCGAGGCCGCTTGCCGCGCAGATGCTGGTGACGCCTTGCAGCGCGTCATGGCAAGCGCCATCGGGCGTGTCGGGCTGGCTACGCTCGCGGGGGAGGAATAAGGTTCCCGTCCAGAATAGGTCTCCAGATGACGGTGCACCTAGCCCCACGGTGGGCGCCAAATGTCGGGTGGTAGGTGCGACATATGCCAACGGGTGGCTTATCATTGTGGGAGCCAGTAAGACATCGTCGGTGCCTCTAAACGGGATAAGGCGAAGACATGCACGCCGGCGGATCTTACCTAGCTTCGGGGCTCTCCGTGGAGATAACACCCCTACTGCTGCTCTGCGGGGTCTCCGCATACTCACTAGATGAATCGAGTGGCAATACAACGCTCCTTGAGCTGTTTAGTGGGAGGAGGAAGAAGGGCACGGCTAGCCTGCTTCTTCTCCTTGTGGGATGTCTAGGACTAGTAAGGGGTCGAACCCTTTGCATGGGTGCTCCGGGGGGTTTATATAGGCCTACCCCCGGGGGTACAATGGTAATCTGACTGGGCACGGGGCCCAGCCGTCTGTGACTGCGCTCGCCGGCTTCTGCGCCGGCTGCCGGCCCCTTGGTCGATAGGCAGGCCCCACTGTCCAGGGCCTGGTTGGCGGCTGGTTACTGTGGCTCCATCTTGTTGACTTGAGCTTCATCGTGGTAAGCGCGGCTATAGTACCGCCGCCTGTCAGGGCGATCGCTGTAGCCTTACCGCGTCTTATCTCCTTAATGGGGCGTCCTCGTCGAGGAAGGCGGCAAGCCGGCTGCGAGGAGCCGGCTCTGTCTTGGGCCGACTAGTTGGAGGCGTGGCCGCCTTCGGGCATCTCTCTGCTCAAAGGGGCCCACCGTCTGTGGGCCATGCTGGCGGCCCGTCGTGGGTGATGCCAAGGTCAACATGGCAACAGTGTCGCGCCGGACGTGTGGTGCCTAGCCCGTACAGCGCACCATGCCTAGCGTGCTCCGGGATTCGGGGGTGGCAGGCTTTACTGTAGCCACGCCCCGTCGCACCGCCGTTTGGTGGGTGCAAACTTTGTGGGTACGGTCTTGACCGCTTTATGGGGAGCCGGCTTCTTGGAGTCGGCCTTCTCATGAGGGCTAAAGTCGGACTGCCTTCTGAAAGCCGGCCTGGGTTGCAGCCAGCTAGGGGAAGGCGGCCCCATGTCTTGGATTCTTGAGAGCCGGGCGGGCTCGTAACTTTTTTAGAAGGGCCAGGGAAAGCCGGCTAGGCTACCCATGGCTATTTACTCCGACAAAGGCTCTGATACCACTTGTAGGATCTAGAAGTAGATGTGTCTAGAGGGGGGTGGTTAGACACATAATGCTCAAGTTGCAATTTTTTAAGCTTTTTGGGTTTAAGTGGAGTTTAGACACAATTTCAACACAATACATATCAAGCAAGCATGCAAAGAGTATATAGGCGGCGGGAAGTAAAACATGCAATTTGCAAGAATGTAAAGGGAAGGGTTTGGAGAATTCAAACGCAATTGGAGACACGGATGTTTTTCCCGTGGTTCGGATAGGTGGTGCTATCCTACATCCACGTTGATGGAGACTTCAACCCACGAAGGGTAATGGTTGCGCGAGTCCACACAGGGCTCCACCCAAGGGTAACGGTTGCACGAGTCCACACAAGGCTCCACCCACGAAGGGTCCACGAAGAAGCAACCACCCACAAAGGGTCCACGAAGAAGCAACCTTGCCTATCCCACCATGGCCATCGCCCACACAGGACTTGCCTCACTAGCGGTAGATCTTCACGAAGTAGGCGATCTCCTTGCCCTTACAAACTCCTTGGTTCAACTCCACAATCTTGTCGGAGGCTCCCAAGAGACACCTAGCCAATCTAGGAGACACCACTCTCCAAGAAGTAACAAATGGTGTGTAGGTAATGAACTCCTTGCTCTTGTGCTTCAAATGAGAGTCTCCCCAACACTCAACTTTCTCTCTCATAGGATTTGGATTTGGTGGAAAGAAGATTTGAGTGGAAAGCAACTTGGGGAAGCTAGACATCAAGATTCATATGGTAGGAATGGAATATCTTGGTCTCAACACATGAGTAGGTGGTTCTCCCTCAGAACATATGAGTTGGAATGGTGTATGTGTTCTGATGGCTCTCTCCTCGAATGAGAAGACGGTGGAGGGGTATATATAGCCTCCACACAAAATCCAACCGTTACACACAGTTTTCCAATCTCAGTGGGACCGAATCAACAAACTTGGTCGGACTGAAAATGTAAACCTAGTGACCGTTAGAGATTTCGGTGGGACCGACTGGATCAACTCGGTGGGACTGATGTGCTAGGGTTAGGGAAGATCCAAAACTCGGTTTGACCGATTACTCAAACTCGGTGGGACCGATTTGGGTAATAAGTGAAACTGAGATTTGGCCAAGCAAACTCGGTGGAACCGATTGCATTTCTCGGTGGGACCGAGAATATTGCAATGGGTAACAGAGAGTTTGCAAGCCCATCTCGGTGAGACCGAGATCCCATCGGTGAGACCGAACTGATTAGGGTTTGGCAGTGGCTTATGACAAGTGAAACTCGGTGGCGCCGGATAGGAAAAATCGGTAGGACTGAGTTTGGCTTAGGGTTTAGGTCATATGTGGAAGTGGGAAAGTAGCTGAGGGTTTTGGAGCATATCACTAAGCACATGAAGCAAGAGGCTCATTAAGCAACACCTCATCCCTCCTTAATACTATTGGCTTTTCCTAAAGACTCAATGTGATCTTGGATCACTAAAATGTAAAATGAGGAGTCTTGAGCTTGAAGCTTTAGCCAATCCTTTGTCCTTAGCATCTTGAAGGAGTTCCCACAACCTTTAGTCCATGCCACTCCATTGTTGAACTTATCTGAAACATGCTAGATCGAAAAGTTAGTCCAACAAGAGATATGTTGTCATCAATTATCAAAACCACCTAGGGAGCACTTGTGCTTTCACTCGACCTGGTGACGAGGGCTTCGCTGAGGTGGGCATGGCTACAGCGCCGCCGCCCGGCGGGCGATCGCTGTAGCCTCACCGCGTCTTGTCTCCTTAATGGGGCGTCTCCTTCGAGGGAGGGGGCAAGCCGGCTGCGGGGAGCCGGCCCCGTCTCGGCCCGACTAGGGGAGGCCTGGCTGCCTTCGGGCGGCTCTCTGCCTGAAGGGGCCCACCGCCCGTGGACCGCGCTGGCAGCCCGTCGTGGGTGACATCAGGGTCAACATGGCAACAGTGCTGCGCCGGACGGGTCATGGCCACCCCGTACGGCGCACTATGCCAGGCGTGCTCTGGGATTCGGGGGTGGCAAGCTTTACTGTAGCCACGCCCCGTCACATCGCCGTTATGTGGATGCAGACTTCGAGGGTACGATCTTGACCGTTTGGTGGGAGCCGGCCTCTTGGAGTCAGCCTTCTCGGGGCCGGCTTCTTGGAGTCGGCCCTCCCGCGGCTTTCTTCATGAGGGCTAAAGTTGGGCCGCCTTCCGATAGTCGGCCTGGGAGACAGCCGACAAGGGGAAGGCGGCCCCACGTCTTGGATTCTTGAGGGCCGGATCGGCTCGTAATTTTTTCAGAAGGGCCAGGGGGAGCCGGCTAGGCTACCCGTGGTCATTTACTCTGACAAATGCCTTTTTATAAAAATGAGTAAAAGTACCCATTAAACCAGGCATGATTTTAGAAACATTTAGAAATTGGTTTCACTTGATTTGGAGTTGAAATGGATTTTTGAAGTGGAATTATGTGGCTAAATGACATTTTTATAGATCCAGGGGAAACTAGGCACGGTAAAAATGTTCACTATGGCTCATTAAATAGAACTTGATTTATTGAGTCAGCAGAAATTTGAATCATCAAATTTGGACACTATTTGACTTCTCTAGGGATTTTACAAGCTATCTGGAAAAAGAAAAAGAAAGAAACAAACAAGGGCTTTACCCTTAAGAGGCGCACAGGGCAAGGTTTAGCAGCAGGACGCCACTGGGCCGGCCCAGCGGCTCGGCCGCACGCGCGCAGGGGCCACGTCGGAGGCGGCTTCATGAAAATACGCCTTCGCACGGGAGAGGCGGTAACGACGGAAGTCGCCTCCATTTAAACGGGCGAGCCCGCCCACTGGGTCGCTGATGCGCGGGCCCCAGCAGCAGGTCGCCTTCAACCTCCGGCGCAGCGCGACTGGAAACAGAGGAGGCGAGGCCGAGCAGCGCCGACGCTCTCCCCAGCGGCACCAGCAACCTCCATCGACGCCCAACACACCGGCGGGATCAGGAGAGCATGCCGCATCCGTCGAGGTGCGCCAAGATCACTGGGATGGTCGGACGCGAGCAGCGCATAGCCCGTGGCGTACGACGGCGATGGTGAGGGTGGGACACGACGCTGCAGCCACGGAGAGGAAGAAATGGAGCTCGGGACATGTCCTTGGGGAGGTTGGTGATGCTCTGGTGGAGTCTAAAGGGGAGGGGTGAGACCATAGAGCACGAATTTAGGAGGAGGCCGGCGACATGGCTCCAACCATGGAGGTGGGCGGAGGGCACGAGAGGGAGAGGTAGGTTGGTCTAGGGGATGCACGGGAGGAGGAGAGAGCAAACGGAGAACAGAGAGGGCTTGGGGTGGCCTTATATGGCGAGGCCATGGAGCACCATGGACGGCGACCACAGCCGCGGCCTAGGCAACGCCAGGGGCCGAATTGGCACACTGGGCCATGTTCGGGGTTCTCGTGGACGTGGTCTACGACCAGGGAGAGAATAGAGGGAGCGGGGAAGGTTCAGAGGCGTCGCGCGTGTGAGGTTGCCCATTGGAGCGCTCGGGCAGCCGGTGCGCGTGCGAGAGGAGGCAGGAGGAGGGAGAAGGAGGAGGGGTACCAGGCCGTGGCGTGTTGAGGACGCCGAGGAGCATCGTCGGGCGCGCTGGGGAGGCCCTAGGTGGCCGGAGGTGCTTGGCAGGGGGTGGCTACAGTGCGGGAGCGCACTGTAGCGCGCTGCAGAGCGCCCAAATGGCCAGCATGGCCATTTTCTATGCAATGTGGACGCGTCCAAAGGTGTCTGGTAGCTCTAGGGGGAAGTAAAAAAGTGGGATGTTGCCTTGGATGCCCTGGGGAGCCAGTAGGACAGGAGAGAGGCAGAAGAAGAGGGAGAGAGAGGCTGTCCAGGGAGGTAAATGGGGGTATTTCACCCCTCAATCATTGAGAAATGGCCAGGGGAGAGTTACTGGAGGTAGGAGAGGACTAGGAGGAGCTGTGGTAAAAGTTGAGCTCAAGGAGAATAGTGTAAGTGGTCAAAATGGTGATTTTTGAAAAGTGACAGAAGGTGTTTGATGCAAATTTGGGCAAGCAAATTAACACCACCTGACATGAGAATTAACAGGATCAAGTGTCACACATAATTGAGGTTGACCACCATGTTTGAGTCCATTTGAAGAAAGTTGCCAATGTAACTTTGGCAAACCCTAGAAATCAGCATAAAATGACTTGCTTAGATCTAGCTAAGATAAACTCTTCTCCTTCATTCACCACTTGGTGTAGTGTCATAATTTGAGCATTTGAACATGCCCAAAAAAATTCAGATCAAAAGGAGACACTTGGCAATGTTGAGTTGTTCAAACTTGAAAAAAGGCAGAAATGCTTTTGAGAGGTTTTCATGGGGTTATGCTATTCTCCATGACATGAGACTTTGCAAGATCATCAAACATGTCATATGTGACATGCTAGAATTTTCTTGGAATTTTTGGGGAATATTTCCTTTGTAAATATTTCAAAATCTTGAAATATCAAGAAAGGATTTTTGAGGGATATGACCAATATTTTGAACATGACCATGTGTTGAAACTCTTATATATGGACAATATATGTCCACTGAGTTTCCCTAGGTTTTTCACAAATATTTTTAAAGCATTGAAATAATTTTAACCTATTAAATACCATTTCTGGCCTTAAGAAAAAGCCTCTAAATAAAATAGGAAATAACTTTTAAAATTATATTTTTGTGGTTTCCAGGTATCCTATATCTAATAGGAGTCAAATATATTTTTGGAAAGATTTTTACTTCCCTTAATTAAGTACTTGCAGTGCAAACCTCAATTCAGGGGTTTTTGGAAAACTATTTTTTTAAATACTATTTGGCCAAATTATTTTTGTAAGAAATTATTTTTATGTCCTATACACATGACATGATCATTGCTTCAAGAGTTTGGAGCAAGGAGATGAAGTATAGGAGTTGGAGGATTTATTTGATTTTGAGAGCACTTGCAAACATCAGCCAAACATTCAATCAAAGCAAAGATAAACACCCAAAAGTTTTTGTCAACCCACATTTTATCATGATTTATTAGCTTAAGTGTTGTGGCCTGAAAATCAGGGTGTGACAGATGATGGAGAGCGAAACGCCTCC
Organism: Triticum aestivum; assembly: GCF_018294505.1. Taxonomy (NCBI): domain Eukaryota; kingdom Viridiplantae; phylum Streptophyta; class Magnoliopsida; order Poales; family Poaceae; genus Triticum; species Triticum aestivum. The sequence goes on along the minus strand of NC_057809.1, from coordinate 161,775,588 downwards.
CCCTACCATACCGCCTCATGAGGCGGGCGACCCCGAGGTGTCGTCGCAGAGGGTTTCTCCTGATCCGGCATGGCCAGAAGGTAATCCTATGGCCACCCGAAGTCCTCAGTATCCGGCTCTTGAAAAGAGCAATCGAAAGATTCCGGCACCGTCTGGTGTGTGGTCGGACGTACTGAGGGATCTGCTAGAGCAAGCGGCTGTCTCAGAACAGCACCGCACGTTAATGAGTATGGTGATTGAAAGGATTTCGTCCGCCGAAAGCGGGTTGCATGAAGCTTTTATGAGTCTACTGACGGGTTATGAGGTACGCAAAATGATGTACATATTTGACAGTACCGCACATTTTTAGATGTGCCCTGTGTAGATAGTAGCCCCTGAGACTCTGGTTGTCGTCGAAAACGGCGGCAAACAGAGGATCATAGTCCCAGGTAATGACCAGACCGCCTTTTTGTGCAGGTGATTGAAGCTCCGGTGGCTAGCCGGACTGATGGGTTTGCCGAACTAAGACGACAACTGGATGCGGCAGATGTCGACATCGTGCTTGTTAACAAGAGGCTTGACGCGGCACAGGGTGAGTGATTTTTCTGGTGATTGTCACATAATAAGAGCAGCATGATGCTAGTATCTTTAATGTGTTGTGACTGCAGATGGAGCTGCCACTGTGGAGACCCTTCGGGCGGAGCTTGTCCGAGCCAAGGAGCAAGCGAGGAGTAGCAATGCGGCCGCTTTAACGGCGGCCGACGAGTTAAGGGCCGAACAGGCCGCGCATTGCGAGAGCAAAGAAAAGATAGCCAAGATGGTTGTAGAGTTAAGAGATGTTGCTGACCATTACCGGCTTCTTGAAGAAGAAAATCGGGCGAAGGCGACGGACCTGGAAGAGGCCTCGGTGGCTGCCAAGGAAGCCCGCTCCAAAATTAGAGCGACGAAGGAGGAGCTGCATCAAGCTGCGGATATTGTTTCTGGGAAGCCCTTCTTGTTGCGAACTAAGTTTGGGGATCCGAAGTATGCACCTCTGGACCGGCTATGGAGTTCTGCGGACGCATATCTGGACTTAGCGGCGAGTGCTGCCAATGCGGCCGAATACTTTCAAGATAAAAAAGATCGCGAAGTGGAAAAACTGTTTTGGTCATAGTTTCATGCTCCAGCCCGTCCACTGTTGTTGAATGAGCAAATGGCCGAGTGGGCCGAGCTCCATAGATTATCTGGACTTGTCATGAGGTCCGTTGTGGATCATCTGTGGCCGGGAGGGCCCAAGACGAATAGCTACTTTAGCTTAGTGCAACAATTCCTTGGTGTTGTGCCACGCATCGATGCTGTAAAGAGGTCGGCGTGCATAGAAGGCTCGCGGATGGCCCTTGCCCGTGTCAAAACATAGTGGGTGGAGATGGATGCCACCACTGTTGCAGCACAGGGTTCGACCATAGGCCGAGTGGCTGCCGAGCACTACTTTGAAAAAGTTCTTGAAGGCGCTTGTTCATAGAGGCTCAGTGCTCGAAGAATATTATGTTTGAGTTACATGTATTCCCATTGTAAAAACAATGTTTTATTAAATTATCAAGGCGGTATTTATACTTTTGCCCGAAAGTACTATGATGCCTCCTATGCGGCCGTTTATGTATATATGTATATAACCTAGAAGATGGCAGTCGTCGGCATCAGCCCCCACGCATATAATGCGGGGGTGCTCGCAGAAGATGCATGTTCACACTTGATCCAACGTCTTGGTCCATTAAGGAGGTGATAGCGCAGCGAACTAGGCAATCAGACTATAATGCTTTAACACTTTCACTTAGCCAGAGGAGTTTGACAGTGCGGCTACTATATAGCCCCTGGTGGCTCCGCGCTCATCCGAATTCAGGGCGCGTACATGCCTGGCCGGGAAACGGCCCTTCGTCAAGGCAGAGGAATCCCGAAGATTCCGCTAGGTCATCGAGTGGTTGACTAGTCTCACGCTATATGATGACAGTCAGTTTTCGGCTTTCTCTATATAGGTGCTCGTCCGGATGAACCAGGGCACAATCGCAGCAGTTCTCCTGGTGCCGCCTTAGCCGATAGAGCGAAACGTAAGGCAGCAAAACACAGGAGCCGGGCAAACCCAACATTGGACCAAAGACATGATTTGGAGCTGATGCATATAAGGCCAAACTCGCGACGCCAAACACTCTGTAAGGTATTCGTTCTTTATGATGTAAACTGGGCTAAACAGTGCCCTTTGTAATAAGCCCCTGGTATCCAGGTACGTGCAATATTCTGACATGGCCACATGCCAATACGTCAGCATCCTTCTCAATTGTACTGAGAATCCGGAGGATGTGTATCAACAAGGGACAGTAAAAAAGGTTTACGCAGGGTCTTAATCTGAAAAGAATCCTTGGAACAGGTCCCTGCTGCACGTATGCGCATGTGTCTCCGTTGTGCCGTATCCTGGACGGGTGTAGCGCGATGCTCATCTGTAAAAGAGAGGAACTTAGTTGAAAAGTTGTCGTGCAAAAGGTAGGTTATACTAAATAAACCATGTACAGTTCAAGATGAGTAAAGTTGAGTCTAATTGTCACTTGTTTACTCGCGTTGAGCCCCTTGTATTGTTATAGGGGCATAGCCATCAAACCTGTATCAATTATATATAGCTGCACCGGACTCATCTAACCGTGTTCGTGGTCTTAACGACCCATCAGATGCACTAGTTGGTGAGGCCATCTAGTGTGCGGCTGCCAGCCGCACAGTCTTCCGCGTGCAAGGAGCGCTCAATATTTCCATTTACAGTAATGATGCCACGTGGACCGGGCATCTTAAGCATGAGAGAAGCGTAATGCGGTATCGCATTAAAGCGAGTGAAAGCTTCGCTTCCGAGTAGTGCTTGATAGCCACTTTGGAGCGGAGCGATGTGGAAGGTTAACTTTTCACTGCGGAAGTTATCGGGAAAGCCGAATATAACCTCTAGTAGCAGGGAGCCCATGCAATGGGCTTCTGGGCCTGGCGTTACTCCTTTAAAGGTAGTATTGCTATGACTGATTTTTGTTGGGTCTATCCCCATTTTGCGGACTGTGTCCTGATATATCAGGTTTAAACTACTGTCGCCGTCCATCAGGACTCGTGTGAAGTGCTATCCGTCAATTATCGGGTCTAACACCAAGGCAGCCCATCCTGCATGCTGGATACTTGCCGAGTAATCCCGATGGTCAAAGGTGATCGGTTTGGACGACCAGTGGCAGAACTCCGCGGTGATAGGCCCTGGGGCATGTGTCTCTAGGAATGCCGCTTTCTTTCTCCCTTTCGTCACGTGTAACACGTTTACTGTTTTGACTTCTGGTGGGAATTTCTTCTGTTCCCAAGTGCTTTTCTTGCGAGGCTCATCCTCGTCTTCGCGTGGTGTATCCTGCCCCTTGTGTTCGGCGTTGAGCTTGCCAGACTGCTTGAAGACCCAACATTCTCTATGGGTATGATTTGCAGGTTTATCGTGGGTGCTATGGATCTGACATAGTTTGGCCAGAATCTTGTTCAGGCTGGACAATTCGTCTCTGTTGCCTTTAGAGGGTAGCTTTTGCTGACCTGGCCGAGAGCTTCTGAATCCGGCGTTTACCGTCATGCTCTTCGTGCTGTCTTCTTTATTCCGGCGCTTGTTTTTGCTGCGTCGTGGCTTCCCATTTCCGTCCCTGACTTCGGATGTACTTGGGTCGCTGGTGCTACATCCGGCTAACTAGCTGTCCTCGCCCGCGCAAAAGCGGGTCATGAGGCTTGTTAATGCTGCCATTGTTCTGGGATTTTCTTGGCCGAGGTGTCTGGCAAGCCATTTTGTCTCGAACGGTGTGCTTGAAAGCTGTTAAGCCTTCGGCGTCCGGACAGTCGACTATTTGGGTTCATTTTGGTGAGAAACCTGTTCCAAAGCTTTCAGGCTGACTCTCCGGGCTGTTGAGTTATATGACTTAAACCGTCTGCATCCGGTGGTCGGACATAGGTCCCTTGAAAATTTGCCCGAAAAGCATCCTCGAGCTCTTCCCAGCTTCCAATGGAGTTTTCGGGGAGGCTTTTAAGCCAGTGCCAAGCTGGCCCTTTGAGCTTGAGGGGTAAGTACTTGATGGCGTGGAGATCGTCTCCTCGAGCCATGTGGATATGGAGGATGTAGTCCTCAATCCATACCCCAGGGTCTGTCGTTCCGTCGTACGCCTCTATGTTTACGGGTTTGAATCCCTCTGGAAATTCATGGTCCAGCACCTCATCGGTGAAACATAGGGGGTGTGCGGCACCCCTGTATTTGGGTGTACCATGGTTTTGGATTTTTGTTGTGTTGTATTGCGTGCTGGAGCGCGCTTGCTTGGCCTGTAGATGGATCTGGTTGCGCCGTCCTTTTGATGCGGGCCCTCACGTGGATCGTGTACTGGCTTGTGTGCGGTGTCATTTGTCGCGCTATGTTGGCCACGAGGTCGTCTATCCGACCGGATGGTTGTTTTGTTTTTTGATTGCGGGGGATCTAAGGCCTCCTTGATACGTCCATTTTGCATCATGCTTTCTTATCGATATTTATCGCATTATGGACTGTTATTTCACTTTATATCACAATACTTATGGCTATTCTCTCTTATTTTACAAGGTTTACATAAAGAGGAGAATGTCGGCAGCTGGAATTCTGGTCTGGATAAGGAGCAAATATTAGAGACCTATTCTGCGCAACTCCAAAAGTCCTGAAACTCAACGGAACGTCTTAGAAGAAATAAAGAAAAATCCATGCCAAAGATGAAGGCCAGGGGACCCACACCCTGCTCACGAGGTTGGGGGGCATGCCCCCCTCCCTAGGGTGCGCCCCCCTACCTCGTGGGCCCCCTGGTGGCTCTCCGATGACCATCTTCTCCTATATGAGGTCTTTCGATGAGAAAAAAATAGGGAGGAACTTTTCAGGACGAGACTCCGCCGCCACGAGGCGGAACCTTGGCGGATCCAACCTAGAGCTCTGGCAGTGCTGTTCTGCCGGGGAAACTTCCCTCCGGGAGGGGGAAATCATCACCATCTTCATCACCAACGCTCCTCTCATCAGGAGAGGGCAATCTCCATCAACATCTTCACCAGCACCATCTCATCTCCAAACCCTAGTTCATCTCTTGCATCCAATTCTTGTCTCAAAGTCCGGGATTGGTGCTAGTAGGTTGCTAGTAGTATTGATTACTCCTTGTAGTTGATGCTAGTTGGTTTAATTGGTGGAAGATCATATGTTCAGATCCTATAGCATATTATTACCCCTCTGATTATGAACATGAATATGCTTTGTGAGTAATTACGTTCGTTCCTGAGGACAAGGGAGAAGTCTTGCTATGAGTAGTCATGTGAATTTGGTATTCGTTTGATATTTTGATAAGATGTATGTTGTCTAGCCTCTAGTGGTGTTATGTGAACGTCGACTACATAACACTTCACCATTATTTGGGCCTAGAGGAAGGCATTGGGAAGTAATAAGTAGATGATGGGTTGCTAGAGTGACAGAAGCTTAAACCCTAGTTTATGCGTTGCTTCGTAAGGGGCTGATTTGGATCCATATGTTTCATGCTATGGTTAGGTTTACCTGAATACTTTTGTTGTAGTTGCGGATGCTTGCAATAGTGGTTAATCATAAGTGGGATGCTTGTTCAAGTAAGAACAACACCCAAGCACCGGTCCACTCACATATCAAATTATCAAAGTATCGAACGCGAATCATATGAACGTGATGAAAACTAGCTTGACGATATTCCCATGTGTCCTCGGGAGCGCTTTTCCTATTATAAGAGTTTGTTCCGGCTTGTCCTTTGCTACAAAAGGATTGGGCCACTGAGGGAGTCCTGGATTAGGGGGTGTCCGGATAGCCGGACTATAACCTTTGGCCGGACTCTCGGACTATTAAGATACAAGATTGAAGACTTCCTCCCGTGTCCGGATGGGACTTTCCTTGGTGTGGAAGGCAAGCTTGGCGATACGGATATGTAGATCTCCTCCCACTGTAACCGACTCTGTGTAACCCTACCCCTCTCCGGTGTCTATATAAACCGGAGGGTTTTAGTCCATAGGACGAACAACAATCATACCATAGGCTAGCTTCTAGGGTTTAGCCTCTTTGATCTCGTGGTAGATCTACTCTTGTACTACCCATATCATCAATATTAATCAAGCAGGAGTAGGGTTTTACCTCCATCGAGAGGGCCCGAACCTGGGTAAAAACATTGTGTCCCTTGTCTCCTGTTACCATCCGCCTAGACGCACAGTTCGGGACCCCCTACCCGAGATCCGCCGGTTTTGAAACCGACATTGGTGCTCTCGTTGAGAGTTCCTCTATGTCGTCACCTTTAGGCCCGATGGCTCCTCCGATCATCAACAACGATGCGGTCCAAGGTGAGACCTTTCTCCCCGGATAGATCTTCGTGTTCGGCGGCTTTGCACTGCGGGCTAATTCGCTTGGCCATCTGGAGCAGATTGAAAGCTACGCCCCTGGCTGTCAAGTCAGATTTGGAAGTTTGAACTACACGGCTGACATCCGCGGAGACTTGATCTTCGACGGATCCGAGCCACAACCAAGTGCACCACACTGTAACGATGGGCATGACTTAGCTCTAACGCCGAACAGTGCCCTGGAGGCCACGCCCGCAACAGCTCCGACCCTTAGCTCGGAGCCAACTGCGCCGATCGAGGGCGGGTGGCTAGACACCGCCTCGGGGGCTGCAGTCTCAACGGCGATCGAGCCAAACACTAGCTTTATCCTCTGCGAAGCCCGTGACTCCAAGGTGCCGGACCCTGCTCCGGACTCCGAACCCTCCGCGCCCTTGCCAATCGAATCTGACTGGGCGCCGATTATGGAATTCACCGCCGCAGATATCTTTCAGCACTCACCCTTCAGCAACATTCTGAATTCACTAAGGTCTCTCTCTTTGTCAAGAGAGCCCTAGCCGGATTATGGCCAACAGGATTGGGATGCGAATAACTAAGAAATTTGACGCCCACCCACCACCCACTTTGTAGCCACTGTCAATGATTTAACCAACATGCTTGACTTCGACTCCGAAGACATTGACGGCATGGACGACGATGTAGGAGGCAAACAGGAACCAGCGCCCACAGGGCACTGGACAGCCACCCCATCCTACGATGTATACATGGTGGACACACCCAAAGGAAACGACGAGGACGAACGGGAGGACGCAATGAAGGGTCGTTCCTTCAAAAAGCAGTCAAAGCGGCGGTCATACCACTAGTAGAAAAAGGGTCAAATGTGAAGCAAATTAGTGCCGGTTTGAATTAGAGCCGTCACTAATGTGTACATTAGTGCCGGTTCGTGGCGGCGATCAATAGTACCGGTTCGTGGCGAACCTTTAGTACCGGTTCATGCCACGAACCGGTACTAAAGAGGCTGCATCAGCCTACGGTCAGGCTATGGCCCCACCATCACCATTTAGTGTCGGTTCTTACCACGAACCGGTACTAATGAGGTTATGGCAAGCTGTTTTTAGTCCCACCTCGCCAAGAGAGAGGCAGTATGAGCGGTTTATAAGCCGTGAGTGCACAGACAATGACGAAGAGTTGCAATGCTCACCTACATGTTGATTAGCTTCAAGCCTTGCGGAATAGCATAGATTGCACTGAGCTATGTGCAGTGCAGTCTACACTATTCCGAATGGCTTGAAGCAAATTAACCAGCATTGCACCTCTTTTTTATTTTTAATAACTTATTTAAACTCCGGACTTCTTTTGTGTTCAGTATGCAGCATTTAAAGCGACGTCATCAATTTCCAACATGTTCTGACATCATTTGTTGTTTTTCGGTCATTTACCTAATTGTTTAGAGAGCTAAATGACCGTGAAATTGAAAATCACTACAAAATGAATCCTGAAAATGTTGAAACTTGGCATGGTATCATCATATCACCCGCATAGCATGCGCGAAAGAGTAGAGAGGGTCACGGCAAAAACTGGACGCACTTCGTGTACAAACTGGACAAACTCTTTCCGAGTATCAGGGTTTCGGAGTCCGGAGTGGGTACTAATGTGCATCCCACCAATCAGGAAGAATCACACGGATCGTGTGTTTCTTTCTAGCTCTTGCGAGTCGTTGGATCAAGGGTGTGTTTCTTCCTAGCTCATGTGAGTCGTTGGATCGAAACTACCACAATCACTTTGTGAGCCAGACGACCCTATATATAGCTAGCCCACCTCTCGCCTTCCCTGCATAAGTCTTTCAGTTCATCGACTACATACATCTACCAGTTCATCGACTGCATACATCTACCAGTTCATCGACTGAATACAAATCATTCGGATTCGCCATCATACGTCCAACCGTGCATTTGATATGCATATATATGCATCACGAGCCACGGTTGGGCTGTATGATGGCGATACCGATTGGTTTGTTCTAGATCCGACATAAAAGGTTTGATACAACTTCTTTTTTGTGACATAAGAGCTATCTCTCCTCCTACCTATTTTAGTTACACAACTACCTATTTGTGCCAAATTTTCACTTTTGCTGTTGCTCTTGCATCATAAGCATCCATGTTAACTGGACTTACAAGTAATGCAATTTAACCAAACTATCTTGTGATCTTCGCCAAGAGAGAGGCAGTATGAGCGGTTTATAAGCCGTGAGTGCACAGACAATGACGAAGAGTTGCAATGCTCACCTACATGTTGATTAGCTTCAAGCCTTGCGGAATAGCATAGATTGCACTGAGCTATGTGCAGTGCAGTCTACACTATTCCGAATGGCTTGAAGCAAATTAACCAGCATTGCACCTCTTTTTTATTTTTAATAACTTATTTAAACTCTGGACTTCTTTTGTGTTCAGTATGCAGCATTTAAAGCGGCGTCATCAATTTCCAACATGTTCTGACATCATTTGTTGTTTTTCGGTCATTTACCTAATTGTTTAGAGAGCTAAATGACCGTGAAATTGAAAATCACTACAAAATGAATCCTGAAAATGTTGAAACTTGGCATGGTATCATCATATCACCCGCATAGCATGCGCGAAAGAGTAGAGAGGGTCATGGCAAAAACTGGACGCACTTCGTGTACAAATTGGACAAACTCTTTCCGAGTATCAGGGTTTCGGACTATACAAAAATAAATAATGCAGAAAATAAAAAAACCATACAAAAAAATTACTCAAAAATAAATAATGCAGAAAAGAAAAAACTATATAAAAACTACTCAAAAATAAATAAAAGAAAATAAGTAATGCAGAAAAGAAAAAACTATATAGCAAATTTGTTGGCACACTGCCCTGTGGGTCTACCAGACCTAGGGTGTGCAAATGCAGGCCCAGGAGGGCCAGCAGACCCACAAGGCAGCGTGCCCTAATTAATTAGGCCCAGAAGCCTGCTATATAGCGGAGTTCGAAGAGGTAGCCGCTGTTGGGTTTATAAACCAGTGCGGCTGCCCTTCACCGGGCGAGGTGGGACTAAACTTTGGGGTGGCAGCGCAAGGCCTTTAGTACCGGTTGGTGGCTCCAACCGGTACTAAAGGCCCCCCCTTTAGTACCGATTGGTGGCTCCAACCGGTACTAAAAGCCTTCGTTTCCCGCCGCTTGGCCTGGCGAAAATAGGCCTTTAGTACCGGTTGGAGCCACCAACCGGTACTAAAGACCCATCCTATATATATAGCTCTTACGAAAATTTCAGTTTCATCCCCACTTCGTCTCCAACCTCCGCCGTGCGCGCCGCTCGATCCCGTCGTCGCCGCCCATCATCCGTCGTCATCGTCGCTGTCCCCGCCGCCGCCTGTCGTCGTCGTCGTCTCGCGCTGCCGCCCCGAACGCCGCCGCCGTCCGTCGCCATCGCCGCGGCCGTACGTCTCTCTCTCGCTCCCGCACACACATACACACACATACATACGTACACACACATACACACACACACACACCGGCGCCCCCGCCCCGTACGCCGGCGCCCCCGCTCGTACGTACGGGGCGGCAGCGTACGGGGCCGCACACACACACAGACATATACCACACACACACGCATACACACACATACACACATACGTACACACATATACGTATATATACACACACATGCATACACACACATACACACACACACACTTTTTACTTATTTTATGTTTTTTAGAAAAGTTAATTAGATGATCGAATGTTAGATTAATGTCGAATGTTAGATGAATTAGCTAGCTAGATAGAAAAATTGTCGAACTAGAGATTAGAACTAGTTGAATAATTAATATAACTAGTTTGTTTTTAGTAAGAAAATTTAGGTATATGAGATTAGAACTAGTGGAATAATTAATATAACTAGTTTATTTTTAGTAAGAAAATTTAGGTATATGAGATTAGAACTAGTTGAATAATTAATATAACTAGTTTATTTTAGTAAGAAAATTTAGGTATATGAGATTTGATGATCTAATTAAAATATTATTTGTTAATGAGTTTTTCTGTTTATTTAATTTTTTATATATTTTGAGTTTATATAAATGTTAGATTAATGTCGAATGTTAGATGAATTAGATAGAAAAGTTAAATATATAGTAAAGTCAATTGAATATATAGTTAGATATATTAATGTCAAATGTTATATGAATATATATTTGGCTAGATATAGGTGTTTAATGTTTCACCTATATGAACATAGGAAATGTCATCTGACGACGAAAAAGATTTTATTTTGTGCGAACACTGTGAAGACCAGCACGGCCTGTGCGACCAAAATTTTCTTGTTGATGGTAGGCGCTTCAGCATCAAGCTGGATGAGACATTCGAAGTTGATACAGTAAGTCACTTTGTCAATTATTATTTGAATGCAAAACTTATGCTTCATTTGCTTCAACTTATAATTTTAAATTTTCACTATTCTACTAGCGCATCCCCTGCCATGCAAGAATTTTTGTCTTGGATAAGATAGGTTTTAGTGCTATAGATGATATGGAGGTAAAGAGAGTTTACTTGAAGACGGAGCATGGGTATACTTTCAACGTCAAATTATATAATGGAGACACATACACCCATTTTGAATGCAAAACTTGGCAAGCACTATGCAAGGCTTATGCATTTGAGCCTGATATGGTTATCACCTTTGATATTCGTCCGGAAGATGATATTGAAGGTAATATAGACATCTGGGTCGATGTGCAAACGCCTCCAGTTCTACCATTTGGTGAGTTTTTCTCAACCATGCATGCATATGTTTATGTCTTTCATACAGTTTATTCAAAAATAGTTGACAACTAATTTGTATTGTCAGCTTATTTCGGTTCAAGCAAACATGTCCGGCGCTTGGTAGACAGGACCTACTACTGCCCCGGGGCTCAACTAAACTGCGAGGAGATAAGTCATTATGTTTCATGGCTTGAGGATCTTAATACTGTCAAGACAAAATTTTTCCTAAACTTAGAAATGTTAGTACTCAAAACGTGCGACCAATGGTGATCGTATTGAACTACGGTCACATCTATAATCAAAAGATGGTAAGATTTTAAATATTTGCCCTTAATTAGTGCATCTTTTGCATACATTATTTTTGAAGCTAAACTTTCATTGCTTAGTATATTAATTACTATACGATGTTGTTCAACAGGGACTTCCGATGACAGTTGTGCCTCAGTGGATCGAGACAAAAGGTCGCATGTCAATGGTTAGCTTACGACCAAGATTTCCTACATTGCACATGAGTGCATTCAGGATTTCTGAAAGAGAAGAATGCTTAATAGTGAAAGATTGGAGCAAAATTGTTAACGATCGCAGAGAAGTACTAGGGGGCAGTAAGGTGAAGCGCAACCCAAGATTAGGAGACAGATTCATCTGCATGCTCCAGTATGATGAATCAGGAGAGCTATACATGTTCTATGCTATTCTACCTGAGAGGGAGCAGCAGGATCAGTAGCTACTAGTTCATGCTCTTAATTAGTACTTGTCTCATGTCCGTGTCCTGAACTTCGATCTTGGTGACGATTATGTTGAACTTGATGATATCTTTGCTTCTGTTACAAAGTGAATGTTTCCTCTTTAAGCTAGCCAGCGTTGATGATGATTAGATAGATAGCGCGGTAATGACTATGATGATTAAATAGTGGTAATTAGACGACTACGATGATTTTTAGCTAGCTAGAGTTTATTTATTTATTAATATGCGATGATGATGATGATGATGACGACTACAACTCATTATAACGTAAAACAATCCTAAATTAAATTGATAACACAAATTTAATTGAAAAATACAAAATAAAACAAAAACCCACAACCATTTAGTACCGGTTGGTGTTACCAACCGGTACTAAAGGGCTCCCGGCCCCCGGAGCTGGCTCGTGCCACGTGGTTCCCCTTTAGCACCGGTTCGTGCTGAACCGGTACTAAAGGGGGGGCTTTAGTGCTGAAATGTTAGTGCCGGTTCTATAACCGGCACTAAAGGCCCTTACAAACTGGTGCTAATGGCCCGCTTTCTAATAGTGTACAGACCCAGCCACAGAGCAGGGTAAGCCGGCGAATGATGAACATGGCATCGAGCAACCGTCCGAACAAGGCAACTTGGATAAACAAACCGCACAACCCGTCCCCGGCGAAGATAACAGTCCGGACGACCTCATGCCGGACAAGTTCCTGGAGCAGAAGAACCTCCACAAAAGGCTCGTCGCCACTGCGCATAGCCTGAAAAAGCAGAAGCGGAAGCTCAAAATTGCGGAAGATGCACTCAGAATCAGGTGGAGCAAAGTACTGAACACCGCAGTCAAATACGGCCACAGTCGCCACACAAAAAGCTACCCGAAGCGAAAGCTCCTGCATAAATTTGATGATGAGGCCTTAGAACCTCCGCAATCAACAAATAAGGAAGCCACCCGGTTGGATAAACGACCCAATGGCCAATATAGAGCGTCAAGAGGCGTCGCACACAAGCCAGCACGCGACCCACTCAAGGATTCACATCAAAAAGATGGCCCAGCCAGATCTATCTACGGGCCAAGAAAGCAAGCTTTAGTAAGCAATGCAACACATCAAACATCCAAACACTACGGCACACCCAAATACAGGGGTGCCGCACACCCCCTATATTTCACCGATGAGGTGCTGGACCATGAATTTACAGCGGGATTCAAGCCCGTAAACATAGAGGCGTACGACGGAACGACAGACCCTGGAGTCTGGATTGAGGATTATATCCTCCATATCCATATGGCCAGAGGAGACGACCTCCACGCCATAAAATACTTACCCCTCAAGCTCAAAGGGCCAGCCCGGCATTGGCTTAAAGGCCTTCCCGATAGCACCATTGGAAGTTGGGAAGAGCTCGAGGATGCTTTTTGAGCAAATTTTCAAGGGACCTATGTCCGGCCTCCGGATGCAGACGATTTAAGTCATATAACTCAACAGCCCAGAAACTCTGGAATAGATTTCTTACTAAAAAGAACCAGATAGTCGACTGTCCGGACGCCGAAGCCTTAGCAGCTTTCAAACACAGCGTTCAAGACGAATGGCTCGCCAGACACCTCGGCCATGGCCGCATTAACAAGCCTCATGACCCGCTTTTGCGCGGGAGAGAACAGCTGGTTGGCAAGATGCAACACCAGCGACCCAAGTACATCCGAATTCAGGGACGGAAATGTGACACTCCAAAATTTTTGATTTTCTTTTTGTCAAAATCTTTATTTGATTTGGAGGAGGCTATTTAAATTTTTTTCTTAAACCCTCTCCCTCTCAAAACTTTTATGACAAATATTTTGGTACTCTTCTCAACCTTGATTTTTGGTCTTGAGAACTTTTCATGTTGTCTTGACTCTACTCAAATTTATTTTCTGAATTTCCTTCTATTAAAAAGAGACCCTAGGGATTATGGGTTATTCTTTTCCCCATTCAAAATTTCCTCTTTTGCCATGTCACATTTTGACATAACATTCCAAAACCCATCCCAGCCTTAGATCAAGGCAAGACCCCACCTCCAGCAAGTTTCAAGCCATTTTTTGTTTTCTATTCAATTTATTTTAACCTCAAAACTATTTCTGTGATTTGTTTTGGACCTAGGTGATTTGCAAAGGAACTACAAGTTTCCTTTTGAGTTTTAACTCCAAACAAACTCCTCTGACTAGTCCTTAGTACATCCAACCTAGATCCATCAAGACCCACTTGCCTCAGTTCAAAAATTTCAAATTTTGCCCACTGCAAGTTTGGACCAGAAATGCCATTTTCGGTGAAATCCATATTTTTCCTTTTCCAAAAATTCTCAGATAATTCATACAGCTTCCAGATACACCAAGAGGCCACCTCACCGAAGATCAGCTCCAGAAAAATTCCCACATGACAAAAACATTTCATTGAACACCTGGCATGCATTGTTTCTGCCTGAATTCAGGAAAAGTTCAGAGATTCAGTGTCTGGGTTCAGTCGACAGTGTCATTTCGTCAGAAACCGTCGACAATCTCGCCAGTAGCCTCCTTGGATCAATGCTCACTGCTCCCCCTCCTTATCCAGTGCACCGCGCACTCGCTTGGCCGGGCGCGGGCGTCGGTGGCGACGTGGCTCGCCAGCTCCGGTGTCTTCTGCGGTGGCAGAGCCACCCGTGGCGGCCAACAGAGGCCGGCCCTGCCTTTCGGCGCTGTTCGGCACCGCCCCAGCCACCAGAGCCATCCGCATTTCCACCCCCTCCTCTGTGCACGACTGCGGCAGCGTCGCCGTGGCCTGGCAAGCACAGAGCATGCTCTCTGCTGCCGACGGGCCCGCGAGGCGCCGTTCCGTCGAAACCGCGGGGCAGGCCAAATCCCACCAAAGTTAGCGTTTGAGTGGAGCCAGTGGATCATCACTAAGTTGCCCAATCCCCTAAATAGCCCGTTCAACCTCTGCACAGCCGTAGCCATCGCCGGAGTTATCCCGTTCTTGGGCACCGCCTCGGGCCGGCTATAAAAGGGGGCCTCGAGCTCGATCTCGACCAGGCATCACCCCTACACCTCTCCAGAGCCACGCCCAGCCACTAGGAGGACCTCGAGGGGGTCTTCTTCTCCGTCTCCGGCCGCCCCGATCCGCTTCGGGCTCCGTCACGATCCGCGCCGGTGAGGGCACCCACGCCTCCCTAACTTGGCACGTAGCCTCCTAGTGCACCCACACTTCTAACCCACGCTCCAATTTGAAGCTTGCAGCTCTGCTTGGAGAGAATCAACCTCACCCGAACCACCGTCCACCGGAGTTGGGGCCGCCGTCGACGTGGTGCTCGCTGACGCTCAACTCCACCACCCACAGGTGCAGAAGAACACGGTGAACACGTTGGTACCCTCCGATCCCCTTGCCTCGCCGTGGATCGCCGCCGGCGACCACCGCGGCCCTCGGGTGCCAGTGCCCTGTTCTGGTTTTCAAACCCGACGGGTGGGACCTCCCCGTCAGCTTTTTCTTTTTTTGAAATGTTTTCTAAAAACGCCTTCGGGCAAAATACGTCTCCCCTCTGGACTGACGTATTCTAGACTGAAAAGTTTTCTGTTTTTATGAAGTGAACCCTGGAAACTTTCTGTTTCATTACAGAAAGGTCCCTGGACTAACACCCATATAACTTTTAAACAAAAGATGATTTTAACTTGAAACTTTTTCTGTCATCTTTATTTTTCTGTCTAGTTTTTTTCATATTTATTTGAAAAATATTTGGGATACTTTTTGTGCACGCACGGTATTTATGTAGTATCCGATTTTCTTTAATACATAGATACCGGAGGAGGTAAAGGAGATGCATACTTCGCCGAGCTAGACTCCGACTTCTCCGAACCAGGCAAGCATGTTTGAAACTTTGATATGATGAGTGTTTTGCATGTTTGCTTGAGTAGTTTTTTTCTCATGGCTTGTTTATATAAGCATTTGTGAATGTTATGTGCATGCAAGACACGCTAAAAGTGAGCTTCGAAGTTGGATGTGTTCTTATGATGATAAGATAACATGATCATGTGGTGACATGATGGGTTGCAGGCTCGTATTGTTGAAGCATGCCAATTTTATGTCAACCGTGAACTCCAGTTTTAACGTGGGTCAAGTCTCGATCCCGTTCGTTTCCCCTTCGTGCTGCCACATGTTTTCTGTAAAGGTGCGGTTTAGTAAGTTGCAAACCTCTTTCCTTGTACACACCAAACAGAGGGACCGTGATGAGGGTTCCATGGCCCTGGATTAAAGCCCGTCATCCGGTCAGGGGGCATGGGTGTTTCCGGTTGGGACCGATAGGGGGGCACGCCTTAGAGCGCGTGATATAAATTTGATCCCATGCTATTCGAGGTTGTAGCCTCCCCGTCTTAAGGTTTTTCTTGAACGTCGCCGAGGGTGATCCCTGGCAACGGAATGTGGAATGGGTGTGTACTGGTTAGACGTGTTTCTTCTAAAACACCGTAAATGGAACTAGTCCTTGTGACTACCGAAATCCGTTGGCTGTGGTAAAGAGTACAAACTCTGCAGAGTCAAAATCATTCGAGTATCCATGTCCACGAGCAAGGACTTGTACATCATCTCCGTATCAGTGTCAGTCTCAGTGGCAAATCTCAGTGTCAACCCCAGAGGCAGCCCCGGAGTATAAACATAAAACCGAGAGTGGTAAACTCAGGTGAAGGTTATTTATGTGAATGGACTAACCAGTTTATTATTATATGCTGAGTATTTCCTTGCGATGGTTTAAATTCATGAGCTATTTAAATTCGAATGATAAACTATAAGCCCTTTATGTGATGTCGCTCAGACGTCCGACTGTGGCATTATTGTTACTTACTTTTGATATAAGCCCTTTATGTGACGTCGCTCAGACGCCCGACTGTGGCATTATGGTTATTTACTGTTGATATAAGCCCTTTATGTGATGTCGCTCAGACGTCCGACTGTGGCATCTTTGTGATTTATTTTCATTATAAGCCCTTTTCGAGATGTCGCTTAGACGTTCGACTGTGGCATGTTCTGTTATTTACTTTTCAATATAAGCCCTTTATGTGGTATCGCCTCGACGCCCGACTGCGGCATGTTAATTTACTTTTACCTTTCGAGGCATTGCTTCAGACACCCGATCGGTCTTCTGTTATTTATTGGAATTTCGAGAAGACTACCGCCTGACTTCCTTTTATTTATCATGCAGTGCAAATCTATTAATTGATTGTGCATACTAATTCTACTCATGTGCAACATGTTTGCATTTGTTATATCTTATGTCCGAACTGTCTTGCGAGTACATTCAAAGTACTCACCTGGCTTGTTGATTTGGCCAGATGTTGACGAAGGCGATCTTATGGATGAAGAGTTCGATAGCGAGTCCGACGCCAAGAGGAGTCCCAGTCAGTCACGTGCGACCCTGGAGTTGTTCACTTGTATTATACACGCTTCCGCCACCCGAATAAAAATCATCAAGCCTCACTCCGACGCTTGATGAGCTGTAAGCTTTCAGAGTCATGTCACCCCCTCACTGTGACATATCCACCACCACCTTTATTTCGAGTCAGTAGTTACATCACCATACCATTGTGTCATATCCTAGGCGTGCTTGTAATAAATTGTTGAGCATCCTCAGCCCAACCATGTATAATATTTAGTTCTGCTGGATTTCTGTATCAAGGTTTTGTCTGCCAGTAAGAAGAATTCTTCTGTACTGGTCAACACAAAGGTCGGCTTTTCAATGAATGTTTTGGTGGAAAGGCGGCCCTGACAAACTTGGTATCAGAGCCAGGCTGACTGTAGGAAGCCACTAGGTGCGATTGCTAATCGGTTATTTGCTTATTTTATTATTCTGCATATTGTAGCAATTTTTTGTTGGTCATCATAAATTTATGATTTGACTATTTGGGATTTTGTCTACTTTTGTAGATGGCGGGCAACGTTTGTGAGTCACAAGTGTTCGCCAATGTTCCTAAGGGGTTTATCAAGCTCCTCATCTCCATCACCAAGATCGCGATCGGGCCATCAGTCCATCCGGAGTTCACACTCTACCGGCACAAGCTCAGCGACAGTTTGTCCATGTACCAGGCCGCAGTTCAGTTCAAGGGAGGACGCGCCGAGTTCCGCCGCTTCCGGTTCATCGGGAGGGCCATGCCTACGGAGAGGCATGCCATGCAGATGGCTGCCCGCGAGGCAATAGCTCGTCTCTGGGATGTTCTTCCTTCAATGAAGTCTCGTCGCTACCGCTACCTTCCCTTCCACGTGCCATACACTTGCCACAATGCATTTGCTTGCGCCAAGGGAGAAAGAGATGAGGCTATTGAGATGCTTGTTGAGTACCTCAAGGCACTTGAGGCAGCTTTCGACAACCTCGTGGACGACCTCCTAGCTGCTCATATGGATTCCATCCATGGCAGCTCCGCCAACAGGAGGGAGCTCCTCCATATGGCACCACCACTGACGTTCGTCTCATCCTCGGCATCCTATACACCGGCCATCTTAGCCACCGCTTGCCGCCTGCCTACCACTGAGGAGTTTGACCAGGTCATTGCTCCCACTCCAGTCCGAGCCGCACCACCTGCCACACCCGCGCTAGCTCCACAACCCAGTACTTCGCGCCTGGAGCCTATCATTGAGGAAGAGGTTGAGTCTCCAGCACCACTGGGTCTTACCCTCGGAAGGCCAAGGGAGGTCTTCACCATCTTCGACCGAGCACGCCTAGCAGCAGTGTGATGTGCCAACTTGTATGAATGTTTATATGTACATAGGTTTGGTGAGTAGTAGTTTGTGTGCGCATCATGTAGGATCTCGGAGAAGTGCACTAGCCTAAATAACATGTCAGGAATGTGTACGCACATCCTGAGTGATGTATTGTATAATTATGGCTTGCGTGTAAGATATGTACTAAGCGGTCCTTCTCCATGCGCAATCGAGTTTTATCTTGAAAAATATGAGAGTTCTTAAAATTTCCGCCTTTGCAAAATTATTTATTTTTATGACTCAATTTTCTCATGAGTTTGCAAAATTACCCCAGAGTGAAAAATGCCTCGTCCCTGGACGCGTTCCATGCCAAACCCGCGGAAGAAAATTATGGTGCCCAGACTAGCAACAATTTCACACAGGGACAGTCAAGTCAGCAGGGCAGTGAAACAGCATTTTCTCAAGTATGCCGCCTTTATGAGCAAAGCCAGCAGCAGCATCAAGAAATGATGAACCATGTTATCAATATGGGGAATCATCGTGAGCCATATCAACAGCACTCTAAATTGTCTGAATTAGAGAAGACGCGTCCCCCAACGTTCTCTCACACTAATAAACCTCTTGAGGCCGATGATTGGCTTCGAGACATTGAGAGGAAGTTGATTATTGCTCAGTGTTCAGACCGTGAGAAGGTACTTTATGCACCTCACTATCTCACGGGAGCAGCCGCGTCATGGTGGGAGAATTTCCTACACATGCACCCCAATGAAAACAATATCACCTGGGAAGATTTTAAAGAAGGAATTCGTGGGGCACACATTCCTAGAAGCATTATGAAGATCAAGAAAAGGGAATTTGATGACCTCAAGCAGAGAAGCATGACAGTGACTGACTACAATAGTCAGTTTACCCTATTATCTCGTTATGCCAACGAATAACATATGAAGGAGAACAAAAAGATGGAGAAGTTTCTGGATGGTCTGGCGCCAGCACTTAAATGCCAGCTGGTCGTACACACCTTTCCAAACTTCAAAACGTTTGTGGACAAGGCCATTACATTGGAAAATGAGCGCCACAGCTTGGAGGAATTTCGCAAGCGAAAAAGGGACCAGGTTACTCATGCTCGCAACAACCGGCACAAGACTGACCCTCAGAAGATTGGGGCAAACCGCCCCACAACCAATGTTCCGTGCCCAATCAAGAATTTTCACGCAAGGGACAAGGATTTTACGTATCGCCCAGGTGTTACTTGCTATGCTTGTGGGGAGGAAGGACATTATGCTAAACAGTGCCCAAAGCCAAGAAACTCGGCCCCAAAGCCAAACAACAATGGAACAATTCAGCACCCAAGTGTAACAACTTCAACCCCAACAACAATCACAAGAAGGGTCACCTGAACCATGTGACCAAGGAGGAAGCACAAAATGCCCCGGATATCATACTCGGTATGTTCCCTGTCAACACAATACCTGCCACGGTTTTGTTTGATTCTGGAACTTCTCACTCGTTCATTTCGAAGAGTTTTGCTTTGCAACATGATTTTTTGATACTCCCTTTGGAAAAATCCATGATCATCAAGTCCCCGGGAATAAGCAAATCACTCAGAGTTACTGCCGAGGTGTAGTTATTGAGCTCAGAGGGCTAAAGTTTCAAGCAAACCTCATCGTATTGGAAAATAAAGGGCTGGAGGTTATCCTAGGAATGGATTGGTTAACCACCAACAAAGGGTTTATCGATTGCTTCAATCGGACTGTAATCCTCACTCATCATCACGGGAAGACAATAAAACTCGCAGCCCAAGAAAGACCAGGATCACGACAACCAAGATTGAACAAGGTGGACACCTCAGAGTTAAGCAAAGTTCCAGTGGTGTGTGAGTTCCCTGACGTATTTCCCGAAGAACTACCACGCATGCCGCCAGACCGGGAAATAGAGTTCAGCATTGAACTAGCACCTGGAACCACCCCCATCTACAAGAAACCCTATAGGATGGCACCCTCTGAGTTAGTAGAATTAAAGAAGCAAATAAAAGAATTGCTGGACAAAGGATTTATACGAGCCAGCTCCTCACCTTGGGGTTCGCCAGTATTATTTGCCAAGAAAAAGGATGGGACACTGAGATTATGCATAGACTATCGAACACTCAATATGGTCACCGTCAAAAATAAATATCCGATGCCATGGATAAATGATTTATTTGACCAGCTCGCACAAGCCAAAGTTTTCTCAAAAATTGATTTAAGGTCAGGATATCATCAATTAAAAGTCCGGACAGACGATATCCCCAAGACAACATTCACCTCTAAATACGGACTATATGAGTTTACAGTAATGCCGTTTGGACTAACAAACGCCCCCGCATATTTTTTCCACCTCATGAACAAAGTTTTATGAAATTTATGGACAAATTTGTTGTGGTGTTCATTGACGATATTCTGGTATACTCTAAGACACCAAAAGAGCATGCAGAACTTCTCAGGATTGTACTGGGGAATTAAGGAAGCACCAATTATACGCCAAATTCAGCAAATGTGAATTTTGGTTAAGACAGGTCAGCTTTCTAGGCCACTTATTGACCCATGAAGGAGTTGCCGTTGACCCAGAAAAAGTCAAGGCCATACTTGGCTGGAAACCACTAGCCAACGTAACGGATGTCCGCAGTTTTCTGGGAATGGCTGGATACTATCGAAGGTTTATTGAGGGGTTCTCCACCATAGCAAAGCCAATGACACAGTTACTCAAGAAGGATAAGAAATTTGTATGGACTTGTGACGTCCGGATAATTAAGCTACAGTAATTCCCTGCTAATGATGCCACGTCATCACGGTTACTATTGTCGATCTCGCTATGGTTCGAAACCGATTCAAATTCAAAATCAAGCAAATAATAAAACTTTTAAAATATTGAAACTAAAATGTTCGGGTTGTGCCAAATAATGTGTAGGTAATTATGGTGAAGAAACAAAACTTCTATAAATTATTCCAATGCACTAAAATAATTAAAACAGCAGCTAAACCTATTATAAATGCCCTTTTGAAATTTATAAAAATGCGAACTAAATATTTTAAAAATACAAAAATATATTATGGAAGTGGGCTAATTTACAACCTCCATTTAGGTACTGGTCTTATAAATTTACAAAACTGAAAACTATTAAAAACTATAATAGAAAACAGAAAAGTAAAATAAAATAAAAACAGAAAAGAATATACAAAAAAGGGACCCCCCACTAGGCCTCGGCCCAGTTGGCCATCGGGCCAACCAGGCCGGCCCAGCTGGCACCTACAACACCCCCTGGGGCGACCGAACCCTAGCCCGGCCACCCCACTCCCCCGCACAATCCCCACCTCTCCCCTCGTCTCCCTCACCCGCCGCCACCCCACAACGCCCACTCTCCTCCTCGTTCCCCACTCCCCTCCACGTTCTGGATCAGGGACGAAACCCTCACTCCCCTCGCTCCTCGCCCCCCCCCCCTCTGCCCGATCTGGACCGGGCACGGCGCCCCGTCCCCATCTCCCTGTCGCGTCGACGCTGTCCCACCGACTTCACCGGTGTCGCCACGTCCCGCCCCGCGTCGGACGCCGCCCTCCACTCCGAAACCGGACCGAACCACGACCTCGCCCTCGTCACCGAACCTCGTCGCCTGGAGCTCGATGCGCCGCCGCCTGGACCTCGCCGGCCTCCCCGCCCGGACCGCACGCCTTCCTCGTCCTCATCCCCGTCGGACCACCTTGAGCCTCGCCGCCCGATCCCCTGCTCCGAACGTGAGCACCTTCTCTTCCACCTCTCTCTCTCCCGTAGCCGGATTGGCCATGCTCGCGCTCTCCCGCTCGCACCCGGCCCTCCCCCTTGCCGCTCCTTACTGCTGCTGCTTGCGGCCTTGTCCAGGGCACGCCCTGTGTGGCCCTGACCACTGCCACATAGCCCCGCGCTCGCCGGAGCTCCGCCTGCTGCTTTCCTTCGCCGCAGCCACCACGCTCGCTGGCCCCGCCACTCACCGTGCCCCCCCTTGGTGCTGTTGCTCGAGCAGTGGCCGCGGCCACAGCCGCCGCCGGCACCGGACCCCGGTAGCTCGCGGCTGCGCCATTCGGGCAGCGCCCAACGCCCGGCGCCCGGCGTGCCTCGCCACCGCGCCTGAGGTGTGAGGTCGGGCGCCCACACGCCCCTTGCCCGTTAACCGCCCGCCTCGTTAAGCCCCAAGGGCCAATGACAAAGGGGGCCCAACCCACAGAACGTTTTAAAAGAAAATGAAAAATACAATAAAAATGAATTAATAAAATTACTAATTAATTAAATTAATTAATTAGTGAATTAATTAAGTTAATTAATCCTGATTAATTAATCTAATTAACCTGTTAGCTTAATTAAATAGTAATTAGTTTAACTAAGACCTAATTAACCTAAACAGTGTATGACAGGTGGGTCCCACTGGACCCACACGTCAGGTTGACCAGTCAACCACTGTTGACTGCTGACGTCAGCATGACATCATGCTGATGTCATAAATCCATTTTCGAATTAAATTAAAAAATTAATTAAATTCTAGAAATTAATAAAATCTTTAGAAAATCATATCTTTTAATCCGTAACTCGGATTAAATTATTTTCAACATGAAAGTTGCTCAGAACGAAGAGACGAATCCGGATATGCAGCCCGTTCGTCTGCCACACATCCCTAGCCTATCGAACTCGCAACTTTCCCTCTCCGGTTCATCTGCCCGAAAACACGAAACAATGGGAATACTTTCCCAGATGTTTCCCCCCTTCGCCGGTATCGCCTATCCCTACGTTAGATCACCTCTAGCACCATGTTTGTCATGTTATGATTTGATTGCTCTGTTATTTATTGTGTTCCCCCTCCGTTACTTCTTTCCGGTAGACTACGAGACTGACGCTGCTGCTGGTACCCCGATCGACTACGGTGTTGACGACCCCTCATTCTTGTCTGAGCAACCAGGCAAGCCCCCCCCCCCTTGATCACCAGATATCGCCTACTCTCCTCTATACTGCTTGCATTAGAGTAGTGTAGCATGTTACTGCTTTCCGTTAATCCTATTCTGATGCATAACCTATCATTGTTGCTACAGTTGTTACCCTTACCTGCTATCCTACTGCTTAGTATAGGATGCTAGTGTTCCATCAGTGGCCCTACACTCTTGTCCGTCTGCCATGCTATACTACTGGGCCGTGATCACTTCGGGAGGTGACCACGGGCATGCTATATACATTGCACTGTTACATTACCTGTGATATTGTTCGGAGATGGGGGGCTGAAGGGGCAGGTGGCTCCATCCCGGTAGAGGTGGGCCTGGGTTCCCGACGGCCCCCAACTGTTACTTTGAGGCGGAGCGACAGGGCAGGTTGAGACCACCTAGGAGAGAGGTGGGCCTGGCCCCGGTCGGCGTTCACGGATACTTAACACGCTTAACGAGATCTGGGTATTTGATCTGAGTCTGGCCATTTGGTCTATACGCACTAACCATCTACGTGGGAGTAGTTATGGGTATCCCGGCGTCGTGGTATCAGCCGAAGCCTTCGTGACGTCAGCGACTGAGCGGTGCACGCCGGATTGGAACGTAAGCCTGCTCTTGTATTAAGGGGGCTAGTTTTGCTTCCGGCCGCGTTCGCAACATGCAGGTGTGCTAAGGGCGATGGGCCCAGACCCCTGTGCGCTTAGGTTTAGACCGACGTGCTGACCTCTCTGTTGTGCCTAGGTGGGGCTGCGACGTGTTGATCTTCCGAGGCCGGGCATGACCCAGAAAAGTGTGTCCGGCCAAATGGGATCGAGCGTGTTGGGTTATGTGGTGCACCCCTGCAGGGAAGTTAATATATTCGAATAGCCGTGATCTTCGGTAACAGGACGATTTGGAGTTGTACCTTGACCTTATGACAACTAGAACCGGATACTTAATAAAACACACCCTTTCAAGTGCCAGATACAACCGGTGGTCACTCTCTCACAGGGTAACGAGGGGAGGATCATCGGTTAGGGTTATGCTATGCGATGCTACTTGGAGGTCTTCAGTCTACTCTCTTCTTCATGCTGCAAGACGGAGGCTGCCAGAAGCGTAGTCTTCGACATGATTAGTTATCCCCCTCTTATTCTGGCATTCTGCAGTTCAGTCCACATATGATACCCTTATTCCATTTGATACCCATGCATATGTAGTGTAGCTCCCTGCTTGCGAGTACTTTGGATGAGTACTCACAGTTGCTTTCTCCCTCTTTTCCCCCTATCCCTTCTACCTGGTTGTCGCAACCAGATGTTGGAGCCCAGGAGCCAGACGCCACCTTCGACGACGACTCCTACTACACCGGAGGTGCCTACTACTACGTGATGCCCGCTGACGACGACCATGAGTAGTTAGGAGGATCCCAGGCAGGAGGCCTGTGCCTCTTTCGATCTGTATCCCAGTTTGTGCTAGCCTTCTTAAGGCAAACTTGTTTAACTTATGTCTGTACTCAGATATTGTTGCTTCCGCTGACTCGTCTATGATCGAGCTCTTGTATTCGAGCCCTCGAGGCCCCTGGCTTGTAATATGATGCTTGTATGACTTATTTTATTTGTAGAGTTGTGTTGTGATATCTTCCCGTGAGTCCCTGATCTTGATCGTACACGTTTGCGTGTATGATTAGTGTATGATTAAATCATGACGTCACAGGACTGAAGCTTGCGAGAAAAGTTTCCAAGAACTCAAGAAGAAATTAACAATAGCACCAGTATTGGTTATACCAGACATACACAAAAGTTTTGAAGTGTATTGTGATGCATCCCGGAAAGGCCTCGGATGCGTGCTAATGCAAGAAGGCAAAGTAGTCGCATACGCTTCCAGACAACTTTGAAAGCATGAAGAAAATTATCCCACTCATGACTTAGAATTGGCAGCAGTCATTCATGCACTGAAAGAGTGGAGACACTTTTTGCTTGGAAATCGTTGTGAAATATATACGGACCACAAAAGTCTCAAATATATTTTCACACAGCCAGAGCTCAATTTACGGCAACGACGCTGGTTGGAATTAGTGAAAGATTATGATGTTGGCATCCACTACCATCCAGGAAAAGCGAATGTAGTGGCAGATGCTTTTAGTCGAAACCCCAGCTCGGGCAACGACCACCCACATAACTTGAGACCTGAATTTCAACAGGAGTTCACCAAACTCAACTTGGTGATGGTCACGGAGGGCACTGTGTAAAATTTGGAAATACACCCCACCCTTGTGGAGCAGATTAAGAAAGCTCAGCATGGACACCCCAGCATCGAAGGCATAAAAAGAAAAGTGAGCATGGGTAAGGCCTCGGAATTTGTCGTAGACGATGAGGGAATATTATGGTACGGAGACAGACTCTGCGTGCCAAATGTAGAGGACCTCAAATAGCAAATCCTAACCGAAGGCCACACCGCTCCATATTCAATCCACCCTGGAGGAACCAAAATGTATAAGGACATTCAGGAAAGATTTTGGTGGCACGGTATGAAGAGGGATATAGCCACCTTCATTGCATGTTGCGATTCTTGTCAACGCATAAAAGCCGAGCACCAAAAACCAGCCGGACTACTATAGCCAAACAGGATACCTGAGTGGAAATGGGACGAAATTGGGATGGATTTCATTGTCGGACTACCTCGGTCACAACATGGAAATGATGCCATATGGGTCATCACCGATAGATTAATCAAGGTGGCACATTTCATCCCAGTGAAGACAACCCAAACCACTCAGAAGCTTGCCAAGATTTATCTCTCCCGTATAGTTTGTCTGCATGGAGTTCCAAAGACTATAATATCCGACTGAGGCACTCAATTCTTCTCGAAATTCTGGGATCATTTACAATAGGCTCTAGGAACTCAGCTAGCATTCAGTACAGCATACCACCCCCAAACTGATGGACAAACTGAGCGCGTGAACCAAATTCTAGAGGACATGCTGAGAGCATGTGTCCTCACCTATGGAACCAGTTGGGAAGAAAGCCTGCCATATGCCGAGTTCGCATACAACAACAGTTATCAATCCAGCCTACAAATGGCACCTTTTGAAGCCCTGTACGGGCGGAGGTGTCGTACTCCATTAAATTGGTCGGAAACAGGAGACAGCCGTATCTTCGGCCCAGACATGCTCAAGGAAGCTGAAGAGAAAGTTAGGCTCATCAGGGACTGACTCAAGACAGCTCAAAGCCGACAAAAGAGTTACTACGATCATAAGCATCGTGAAGTCACCCTTGAACCCGGTGAATATGTGTACCTATGAGTGTCACCTATGAGGGGCCTGCAACGGTTCAAGGTTAAAGGAAAGCTAGCACCAGGATTTATTAGACCCTTCTGTGTGGTTGCACGAAGAGGCACCGTAGCCTACCATCTAGACCTACCCAAGGAGCTATCAGACGTCCACGACGTGTTCCAGGTCTCATAGTTGAGGAAATGTGTAAGCAACCCAGAGAAGCAAGTGTCACATGAGAACATTGACGTGCAACCAGACCTCACCTACAGGGAACATCCAATAAAGGTATTAGAGGAGTCTGAAAGGAGGACCCGTCAGAAAACAATTAAGTTCTTCAAGGTTCAGTGGAGCAATCACACCGAGGATGAAGCGACATGGGAAAGAGAGGACTCTCTCCGGGCAGAATACCCACACCTATTTGAGGATCAGCTGAAATCTCGAGGACGAGATTTTTCCTAAGGGGGTAGGTGTTGTGACACTCCAAAAATTTTGATTTGGTTTTTATCAAAATGTTTATTTGATTTGGAGGAGGCTATTTAAATTTTTTTTCTTAAACCCTCTCCCTCTCAAAACTTTTATGACAAATATTTTGGTACTCTTCTCAACCTTGATTTTTGGTCTTGAGAACTTTTCATGTTGTCTTGACTCTACTCAAATTTATTTCTTAATTTCCTTCTATTAAAAAGAAACCCTAGGGATTATGGGTTATTCTTTTCCCCATTCAAAATTTCCTCTTTTGCCATGTCACATTTTGACATAGCATTCCAAAACCCATCCCTGCCTTAGATCAAGGCAAGACCCCACCTCCAGCAAGTTTCAAGCCATTTTTGTTTTTTATTCAATTTATTTTAACCTCAAAACTATTTCTGTGATTTGTTTTGGACCTAGGTGATTTGCAAAGGAACTACAAGTTTCCTTTTGAGTTTTAACTCCAAACAAACTCCTCTGACTAGTCCTTAGTACCTCCAACCTAGATCCATCAAGATCCACTTGTCCTTAGTTCAAAAATTTCAAATTTTGCCCACTATAAGTTTGGACCAGAAATGCCATTTTCGGTGAAATCCATATTTTTCCTTTTCCAAAAATTCTGAGATAATTCATACAGCTTCCAGATACACCAAGAGGCCACCTCACCGAAGATCAGCTCCAGAAAAATTTCCCACACGACAAAAACATTTCATCGAACACCTGGCATGCACTGTTTCTGTCTGAATTCAGGAAAAGTTTAGAGATTCAGTGTCTGGGTTCAGTCGACAGTGTCATTTCGTTAGAACCCGTCGACAATCTCGCCAGTAGCCTCCTTGGATCAATGCTCACTGCTCCCCCTCCTTATCCAGTGCGCCGCACATTCGCTTGGCCGGGCGCGGGCGTCGGTGGCGACATGGCTCGCCAGCTCCGGCGTCTTCTGCGGTGGCAGAGCCACCCGTGGCGGCCAACAGAGGCCGGCCCTGCCTTTCGGCGCCTTCCGGCACCGCCCCAGCCACCAGAGCCCTCCGCGTGTCCACCCCTCCTCTGTGCACGACTGCGGCACCGTAGCCGTGGCCTGGCAAGCACAGAGCGTGCTCTCTGCCACTAACGGGCCCGCGAGGCGCTGTTCCATCGAAACCGCGGGGCAGGCCAAATTCCACCGAGGTTAGCGTTTGAGTGGAGCCAGTGGATCATCACTAAGCTGCCCAATCCCCTAAATGTCCCGTTCAACCTCTGCACAGCCGTAGGCATCGTCGGAGTTATCCCGTTCTCGGGCACCGCCTCGGGCTGGCTATAAAAGGGGGCCTCGAGCTCGATCTCGACTAGGCATCACCCCTACACCTCTCCAGAGCCACACCCAGCCACTAGGAGGACCTCGAGGGGGTCTTCTTCTCCGTCTCCGGCCGCCCCGATTCGCTTCGGGCTCCGGCACGATCCGCGCCGGTGAGGGCACCCACGCCTCCCTAACTCGGCCCGTAGCCTCCTAGTGGACCCACACTTCTAACCCACGCTCCAATTTGAAGCTTGCAGCTCTGCTTGGAGAGAATCAACCTCACCCGAACCACCGTCCACCGGAGTTGGGGCCGCCGTTGACGTGGTGCTCGCCGACGCTCAACTCCACCACCCATAGGTGCGGAAGAACACGGTGAACACGTTGGTACCCTCTGATCCCCTTGCCTCGCCGTGGATCGCCGCCGGCGACCACCGCGGCCCTCGGGCGCCAGTGCCCTGTTCTGGTTTTCAAACCCGACGGGTGGGACCTCCCCGTCAGCCTTTTCTTTTTCCGAAACGTTTTCTGAAAACGCCTTCGGGAAAAATACGTCTCCCCTCTGGACTGACGTATTCTAGACTGAAACGTTTTCTGTTTTTATGAAGTGAACCCTGGAAACTTTCTGTTTCGTTACAGAAAGGTCCCTGGACTAAAACCCTTATAACTTTTAAACAAAAGATGATTTTAGCTTGAAACTTTTTCTGTCATCTTTATTTTTCTGTCTAGTTTTTTGTCATATTTATTTGAAAAATATTTGGGATACTTTTTGTGCACTCACGGTATTTATGTAGTATCTGATTTTCTTTAATACATATATACCGGAGGAGGTAAAGGAGACGTGTACTTCGCCGAGCTAGACTCCAACTTCTCCGAACCAGGAAAGCATGTTTGAACCTTTGATATGATGAGTGTTTTGCATGTTTGCTTGAGTAGTTTTTCTCATGGCATGTTTATATAAGCATTTGTGAATGTTATGTGCATGCAAGACAAGCTACAAGTGAGCTTCGAAGTTGGATGTGTTCTTATGATGATAAAATAACACGATCATGTGGTGACATGATGGGTTGCAGGCTGGTATTGTTGAAGCATGCCAGTTTTATGTCAACCATGAACTCCAGTTTTAACGTGGGTCAAGTCTCGATCCCGTTCGTTTCCCCTTCATGCTGCCACATTTTTTTGCAAAGGGTGCGGTTTAGTAAGTTGCAAACCTCTTTCCTTGTACACACCAAACAGAGGGACCGTGATGAGGGTTCCATGTCCCTGGATTAAAGCCCGTCATCTGGTCAGGGGGCATGGGTGTTTCCGGTTGGGACCGAGAGGGGGGCACCCCTTAGAGCGCGCGATATAAATTTGATCCCATGCTATTTGAGGTTGTAGCCTCCCCGTCTTAAGGTTTTTCTTGAATGTCGCCGAGGGTGATCCCTGGCAACGGAATGTGGAATGGGTGTGTACTGGTTAGACGTGTTTCTTCTAAAACACCGTAAACGGAACTAGTCCTTGTGACTACCGAAATCCGTTGGCTATGGTAAAGAGTACAAACTCTGCAGAGTCAAAATCATTCGAGTATCCATGTCCACGAGCAAGGACTTGTACATCATCTCTGTATCAGTGTTAGTCTCAGTGGCAAATCTCAGTGTCAACCCCAGAGGTAGCCCCCGGAGTATAAACATAAAACCGAGAGTGGTAAACTCGGCTGAAGGTTATTTATGTGAATGGACTAACCAGTTTATTATTATATGCTGAGTATTTCCTTGCGATGATTTAAATTCATGAGCTATTTAAATTCGAATGATAAACTATAAGCCCTTTATGTGATGTCGCTCAGACGTCCGACTGTGGCATTATTGTTACTTACTTTTGATATAAGCCCTTTATGTGATGTCGCTCAGACGTCCGACTGTGGCATTATGGTTATTTACTATTGATATAAGCCCTTTATGTGATGTCGCTCAGACGTCCGACTGTGGCATCTTTGTGATTTATTTTCATTATAAGCCCTTTTTGAGATGTCGCTTAGACGTCCGACTGTGGCACGTTCTGTTATTTACTTTTCCGTACAGGCAGGTTAAGGATGAAATTATTGGTCTTGCTTCTATTACCGTACCTCCTAGTGATCCTTTAGAGCACTATTTTCTAGACCATGAAAATGATATGTTCATGAATGAAAGAAGGGAAATAGATGAAGTATTCTTTAAACAGGAACCTATTTTGCATCATAACCTGCCTGTTGAAATTTTGGGGGATCCTCCTCCACCCAAGGGTGATCCTGTGTTTGAGCTTAAACCTCTGCCTGATAATCTTAAATATGCTTATATTGATGAAAAGAAGATATATCTTGTTGTTATTAGTGCTAACCTTTCAGAGCATGAAGAAGAAAGATTATTGAAAACTCTAAAGAAGCATCGTGCTGCTATTGGATATACTCTTGATGATCTTAAGGGCATTAGTCCCACTCTATGTCAACATAAAATAAATTTGGAAGCAGATGCCAAACCAGTTCGTGATCCTCAACGACGTCTGAATCCTAAAATGAAAGAAGAGGTAAGAAAAGAAATACTCAAGCTTCTGGAGGCAGGTATAATTTATCCCCTTTCTCATAGTGAGCGGGTAAGTCCTGTCCATTGTGTCCCTAAGAAGGGAGGTATTACTGTTATTCCTAATAATACAGATGAATTGATTCCACAAAGAATTATCACAGGTTATAGGATGGTAATTGATTTCCGCAAATTAAATAAAGCTACTAAGAAAGATCATTACCCCTTACCTTGTATTGGTCAAATGCTAGAAAGATTATGCAAACACACACACTATTGCTTTCCAGATGGTTATTCTGGTTTCTCTCAAATACCTGTGTCGGCTAAAGATCAATCAAAGACTACTTTTACTTGCCCTTTTGGTACTTTTTCTTATAGACGTATGCCTTTTGGTTTATGTAATGCACCTGCTACCTTTCAAAGATGCATGATGGCTATATTCTCTAACTTTTGTGAAAAGATTTGTGAGGTTTTCATGGACGACTTTTCTGTCTATGGTTCCTCTTTTGATGATTGCTTGAGCAATCTTGATCGAGTTTTGCAGAGATGTGAAGAAACTAATCTTGTCTTGAATTGGGAAAAGTGCCACATTATGGTTAATGAAGGAATTGTCTTGGGCCACAAAGTTTCTGAAAGAGGTATTGAAGTTGATAAAGCCAAGGTTGATGCTATTGAAAAGATTCCATGTCCCAAGGACATCAAAGGTATAGGAAGTTTCCTTGGTCATGCCGGTTTTTATAGGAGGTTCATTAAGGACTTCTCAAAAATTTCTCGGCCTTTGACTAATTTATTGCAAAAAGATATACCATTTGTCTTTGATGATGATTGTGTACAAGCATTTGAAATACTTAAGAAAGCATTAGTCTCTGCACCTATTGTTCAGCCACCTGATTGGAATTTACCCTTTGAAATTATGTGCGATGCTAGTGATTATGCTGTAGGTGCTGTTTATGGCAAAGAGTTGATAAGAAATTAAATGTTATTCATTATGCTAGCAAGACTCTAGACAATGCTGAAAGAAACTATGCCACTACTGAAAAAGAACTTTTAGCAGTTGTATTTGCTTGGGATAAGTTCAGACCTTATATTGTTGATTCTAAAGTAACTATTCACACTGATCATGCTGCTATTAAATACCTTATGGAAAAGAAAGATGCTAAACCTAGACTTATTAGATGGGTTCTCTTGCTACAAGAATTTGATTTGCATATTGTTGATAGAAAGGGAGCTGAGAACCCCATTGCAGACAACTTGTCTAGGTTAGAAAATATTCTTGATGACCCACTACCTATTAATGATGATTTTCCTGATGAACAATTAAATGTTATAAGTACTTATCATAGTACTCCATGGTATGCCGATTACGCTAATTATATTGTTGCTAAGTTTATACCACCTAGCTTCACATACCAGCAAAAGAAAAGGTTCTTCTATGACTTGAGACATTACTTTTGGGATGACCCACATCTTTATAAGGAAGGAGTAGATGGTGTTATTAGACGTTGTGTACCTGAGCATGAATAGGAACAGATCCTACGCAAGTGTCATTCCGAGTCTTATGGAGGACACCACGCTGGAGATAGAACTCCACATAAGGTATTGCAATCTGGTTTTTATTGGCCTACTCTCTTCAAGGATGCCCGTAAGTTTTTCTTGTCATGTGATGAATGTCAAAGAATTGGTAATATTAGTAGATGTCAAGAAATGCATATGAATTATTCTCTTGTTATTGAACCGTTTGATGTTTGAGGCTTTGATTATATGGGACCTTTTCCTGCCTCTAATGGATACACACATATTCTAGTTGTTGTTGATTACGTTACTAAGTGGGTAGAAGCTATTCCAACTAGTAGTGTTGATCGTAACACTTCTATAAAAATGCTTAAGGAAGTTGTTTTTCCGAGGTTTGGAGTCCCTAGATATTTAATGACTGATGGTGGTTCACACTTTATTCATGGTGCCTTCCGTAAAATGCTTGCTAAATATGATGTTAATCATAGAATTGCATCTCCTTATCACCCATAGTCTAGTGGTCAAGTAGAGTTGAGCAATAGAGAGCTCAAATTAATTTTGCAAAAGACTGTTAATAGGTCTAGAAAGAATAGGTCTAAGAAACTTGATGATGCATTATGGGCATATAGGACTGCATACAAAAATCCTATGGGTATGTCTCCGTATAAAATGGTTTATGGAAAAGCATGTCATTTACCTCTCGAACTAGAACATAAGGCATACTGGGCTATTAAAGAATTCAACTATGATTTTAAACTTGTCGGTGAGAAGAGGTTATTTGATATTAGTTCACTTGATGAATGGAGAACCCAAGCTTATGAAAATGCCAAGTTGTTTAAAGAAAAAGTTAAAAGATGGCATGACAAAAGGATACAAAAGCGTGAGTTTAATGTGGGTGATTATGTATTGCTATACAACTCTCGTTTAAGATTTTTTGCAGGAAAACTTCTCTCTAAATGGGAAGGCCCCTATGTTATCGAGGAGGTCTATCGTTCCGGTGCCATAAAAATCAACAACTTCGAGGGCACAAATCCGAAGGTGGTAAATGGTCAAAGAATTAAACATTATATCTCAGGTAATCCCGGAGGAATACATAAGGGACACTTTCTGGAACGTTTCAGACTCGGAAAAGGAATAGTGTGGTATGGTAAGTAAACCGACTCCAAAACAATTTTTAAGGAATTATTTCTCCGTTTTGGAATATTTAGAAAAATAGAAAAATAAGTAGCAGTCCGGGAAGGACACGAGGGCCCCACGAGGGTGGTGGGCGCGCCCTACCCCCCTGGGCACGCCCCCTAACTCGTGAGTGCCTCGTGTGCCTTCCGGACTCCATTTTCTTGCACGATACGTATTTTGGTCGGTAAAAATTCATTATATATTCTCTCGGGGGTTTTGACTCCCGCATCACGCAAAAATCTCCTGTTTTCATTTCGAGCTGTCCCGTTGCAGATTAAATCAACATGTCTTCCCAGGATTCGGAAGGAGAAAGCTATGTGGATGATTACTTAGCAAATCCAAAGGTCTATGGAGATGTGGAACACGATAAATGGACCATGGAGGAAGAAGAGGACTATGAACCCAAGGGGAAGGAGGAGACGAGCTCAGATGAGGATGAAGCACCATTACCTCAACTTGGGGACATGCACGTGGAGTTCAAAAAGTCAAGTATCCCTGATAGAGTAAAGAAACCCACGTTCGAGTTTATCCCTTTTCGTCTCTTGCAGGAAAATAAGCAGGACCTATGCAAAAAGATATTAACCCTGGAGTGGGAAATTGATGATCTGAGGGATCAAAATGCCATCCTCAAGCGCAAATTAAGGGAGGAGCCTAAGCCATCAACTAAATCAACAACACCTCCACCGCCTCCTCCAACAAAGAAGAATTGAGTATCTGGGTATGGGCACTCCCCTCGGCAACTTCCAAACTTGGGGGAGGTGCCCCGGTATCGTATCACCATCACAACTCCTATCTTTACCGTTTTCTTAGTTCGATCCTATTAGTAGTATCTTGATCTAGTAGAATAAAGTTTATGGCATGATCTAGTTTTGAGTTTTGCTTTATGATCCCTCTATGTAATCGAGTCCGTGAGTTATATATAATAAAGATTAGTGTTGAGTCAAGGGCATGATTATTTTGCCATGATCTTGGGTGAATAAAAGAAAAGAGAAAAAGAATAAAAAGAAACAAAAAAATTCATATTAATCTTATTGAGAGTAATGACTTCACATAGAAAGATTATGATGATTAAAAGTTGTTGGGAGTTAGCAGACATAGCTTTGGTCATTGTTGCAATTAATAGGAAGTAATAAGGAAAGAGAGGTTTCACATATAGATGTATTATCATTGACATCTTTTATGATTGAGAGCACTCATAAAAATATGACATGCTAAAGAGTTGATATTGGACAAGGAAGACAACGTAATGAGTTATCTCTTTCTTATATCTGAGATAAAGTATGTTGTCATGGTTCCTCTAACTTATTGAGCTTGCCTTTCCCCCTCATGCTAGCCAAATTCTCAGCACCAACTAGAAATACTACTTGTGCTTCCAAATATCCCTAAACAAGTTTTGCCTTGAGAGTCCACCATATCTACCTATGGATTGAGTAAGATCCTTCAAGTAAGTTGTCATCGGTGCAAAGCAATAAAATTGCTCTAAATATGTATGATTGATTGGTGTGGGAGAAATAAGATTTATACGATCTTCAGATGTGGAAGTAATAAAAGTGATGGACTGCATAATAAAGGTTCATATCACAAGTGGCAATATAAAGTGACGTTCTTTCGCGTTGAGATTTTATATATCCAACAATAAAAGCGCATGGCAACCTCTGCTTCCCTCTACGAAGGGCCTATCCTTTATTATTATCTTCTACCTTATGCAAGAGTCATGGTGATCTTCACCTTTTCTTTTTCATTTTATCCTTTGGCAAGCTCAGTATGTTGGAAAGAACATGATATATATATATATATATATATATATATATATATATATATATATCTAAATTGTTGACATTACCCTTGAGGTAAAAGGTTGTGGGGTAAAACTATAAGCCCCTATCTTTCTCTGTGTCCGATTAAAGCTCCATAACCACAAGTATTGCGTGGGTGTTATCAATTATGGGAGACTAAATGATAGTTGAGTATGTGGACTTGCTTTTTAGCTCTGACATAGACTCTTTCCTATGTTGTGATAAATTGCAATTGCTTCAATGACTGAGATTATAGTTTGTTGGAGCCCAATAAGGTTTATGATTTATACTTTTTGCAT
This sequence comes from Triticum aestivum, assembly GCF_018294505.1. Taxonomy (NCBI): domain Eukaryota; kingdom Viridiplantae; phylum Streptophyta; class Magnoliopsida; order Poales; family Poaceae; genus Triticum; species Triticum aestivum. The sequence continues at coordinate 161,739,777 of NC_057809.1, read as the reverse complement.
TGTGAATAGATCATCACTTGAACATAAGTAATCATATGAAAAAATTTATATATGTTGTTGTTATAAGAATAATCATGATGCCTTCATGTCCATATTTTATTTTTATCGACGCCTCTACCTCTAAACATGAGGACATATTTATTGTTATCGGCTTTTCGCTTGAGGACAAGCGAGGTCTAAGCTTGGGGGAGTTGATACGTCCATTTTGCATCATGCTTTTATATCGATATTTATCGCATTATGGACTGTTATTTCACTTTATATCACAATACTTATGGCTATTCTCTCTTATTTCACAAGGTTTACATAAAGAGGAGAATGCCAGCAGCTGGAATTCTGGTCTGGATAAGGAGCAAATATTAGAGACCTATTTTGCGCAACTCCAAAAGTCCTGAAACTCCACAGAACGTCTTAGAAGAAATAAAGAAAAATCTACGGCAAAGATGAAGGCTAGGGGGCCCACACCCAGCTCACGAGGGTGGGGGACCACTAGTAGAAAAAGGGCTTGTTGTCCCGGTTCATAAGGGCCTTTTGTCCCGGTTCCTGAACCGGGACTAAAGGGTTGATACTAATGCCCTGTCCCTTTAGTCCCAGTTCAATCCAGAACCGGGACAGATGGGCCTCCACGTGGCATGTGCGCGGAGCCCAGGCAGGAGGGCCTTTGGTCCCGGTTGGTGGCACCAACCGGGACCAATAGGCATCCACGCGTCAGCATTTCTGTGGCTGGGGTTTTTGTTTTTTTAAAGGGGGGTGTGGGGGTTTTGGGGGGTTAATTTAGGTGTTTCATATATTGTGTTAGCTAGCTATAATTAATAGAGAGAAGTGTCCTCTCTTATGTCCGTGCTTGGTCGACGCTACGTAATATACATACGTATAGAGAGGACTAGACACGCTAGCTAGCTAGTAAGAAAACGAAGGAAATAGAAGATTGTCATGAACATATATGCATACAGAGAGAAGTGATATCGACCACCTCTCCTTCTCCGAGAGATTGGTCGAACAACAAGTTCTCGTATTTCTATCCGACACTACCGGCTACATATATACAATTATTATCTCTTACAAATATAATCTCCTAACATATAGACTCATGGTCCACATAGTATTCTCCGTCTTCAGCGATCACGTGGTCAAGAAAGAATGCCGCCAATTCCTCTTGAATTGCTCGCATGCGAGCTGGTGCTAGGAGTTCATCCCTCTTCTGAAACATCTAATTTGAAGAAGGGGGTCAATACATATATATATGAATGAATGAAACTCAACACAAATGATGGTAATAAAATAAAATTGTGAATGTTGTTATTTACGTACTTCATATTGTTCGTCAGAGTAGCCCCGCTCACAGGTCGTGTGGCGGATGGACTCGCAAACGTAGTATCCACAGAAATCATTCCCTTGTTCCTGCCACAACCACTTTACAAGAAATAGAGGTCAATCAAACTGATAAGCAAGAATGCCAAATGGTATTGATGAAACTAGCGCTTGAATCAATAGGAGATGCGCGGAACATGCTACTATAGTACTTACTTTCGGGTGTCTAAATTGCAGCTTCTTCGGGAGTCCTGGAGCTTTTTTGGTGAATTTTTTCCAAACCCTGCCAGACAAAGAAAACAATTACTTGATATATCAGGAAATGAACAAAGTTGCTGATATGGTGGATAATGATCGATTTAACTTACTTCTCGAGCATTTGAGTCATGTCCGCATAGTCCTGGGGATCTTTTCGTCTTGAGTCTAAGACGGTTACTAGTCCCTGCTCAAGCTTAATCTCTAGGAGAATATAGTGGAAACTGCACACGCATGCATAACTCATCAATTACATTACTATAACCTTGACTAATATATAAGGGAAACCGAATACGCACAAGACAGTAACACTCACTTGAAGTTGTAAGGAAAGAGTATTATATCTTTGTTTTCATTTATTACCAACGATCGTAGCAAGTTGGCCTCGGTATCTGCGGCATGAAATTTAACCTCAGTTGCATCTATGAGATATGTGTTAATGAACCCAATATCACCGACTTGTCTTTTCTTCAATTCGGCGATCTTCAATCTGCATAATATAGTGAGGATAATTATAAATACATGCAATGAAAGAGCTGAGCTATATAGAGAGACTTAATGACAGAAGTAGTACTACTTACAGACAGTAGCAGGTGACCGTTGCTTTATCGAGGGCCAATTGATTGAAAAACTGAAAGAACTCCTCAAATGGAACAGGCAACAGTTCAATTCCAACGAGGTCATGCTCCTTTTTAACTCTCACATACAAAGTACTCCTCCCCCCAGACTCTCTGCAGATTTTCAAGTACCAATCATGCAATCTTCGCATCATCGTTGATAGACATCTTTCATCTTTGACGAGAGGCTTCCCGTACTCGTATCTTTGTATCTGCACCTCCATGAAATCATAATGTACATCGTCGGGCAGGTAATCTCCAAGATTGCTATAACCGGGCACCATCCTCGGATCATTAGCGACGATGTCGCTAGGCACCTTGAGCGGGGGGCACGATTGCTTCGCTTGTTCGCCGAGCTGGGCAATTTGTTTCCCAGCTCGTCGTTCTTTCAGCCTTTGATCACTGACAGTACTTCCCGACCGCTCCGCTTCGGCAAATTCCTTTCCAATAATGCGCTCATAGTTTCCTTTCGGCGGAGACTTGGGTGGTTTTGTCAGGGCAGCCAGAGTGCGCTTCGCTTTCACCGGATCTACCTTCTCCTCCGGAGGTGGATGTTTCTTTGCTTTCACCCCTTCAAAGAAGTTCCTCACTTCTTCTCGCGCGATCTCGGCGTTCTCCTCCGGGGTCCTCTCATATGGTAACTTCTCTGGAGTCTTCAGAGAAGGACCGAATCTGTATGTCCTCCCGCCTCTGGCTGTACTGCTAGACGCCGGCAGAGCAGACGGAGCGGTTGTCTTCTTTACTTGCTTACGAGGCGGAGGAGAAGGACTACGATGCGCCGGAGCAGCCGGAGCGGCGGCAGGTCTCTTCCGCCCTTGCTGACGAGGCGGAGAAGGAGGAGGCTGGCTGCTCGGGCGCGCCGGCGCAGGCGGAGAAGGAGGCGGAGTGCCGCCACGCGCCGGAGAAGGAGCCGGCCGAGTGCCCTGATCGTCACTCGCCGGAGGAGGAGGCGGTGGAGGAGGCGGAGTGCCCTGACTCGCCGGAGGAGGAGGGCGGAGGCGTCCAGTTCGGAAGGTTGATGAGCTCCTTCCGCCATAGGCATGGAGTCTTCAGAGCAGAACCCAGCCGAGTCTCCCCTTCACCGGTAGGGTGGTCAAGCTGGAGGTCCTCAAATCCCTCCGTTATTTCATCCACCATCACCCTAGCATATCCTTCTGGAATCGGCCGGCAGTGAAAAGTTGCGCCGGGTTCAGTAGGAAAAACAGAGCCAACAGCCGCCTTGACCTTCATATTAATCCATTGCGTCATAAGGTGGCAATTTTGAGACTCCGTGATAGCATCCACGGGATAGCTGGCAGGAGCCGTCAAGACATGCTCCGGCTGAAGCAGCTCGGTGGAAGCCACGCTGCTTCTCCGCTGAGATGGCGGGGTAGCTTCGGGGGAAGCTTCGGCAGTTCGTTTGCTGCGATTTGCTTCTCGTTCCTCTATCGCTTGTACCCTTGCTTGCAGCGCCTGCATTTGGGTCTGCTGCACTTTTTTCCTCCTCTCCTGGCATTTGTAACCGCCTGCGTCCGGAAACCCAACCTTCCACGGAATGGAGCCTGGCGTGCCTCGTGTCCGTCCAGGGTGCTCAGGATTCCCGAGGGCCATTGTGAGCTCGTCGTTCTCTCTGTCTGGAACGAACGTCCCTTGCTGCGCTGCTTCGATATACTGCTGAAGCTTCTTGACTGGTATGTCCATTTGATCGTTCGTCCAAATGCACTTCCCTGATACAGGGTCCAAGGTTCCGCCAGCCCCGAAGAACCAAGTCCGGCAACGGTCTGGCCAGTTAATTGTCTCTGGTTCGATCCCTTTATCAGCCAGATCATTCTCAGTCTTGGCCCACTTAGGCCGGGCTACGAGGTAGCCACCTGACCCCGTGCGATGGTGATGCTTCTTCTTCGCAGCATTTTGCTTGTTTGTCGCCGACATCTTCTTACTCTTTTCCGATGTCTTGTGGGCCACAAATGCGGGCCAGTGATCTCTGATCTTCTCATATCTGCCCTTGAATTCTGGTGTCTCTTTATTTTCGACAAACTTATTCAGCTCTTTCTTCCACCTCCTGAATAGTTCTGCCATCCTCTTAAGGGCAAAAGACTTGATTAATTGCTCTTTAACTAGCTTCTCCGGATCATCCTCTTGCGGTAGGGTGAAATTTGACTTCAGCTCAGTCCAAAGATCATTTTTCTGCATATCATTGACATAAGACACCTCAGGGTCTTCTGTAGCCGGCTTTAACCATTGCTGGATGCTGATCGGGATCTTGTCCCTAACCAAAACCCCGCACTGAGCAACAAATGCGCTCTTTGTCTGGAGGGGTTCAATCGGTTGGCCGTCGGGTGCGATTGCTATGATTTCAAACTTTTCATCCGAGCTCAACTTTTTCTTCGGGCCTCGTCTCTTTACCGAAGTTGTGCTCGATCCGGAGGGCTAGAAAAAGAAAAAATACTTAATTAATATGTGTACATACCAAAACAATGAATGCATCAATTAGCTAGTCAGCAGAAGCTTAACTAATATATAAACCTGGCCAGACTAGGTTCGGTCACCGGAGACGTCATCACGGTCTCCTTCTTGCACCGGCATTGGGTCACCGGAGCCGTCCTCACGGTCTCCTTCTTGCACCGGCATTAGGTCACCGGAGCCATCATAATCATAGCCAGCTGCTTCCAGACCATCGGTGTTGTTGAGAAACAACGAGCAGACGGCATCACTTCCTCGTGCGATTATGTCCCCCAACAACTCTTCTTGTACTTCGTCTCGGGCGGTGTCCATAGTTTCTACAAATATTTACAACATGGCAATTATTATTCAAACATGACAGATGGATATATTAGTGGCAAACGTAGAACTAATATTAATTAGTGGCCTCGACGCTGCTTCTCTAGGGTTTGGGGTGGCCTCGACGCTGCTTCTCTAGGGTTTGGGGTGGCCTCGACAACGCTTCAAGGATAAAAAAAGAAGAGGAAGAAGAAAAAAAGAGGAGAAGAAAGAATAGAGGAGTAAGAACTCCTCTATTCTTTCTTCTCCTCTTTTTTTCTTCTTCTTCCTCTTTTTTTATCGGGAACGAGGGTCGTCGAGGGTCACCGAGCGGTAGAGGAAACCCTAAATAGCAAGTATCGTGGGTGTGAGATACATGTGGCCGTCGGTGTCGGACACTACATCCACGTCCCACAAGTGACATGGGCGTCGAAGCCCGCGTCACTTGTGGGACGTGGATGTACTGTCCGACACCGACGGCCACATGTATCTCACATCGACGATACTTGCTATTTAGGGTTTCCTCTACCGCTCGGCGACCCTGACCCTCGACGACCCTCGTTTCCCGATAAAATAAAGAGGAAGAAGAAGAAAAAAAGAGAAGAAGAAATCTTTCTTCTCCTCTTTTTTTTCTTCTTCTTCCTCTTTTTTTATCGGAAACGAGGGTCGTCGAGGGTCGCCGAACGGTAGAGGAAACCCTAAATAGCAAGTATCGTGGGTGTGAGATACATGTGGCCGTCGGTGTCGGACACTACATCCACGTCCCACAAGTGATGTGGGCGTCGAAGCCCGCGTCACTTGTGGGACGTGGATGTACTGTCCGACACCGACGGCCACATGTATCTCACACCGACGATACTTGCTATTTAGGGTTTCCTCTACCGCTCGGCGACCCTCGACGACCCTCGTTCCTGATAAAAAAAGAGGAAGAAGAAGAAAAAAAGAGGAGAAGAAAGAATAGCAGAGAAGAACTCCTCTATTCTTTCTTCTCCTCTTTTTTTCTTCTTCCTCTTCTTTTTTTATCCTCTTCTTCCTCTCATGTTCGACGACCCTCGACCCCTCGGCGACCCTAGACCCCCTCTCGACCCTCGACCCCTCGGCGACCGTCGACCCCCTCTCGACCCTCGACCCCTCGGCGACCCTCGACGACCCTCGTTCCCGATAAAAAAAGAGGAAGAAGAAGAAAAAAAAGAGGAGAAGAAAGAATAGAGGAGAAGAACTCCTCTATTCTTTCTTCTCCTCTTTTTTTTCTTTTTCCTCTTCTTTTTTATCCTCTTCTTCCTCTCATGTTCGGCGACCCTCGACGACCCTCGTTCCTGATAAAAAAAGAGGAAGAAGAAGAAAAAAAGAGGAGAAGAAAGAATAGAGGAGAAGATCTCCTCTATTCTTTCTTCTCCTGTTTTTTTCTTCTTCCTCTTCTTTTTTTATCCTTTTCTTCCTCTCATGTTCGACGACCCCCTCTCGACCCCCTCTCGACCGTCGACCCCCTCTCGATCCTCATATATAAAACATTTTCTTCCTTCTTCTTCCTTCTATTCCTTCTTCCTAAATATATAAAACTTTTTTTAAGATGAAACTAACCTAAAATGTACGAAATCAGAGAACATATATAGATAAAAAATTTCTAATTAAAAATCTAACTTTTGCATATATGTATTTTTAAAATATCACTAATTGAAAAATACATACATACATACAAAAACATGTAAAAAATACATACATACATATATGAACATACATCAAAAATAGATATATCTAAAAAATACATACATACATATATATATATATATGTGTGAAAATCTAAAAACATGTAAAAATAGCATGTATAATAAAAAAATTGCACGGCGGCGGCGGCGGCAGACGTGCGGTGCTCACAGGGACGGCGGCACGGCGACGGTGATGGGGCAGGGGACGGCGACGCACGGCGACGGTGTCGGGCGAGGGCGCGGGCGACGGCGTCGGGCGAGGGCGCGGGCGACGGCGTCGGGCGAGGGTGCGGGCGACGGCGACTCGGGGTGCGGGCGATGGCGGGGGCGGCGGGCGGCGTTGGGGCAGCCTGGCGGCGTCGATGTGCTCGGCGTCGTCGGGGCAACTGCGAGGGAAATGTGAAAATTTCCTAAGTGCTGGCTTATATAGCAAAGGCATTGGTCACGGTTCGTGGCACAAACCGGGACCAATGCCCCCTTTAGTCCCGGTTGGTGCCACCAACCGGGACCAAAGGCCTCTTTTCAGCAGCCCAAAGGGCGGGAAGCGGCAGCCTTTGGTCCCGGTTGGTGGCACCAACCGGGACTAAAGGGGGGCATTGGTCACGGTTTGTGCCATGAACCGTGACCAATGCCCCCTTTAGTCCCGGTTGCTGGCACCAACCGGGACCAAAGGTTATGTGCTAGAACTGGCGCAGTGCGGTGGGATGTTTAGTCCCACCTCGCTAGCCGAGAGGGGCTTGGAGTGGTTTATAAGCTCTGCCGAGCTGACCACTTCGAGCTCCTCTCTACTTCAGGCTTACGAGCCTAAATCCACTGTCTGTGCCTGTGGGCCTACTGGGTCTCCTGCGGGCCTGAATCCTGGCCCATGGTAGGGTTTCTAGTCGTATTCACGCCGTGGGGACTCAGTAGGAGGCACTTTTTTTGTTTTTTTGTTTTCTTTACTTATTGTTGCTATTTTTAATTTTTTCCAGTTTTTTTTTTGTTTTCTGCATTATTTATTTTCTTTTGTTTTTTGCTTTATTTTTTAATTTTTTTGCTTTTAGTTTTAGAAAAATTATAAACTTTCTGTTAGTGCCATTAATTTTCAAACTTGAAAACACTTTTTTTGTTTTTTTGTTTTCTTTACTTATTGTTGCTATTTTTAAAAAAAAATCCAGTTTTTTTGTTTTGTTTTCTGCATTATTTATTTTCTTTTGCTTTTTGCTTTATTTTTTAATTCTTTTTGCTTTTAGTTTTAGAAAAGTTATAAACATTCTATTAGTGCCATTAGTTTTCAAATTTGAAAACACTTTTTTAGTTTTTTTGTTTTCTTTGTTGCTTTATTTATTCTATTTTGTTTCTACTTACAACAAAATACTTATTGTTGCTATTTTTTCCAGTTTTTTTGTTTTGTTTTCTGCATTATTTGTTTTCTTTTGTTTTTTGCTTTATTTTTTATTCTTTTTTCTTTTAGTTTTAGAAAAAATATAAACTTTCTGTTAGTGCCATTAGTTTTCAAATTTGAAAACACTTTTTTAGTTTTTGTGTTTTCTTTGTTGCTTTATTTATTTTATTTTGTTTCTATTTACAAAAAAATACTTATTGTTGCTATTTTTTGTTTTCCAGATTTTTTGTTTTTTTCTAGATTATTTATTTTCTTAATTTTTGCTTTATTTTTTATTTCTTTTTGCTTTTAGGTCAGCAAAATTATAAACTTTCTGTTAGTGCCTTTAGTTTTAGAAAAATTATAAAAAAAATTAGTGCCATTAGTTTTCAAATTTGAATAGTTAAAATTTGAATTCTTTAAAATTTGTGTGAATCACAAGTTTGTGATTAACTTTACTAAAAAATGAACATAGATGCACCTATAGAGAAAATTCGACCTAAATTCATAGTTTTCAAATGAACTCTGAAAAAGTTGGCATAGCATACTCGTGTGTTACAAAGTTGGCATGGTATCATCATAATAGTTGCGGGAGAAAGTCTTCACTTTTTCTTTGCTTGTGTCATTTGCTTATTGCGCTGTAACCATGGATAATCTTCATCATTTATCAGGATGCTTGGGTCAGCCTTGACATTGAAGGGAGGAATTTCATGAAACTTTTCATAATCTTCAGACATGTCTGTCTTGCCGTCCACTCCCAGGATGTCCCTTTTTCCTGAAAGAACTATGTGGCGCTTTGGCTCATCGTATGATGTATTCGCTTCCTTATCTTTTCTTTTTCTCGGTTTGGTAGACATGTCCTTCACATAGATAACCTGTGCCACATCATTGGCTAGGACGAACGGTTCGTCAGTGTACCCAAGATTTTTCAGATCCACTGTTGTCATTCCGTACTGTGGGTCTACCTGTACCCCGCCGCCTGACAGATTGACCCATTTGCACTTAAACAAAGGGACCTTAAAATCAGGTCCGTAGTCAAGTTCCCATATGTCCACTATGTAACCATAATATGTGTCCTTTCCGCTCTCGGTTGCTGCATCAAAGCGGACACCGCTGTTTTGGTTGGTGCTCTTTTGATCTTGGGCGATCGTGTAAAATGTATTCCCATTTATCTCGTATCCTTTGTAAGTCAATACAGTCAAAGATGGTCCCCTGGACAACAAGTACAACTCATCACAAACAGTGTTGTCACCTCTGAGACGTGTTTCCAACCAACTGCTGAAAGTCCTGATGTGTTCACATGTAATCCAGTCGTCGCACTGCTCCGGGTGTTTGGAGCGCAGACTGTTCTTGTGTTCATCGACATACGGGGTCACCAAGGTAGAGTTCTGTAGAACTGTGTAGTGTGCTTGAGACCAAGAATATCCGTCCCTGCATATTATTGAGTCACTTCCAAGAGTGCCTTTTCCAGTCAGTCTCCCCTCATACCGCGATTTAGGGAGACCTATCTTCTTAAGGCCAGGAATGAAGTCAACACAAAACCCGATAACATCCTCTGTTTGATGGCCCATGGAGATGCTTCCTTCTGGCCTAGCGCGGTTACGGACATATTTCTTTAGGACTCCCATGAACCTCTCAAAGGGGAACATATTGTGTAGAAATACGGGCCCCAGGATGACAATCTCGTCGACTAGATGAACTAGGACGTGCGTCATGATATTGAAGAAGGATGGTGGGAACACCAGCTCGAAACTGACAAGACATTGCGCCACATCACTCCTTAGCCTTGGTACGATTTCTGGATCGATCACCTTCTGAGAGATTGCATTGAGGAATGCACATAGCTTCACAATGGCTAATCGGACGTTTTCCGGTAGAAGCCCCCTCAATGCAACCGGAAGCAGTTGCATCATAATCACGTGGCAGTCATGAGACTTTAGGTTCTGAAACTTTTTCTCTGGCATATTTATTATTCCCTTTATATTCGACGAGAAGCCAGTCGTGACCTTCATACTGAGCAGGCATTCAAAGAAGATTTCTTTCTCTTCTTTCGTAAGAGCGTAGCTGGCAGGACCTTTATACTGCTTCGGAGGCATGCCGTCTTTTTCGTGCAAACGTTGCAGGTCCTCCCGTGCCTCAGGTGTATCTTTTGTCTTCCCATACACGCCCAAGAAGCCTAGCAGGTTCACGCAAAGGTTCTTCGTCACGTGCATCACGTCGATTGAAGAGCGGACCTCTAGGTCTTTCCAGTAGGGTAGGTCCCAAAATATAGATTTCTTCTTCCACATGGGTGCGTGTCCCTCAGCGTCATTCGGAACAGCTAGTCCGCCGGGACCCTTTCCAAAGATTACGTGTAAATCATTGACCATAGCAAGTACGTGATCACCGGTACGCATGGCGGGCTTCTTCCGGTGATCTGCCTCGCCTTTGAAATGCTTGCCTTTCTTTCGACATTGATGGTTGGTCGGAAGAAATCGACGATGGCCCAGGTACACATTCTTCCTGCATTTGTCCAGGTATATACTTTCAGTGTCATCTAAACAGTGCGTGCATGCGTGGTATCCTTTGTTTGTCTGTCCTGAAAGGTTACTGAGAGCGGGCCAATCGTTGATGGTCACGAACAGCAACGCCTTTAGGTTAAATTCCTCCTGTCTGTGCTCATCCCACGTACGTACACCGTTTCCATTCCACAGCTGTAAAAGTTCTTCAACTAATGGCCTTAGGTACACATCAATGTCGTTGCCGGGTTGCTTAGGGCCTTGGATGAGAACTGGCATCATAATGAACTTCCGCTTCATGCACATCCAAGGAGGAAGGTTATACATACATAGAGTCACGGGCCAGGTGCTGTGATTGCTGCTCTGCTCCCCGAAAGGATTAATGCCATCCGCGCTTAAAGCAAACCATACATTCCTTGGGTCCTTTGCAAACTCATCCCAGTACTTTCTCTCGATTTTTCTCCACTGCGACCCGTCAGCGGGTGCTCTCAACTTCCCATCTTTCTTTCGGTTCTCACTGTGCCATCGCATCAACTTGGCATGCTCTTCGTTTCTGAACAGACGTTTCAACCGTGGTATTATAGGAGCATACCACATCACCTTCGCAGGAACCCTCTTCCTGGGGGGCTCGCCGTCAACATCACCAGGGTCATCTCGTCTGATCTTATACCGCAATGCACCGCATACCGGGCATGCGTTCAGATCCTTGTATGCACCGCGGTAGAGGATGCAGTCATTAGGGCATGCATGTATCTTCTCCACCTCCAATCCTAGAGGGCATACGACCTTCTTTGCTGCGTATGTACTGTCGGGCAATTCGTTATCCTTTGGAAGCTTCTTCTTCAATATTTTCAGTAGCTTCTCAAATCCTTTGTCAGCCACAGCATTCTCTGCCTTCCACTGCAGCAATTCCAGTACGGTACCGAGCTTTGTGTTGCCATCTTCGCAATTGGGGTACAACCCTTTTTTGTGATCCTCTAACATGCGATCGAACTTCAGCTTCTCCTTTTGACTTTCGCATTGCGTCCTTGCATCGACAATGACCCGGCGGAGATCATCATCATCGGGCACATCGTCTGGTTCCTCTTGATCTTCAGCAGCTTCACCCGTTGCAGCATCATTGGGCACATCGTCTGGTTCCTCTTGATCTTCACCAGCTCCCCCCGTTGCAGCATCACCGTATTCAGGGGGCACATAGTTGTCATCGTACTCTTCTTCTTCGCCGTCTTCCATCATAACCCCTATTTCTCCGTGCCTCGTCCAAACATTATAGTGTGGCATGAAACCCTTGTAAAGCAGGTGGGAGTGAAGGATTTTCCGGTTAGAGTAAGACCTCGTATTCCCACATTCAGTGCATGGACAACACATAAAACCATTCTGCTTGTTTGCCTCAGCCGCATCGAGAAACTCATGCACGCCCTTAATGTACTCGCAGGTGTGTCTGTCACCGTACATCCATTGCCGGTTCATCTGCGTGCATTATATATAATTAAGTGTCCAAATTAATAGAAGTTCATCATCACATTAAAACCAAAGTGCATACATAGTTCTCATCTAACAACATATAGCTCTCCAGAGCATCTAATTAATTAAACCATACATTGAAACTATGTAAAACATTTCAATGCGAAAACAAATGCGATCATAATCGCAACCAAGGTAACAATTGATCCAACGGCATAATGATACCAAGCCTCGGTATGAATGGCATATTTTCTAATCTTTCTAATCTTCAAGCGCATTGCATCCATCTTGATCTTGTGATCATCGACGACATCCGCAACATGCAACTCCAATATCATCTTCTCCTCCTCAATTTTTTTTATTTTTTCCTTCAACAAATTGTTTTCTTCTTCAACTAAATTTAACCTCTCGACAATAGGGTCGGTTGGCATTTCCGATTCACATACATCCTACATAAATAAAATCTATGTCACGTTGGTCGGCATAAATTTCATAAACAATAAATGAACCAATAGTTATAAAGATAATATATATACCACATCCGAATCATAGACAGGACGAGGGCCGACGGGGCGGATACCAAAACCATCGCACTATATAAGATGCAATAATAAAAGTAAGAAAATAATACAAGTATCTATGTAAACATACAAGTAAGAATATTTTTCCTTTTAGAAAGAAGATAAGAACAAGAGGCTCACCATGGTGGTGCCGGCGATGATCTCGGCGCGGGTGATCGACGAGGGTGAAGACGGGGACGGGGCGTGACGGACCGCTAAACCTAGACAAATATTGTGGAAAATGGAGCTTGGAGGTCGAGCTTGGAGAGGAGAAAGCTTAAGTAGTGTGGCTCGGGCATTCCATCGAACACCTTGTGTGCATAGGAGGTGAGCTAGAGCACCACCAAGCCCTCTCCCCCTCGGCTAGAGAAAAACAGAGCAGTGTGCTCTGCTCTTATGCGAGGGGGTATATATAGGCACCTCATTGGTCCCGGTTGGTGGCATGAACCAGGACTAAAGGGGAGCCTTTGGTCCCGGTTCAAGCCACCAACCGGGACCAATGGTGCTGGGCCAGGAGCAAGGCCCATTGGTCCCGGTTCGTCCCACCAACCGGGACCAAAAGGTCCAGATGAACCGGGACCAATGGCCCACATGGCCCGGCCGGCCCCCTGGGCTCGCGAACTGGGTCCAATGCCTCCATTGGTCTCGGTTCTGGACTGAACTGGGACTAATGGGCTGACCCGGCTTGGACCAAAGCCCTGTTTTCTACTAGTGGACGGCCCCCCCTAGGGCACGCCCCTACCTCGTGGGCCCCCTGGTGGCTCTCCGATGCCCATCTTCTCCTATATGAGGTCTTTCGATGAGAAAAAAAATAGGGAGGAACTTTTCGGGACGAGACTCCGCCGCCACGAGGTGGAACCTTGGCGGATGCAATCTAGAGCTCCGGCAGAGCTGTTCTGCTGGGGAAACTTCCCTCTGGGAGGGGGAAATCATCACCATTGTCATCACCAACGCTCCTCTCATCGGGAGAGGGCAATCTCCATCAACAACTTCACCAGCACCATCTCATCTCCAAACCCTAGTTCATCTCTTGCATCCAATTCTTGTCTCAAAGTTGGGGATTGGTGCTAGTAGGTTGCTAGTAGTATTGATTACTCCTTGTAGTTGATGCAAGTTGGTTTAATTGGTGGAAGATCATATGTTCAGATCCTATATGCATATTATTACCCCTCTTAATATCAACATGAATATGCTTTGTGAGTAATTACGTTCGTTCCTAAGGACAAGGGAGAAGTCTTGCTATGAGTAGTCATGTGAATTTGGTATTCGTTTGATATTTTGATAAGATGTATGTTGTCTAGCTTCTAGTGGTGTTATGTGAACGTCGACTACATAACACTTCACCATTATTTGGGCCTAGAGGAAGGCATTGGGAAGTAATAAGTAGGTGATGGGTTGCTAGAGTGACAGAAGCTTAAACCCTAGTTTATGCGTTGCTTCGTAAGGGGCTGATTTGGATCCATATGTTTCATGCTATGGTTAGGTTTACATTAATACTTTTGTTGTAGTTGCGGATGCTTGCAATAGAGGTTAATTATAAGTGGGATGCTTGTTCAAGTAAGAACAGCACCCAAGCACCGGTCCACCCACATATCAAATTATCAAAGTATCGAACGCGAATCATATGAACATGATGAAAACTAGCTTAACGATATTCCCATGTGTCCTCGGGAGTGCTTTTCCTATTATAAGAGTTTGTTCCGGCTTGTTCTTTGCTACAAAAGGATTGGGCCACCTTGCTGCACCTTATTTAATTTTGTTACTTGTTGCTCGTTACAATTTATCCTATCGCAAAACTATCTGTTACCACTTATTTCAGTACTTGCAGAGAATACCTTGCTGAAAACCGCTTATCATTTCCTTCTGCTCCTCATTGGGTTCGACACTCTTACTTATCGAAAGGACTAAGATAGATCCCCTATACTTGTGGGTCATCACTCCTCATCGAATTTAGGTAGGAGCTTTCGCTTCGGGTAGATCTTCGTGTGGCGACTACCACCGTACTTTGCTGAACTGTTGAGTACTTCACTCCATCTAATTCTGAGTGTGTCTTGTGTAGCCCTGAGCCTTTGCTTCTGCTTTTTCAAACTCCTCGCAGTGGCAACAAGCCTTTGATGGGTATTCTATTGCTCCGGGTGCCTGTCCGGTGTGATGCCATCGGACTGTTATCTTCGCCGGAGTTGGGTTGTTCAGTTTGATTCTCCGTGTTGCCGTGGTCGGACGGTGGTTCAATGCCGTGTTTGTCGTCCGCTGGCTCACCCTGCTCTCTCGCTGGGTCTATATGATTGTTGTTTCTGCCGAGGCGGGATTTGGAGTGGCGCTTACACTGCCGCTTTGACTGCTTCTCGAGGGAATGATCCTTCGATGCGTCCTTCCGTTCCTCGTCGTCATTTTCTTACGGTGTGTCCACCATGTATACATCATATGATGAAGTGGGCGTCCAGTGCCCTGTGGGCAGTGGCTCCTGTTCATCTCCTGCATCGTCGTCCATACTGTCGAAGTCGAGCATGTAGGTCAAATCGTCGACAGTGGCTACTAAGTGGGTGGTGGGTGGGCGGCGAATTTCTTCGTCATCCGCATCCCAATCCTGCCGGACATAGTTCGGCCAGGACTCTCCTGACAAGGAGAGAGACCTTAATGAGTTCAGTATGTCATCAAAGGGCGAGTGCTGAAAGATATCCGCGGAGGTGAACTCCATGATCAGCGCCCAGTCGGATTCGATAGGCACGGGAGCAAGCGGTTCGGAGTCCGTGGCCGGGGAAGAATCCGGCAGTTTGGCGTCACGGCTCTCGTGAAGGGTAAGGTCAATATTCGGCTCGACCGCCGCTGAGAATGCGGCCTCCATGGCGGGGTCTATCCACCCGTCCATGGATGGCGCAATTGGCTCTGAATTGAGGGTTGGAGCGGTTGCCGGTGCGGTCTCCTGAACACTGTCCGATGGTAGAGCTAAATCATGCTCATCGTGACCGCGCGGCGCACTCGGCAGGGGCTCGAATCTGTCAAAGATCAAGTCTCCACGGACGTCGGCCGTGTAGTTTAAGCTTCCAAACCTGACCTGATGGCCAGGGGCGTAACTCTCGATCTGCTCCAAATGGCCAAGCGAGTTGACCCGCAGTGCGAGTTCGCCGAATACAAGGATCTGTCCAGGGAGAAAAGTCTCACCCTGGACTGCATCACTATCAATGATTGAAGGAGCCATCAAGCCTAACGATGACGACACAGAGGAACTCTCAATGAAAGCACCAATGTCGGTGTCAAAACCGACGGATCTCGGGTGGGGGGTCCCGAACTGCGCGTCTAGGTGGATGGTAACAGGAGGCAGGGGACACGATGTTTACCCAGGTTCGGGCCCTCTTTATGGAGGTAATACCCTACTTCCTTCTTGATTGTTCTTGATAATATGAGTAGTACAAGAGTTGATCTACCACGAGATCAGAGAGGCTAAACCCTAGAAGCTAGCCTATGGTATGATTGTTGTTGTTCCTACGGACTAAACCCTCCAGTTTATATAGACACCGGAGGGGGCTAGGGTTACACAGAGTCGGTTACAAGGAAGGAGATCTACATATCCGTACTGCCAAGTTTCCCTTCCACGCCAAGGAGAGTCCCATCCGGACACGGGACGAAGTCTTCAATCTTGTATCTTCATAGTCCAACAGTCCAGCCAAAGAATATAGTCCGGTTGTCCGGATACCCCCTAATCCAGGACTCCCTCAGTAGCATTATAAGATGATCTCTCACTAAATTTCAATGTAAAAGTGTTCACCCTGAGTATGCACTGTTGCCAAAGTTCGTCGTGCCGAGACACCACGTGATGATCGGGTGTGATAAGCTCAACGTTCATCTACAACGGGTGTATGCCAGTTTTGCCCACACAGAATACTCGGCTTAAACTTGATGAGCCTAGCATATGCAGATATGGCCTCGGAACACTGAGACCGAAAGGTCGAGCGTGGATCATATAGCAGATATGATCAATATAGAGATGTTCACCATTGAAAACTACTCCATCTCATGTGATGATCGGTTATGGTTTAGTTGATATGGATCACGTGATCACTTAGATGATTAGAGGGATGTCTATCTAAGTGGGAGTTCTTAAGTAATATGATTAATTGAACTTAAATTTATCATGAACTTAGTACCTGATAGTATTTTTCTTGTCTATGTTATTGTAGATAGATGGCCCGTGCTATTGTTCCGTTGAATTTCAATGCATTCCTTGAGAAAGCAAAGTTGAAAGACGATGGTAGCAATTACACGGACTGGGTCCGTAACTTGAGGATTATCCTCATTGCTGCACAAAAGAATTACGTCATGAAAGCACCGCTAGGTGCCAGGCCTACTGCAGATGCTGTTGATGATGTTAAGAACGTCTGGCAGAGTAAAGCTGATGACTACTCAATAGTTCAGTGTGCCATGCTTTACGGCTTAGAACCGGGACTTCAACGAAGTTTTGAACGTCATGGAGCATATGAGATGTTCCAGGAGTTGAAGTTAATATTTCAAGAAAATGCCTGGATTGAGAGACATGAAGTCTCCAATAAGTTCTACAACTGCAAGATGGAGGAGAATAGTTCTGTCAGTGAACATATACTCAGAATGTCTGGGTATCATAATCACTTGACTCAACTGGGAGTTAATCTTCCTGTTGATAGTGTCATTGACAGAGTTCTTCAATCACTGCCACCAAGCTACAAGAGCTTCGTGATGAACTATAATATGCAAGGGACGAATAAGACAATTCCCAAGCTCTTCGCAATGCTAAAGGCAGTGGAGGTAGATATCAAGAAGGAGCATCAAGTGTTGATGGTCAACAAGACCACCAGTTTCAAGAAAAGGGTAAAGGGAAGAAGAAGAAGGGGAACTTCAAAAAGAACGATAAACAAGTTGCTGCTCAGGAGAAGAAACCCAAGTCTGGACCTAAGCCTGAGACTGAGTGCTTCTACTGCAAACAGACTGGTCACTGGAAGCGGAACCGCCCCAGGTATTTGGCGGATAAGAAGGATGGCAAGGTGAACAAAGGTATATGTGATATACATGTTATTGATGTGGACCTTACTAGAGCTCGCAGTAGCACCTGGGTATTTGATACTAGTTCTTTTGCTAATATTTATAACTCGAAACAGGGATTACGGATTAAGCGAATACTGGCTAAGGACGAGGTGACGATGCACGTGGGAAATGGTTCCAAAGTCGATGTGATCACCGTCGGCACGCTACCTCTACATCTACCTTCGGGATTAGTTTTAGACCTGAATAATTGTTATTTGGTGCCAACATTAAGAATGGACATTATATCTAGATCTTGTTTGATGCGAGACGGTTATTCATTTAAATCTGAGAATAATGGTTGTTCTATTTATATGAGTAATATCTTTTATGGTCATGCACCCTTGAAGAGTGGTCTATTTGTGTTGAATCTCGATAGTAGTGATACACATGTTCATAATGTTGAAGCCAAAAGATGCAGAGTTGATAATGATAGTGCAACTTCTTTGTGGCACTGCCGTTTGGGTCATATTGGTGTAAAGCGCATGAAGAAACTCCATACTGATGGACATCTGGAATCACTTGATTATGAATCACTTGGTACTTGCGAACCATGTCTCATGGGCAAGATAACTAAAACGCCATTCTCCGGAACAATGGAGCGAGCAACAGATTTATTGGAAATCGTACATACTGATGTATGTGGTCCGATGAATATTGAGGCTCGCACCGGGTATCGTTATTTTCTCACCTTCATAGATGATTTGAGCAGATATGGGTATATCTACTTAATGAAACATAAGTCTGAAACATTTGAAAAGTTCAAAGAATTTCAGAGTGTAGTGTAAAATCATCGTAACAAGAAAATAAAGTTTCTACGATCTGATCGTGGAGGAGAATATTTTAGTTATGAGTTTGGTCTACATTTGAAACAATGCGGAATAGTTTCGCAACTCACGCCACCCGGAACACCATAGCGTAATGGTGTATCCGAATGTCGTAATCGTACTTTACCAGATATGGTGTGATCTATGATGTCTCTTACTGATTTACCGCTATCGTTTTGGGGTTATGCTTTAGAGACGGCTGCATTCACGTTAAATAGGGCACCATCGAAATCCGTTGAGACTACGCCTTATGAACTGTGGTTTGGCAAGAAACCAATGTTGTCATTTCTTAAATTTTGGGGCTGTGATGCTTATGTGAAAGAGCTTCCACTTGATAAGCTTGAACCCAAATCGGAGAAATGTGTCTTCATAGGATACCCAAAGGAAATTGTTGGGTACACCTTCTATCACAGATCCGAAGGCAAGACATTTGTTGCTAAGAATGGATCCTTTCTAGAGAAGGAGTTTCTCTCGAAAGAAGTGCGTGGAAGAAAAGTAGAACTTGATGAGGTAACTGTACTTGCTCCCTTATTGGAAAGTAGTTCATCACAGAAATTGGTTCCTATGAGGCCTACACCAATTAGTGAGGAAGCTAATGATATTTATCATGAAACTTCAGATCAAGTTACTACCGAACCTCGTAGGTCAACCAGAGTAAGATCTGCTCCAGAGTGGTGCGGTAATCCTATTCTGGAGGTCATGTTACTTGACCAAGGCGAACCTACGAACTATGAAGAAGAGATGGTGAGCCCAAATTCCGCAAAATGGCTTGATGCCATGAAATATGAGATGGGATCCATGTATGAGAACAAAGTGTGGACTTTGGTTGACTTTCCTGATGATCGGCAAGCCATAGAAAATAAATGGATCTTCATGAAGAAGACTGACGTTGACGGTAATGTCACTGTCTACAAAGCTCGACTTGTTGCGAAAGGTTTTCGACAAGTTCAAGGGGTTGACTATGATGATACTTTCTCACCCGTAGTGATGCTTAAGTCTGTCCAAATCATGTTAGCAATTGCCGCATTTTATGATTATGAAATTTGGCAAATGGATGTCAAAATTGCATTCCTGAATGGATTTCTGGAAGAAGAGTTGTATATGATGCTCTAGCGATCCATTTATGGACTGGTGCAAGCCTCTCGGAGTTGGAATAAACGTTTTGATAGTGTGATCAAAGCATATGGTTTTATAAGATTTTTGGAGAAGACTGTATTTACAAGAAAGTGAGTGGGAGCTCTGTAGCATTCCTAATATTATGTGTGTATGACATATTGTTGATTGGAAATGATATAGAATTTCTGGATAGCATAAAAGGATACTTGAATAAGAGTTTTGCAATGAAAGACCTCGGTGAAGCTACTTACATATTGGGCACAAAGATCTATAGAGATAGATCAAGATGCTTAATTGGACTTCCACAAATCACATACCTTGACAAAGTTTTGAAAAAGTTCAAAGTGGATCAAGCAAAGAAAGGGTTCTTGCTTGTGTTACAAGGTGTGAAGTTGAGTCAAACTCAATGCCCGACCACTGCAGAAGATAGAGAGAAAATGAAAAGTGTTCCCTATGCTTCAGCCATAGGCTCTATCATGTATGCAATGTTGTCTACCAGACCTCACACTACTAGGAAAAGGGCTATAGATGAAATTGACACTAATGCCGCACCACACATTTGGTGCGCCACTACTATATACTAATGGCGCACCATGTGTTGGTGCGCCATTAGTGTCCAAATACTAATGGCGCACCACATCCACGGTGCACCATTAGTAACAAGATTTTTTTTAATTTTTTTTAAAACTAGTAATGGCACACCGTGGGAGTGGTGTGCCATTACTAGTTAAACTAGTAATGGCGCACCACATCCACGATGCGCCATTAGTAAAAAAATTCAAATTTTTTTTTCAAAACTAGTAATGGCGCACCAGGGGATAGTGCGCCATTACTAGTTAAACTAGTAATGGTGCACCACATCCATGGTGCGCCACTAGTAAATTTTTTTCAATTTTTTTTATATTTTTTGAAAACTAGTAATGGCGCCATTACTAGTTAAACTAGTAATGATGAAAATGTCAAAAAAAATAAAAGAAAATAAGTTTCCCGTGTGATATGTGGTCTAGTTGTTGGGAAAATTTACAAATATGAATTTCGACTTTATTTGCAAAATCTCTCTGGAATTTGTAAAATGGGCATAACTTTTGCATACGAACTCGGATTAAAAAGTTTTCTATATGAAAAATCATCTACTCGAAAAGTTACATCCGAATTTAACTGGGGGAACCCCGTTAAACATTTTCAAAATCCTCAAAAACCTAACAGAAAAAAATTTACGGGGCTTTTAAGATCTGGAGGCAAAAAAATTCAAAAAATTTCAAACTTACTAGTGGCGCACCGTATGCTAGGTGCGCCACTAGTAACAGAAAAAAATAGTTTTGGTTTTTTTTAGGATTTGTTTTCAAAATATGATACGTAATATGAACGGAAGTTTGAAATATTTTTTCAAAATTTCATCACACTCATGAACATGAACAAAGTCCTAAACATCAACAAGGTTTAATAGGATTGATATGCTAGATATATCAACAAGTGCCTGTGAAGTGAGCTGGTGCTGGGGTTGGATAGAACTCTGAAGTTAAGTGTGCTTTTGTTGGAGTGGTGTGACGATGGGTGACCTTTCGGGAAGTTTGACCATGGAGTGCAATTTGACCTGAGATTAAGCCATAGTGACCGGAGATTAAGAAAAAAAATTGAAAAAAAAATTATTACTAATGGCGCACTTCTATGTGGTGAGCCATTACTAAGTCAGATAGTAATGGCGCACCACTAGGCATACTAATGGCGCACCAGTGGTGCGCCATTAGTAAAAAATACTAGTGGCGTGGTACTAGTGGCGCACCAGTAGTGCGCCATTAGTAGGCAAAACTGGTGCGCCACTAGTAGGCCTTTTCCTAGTAGTGTCATGTGTGCCTTGCTATTAGTTTAGCAGGGAGGTACCAAAGTAATCTAGGAGTGGATCACTGGACAACGGTCAAGAACATCCTGAAGTACCTAAAGAGGACTAAGGATATGTTTCTCGTTTATGGAGGTGACAAAGAGCTCGTCGTAAATGGTTACGTTGATGCAAGCTTTGACACTGATCCGGACGATTCTAAATAGCAAACCAGATACGTGTTTATATTGAACGGTGGAGCTGTCAGTTGGTGCAGTTCTAAACAAAGCGTCATGGCGGGATCTACGTGTGAAGTGGAGTACATAGCTGCTTCAAAAGCAGCAAATGAAGGAGTCTGGATGAAGGAGTTCATATCTAATCTAGGTGTCATACCTAGTGCATCGGGTCCAATGAAAATCTTTTGTGACAATACTGGTGCAATTGCCTTGGCAAAGGAATCCAGATTTCACAAGAGATCCAAGCACATCAAGAGACGCTTCAATTCCATCCGGGATCAAGTCCAGGTGGAAGACATAGAGATTTGCAAGATACACACGGATCTGAATGTTGCAGACCCATTGACTAAGCCTCTTCCACGAGCAAAACATGATCAGCACCAAGACTCCATGGGTGTTAGAATCATTACTATGTAATCTAGAGTATTGACTCTAGTGCAAGTGTGAGACTGAAGGAAATATGCCCTAGAGGCAATAATAAAGTTATTATTTATTTCCTCATATCATGATAAATGTTTATTATTCATGCTAGAACTGTATTAATCGGAATCATAATATATATGTGAAGCCCGGGGAGTCAGCCAGGAAGCTCTGGACTAGGTTCTTAATTAAAAAGAACCAAATTGTCGATTGTCCGGACGCCGAAGCCCTTGCGGCCTTTAAACACAGCGTCCGAGAAGAGTGGCTCGCCCGCCACCTCGGTTAAGAAAAACCAAAATCCATGGTAGCCCTTACCGCTCTGATGACCCGCTTTTGTGCGGGAGAAGATAGCTCGCTCGCTCGTAGAAGCAACAGCACCGGCGATCCGGGCACTTCCAAAGTTCGAGAGGCTAACGGCAAGCCACAACGCAATAAACACAAGCGTCGAAATAATAATGAAGGAACGCAAGACATGGTGGTCAAGGCCGGATTCAGCGGCTCCAAACCCGGTCAACGAAAAAAGCCATTCAAGGAAAACAGAGACAGACCATCCAATGTAGACAAGATACTGGATCAGCCATGCCAAATTCATGGCACCCCCGATAAACCAGCCAATCATACCAACAGAAGCTGTTGGGTCTTCAAACAAGCCGGCAAGCTTAATGCTGAACACAAGGGGAAGGGGCCGCCCAGTGACAGCGACGACGATGAGACTCGCTAACCGAACACTGGGGTCAGAAACAATTTCCCCCCGAAGTAAAAGCAGTAAACATGGTATATGTGACGCCCATCCCTACAGGGAAGCGCAAACACGCACTATGGGATGCCTATGCCATAGAGTCGGTCGCCCCAAAATTTAGCCAATGGGCGGCCTTCCCAATCACTTTTGATCGCAAAGACCACCCAGCCAGTATCCGTCACGAAGATTCGGCAGCTCTGGTCCTCGACCTAATTATCGATGGGTTCCATCTCACGAAAGTCCTTATGGACGGCGTCAGTAGCCTTAATCTACTCCACTAAGACACTGTCCGCAAAATGGGCATTGATCCTTCAAGAATCAAGCCCACTACAAATACCTTCATGGGAGCAGTAGTCGGCATAGAAGCTCATTGCACGGGTTCAATTACATTGGAAGTCGTTTTCGGCTCGTCGAACAACTTCCAAAGCAAAAGCTTGACCTTCGATATTGTCCCGTTCCGTAGTAGCTACCATGCACTGCTCGGGCGTACCGCTTTTGCTCATTTTAATGTGGTCCCACACTATGCATATCTGAAGCTTAAGATGCCTGGTCCACATGGTGTCATCACGATAAATGGAAACACAGAATGCTCCCTCCGTATAGAGGAGCATACCACGGCTACTGCAGCCGAAGTACAAAGCGGCCTCATCAAGCCGCATATCTCATCGGCCATTAGCCGCCAGTCCCTATTAAACAAGACCGATCAATCTCAGATCTAGATTAGCAGTTCGGCCTCCATCGTCCGCCTCATATAAAGGCGAAGTTTTTATTGTGCATACATAATTATGCACTTAAAACACCTTGGTCATGGGCGGAGACACAATACGGACAAGCCTACAATGCAGTCCGCACTCCCATATCCTTTTTACCCTTTTCTAACTATTTTCTATCTTTTACCACAGGTGACTCAAAGCCTGGTCATCTTGTAGACTCTTCCTGAGTTCGGCTTCGTACAGATAACGAAAGGCTATTCCTACCAAGGAGTTCTTTCGCCGAGGCAAGGCAACATAGACGTGCGACAGGAGGTCCAAATAATTTTTTGTAAACCGCACTCTTTATTTCAAACCTGTAAAGTGCCTTTTTCCTCAGCCTTCGACCCCCAGCATGTTAAATAGTCCAAGTACTGGCATTATAATCTGAAAGATTGCGTTTGACGTGTCAATTAGATTCCAGTGAACATAGTCCGTATTCAATATTGCTTTTTCTAAGAACTGAATTGTGCTTCTTCGGTTGTTTCACGCACGCACCTCGACACAAATTGCCAGGGGATCGATATGGCAACATATGAGTCGCCGACAAGTCCGAACAACTGTATAGCATTGCTACGTCTTGAGCTTGCGTTGGTTTTCCCCGAAGAGGAACGGATGATGCAGCAGAGTAGCATGAGTATTTCCCTCAGTTTTTGAGAACCAAGGTATCAATCCAGTAGGAGCCCATGCTCAAGTCCCTCATACCTGCACAAAGCGATAGCTATTCGCAACCAACGCGATTAGGGGTTGTCAAACCCTTCACGGTCACTTACGAGAGTGAGATCTGATAGAAATAATATTTTTGGTATTTTTGATATAAAGATGCAAAGTAAAAAGTAAAAGCAAAGTAAAAAGCAAAAGAAGATTAAAGTGATGGATATTGATATGATGAGAATAGACCCGGGGGCCATAGGTTTCACTAGTGGCTTCTCTCAAGAGCATAAGTATTCTACGGTCGGTGAACAAATTACTGTTGAGCAATTGATAGAATTGAGCATAATTATGAGAATATCTAGGCATGATCATGTATATAGGCATCACGTCCATGACAAGTAGATCGAAATGATTCTGCATCTACTACTATTACTCCACTCATCGACCGCTATCCAGCATGCATCTAGAGTATTAAGTTAAAAATAGAGTAACGCCTTAAGCAAGATGACATGATGTAGAGAGCTAAATTCATGCAATATGAAATAAAACCCATCTTGTTATCCTCGATGGCAACGATACAATACGTGCCTTGCTGCCCCTTCTGTCACTGGGTAAGGACACCGCAAGATTGAACCCAAAGCTAAGCACTTCTCCCATGGCAAGAACTACCAATCTAGTTGGCCAAACTAAACGGATAATTCGAAGAGACTTGCAAAGATAACCAATCATACATAAAAGAATTCAAAGAAGATTCAAATATTATTCATTGATAGACTTGATCATAAACCCACAATTCATCGGTCTCAACAAACACACCGCAAAAAGAAGATTACATCGAATAGATCTCCACAAGAGAGGGGGAGAACTTTGTATTGAGATTCAAAGAGAGAGAAGAAGCCATCTAGCTACTAACTATGGACCCGAAGGTCTGCGGTAAACTACTCACACTTCATCGGAGGGGCTAGGATGATGTAGAAGCCCTCCGTGATGACGGCCCTCTTCCGGTGGAGCTCCAAAATAGGCCCCAAGATGGGATCTCGTGGATACAGAAAGTTGCGGCGGTGGAATTAGGTTTTTGGCTCCTGTTCTGATCGTCTGGGGGTATGTGTGTATATATAGGAGGAAGAAGTACGTCGGTGGAGCACCGAGGGGCCCACAAGGCAGGGGGGCGCGCCCTAGGAGGGGCGCCCCCACCCTCGTGACCTCCTCTTTGATCCCTTGCAGTAGGGTCCAAGTCTCCTGGATCACGTTCAGTGAGAAAATCACGTTCCCGAAGATTTTATTCCGTTTGGACTCCGTTTGATATTCTGTTTATCCGAAACACTGAAATAGGCAAAAAAATAGCAATTCTGGGCTGGGCCTCCGGTTAATAGGTTAGTCCCAAAAATAATATAAAAGTGGAAAATAAAGCCCAATATAGTCCAAAACAGTAGATAATATAGCATGGAGGAATCAAAAATAATAGAAACGTTAGAGACGTATCATGCATCCCCAAGCTTAATTCCTGCTCATCCTCGAGTAGGTAAATGATAAAAAGAGAATTTTTGATGCGGAGTGCTACTTGGCATAATTTCAATGCAAATCTTCTTAATTGTGGTATGAATATTCAGATTTGAAAGATTCAAAACAAAAGTTTATATTGACATAAAAAAATAATAATACTTCAAGCATACTAACAAAGCAATTATGTCTTATCAAAATAACATGGCCAAAGAAAGTTATCCCTACAAAATCATATAGTCTGGCTATGCTCCATCTTCCCCACACAAAGTATTTAAATCATGCACAACCCCGATGATAAGCCAACCAATTGTTTCATACTCTAACCTTTTCAAAACTTTTTCAATCTTCACTCAATACATGAGAGTGAGCCATGGATATAGCACTATAGGTGGAATAGAATGGTGGTTGTGGAGAATACAAAGGAGAAGATAGTCTCACATCAACTAGGCATATCAACGGGCTACGGAGATGCCCATCAATAGATATCAATGTGAGTGAGTAGGGATTGCCATGCAACGGATGCACTAGAGCTATAAATGTATGAAATCTCAACAAAAGAAACTAGTGGGTGTGCATCCAACTTGCTTGCTCACGAAGACCTCGGGCAATTTGAAGAAGCCCATCATTGGAATATACAAGCCAAGTTCTATAATGTAAAATTCCCACTAGTATATGAAAGTGACAACATATGGGACTCTCTATATGAAGAACATGGTGCTACTTTAAAGCACAATATATGAGACTCGCTATATCATGGTGCTACTTTGAAGCACAAGTGTGGAAAAAAAAGGATAGTAGCATTGCCCCTTTTTTTGGGCCTTCTTTTTTTCTATGGCCTTTATTCTTCTTTTTTTATTTGGGACAATGCTCTATTGAATGATGATCATCACACTTCTATTTATTTACAACTCAATGATTACAACTCGATACTAAAACAAAGTATGACTCTATATGAATGCCTCCGGCGGTGTACCGGGATATGCAATGAATCAAGAGTGACAAGTATGAAAGAATTATGAACGGTGGCTTTGCCACAAATACTATGTCAACTACATGATCATGCTAAGCAATATGACAATGATGGATGTGTCATGATCAACTAGATGGTGGAAAGTTGCATGGCAATATATCTCGGAATGGCTATGGAAACGCCATAATAGGTAGGTATGGTGGCTGTTTTGGGGAAGGTATATGGTAGGTGTATGATACCGGCGAAAGGTGCGCGGTATTAGAGAGGCTAGCAAGGGTGGAAGGGTGGGAGTGCGTATAATCCATGGACTCAACATTAGTCATAAAGAACTCATATACTTATTGCAAAAATTTAGAAGTTATCAAAGCAAAGTATTACGTGCATGCTCCTAGGGGGATAGATTGATAGGAAAAGACCATCGCTCGTCCCCGGCCGCCACTCATAAGGAAGACAATAAATAAATAAATCATGCTCCGACTTCATCACATAACGGTTCACCATACGTGCATGCTACGGGAATCACAAACTCTAACACAAGTATTCTTTAAATTCACAACTACTCAACTAGCATGACTTTAATATTATCACCTCCATATCTCAAAACAATTATCATGCTTCAATCTTTTCTTAGTATTAAACACACTCAAAAGAAAGTTTCACAAATCTTGAATACCAAGCATATTATTATTAAGAAAATTACCATGCTATAAAGAGACTCTCAAAATAATTTAAGTGAAGCATGAGAGATCAATAGTTTCTTTAAAACGAATCCACCACCGTGCTCTAAAAGATCTAAGTGAAGCACATAGAGCAAAATTATAACGCTCAAAAGATCTAAGTGAAGCACATAGAGAAAAACTACTTAGCTCAAAGGATATAAGTGAAGCACATAGAGAAAAACTACTTAGCTCAAAAGATATAAGTGAAGCACATAGAGCAAAACTACTTAGCTCAAAAGATATATGTGAAGCACATAGAGTATTCTATCAAATTTTAATTCATATATGGATCTCTCAAAAGTTGTGTACAGCAAGGATGATTGTGGCATACTACCAAAAAAAGACACAAATAATACAAGACGCTCCAAGCAAAACACATATCATGTTGGTGAATAAAAATATAGCTCCAAGTAAATTACCGATGGAAGTGGATGAAAAGAGGGGATGCCTTCTGGGCATCCCCAAGCTTTGACTTTTTGGTGTCCTTGGATTATCTTGGGGGTGCCATGTGCATCCCCAAGCTTAGGCTCTTGCCACTCCTTGTTCCATGATCCATCAAAAGAATTCACCCAAAACATGGAAACTTCACAACACAAAACTCAAAATAGAAAACTCGTGAGCTGCGTTAGCGAAAGAAAACAAAAGACCACTTCCAGGTACTGTAATGAACTCATTCTTTATTTATATTGGTGTTAAACCTACTGTATTCCAACTTCCCTATGGATTATAAACTATTTTAATAGCCATAGATTCATCAAAATAAGCAAACAACACACGAAAAACAGAATCTGTCAAAAACAGAACAGTCTGTAGTAATCTGTAGCTAGCGCAAGATCTAGAACCCCAAATATTCTAAAATAAATTGCTGGACGTGAGGAATTTATCTATTGATAATCTGAAAAAATAATTAACTAAATATCACTCTTCAAATAACAATGACAGCAGTTCTCGTGAGCGCTAAAGTTTCTGTTTTTTACAGCAAGTTCAACAAGACTTTCCCCAAGTCTTCCCAATGGTTCTACTTGGCACAAACACTAATTAAACACAAAAAACACAACCAAAATAGAGGCTAGATAATTTATTTATTACTAAACAGGAGCAAAAATCAAGGAATAAAAATAAAATTGGGTTGCCTCCCAACAAGCGCTATCATTTAACGCCCCTAGCTAGGCATAAAAGCGAGGATAGATCTAGGTATTGTCATCTTTGGAAGGCAATCCATAAGTGGCTCTCATGATGGTTTCATAAGGCAATTTTATTTTCTTTCTTGGAAAGTGCTCCATGCCCTTTTTTAATGGAAATTGGAATCTAATATTCCCTTCCTTCATATCAATAATCGCACCAACCGTTCTAAGGAAAGGTCTACCAAGAATAATAGGGCAAGAAGGATTGCAATCTATATCAAG
This sequence comes from Triticum aestivum, assembly GCF_018294505.1. Classification (NCBI taxonomy): domain Eukaryota; kingdom Viridiplantae; phylum Streptophyta; class Magnoliopsida; order Poales; family Poaceae; genus Triticum; species Triticum aestivum. The sequence continues at coordinate 161,711,057 of NC_057809.1, read as the reverse complement.
AACAATGAAATCTACGGGCACATAATTCCTATTTGCAACAATAAGAACATCATTAATTCTTCCCATAGGTTTCTTAATAGTGGAATCCGCAATATGCAAGTTTAGAGAGCAATCATCAAAATTACGGAAATCTAGTAAATCACACAAAGTCTTGGGAATAGTAGAGACACTAGCACCCAAATCACACAAAGCATAAAAGTCATGATCTTTAATTTTAATTTTAATAGTTGGTTCCCACTCATCATAGAGTTTTCTAGGGATAGAAACTTTCAACTCAAGTTTTTCTTCATAAGATTGCATCAAGGCATCAACAATATGTTCGGTGAAGGCTTTATTTCGACTATAAGCATGTGGAGAATTTAACATGGATTGCGACAAGGAAATACAATCAATCAAAGAGCAACTTTCATAATTAAACTCCTTGAAATCCAATATAGTGGGTTTAGCAACATCTAGATTTTTATTTCTTTCAATCCCACTTTCATCAATTTCATCATTAAGATCTAAACACTCCGAATTTTTAGAATGCCTTCTAGGTAAAGGAAGATCATATTCAGTTTCATCAAGATTAATATTTCAAAATAAAGATTTAATTGGAGACACATCAAGAACTTTTAGATCTTCATCTTGATTTTCATAGGAATTGGAAGAACACGCTTTAATAAAGGCATCTTTGGAAGCACGCATCCTAGCGGTTCTTTCCTTACACTCATCAATTGAAATTCTCATGGCTTTTAGAGACTCATTGATATCATGCTTAGGTGGAATAGATCTAAGTTTCAAAGCATCAACATCAAGAGCAATTCTATCAACGTTCCTAGCCAAATCATCAATCTTAAGCAATTTTTCTTCAATCATAGCATTAAAATTCTTTTGCGAAGAAATAAATTCTTTAATATTAGATTCAAAATCAGAGGGCATCTTATTATAATTTCCATAAGAGTCGTTGTAGGAATTCCCATAATTATTAGAAGGATTACTAGGATATGGCCTAGGATTAAAATTCCCTCTATAAGTGTTGTTACCAAAATTATTCCTACCAACAAAATTCACATCCATAGATTCATTGTTATTCTCAATCAAAGTAGACAAAGGAATATCATTAGGATCAGAGGAAACACTCTTAGTAGCAAATAATTTCATAAGTTCATCCATCTTTCCACTCAACACATTAATTTCTTCAATTGCATGCACTTTTTTATTTGAAGTTCTTTCAGTATGCCATTGAGAATAATTAACCATAATATTATCTAGGAGCTTAGTAGCATCTCCTAAAGTGATTTCCATAAAAGTGCCTCCCGCGGCCGAATCTAAAAGATTTCTAGAAGCAAAATTCAATTTGGCATAAAAATTTTGTACAATCATCCACAAATTCAAACCAAGAGTAGGGCAATTACGTATCATTAATTTCATTCTCTCCCAAGCTTGTGCAACATGTTCATGATCAAGTTGTTTAAAGTTCATAATATCGTTTCTAAGAGAGATGATCTTAGCGGGAGGAAAATACTTAGAGATAAAAGCATCTTTGCACTTGTTCCATGAATCAATACAATTCTTAGGCAAACATGAAAACCAAGCTTTAGCACGATCTCTAAGCGAAAAAGGAAATAGCTTCAATTTAACGACATCATTATTGACATCTTTTTTCTTTTGCATATCACATAGATCAATTAATCTATTCAGATGAGTAGCGGCATCTTCACTAGGAAGGCCGGCGAATTGATCTTTCATAACAAGATTCAACAAAGCAGTATTAATTTCACAAGATTTAGTATCGGTAAGAGGAGCAATCGGAGTGCTAAGGAAATCATTATTATTGGTATTGGTGAAGTCACACAATTAGGTAGTATCTTGAGCCATCGCGATAAACAAGCAATCTAACACACGAGCAAACAAAAGCAAACGGGCAAAAAGAGGCAAATAGAGAGGGAGGATAGAGAGAGAGAGGGCGAATAAAACGGCAAGGGTGAATTGGGGGGAGAGGAAAATGAGAGGCAAATGGCAAATACTGTAATGCGAGAGATACGGATTGTGATGGGTACTTGGTATGTTGACTTTTTGCGTAGACTCCCCGGCAACGGCGCCAGAAATCCTTCTTGCTACGTCTTGAGCTTGCGTTGGTTTTCCCTGAAGCGGAAGGGATGATGCAGCAGAGTAGCGTAAGTATTTCCCTCAGTTTTTGAGAACCAAGGTATCAATCCAGTAGGAGCCCACGCTCAAGTCCCTCGTACCTGCACAAAGCGATAGCTACTCGCAACCAATGCGATTAGGGGTTGTCAAGCCTTAACGGTCACTTACGAGAGTGAGATCTGATAGATATAATATTTTTGGTATTTTTGATATAAAGATGCAAAGTAAAAAGTAAAAGCAAAGTAAAAAAGCAAAACAAGATTAAAGTGATGGAGATTGATATGATGAGAATAGACCTGGGGGCCATAGGTTTCACTAGTGGCAAATCTCAAGAGCATAAGTATTCTACGGTGGGTGAACAAATTACTGCTGAGCAATTGATAGAATTGAGCATAATTATGAGAATATCTAGGCATGATCATGTATATAGGCATCACGTCCGTGACAAGTAGATCGAAACGATTTTGCATCTACTACTATTACTCCACACATCGACTGCTATCCAGCATGCATCTAGAGTATTATGTTAAAAACAGAGTAACACCTTAAGCAAGATGACATGATGTAGAGAGATAAATTCACGCAATATGAAATAAACCCCATCTTATTATCCTCGATGGCAACGATAAAATACGTTCCTTGCTTCCCCTTCTGTCACTGGGTAAGGACACCGCAAGATCGAACCCAAAGCTAAGCACTTCTCCCATGGCAAGAACTACCAATCTAGTTGGCCAAACCAAACGAATAATTCGAAGAGACTTGCAAAGATAACCAATCATACATAAAAGAATTTAGAGAAGATTCAAATATTATTCATAGATAGACTTGATCATAAACCCACAATTTATCGGTCTCAACAAACACACCGCAAAAAGAAGATTACATCGAATAGATCTCCACAAGAGAGGGGGAGAACTTTGTATTGAGATTCAAAGAGAGAGAAGAAGCCATCTAGCTACTAACTATGGACCCGAAGGTCTGAGGTAAAGTACTCACACTTCATCGGAGGGGCTAGGATGATGTAGAAGCCCTCCATGATGACGGCCCTCTTCCGGCGGAGCTCCGGAATAGGCCCCAAGATGGGATCTCCTAGATACAGAAAGTTGCGGCGGTGGAATTAGGTTTTTGGCTCCTGTTCTGATTGTTTGGGGGTACGTGTGTATATATAGGAGGAAGAAGTACGTCGGTGGAGCACCAAGGGGCCCACGAGGCAGGGGGGCGCGCCCTAGGGGGGGCGCGCCCTAGGGGGGCGCCCCCACCCTCATGACCTCCTCTTTGATCCCTTGCAGTAGGGTCCAAGTCTCCTGGATCACGTTCGGTGAGAAAATCACGTTCCCGAAGATTTTATTCTGTTTGGACTCCGTTTGATATTCTGTTTATTCGAAACATTGAAATAGGCAAACAAACATCAATTCTGGGTTGGGCCTCCGATTAATAGGTTAGTCCCAAAAATAATATAAAAGTGGAAAATAAAGCCCAATATAGTCCAAAACAGTAGATAATATAGCATGGAGCAATCAAAAATTATAGATACGTTGGAGACGTATCAAGCATACTTCGGCGTCACGAGTTTGGCCTTATATGCATCAACTACAAATCATGTCTTTGGTCAATAGTTGGGTTGCCCAGCTCCTGTGCTTACTTTCGGCGTTCTGGGAATGGGGGTCCCCAGACTTGCCTGCCTGCGGCCCGCGGCGTGGCTCCTCCAGCGGTCTGTACGACCCATCTTCACCAGCAAACACTCAAGACACTCACGAGGGGCCATGCCTTGCGAGGCGGGCGATGCAAGACCTCCTTAGGGGCGGAGAGTCAAGGCAAGGTACACCTCGCGTGGTTTTAGTGACGCGAGCCATGATGACTTGAGCCAGGCGGGCAACAGGTGGGTGCCAGCGCGCGCAGTGTCCTCGTTTCCTCTTTGGTGCTAAAGGGGCAAGCGCATACAAGGAGTCCTGAGGCATCAGGCAAAGGTTTCTATGTTGGTGCAACAAGACCAAGACGTGCAGGACGACAGGACGGAGGTCGTCATGGAGCCCGAGACAGCGTCACCACCAGAGCCTTTGTCAGGCAAAGACTATTTTGTCATGATAACTTGTACTAGTTGTCTCCCTTTGAATTTGGCCATTGTGGGATCCCTTCCCGCTCAATATTCGGGAAGAGGACCAAGGCCTCTATAAATAGGGCTAGCCACCACCATAGCAGGGGGAGGACGAATAGGAATGGACGGATCATCCAAATCATCCCCAACCACACAAGTTCGCCAAGCACAAGAACACCTCTCCTCAGGAGGCTGTTCTCCCCTTGTAACTGTTCATCCTCAACCCAAGAGGCAATCCACCACACCACAGTGGTGTTGGGATCTATGGTAGGGTGCGTCGACTGCAAATTAAAATTTCCTACGCGCAGAACAACCAAGAACATGCTACGGGACATGGATCACAGTTCGTTACCACTAGACGCGCAGTGTCATGCACCGGAAGAAGAGTTGGGGCAGCGCGTCCACGTGGATCGTCTCCTCGTCGTCCGATCTCCTCGTACAACCGGTGGTCAGATCCCACGTACAGGTTCGTCGGAGCGGTGCAAGTGCACCGCCTCTAACGGTATCCGCGTGTGCAGGAGGAACGTTGTGCAGCGGACTGCTAGGTCTGATCAAACAACCGGCGGTGAGTGGAGGTGTCTATTCGCAACACATGCAAACCCTAGTGATAGTGCCGAAGCGATCAACCGTGTGAGTGTGCGGCACATCCACTATATATATAGGCGTCCGTCGCGGGCTCAACACTTGGGCCTCGCACGGACCCTAAAGCCCGTAAGTCTACTCGGCCACAATCCGAATACAGCTCAGATCACATCCGACCAGTGTCCTCGGATCCGACCTCGTAGGTTCCTTTCCTTAAGCGCGCGACCCCTTAGGTTCAAGTCGGCTTGGTCGCAGTTCGGATCACCTTCGAACTACACGGTTGGTAGCAGCCTCTAGCAAGGCATGCCAAACACCAAGCAGACTATGAAGCTAGTTAGGCGAACCTGTACATCATACTTCCATTCCTTTTGCCACACGATATATGTTGTCGGGCTCAAGGTGATTCTGTCATCCTTGTGCTAGCCTGACCTCTTTCTCGTTCCAGTGATGCCGACCACAAACCGGATTATCTCATAATCCTTGTTGCATGGCCATGCTTATCTTGGTTGGATCACACGAGGGGCCCAGAGTATATCTCTCCTGATCGGAGGGGCAAATCCCATCTTGCTCGACCACGTCTCGCAACATGGTTCTGGACAAACCCGAAACCTACCTTTATAACTACCTAGTTACGGAGTAGCGTTTGGTCGGCCCAAAGCAAGTCTGTCACCATCCCGAGTACATGCGTCAGCTCAGGTCTTAGTACGTAGAACATATGTTGTACTAGGGACTCAGAGATGACATATCGCTGCGTCTCATAGTTGGGTCTGTCCGACTCGGACCTTATCTTGACTCGGATCCGACTACGTCAAATCCGACCAGATCCTTCCAAGTCCATATTATCCGGTTAGCATCCCATGCTCCATGGCTAGCGAGACCAAGCCATCGACCGTGTCATATGCTAGTCTAGTTGGTTGCGCGTCCACACAGCCCTTTCGACTAGGGACCTTTTAGGACAGTCATCATATAATGCATAGTCCCACAAACAAGTCATGTACTTGCTGATACACATCATTGATAATGTCCAAGGACTATCTTTATTCATAAACACATAGGAAATATCATCATACATGATTGCCTCTAGGGCATATCTCCAACAACTGGAGTAGGGTATTACACCACAACGGTGGCCCGAACCAGTATAAATCTTGTGTCTCTCGTTCTTTGGGTTCGTCGAGCTAGGCCGTGAGATCATACTAAGTGTGAGCTAGAGAGAGGGGGAGAGATCTTCGTGCGCACGCCAGTCTTCAAACCTCAAGGGTTTTGCCGGAACCCGAAATCCGACATTTGGCATGCCAGGTAGGGGTGTGTCAGAGTCTCTCTTCCGCCAGTTGATCTACCGACGCTCCGTGGTTCTGATGTTTGGTGACCCGAGAACCAACGCCGATCGCTGGGCAGCTTGGCTAGCCCGGGAGGCGCCGTCCGCCCAAGAATACCTCAACCCTGCACCACTGTAGCGACCAGACCTCAAACGGTCCAGTCTCTATGCTCCGGTGTCATCCCTGGATCAGTAATGCTGACACCACACAGTACTCGGAGGATTTATAATAGAGTAGCAATCACACACTTATTACATCAAGTGTCTCCATAGAGAACTTATTACAATAAACATGGCTTAAGGCCATCTAATAATGATAACAGCGGAAGGATTGGAAGATAAGCGAGTCCATCAACTCCAACGGCATCACTGAGTATAGAACCACGACCTAAAAACTCCTTAATCGTCGTCTGAAAAGTCTGCAACATTAATGTTGTAGCCCGAAAACGGGTCAGCACATGGAATATGCTAGCAATGTAACACATATAGAGTAATGGAATGAAACAGCTATTCTATATGCATATTTGGCTGGTGGAGAGCTCTATGGTTACAGTTTTGCGAAAAGCCAATTTTTCCCTACTGCAAAGGAATACATTTATTTAACTATCATGGTGGTTGTTAAACATTGAGAATGGTTGACAGCATTCTCAATCCCAATTAAACATCATTAAACAAAACCCAACCAAATTAATTTAGAGTAACATGTTGAGATTCACATGATAATCCATGTACTAGATACTCAAGATGTCCATAACCGGGGACACTGCTAACCATGATTAGTTTATACACTCTGTAGAGGTTTGCGCACTTTTCCCCACAAGACTCGATCGCCTCCATTTGGTTTCTCGCACTACATGGTGTTTGAGAAGACGGATGACCGAGACATAGTCTTTCAGAAGCGCTAGCACCTTACGATCGGGTACACCGTACCACCTACATCCCCTACATCTGCTAGTCTACCACTGTAAGAGTTCGCACGACTTAGTCAACTATGCTAGAGCCCATAATAGCTTGTGGCTGCACACGGAAGTTTCTAGCATGAAAAATCTCATGATCCCTTTGAGACTGGGTGGCGGTCCAAAAGAAAACAGGCAAATCCTGGATTACCTAGGTGCCTCAATCCACCCAAATGTGTGTTTAAGTTGCCACCTTAGATAAACCATTAATTAACAAACTCACATCTGTCATGGATATCACTCCCCCAATCCACGTCTACTAGCATAGCATGGCACAATAAGCAACGTAGAGGTAACTCCCAAAGGTTTGATAATAAACAGGTAATAGGTACTACCTCAACTACTTCCCATCCCACAATTTAATTAGATCCTAATCAGGCAATGTTCGAGGTTTTGATCTAATGCAATAAAATTGGGTAGTAGGAAAGGTATGATCAAGTGTTACTTGCCTAGCTAATGATCCGCGGAACCTAGAGATTCGAAGTAACAGGCGGCGCACTCCCGGTATTCTATCGCAGTCAAACAACAAGCATACAATAAGTACTCATCTAATGCACAGGTAAAACTAAAGTAAGAGATCTAACCAGAAAGTTCAACTTAAGAACTCCGGTTTACAAAAAGAATCAAATCGAACGAAGCAACCAAAGTCAAACGGCGAAAGAAAACAACTTCGTTCTACTAATCTAGATCTAAGGCAATTTTTACACTGGCAAAAACTTGTTTAAGTTGGTTAAACGGATAGAGGGTTTCGAGACGAAACTCTAGGCGCTTGAATCGCCTGATTCCGATAAACGAGCGAAAAGTTATACTAAAACGAACATCGGATCAGAAATCGCGATCAGAAAATAATCGCGGAAAATCCGAGAAAAAGAAAAACGAAGAACGGATTAACGAACGAACGTTCGTTAACCGGATCTAAACGACGAACACGTTCGTTAAAACGAACAAACGAGCGAACGCTCGCTATTCAACCTAAACCAAAAAAACCAATCTAAATAAAAAAAACGGAAACTAAAAAAACCGACGAAAAACCGACGGAAAAACCGAACGGTTTTCCAAGAAAAACGGCGGCGCAGAAATCGAGGCACCTTAGGCGGCGGGGTCCGGCGAGGCGTCAGCGGCGGCGGGCGGCGTCAGCGGCGGCGGGCGGCGTCGGCGGCGGCGGCGGGCGGCGCAGGCGGCGGTGCGAGCGGCGGCGGCGCGGGGCTCGAGGGCGGGCGGGGCTGGCGGCTAGGGTTTGGCCCGGGGCTGGGCTGCGGCTTATAAAGCCTGCCGGGCCAGGAGTCCTAGTCGGACATGGCCTGGTTAGGTTGGTGCGCATTTTTTTTAAATAATTACCGCAGAAGAAAAATAAAAGGAAATACTAAACGGACTCCAAAAATCCCGAAATAAATTTTCCCGGGCTTTTAAAATCAAGCCGCACAAGGTGAACATTTATTTGGGGCCAAATGCAATTTTGAAAAACACACATTTTTCCTAAATTCAAATAAAATATCGAAAAACTCCGAAATAAAATCTAATTTGATTTTATTATTAAATCCTCAATATTTCTTTATTTTGGGAAAGTCATTTTATTCCCTCTCTCATATTTTTGTAATAGAAATAATTGATGATAAAATAATTAAAATCAAATGATCCTATTCTCAATTTTTGAGAAAACTCAAATATGAAAATAACGAAATCCCCAACTCTCTCTGTGGTCCTTGAGTTGCGTAGAATTTCTAGGATCAAAACCAAAAGCAAATAAAATATGATATGCAATGATGATCTAATGTATAACATTCCAAATTGAAAATTTGGGATGTTACAAACCTACCCCCCTTAAGATGAATCTCGCCCTCGAGATTCGGGTTGGCTAGAAAATAGGTGAGGGTGGTCCTTGAGCAAATCTTCCTCTCGCTCCCAGGTGGCTTCGTCCTCCGTGTGGTGGCTCCACTGAACCTTACAAAACTTGATAACCTTGCTGCGAGTGACTCGACTGGCAAACTCGAGAATCTTAATTGGTTTCTCCTCATAGGTCAAATTGTTATCCAACTAGATTGCTTCCAATGGCACTGTATCCCTCAACGGTATGTCAGCCATCTCCGCGTGGCACTTCTTCAACTGAGAAACATGGAACACATCATGAACTCCTGACAATCCTTCGGGCAATTCCAACTTGTAGGCCACTTCTCCCATACGCTCCAAAACTCGATATGGTCCTACAAACCGTGGTGCTAACTTTCCTTAACTCCAAAACGCTTTGTTCCCCGAAGTGGTGATACTCGAAGATAAGCTCTATCTCCAACATCGTAAACTGTCTCCTTGCATTTAGAATCTGCATAACTCTTCTGTCTGGACTGGGCTATCTTGAGCCTATCGCGAATCAACTTCACCTTCTGTTCAGACTCTTTAATCAAGTCAGGTCCAAACAACTGGCGGTCTCCAACTTCGTCCCATGACAACGGTGTCCTACACCTCCTTCCGTAGAAGGCTTCGAAAGGGGCCATCTTTAAACTGGTTTGGTAACTGTTGTTGTAAGAGAACTCTGCATATGGCAAATTGTCATCCCAACTAGATCCGTAATCTAGCGCACAAGCTCTCAGCATATCCTCCAAAATTTGATTGACTCTCTCGGTCTGTCCATCTGTCTGTGGATGAAAAGATGTACTGAATTCTAGCCTGGTTCCCAAAGTTTCGTGCAACTGCTTCCAGAACTTTGAGGTAAACTGGGTTCCTCTATCTGATACGATACTCCTCGGAACTCCATGCAGACATACGATCCTGGTCATGTATATCTTTGCCAACTTTGCACTAGTATAGGTAGTCTTCACTGGAATGAAATGAGCTACCTTTGTCAAACGATTGACTACAACCCAAATCGAGTCATAGCCTGAACGTGTTCTGGGCAATCCTGTAATAAAATCCATGCCTAGCTTATCCCACTTCCATTTGGGTATCGGCAATGGTTGCAGCAATCCAGCTAGCTTCTGATGCTCTGCCTTCACTCTCCGACATACATCACAAACTGCTACGTACTCCGCAATATCCTTCTTCATTCCGGTCCGCCAGAAAATATCCTTCAAATCCAAATACATCTTGGTATTTCCTGGGTGAATCGAATATGGTGAATCATGTGCCTCTTGCAGTATCAACTTCCTGATCTCTGGGTCATTGGGCACGTAAACACGGTCTTCAAACCATAGGGTATCGTGCTCATCCTCACGAAATCCCTTAGCCTTTACTTTGCTAAGTTTCTCCTTAATAGAAGCAATCTCCTTGTCAGTCCTTTGGGCTTCTCTGAGTTTATCCATCAATGTAGACTGAATCTCCAATGCTGCTACATAGCCTCTCGGGACTATTTCTAAACATAACTCTCGAAGATTTTCGACTAACTCCCTTGGTAATTCTCCAGTCATTAGGGTGTTGACATGACTCTTATGGCTTAATGCGTCGGCTACTACATTAGCCTTTCTGGGGTGATAATGCAATTTCATATCATAATCCTTGATGAGCTCCAACCATCTCCTTTGTCTGAGATTTAACTCCTTCTGTGTGAAAATATACTTCAAACTCTTATGATCCGTATACACCTCACAATGGTTTCCAATTAGAAAATGTCTCCATGTCTTTAGTGCATGCACTACGGCTGCTAACTCCAAATCATGCGTAGCATAACTCAACTCATGAGGCTTAAGCTGTCATGAGACATATGAAACAACTCTCCCTTCCTGCATAAGCACTGCTCCAAGTCCTTGACGTGAAGCGTCACAATACACCTCATAATCCTTGGTCTGGTCTGGCAAAATCAACACTGGTGAAGTAACCAAACATTTCTTCAACTCTTGGAAACTAGCCTCACATTCCTCCGTCCATATGAACTTGGTATCTTTCTTCAACAACTCTGTCATAGGCTTCGCAATCTTTGAGAAATTCTCAATAAATCTCCGGTAGTATCCTGCGAGTCCAAGAAAACTCCGGATCTCTCCAACTGTTGTTGGTGCTTCCCAATTGGTCACAGTGATAACCTTTGTGGGGTCAACTGCTATTCCTTCTCTGGATATAACGTGTCAGAGGAATCCTACTTCCTTCAACCAAAACTCACATTTGCTAAACTTGGCATATAATTGATGTTCCCTGAGCTTTCCAAGAACCAAACGCAAATGTTCCTTATGCTCCTCTTCATTCTTTGAGTAAACCAGGATATCATCAATGAACACTACAACGAACTTATCCAAAAACTCCATAAACACTTTGTTCATCATGTTCATAAAATATGCAGGTGCGTTAGTCATACCAAATGACATGACGGTATACTCGTACAGCCCATACCTGCTGGTAAAAGCCGTCTTGGGTATATCCTGTTCCCGAATCTTCAACTGGTAGTATCCTGATTGCAGATCGATCTTGGAAAATACCTTAGCTCCTTGCAATCGATCAAACAGATCATTGATCATCGGTAGTGGGTACTTGTTCTTGATTGTTACTTCATTCAATCCTCGATAATCGACAACCATTCTTAACGATCCATCCTTCTTCTCCACTAGAAGTACTGGCGATCCCCAAGGTGAAGAACTTGGGTGGATATAACCTTTATCCAGTAACTCCTTAATTTGCTTCTTAATCTCCACCAAATCCTTTGCAGGCATCCTGTATGGTCTCTTCGATATTGGCCCTATGCCTGGCAATAGCTCAATCAAAAACTCAATGTCTCTATCTGGTGGCATGCCTGGCAACTCCTCTGGAAATACATCAAGGAATTCCTTTACCACTGGTACTTCCTCCTGCACAACTCCTGTTAAGCAATTTACTTGAGTCCTCTTTGGCAATGTCGGGATACATACTTGATCCTTCTCCCTTCTGGGGTGGTAAGCAAAATTGACTTACTAGCACATTCAATATTCCCTTCATACTTTGATAACCAATCCATGCCTAATATCACATCCAATCCTTGGGATTCCAATACTATTAGGTCTGAGGGAAAAACATAGTTACCAATCCTTAATGGTAACCGATCACACCATCGACTAGCCATATATTCTGCTCCAGGCGAGGTTACTAACATGGGTGACCTAAGGGCTTGGGTTGACAGGTTATACTTATCCACAAATCCCCTTGAGATGTATGAATGCGATGCACCAGTATCAAAAAGAACGAGTGCAGTAAATGACTTAACCAAAAACTTACCTATTACTGCATCAGGCTGAGCTTCAACCTCCTCCACGCTAACGTGGTTCACCTGTCCCCTGTTGAAAGGGTTCGGCTTCTTCCCAGAGCTTCCATTGCTATTTCCATTTTGTAATTCAGGACATTCATTGGCATAATGTCCGGTCTTCGAACACTTAAAGCAAGTGACTTGGCTCAGGTCTTTCTTGGCTGGGTATGATGGGTTGGTGCGGTTCTGGCCGTTGCTTCCTCCATTACCATTACCATTCCTGGGGCCATTGTGATTGTGCGAGCTACCTCCTCCATGGGTATGCTGAAAATGTCCTCCCGGTCTAGGGGTAAAACGTGGCTTCTGTTGAGCTCCTGAATTGTACTTTTCTTATGCATACTTCCTCTTGCGACTTTCAATTTGCTGTTGCTTCCCTTCAATCATAAGAGCACGATCTACCAACTCCTGGTAGTTGTTGAAGGTTTCTACCATCAACTGCATGCTCAACTCATCATTCAGTCCTTCCAGAAACTTCTCCTACTTAGCTGCATCCGTAGCAACATCATCTGGGGCATAATGTGATGATTTACTAAAGTCATCCACGTACTGGCCAACTGTCCGTCCTCCTTGGCGCAAGTTGCGAAACTCACGCTTCTTCATGGCCATAGCTCCTGCTGAAACATGGGCAGTGCGAAAAGCCTGCTGAAACTGGTCCCATGTGACAGTGTCGACAAGGAAAGTGGCCATGAAATTCTCCCACCATGATGCTGCGGGTCCTTCAAGCTGATGTGCGGCTAACTTCACCTTCTCCGCATCCGTGTATCCTGCTGTGGTTAACTCTCTAGCTGTCTTGCGGAGCCAATCATCTGCTACTATTGGCTTGGTGCTACTGGAAAACACCGGTGGGTTCAACCTAAGAAAACGGGCTAAATGATCAACAGGTGGTGGTGGTGGATTTTTGTTGTTGTTCCCTTGATTCTGATTCTGGACTAGCAACTGCATCAATGTGTTCTACTGCTGGATCAACTGAGTGAGCTCCGGTGGAAAGGTAAATCCGGGGTCACGTCTCGGAGGCATCTAAGGGTTTAGAAAAGATGAGATTTAAGAATAGAGGGGGTCTAAAGAGAAAACACTACCCATATGCACATGAGGCAAAATCAAACAATTCACTTCATTCATTCAATCAAACAAGGGCATACAATCGATCTAACTATCGCAAAAGTGCTCGGACTATAATATTTACATGGTGGACTACTACTACTGATGAGGTAGTCGAAATATTCTTCGGTTGCAGACTCCATGATATCTGCTCCGGCTTCATCAACATAGTCATCATCGCTATCATCTGGATCCGAATCGGTGTCATCGATGATGGTGTAGTCTTCCGAGAGAATCTCCTTGGGTTCTTCGTCTTCATCTACTGGTGTAGGGCCTCCCGTAAATATCCCGATCTTCATTGTTAGGTCGGCATTCTTGTCCACTAATACTTCAATTTCTTCTTCATAATCTTCACATGTAGCCTTGAGTTCTTCCTCCAGTTCCTTGATTCTTGTTCTTGCCTTCTTCAAGTCTATCATGTCGGTGCACATCTGGTTCTCCTGACATCGAATGTGCTGGTTTAACTCCTGGATTAAAGCTGCAATTGATCTATCCTTCCTGGTGCTGATCATCTCCCAGTGCTCATCTCGGCGTCCACAAATCTGGTAGATAGTATCCTTGGGATCATTGCGGTAGACTTCTCCAATGCGTCCCATGGCGATGTGAGCTGCCATGCTCTTTCCTAGACTCCAAGTTGGTGCATCAAAAGAAAACTCTATGGGCTCAGTGACTGGCATGAACGTCCTTCCTGGAACTTGAACTTGAATCATCCAGCACTCTTCTTCAGGTAAAGTGGCGTTGTAGGTTCCGGTGAAGCTTGGTACTCCTATGTTCAGGTATCTAGTGACTTCCTTCAAGTGACGTCCAAAGGGTGTATCTTCATCCGGTTGCATGAACTTGTTCCTTGCATCCACCATCCTAAAGAGTAGAAAAGATGAGAGGTCAGAAGAGAAGAGAGTGAATAGTGATCTAGGTCTTTAGCTTAGTGGCCGTGTCCTACAGTCAGCGTGTGCTCTGATACCATCTCTGTAGCAACCAGACCTCAAACGGTCCAGTCTCTATGCTCCGGTGTCATCCCTGGATCAGTAACACTAACACCACACAATACTCGGAGGATTTATAACAGAGTTGCAATCACACACTTATTACATCAAGTGTCTCCATAGAGAACTTATTACAATAAACATGGCTTAAGGCCATCTAATAACGATAACAGCGGAAGCTTGGAAGATAAGCGAGTCCATCAACTCCAACGGCATCACTGAGTATAGAACCACGACCTAAAAACTCCTTAATCATTGTCTGAAAAGTCGGCAACATTAACATTGCAGCCCGAAAACGGGTCGGCACATGGAATATGCTGGCAATGTAACACATAGAGAGTAATGGAATGAAACAACTATTCTATATGCATATTTGGCTAGTGGAGAGCTCTATGGTTACAGTTTTGCGAAAAGCCAATTTTTCCCTACTGCAAAGGAATAAATTTATTTAACTATCATGGTGGTTGTTAAACATTGAGAATGGTTGATAGCATTCTCAATCCCAATTAAACATCATTAAACAAAACCCAACCAAATTAATTTAGAGTAACATGTTGAGATTCACATGATAATCCAGGTACTAGATACTCAAGATGTCCATAACCGGCGACACGGCTAACCATGATTAGTTTATACACTCTGCAGAGGTTTGCGCACTTTTCCCCAAAAGACTCGATCGCCTCCGTTTGGTTTCTCGCACTACATGGTGTTTGAGAAGACAGATGACTGAGACACAGTCTTTCAGAAGCGCTAGCACCTTATGATCGGGTAGACTATACCACCTACATCCCCTACATCTACTAGTCTACCACTGTAAGAGTTCGCACGACTTAGTCAACTATGCTAGAGCCCATAATAGCTTGTGGCTACACACGGAAGTTTCTAGCATGAAAAATCCCATGATCCCTTTGAGCCTGGGTGGCGGTCCAAAAGAAAACAGGCAAATCCTGGATTGCCCAGCTGCCTCAATCCACCCAGATGTGTGTTTAAGTTGCCACCTTAGATAAACCATTAATTAACAAACTCACATCTGTCATGGATATCACTCCCCCAATCCACGTCTACTAGCATAGCATGGCACAATAAGCAACATAGAGGTAACTCCCAAAGGTTTGATAATAAACACGTAATAGGTACTACCTCAACTACTTCCCATCCCATAATTTAATTAGATCCTAATCATGCAATGTTTCAGGTTTTGATCTAATACAATAAAACTGGGTAGTAGGAAAGGTATGATCAAGTGTTACTTGCCTTGCTGATGATCCGCGAAACCTAGAGATTCGAAGTAACAGGCGGCGCACCCCGGGTATTCTATCGCAGAAAAACAACAAGCATACAATAAGTACTCATCTAATGCACATGTAAAACTCAAGTAAGAGATCTAACCAGAAAGTTCAACTTAAGAACTCCGGTTTACAAAAAGAATCAAATCGAACGAAGCAACGAAAGTCAAATGGCGAAAGAAAACAACTTCGTTCTAATAATCTGGATCTAAGGCAATTTTTACAGTGGCAAAAACTTGTTTAAGTTGGTTAAACGGATAGAGGGTTTCGAGATGAAACTCCAGGCGCTTCAATCGCCTGATTCCGATAAACGAGCGAAAAGTTATACTAAAACGAATATCGGATCAGAAATCACGATCAGAAAATAATCGCGGAAAATCCGAGAAAATGAAAAATGACGAACGGATTAACGAGTGAATATTCGTTAACCAGATCTAAACGATGAACACGTTCGTTAAAATGAACGAACGAGCGAACGGTCCCTATTTAACCTAAACCGAAAAAACCGATCTAAATAAAAAACGGAAACTAAAAAAACCGACGAAAAACCGAAGGAAAATCCAAACGGTTTTTTGAGAAAAACGGCAGCACAGAAATCGAGGCACCTCCGGCGGCAGGTCGGGGGCGGGGGGTCCGGCGAGGCGGCGGCGTCGGCAGCGGCGGGCGGCGGCGCGAGCGGCGGCGGTGCGGGGCTCGAGGGCGGGCGGCTAGGGTTTGGCTCAGGGCTGGGCTGCAGCTTATAAAGCCTGCCGAGCCAGGAGTCCTAGTCGGACACGGCCCGGTTAGGTCACTGCGCGTTTTTTAAAATAATTACGCGCAGAAGAAAAATAAAAGGAAATACTAAACGGACTCCAAAAATCCCGAAATAAATTTTCCCGGGCTTCTAAAATCAAGCCGCACAAGGTGAACATTTATTTGGGGCCTAAATGCAATTTTGAAAAACACACATTTTTCCTAAATTCAAATAAAATGCCGAAAAACTCCGAAATAAAATCTTATTTGATTTTATTATTAAATCCTCAATATTTCTTTATTTTGGGAAAGTCATTTTATTCCCTCTCTCATATTTTTGTAATAGGAATAATTGATGATAAAATAATTAAAATCAAATGATCCTATTCTCAATTTTTGAGAAAACTCAAATATGAAAATAACGAAATCCCCAACTCTCTCCGTGGTCCTTGAGTTGCGGAGAATTTCTAGGATCAAAACCAAAAGCAAATAAAATATGATATGCAATGATGATCTAATGTATAACATTCCAAATTGAAAAGTTGGGATGTTCCAACCACAGGCGGCACGCGCACCGCCAAACGCTGCAGGGCACGGGCAGCACGGTCAAGCACCATCCACCCTTACTCCACGACAAGCGCGGGCAGCCGCAAGGGCCTCAACCTACACTGCGGCCACCGCGCCGCACACCCGACGGGAGCAAGCAAACATGAGGGCCGCGCTCACGGTTGCTCGTGAGCTGCTGCGGTGCCGGCTGATAGAGAGTGGCTGGGATGCACTGTTGTAGCGCGTCGCCAAGCTACTGGATGCCGCGACCTCGGGAGCACCACCCTTCTTCTCCTTGCTCACCCCTCAGGCCGCAGCCGGATCGCATGGCGGACCTCGCCACGCCCGCCCGCCCCTGGGAACACTAGGAGGTTTCGTCAACATCGGCGCGACCAGCAGCACCGGACGCCCAATCGCACCCGCGCCATCTTCGATGTGCGCAGGCATGAGTGTTGCCACCCGCGGCCCTAGCCGGGTGCCGGCATACCATCCTTAGGACGGCGCGTTGGGCTGATCAATGTGGAGCGTGGGGCACTTCGGCAAGGTCTTCGGGTCGACGCCCTCAGAGGCCTACGTGCCCCGCATGATGGACCAGCAGTATGCGCTGGAAGACGACCCTATCTCGTTCCTCGAGCCAGGCTGGGAGGAGGAAGCGCTAGAAGCCGGGGCCTTCCAGGAGCCTCCAGGGAGCCTCACCAAGCATGCCAACGAGAACAGCTACAGGGTACCACTAATCTCTCGGGAGCAAGCTTATGCTAACCATGGGTCGTAGGAGGATCAGGTCACAACAGCGTACGGCGGCCCCAGCTCAGCAGCCTCCCTTCCGCCAGGGGGAGCGCACTGGGGGGCTGCCGGGGAGGAGCCAGGAGCAGGGCCCCTCCGCGCATCGCGCGGAGCAAGGCGTCCCCCGGAGGTAGGCCCTCTGCCGGGGAGGTGCCAGCGTGCCTTCCCCCGGCAGAGGACCCGTGGTCGTCGAAGGCGCCGCTGGGGTCCCCTTTGCCCCTGGTGTCGTCCTGGTTTCTGGTCGCCCCCAGTGGTGGTCGAGGGCGGCGCAAGGCGGGGCCCTCGTCTGGTGATATGAAGTAAGGCTCGCGCTTGTGAAGATCTCCACTCGTGACACTCTCACGTAATAATGAGTGGGGCTATACACGCCCCGGAGTCTCAGGAGTGCCGCCCTCGGGCCTCGGGGGCTCCCTCCCACAACTAGTGGCAGAACGTAGCTCCGCCTTGGTGAGAAGACAAGAAGACTAGATTAGGTGCCGGACACGGCCATTTGCCTTTAATCTCTCTCCTGTAGCTCTGTTTTCTGGCTTTGGATTTAAGTTGAAATCGAATTTGCATTGATGTGTGTGGGGGTGCCTTTTCTCTTTCGTGCGATTTCTTGCAATCTGGTTCCTTGCCTTGATTCGAAGTCCGCACCTGTTGCCTCCCCCCTCGTGAGCTCCTCCCGAGCGAGGGCTGGGCATGGTGCACGCGCGCTGCATGCACACCTCTCCATGCCTGGCGCTTGCTTCTCACGAGGCCCTCTTGGGCGGATCGGCAGGCCCCTCAAAAGCTCATGACCCCACAAGCTGGTCAGGAACTGGCCTTGACTAAGGTAAACTGCAGCGGTAAGTTTGCGGCAGGACTCGCGGGCTCGTAAAAACACATCTCTGGCTTGGCCTAAGAAATAGAAGCAATAATCTGTTTACATGAGGGGCTTCCCCTCCAAAAACACTCTTACAACTTTCAGGGCCGTGACCGAGTTTTCACATGCAGGATCAATGACAAGGAAGCACGAGCTCAATCAGACATATCGCTCACTGCGTCCTCCGGGTCACCCTTAGACGAGTCACTGGCGTCGCTGTCACCATCGCTGGCATCACCTTCATCGTCGCCGGCATTGCCGGCGCCGCCCTCCCCATCGCCCACCATATCGCCTTCATCCGCAGCAACCACCACCACGTCATCCTCGGATGTGATGGCCCTGACTAGAACATTCACGTTGTCTTCTACCCAGCACACCAGGTCGCCCATGATGGCCTCAGGCACACGGGCAATGGCGGCGTCGAAATCGAAGTTGGGGTAGGTGTTTTGGAGATGGCTGAAGACACGGGAGAACGCGCGCCTGAGCAGGCCGCGGCTCCTCTCCTCAATAAGCACGCGAGCCCTCTCGGATCAATTCTCCAGGCGTGCCACCATGTCAGTGAAGAAAAGGAGGTGACTGGCGTGGTCATTCAAGTGGGGATGAGGGGCGTCTTCATCGCAAATGGCGCCCAATGCCATGTTGGCTCTGACCCTGAGGCTTTGGAGCATGGGGGGCATGCTCACGCTCCAGCGTCCGCTGGCGGAGCGTTTCCTCCCTGCTCTGCTGCACAGAGGACTTGGTGTTGGCGACCCGCTGTTGAAGAGAAAGCAGCTCTGCATGGGCGGAAGCTAGCTCAGCTTGCACTGAGGTCAGGGCGGCTGCGGCGGCTTTATCGCGATGTTCTGCCTCGGCAAACCCTGACCTGAGGACAGAAGTCCTGCCCACAGCTTTGGCCTCCACGAGCTCCATCTTCAGGTCATACATCCCTCAAGATCCGCGTGAGCCTCGGCCACCCGGCGGTCGACCTCCTCCTGAGCCCTGGCCTCGCGTGCACCAACAACATCCTCCACTTGGGCGACTTGACGCTCCCTCGTCTCCAACCGCTCAAGCTCAAGGCTGCTCTCCGTGGCTTCTAGCGCCAGCGCTTCCTCGCGCTTCCGGATCTCTTCCTCCTCAGCAGGCATCCCCTTCATTGATGCTAGGGCGGCCTTGCGCACCTCCACTTGCTGCTCCAAGGAGGCACTCCAGGCCTGGAGCTCCCACGCGCGTTTCTCTGCGATCTCATAGCGACGATCAGCTTCTCGGGCTTCTTCAAAGGCTCGAGTGCAGGCCTCACGTGAGGCCACGAGAGATGCCTTGGCCTTCGCATTATCAAGCTCACGCTGGTGCCGCCTGAGGTTGATGGCCACCTTCAGTTTGTGCCACTCCTCCATCAGCCGAAGATACTCGGCCTCAAGGTGCGTGTCTACATCCGCGAGTTCTTCGCCAAGCCATCTCATCACGCCCATCGCCTCCCGAAAGAGCTCATGGCGGAGGACACTCCGTTCGTGTGCAAACTCGAGTGCGCGGCCGATTCCGTCCTCCGCAACAAGGGTCGCCGAAGGGGCCCGAAGTGACTCGCCCCCTCCCGGCAGGGGGCTGGGGGCTGGAGCTTCCCCGATCATCATCTGGGCCACGGCGGGGGCCTGGATGGTGGAGGGCCCAATGCTTGAAGTAGAAGCCAAGACCTAAGCCATCCAGCCGCCGTCCACAACCAGAGGAGGAGCCCTTGGCACGCTCATTGCACCCCCGGTGAGGCCACGAAGAAGGGACGACAGGAGCGCAGGCTCGAGGCACCAAGCTGGCTTGTCCGCCTCTCCGGCCGACCTCGCATCTGGGGAAGCATGCTGGCTTGGGACGCTCAGGACTAGCGGGAGATTCGAGGCAGGAGGAGGTTTCTTCCCGGAAGGTTTCACGACCTTGGCAGAAGGAAACATGAAGGGCCACCGTCAGGAAGGGAAGAAACACTCGAGGAATTACGAGGATAAGGTACTTACTCATCTATGGTGATGTACTCCCTCTGGTTCAATAGCTGGAAGGCGCCACCACTGCAGCTTGGGGTTCCCTTCGTCTTGCGGAGCACACAAAGTCCACACGGAGCCGGCCGAAGCGTTGGATGTGACAACCAGCCCAGGGAGCAGCTGGTGAAGCACCCAAGGAGACGACCTCAGAAGTGCCAAGCTAGGGAGAGCCATCAGACCCCGTCTCGCGATGGCCTACAGAGGCCTCGGGAGCTTCGGCCTCGGGAGCAGTCGATTGCGTCGCCCCCTCAACCGCCACATCAGGGCAAGACTCACGGGCTCTCGGAGACGGTGCCTCAGGGGCTGCGCGCGGCGTTGACACCTCGGCACCCGCACCCCCGGCCTCAATTGGTGCTTCCCCCCCCCCCCCCGCGTCCACTCTTGGGGCAAGCTTGGCGCCAGCGACAAGGAGGGGAACCACGGTGATGGGGTTCTCGCGGGGCCCTTTAAGGCTAACTAGACGCAGCCCCATTCATCAAAGGGGGGCACCTACCCCGTGAAGTCCATAGTATTGGAGCAGCAGTACAAGAGACAGCCCTCCGGTGGCATATCGGCTAGTGAGGGGTTGCCCGCTGTTGGTGTCAAAACCGGTGGATCTCGGGTAGGGGGTCCCGAACTGTGCGTCTAGGCCGGATGGTAACAGGAGGCAGGGGACATGATGTTTTACCCAGGTTCAGGCCCTCTTGATGGAGGTAAAACCCTACATCCTGCTTGATTAATATTGAAGATATGTGTAGTACAAGAGTAGATCTACCACGAGATCAGAGAGGCTAAACCCTAGAAGCTAGCCTATGGTATGATTGTATGTTGTGATTGTTGTCCTACGGACTAAAACCCTTCGGTTTATATAGACAACGGAGAAGGTTAGGGTTACACAAGTTCGGTTACAAACGAGGAGATATCCATATACGTATTGCCTAGCTTGCCTTCCACGCCAAGTAGAGTCCCATCCGGACACGAGACGAAGTCTTTAATATTGTATCTTCATAGTCTAACAGTCCGGCCAATGGAGATAGTCCGGCTGTCCGGAGACCCCCTAATCTAGGACTCCCTTAGTAGCCCTTGAACCAGGCTTCAATGACGATGAGTCCGGCACGCAGTTGTCTTCGGCATTGCAAGGCGGGTTCCTTCTCCAAATACATCACAGAAGAATTTGAATATGAGGATAGTGTCCGACCCTGCAAAATAAGTTCCACATTCCACCGTAGAGAGAATAATGTTTTCGCAGATCTAATTTGCTAGCTTGTTTTGGCAACATGATGTTACGTCATGGCCCGGTGATTATTCGAACTGTTTCTTTTAACCAGCCCCGCACATAACGCGAGGCAGTTTTTTGACACGTCTTGTCAAAGCAGAGATCGTGTCCCCTTATTACAGGATTCTCATCAATGCGGGCATGGGTAACCCAACCGCGCCATCAATTACGGCGCTTGGGGGATAAGCAAGTTTTACCAGGCAAGTGGGGACGCTTATTTTTGTCCGCCCATATAAAGGGATAAGGATTCACCTTTCTATCCACGCCTTCTTCCTCCTCTGCTCAACCGCTCCCACACACTCGAGCTCTAGCGCCCAAGTCCTCACTTCCATCTCAACCTTCTCCAACCATGTCCGGAGCGGGAGGCAAGTGGATGGTCTCCTCCTTCACGGAGGGAGACGTCAAGAAACTGAGGAGAGCCGGATACCTGCCTAACGACATCGCGCACCGGCTCCCAGATGAGGGGCAACTTGTAACGCCCTCGATGCGGCTATATCTCCCACGTGTCAAAGCATGACTTAGAGGCATAACCGCATTGAAAGCAATGTCGCAAGTGAGGTAATCTTCGCAAACAACCCATGTAATACAATAGGGGAAAAGATACATAGTTGGCTTACAGTCGCCACTTCACTCAATACATGCATATAACATTACATCATCCAGATACAAACAAGGTCCGACTACGGAACAAAAATAAAAGAAGACTACCCCTAATGCTACAGATCCCCGATCGTCCCAACTGGGCTCCTCTACTGATCAACTAAAAGACTGAACAACATAACGAACACGGTCTTCATCGAGCCCTTCCTTGAGCTTGGTTACGTCACCTGCACGGTTTCATCGGCACCTGCAAACTGGTTTTGGAAGTAATCTGTGAGTCCACGGGGACACAGCAATCTCACACCCTCATGATCAAGACTATTTAAGCTTATGGGTAGGTAAAACGTATTGAGGTGGAGCTGCAGCAAGCACTAGCATATATGGTGGCTAACATACGCAAATGAGAGCGAGAAGAGAAGGAAAAGCTCGTTCGAGAAATCTATGATCAAGAAGTGATCCTAGACTACTTACGTCAAGCATAACTCCAACACCGTGTTCACTTCCCGGACCCCGCTGAGAAGAGACCATCACGGCTATACACGCGGTTGATACATTTTAATTAAGTTGAGTGTCAAGTTCTCTAAACCGGACATTAACAAATTCCCATCTGCCCATAACCGTGGGCACGGCTTTCGAAAGTTCAAATCCCTGCAGGGGTGTCCCAAATTAGCCCATCACAAGCTCTCACGGTCAACGAAGGATATTCCTTCTCCCAGGACAACCCGATCAGACTCGGAATCCCGGTTACAAGATATTTCGACGATGGTAAAACAAGACCAGCAAAGCCACCCGATGCGCTGACAAATCCCGATAGGAGTCACACGTACCTCGTTCTCAGGGCAACACCGGATGAGACTAGCTACGAGTAAAACCAGCCCTCAAGTTTCCCCGAGGTGGCCCCGCATGCAGCTCAATTCGGACCAACACTCAGAGGAGCACTGGCCCCGAGGGGGGGGGGTAAAATAAAGATGACCCTCGGGCTCCAGAAACCCAAGGGAAAAGGCTAGGTTGTTAGTGCAAATGGTAAAACCAAGGTTGGGCCTTGCTGGAGGAGTTTTATTCAAGGCGAACTGTCAAGGGGTTCCCATTATGACCCGACCGTGTAAGGAACGCAAAATCAAGGAACATAACACCAGTATGACGGAAACTAGGGCGGCAAGAGTGGAACAAAACACCAGGCATAAGGCCGAGCCTTCCACCCTTTACCAAGTATATAGATGCATTAATTAAATAAGAGATATTGTGATATCCCAACAAATATCCATGTTAAAATGTAAATACAAGGATAGCTTTCTAACTTGGATCTCTAGCCTTCCTTAGGTAGTGTTTTCTTTACCCTGCTTGGGTTGTAACTTTGTAAGTATTTTGTCTTCCTTTTTTTTCTATTCTTGTATGGACTTGTAATAGGACTTTGTTCTTTGTTGTTTTCAATAAAGAGCTGTGAGGCTGTTGCCTTGCAGTACATATTCAAAAACAAATATTCATGTTCCAACATGGAACAAACTTCAATCTTCACCTACAACTAACAACGCTATAAGAGGGGCTGAGCAAAGCGGTAACATAGCCAAACAACGGTTTGCTAGGACAAGGTGGGTTAGAGGCTTGGCATGGCAATATGGGAGGCATGATATAGAAAGTGGTAGGTATCGCAGCATAGGCATAGCAATAGAGCAAGCAACTAAGCAAGCAAAGATAGAAGTGATTTCGAGGTATGGTCATCTTGCCTGAGATCCCGCAAGGAATAAGAACGAGTCCATGAAGAAGACAAACGAACGTTGTCGAATGGATCCTCACAAACGCGACGTTATCAAAACTAACCCGAAGAAGCAACACCGGAAAGAAGCAAACAACATAGTAAGACAACCATCACATCAACATGGCATGATGCCCAACCAAGTATGATGCATGTCCGGTTTAATGAGGCATGGCATGGCAATATGCACAAGCAATCCTACAAATTAAGTGGAGCTCAGTATGCAACTCCGTTGCATATTGACGAAACACCACGTGATTTATTTAGTTCAATCTTTTTTATGTACCCAACAATATTAAATGTTGTTAACCATGGCAAGAGGTGAAGCAGAAGTAAACTACACAATCTAAGCAATTTAAATGGGGCCAGAACCATCAAACAACAATTCTGGTAAATCCCCAGATGCATTTAGCAATTTTAAAGCACACAACAATTTTAAACAAACTTGATGTTGTTATCATGATGCGGATGACATGCACGTTTTATGCAATATTTATGATAATGTTGATAAGAGCATATTAAGAAGCATTTTGTCATCGTGGTGGAAACGAAAAAGGGGTGCCACAACAACGACAACGGGAATGGTGCCACGGCACATTCAGATGATCCGGCAATTCGTGGAAAGGCCGGTGCAAAAGAATAAGAGTGCGGAATATGCAAGAGTGATGGGGAGTGATCCCGGATTCCGGGTGTCCCACGAGTTGGCGACAAGGGAACGAGTGACAATTTGGACACGGTGCAAACACGAGCATCTCAAACATCACAAGCATTCGTTCACGGACATCGTCTCAGGGTTATACCTTCGAAGTGTGCAAACGGGACGGTTCTCGTCAAGCAGTGTAGTCGTTCACGATCGTCGTGGGAAGTAGTGGAACTCGGCGATGGTAGAGGAAGTAATCGTTCTTGTGGCGACGGTAGTCATTCACGTTCTTAGTCTCACAGGTTTCCATATATGTTCAGGGTACGGCGAGAAACTTTACGTCCACGGAGTCTTCGAGGGTCGACGGTAGTGGTACTTGGCAAAATGCACGTCGACGGTAGTTGTTCTCGTATCGTCGTGGTACTTGGCAATTTCGGAGACGGCGGAAGACGAACTTGGCGGTTCTCGTTGACCTAGTACTTGGCGTTATTTCCAGTTCGGTGATCATTTAAGGCGTCGGGCGTCGAGGTCTCCGGCCGTAGTGGTACTTGCTGTTACGGGTAGTCGAACTTGACGAAAAACGGGTCTCCTCGGGGACTTGATGCATCCGAATTCTTCGGGTTTGTAGTGGTACTTTGCGTTCACAGGGTTGAGCGGGACGCAGATGAAGCCGGGAGGCGAAGGCAAGGCAACAAGGCGAGGCTTGTGCTCACCGGTGAAGCAACAGCGGCGGCAGCAGCTTGGCATGGCGACGAGGAGGTCTGCAGGAGGAGGGACAGGCCAAATGACATGGATCCCGTCAAAGGCGCGGCTCCGGGCGGAGGCAAGCGAGGCAAGGGAGCTCAGGGCGGTTGCATGCCTTCAGGAGCAAAGCGTGGGTGCGGGCGCGCGTGGAGAGGCTCGAGGTCGAGCTCCTGGTGCTCGACGAAGACGACGTGAAGGAAGAGGAGCCCGGCAGGGGAACTGGCGAAGGAGGGGATGGAGGAGCTCGCTGAGGCGCGGCATCCAGAGAAGCAGCGGGCGAAGCCGACGCTTCGGCGTTGTTGCTCCTCTCCTCGTGGAGCTCCTGGACGAGGGGGCTCGGGAGCACGGCGCTGCGAGGCTACAGGAAAGGTCCGGCGGAGGTCAAAAACGGAGCAGCAGGGCGGAGGCGCCGCGCTCCGGGTCGTCGAAGTCCAGCAAGGCCGCGGCGGCGGCCCCCGAGGAGGAAGCCGAACGGAGTCGGGGCGAGGCGCATGGAGATGGCGGCTCTGGCCAGTCGTCCGGGTCACGGAGGACGAAGATTCGGCGGGGGACAAGGGTACAGGGCGGCGGAGGCTCTCCTGGTGCTTGATGTGTACGTGCATGCAGGCATGCGGGTAGGAACGGGGAGATGGGGAATCGGGCGCAGGGGCTCTTGGCAGCGAGTGGAGGGAGACGAGGGAAGATGGGATCGGGCAGAGGGATTCGGCCGGGGCTAGGGTTAGGAGGATAGGTGGGCCGGTGCGGGAGTGGATGGGCCTAGCAGGGCGGCTCTTGTTACCTGAAGATGGATGGCCTCAAATGGTGGGCTGCGATTGGGCTGAGGCCCTGCACACACACACACACACTCTCTCTCTCCCCTAGACTAAACTCTCTGTTTAACAAATAAACAGTGAGTAAGGAAAAGTAGAGAGAGATAGGAGAAGAATTTGAGCAGGATGTCAATTTTATTGGACTCGTAAAATGGAGCTTGATCCAAGAAAAATAGGAGTGGGCATGATTGCAAGAATTTAATTCAAAGTCATTTGAATTTAATTCAAATGGTTTGAGAAAAAAAGACTAGGAATTAGAAGTGTCCAAAAATGTTAAGATTTTTGGTAGAGCTCCGGAAAAAGATGATAGAATTTATGGGCGAAGTTTGAGGAGCAAACTCGAAGCAGAAAAGACTTGAGAGTATAAATTGCAAGTGTGTTTGCGGTGATTCCAAAACAAGGGAATATTTACTATAGCTCTCTAAATATCGAGAGGATATGTTGTAAAGAGAAGTGACCCTTCCCTCGATTTAAATAGATCAGAGATCTATGCAATTTATTTAGTTGAGTTGCAAAAGATTTATGAGACGATGGCATGATGACATGATGCAACGCACATGATGCAAAGATGAAATGCAACGGACCAAACAAATCACATGACGAAACCCAAAAACCCTGGAAGGCATCTGAAGCTCCGGTCTTGGGGCGTTACAACACTCCACCACTATGAGAGGATCTCGACCCGAGATCTAGAATGGCACCGGAGGGACAACGGAAAAGAAAGACAAGAGGTAAAACTCAGTTGCTTCTTTAACAAACAAGTGAAACCAAGGAACCTTGAGATGTTGAACAATTGAAAGAAAGAAAGCAACAAAGAAGAACAAAGTTGCAAGCACTCTGGTAGGGAAGAGTAATAAGGAAGAACAAATTTGGGCAGCACTCCGATTGAAAAGTGATACAAGACTTGATAAGATGAAAAGAACTTGAATAGAGGGCACAACACTCCGGTTAAATGGATAAGCTAAAAAAAGAATATGATCTTTATCCAAAGTGAGTTGATGGAACGAAGAGAGTAACATCACAGTGCCTCCGGTAGGAAGAATAGAAGATAGATAATTGAAGTAGGAGATTGGAGAAGAAAATGCCAACTTCTGCCACAAAAGAGGTTGAGAAGGCATCCTTAGGAGAAAGGTCGAACAGAGTTGTTGGAAAACCAACAACGAAAAGAACAAGGTTGATATGGTCTTATGGAATACACCTCAAATTATGAGGTGACAACCTGCCACTCACGGGAAAAGAATTGGATTGATATGAACAAATTGACGAGAAAGTATGTCGCACCAGAAAGGATAAATGAAGAAATTGGATCATTTATAAGCACCATAGATAGCAACAATCCTTAGGGAAAGATTTAGGTGAAATATAACCCAAGGTAACTCCAATGACGAGATTGATGGATTTAAAATACCTCATTCTTAATAACATGTGAATCATGAAACATGAACTCAAATTATCAAGAATGGCATAATACCACCTCCAATGATTCGGAAGAAAGAATTGCACTCCGGATAGCAAGATGAAGAAAGCTTGAGCTCCTTTGAAAAGAATCTCAATGAACGCTAGGAGAAGGAATTATTTCTTTGATGAACCATCATGTATAGCCTCCATGAAGAAACTCCGGTAACAAAAGAATAAAAAGAAGGAGAAATTGAAAACACAAGGTGAATCCTTGCAATGATTTAGATGGATCTTCGTGATGATATAATGCGGAAAACATGGAACTGCGGAAAAGAAAAGATGAACACCGAAGAACCTTGAGATTATCCAACATGAACAATCTCCGAAGAAAAGAATTTCTCAACTTGATGAAAGAAGAATAAGAATTATGTTATGCTTATCCTCATCAATTTTATTGATGACAAGCAACGGATTTGGCATACTACTTATTCTCGTAGCAAGGATTAAGATAGATATAGCGCAAACTTGGGAAGGTCTTCGACAAATCCACCGGTAGGATTGAAAACAACAAATGAATTGATATGATAACAAGGTAAGAAGAATCTCGAACGAACCACCATAAGAATTGAAAAAGAACAAATAAAAGATAACGAATCACCGGGAAGAATTTGCAAATGAACGAAGATGCTCAAGAGAATCTAGATACATGAGAACGAAGAGATCACGAGCCGATTAAAGATGACTTGAACGAAGCACCGGTAAAATTGGAGAATGATAGCTGAAAGCTGAGAATGAATAATCCTGAAATGATGGCCTTCGGAGAATCAAACTGAAAAGACTCCTGAATTACTCCGGATGGGTGAGAAAGAATTCTGACAATCGAAAACAATTATAAGAGGATGGCAACAATCTCGAATGACGAATCTTGAAGTGAATGGAGCAAGGTTGAAAGAAGAATCTTCTTCGGTCTTCCAAACTGAGAATGATGACGAGAAATACCATCATGACTTATTTAGGCACTCCGGAAGAATTAAAACGAAGAGGTTGAGCCAACGATGAAAAGAATTTGAAAGATCTTGGAGAAACCCTCTGACTGATGAAAATTCATTCTTACGTCACACTTCGAAAAGAAATTTGGATACCTCCGGGAAAATAAGAAGAGTCAGGTAAGATCCTGGGAAAAGACCTGTGGGTTAGGGCCCACTCAAAAGATACACCGTAGAACAATTTAAAAGAGAGAATGCACCGGTTGAATTAAATTGCTAGAATGAGATAACAACCTCGAAATAGGTTGAACGGATCTTGAATGACAAGACGAGCCTTCTGAGGTATCTTCAGGGCACCGGAACAATAGAATAGCAAGCGGGGAAGATTAAGAGGTGCACCGGCATAAGAACACATTTGAAACGAGGAAAAGGATGTGATCAACACAGCTTGACTTGAAACCACCCAAGAAAAAAAAAGAATGAAGAATGACGAACTAGTAGAACATCTTCTTGAGAACCACCGGGTAAGAATATTGACGGAAAAGAATGGAGAGACTTCACATGAATAAAAGGATACTTGATTAAGAAATCTGAGTCCTTGAAGAAACAAGGGTGGGAGGGTGGGAAAACAAAGACAACTTGGAACGGATGAAGCAAACACCATTGAGAAGAAGTAATACTTGATCTTGCGGATGTTACAATGATCGGATCCACTTGAAGAGAAGTACACCGGTTAAAAAGGATTGACATGGCAGACTCGATGATCGAGAAGGATTAGTATTCACATCGGAGTATGAGAACACCACTTAGAAAAGGTATGGAATCAACACTTGGCTTCGAAGCAACTCGATTACCACAACTCAAAACAAAACAAAGTATTGGCTTGCAGAATAAGCTGGAACAAACATATGATAGAGATTTCGTCCGAAGTTTTTGTGGTGGGGCCTACACGGGCTCGATCGTACAGCACCATCATGTACAAGGCAGTGCACATGACATACGAAGCGTCCCCGAGTCATCATAGCCAAGGACTCTTTAAGACACAACGAGACCATTGTAAAACCAACCGTGAATAGGCGGACCACTAGACGTCGAACCCCAATTTCATATCATACATCCGTCGGAAAGATAACCTAAGAGCTACTTGAATTCCCACTTATAAACTCCCGAAATTTTCCGGTTATGCAATCAGGTGTTGGGGATACAGGGGAAGCATATATCTCACCCAAAACTAGCAAATCCTACATCCAGTTGTATCCATCCTTCAACACATAACCAAGAAACCTTCGGAAATCATCTACCTCAACCTTTGAAAAGCATCCGTTATACAAGTTATGGCAATACTCCCAAACTCCCGCCGCGGTACTGGGTGGCGTCGAGGTTATCTCACCAACAACTACATAAAAGAGATTTTCGATGTCGGCAAAACTAAACTCAGGTATTCCAGAACTACAACGATAAAATTGTGACGACAACACCTCGGAGATCAACTCCCTGGGACACTGCCACAACCCCTAAATGACAGGAGGCACCAAGAACAATGTTCTCGTCACAAAACCATCAGAACGATTCCAAGATACCCGCGTGATCCTAAAAAAATTTAGTGAAATTTGGGAAGAGAAGAGTTAAAACTCTACGTCAGGATGCCTTACCAGAGCGATGAAGGGACTGGGGAGTAAAAAGAATTCCTAAACTCTCCGATATATAATTCCTAAATGACTCAAAACATTTTTCTAGACTCAACAACGGCTGCTAAAAACGATCAAGCAGTGGGGGCTCCTAAGGTCGGGGAAGGCTCTGATTACCAACTTGTAACGCCCTCGATGCGGCTATATCTCCCACGTGTCGAAGCACGACTTAGAGGCATAACCGCATTGAAAGCAATGTCGCAAGTGAGGTAATCTTCGCAAACAACCCATGTAATACAATAGGGGAAAAGATACATAGTTGGCTTACAATCGCCACTTCACACAATTACATGAATAAAGCATTACATCATCCAAATACAATCAAGGTCCGACTATGGAACCAAAATAAAAGAAGAACCCCAAAAGCGACAAGGTCCCCGATCGACCCCAACTGGGCTCCACTACTAATCAACTAGAACGAAACAACACAAAGGACAAGATCTTCATCGAGCTCCTCCTGAGCTTGGTTGCGTCATCTGCACGGACTCATCCGCACCAGCAAGCTGGTTTTGGAAGTATCTGTGAGCCACGGGGACTCAGCAATCTCGCACCCTCGCGATCAAGACTATTTAAGCTTATGGGTAAGGTAAAAGGTATGTGGTGGAGCTGCAGCAAGCGACTAGCATGTATGGTGGCTAACATACGCAAATGAGAGCGAGAAGAGAAGGCAAAGCACGATCAAGAAACTATGATCAAGAAGTAATCCTAGAACAACCTACGTCAAGCATAACTCCAACACCGTGTTCACTTCCCGGACTCCGCCGGAAAGAGACCATCACGGTAACACACGCGATTGGTGCATTTTAATTAAGATAAACTTTAAGTTTTCTACAACCGGACATTAACAAATTCCCATCTTCCCATAACCGCGGGCACGACTTTCGAAAGTTCAAATCCCTGCAGGGTGTCCCAACTTAGCCCATCACAAGCTCTCACGGTCAACGAAGGATATTCCTTCTAGCGGGAAGACCCGATCAGACTCAGAATCCCGGTTACTAGACATCCTCGACAATGGTAAAACAAGTCCAACAAGACCGCCCGATGCGCCGACATCCTGATAGGAGCTGCACATATCTCGTTCTCAGGGCAACAATGGATGAACACTACATACAGCTAAAACCAGCCCTCAAGTTTCCCCGAGGTGGCGCCGCAAGTGGCTCTAGTTTGGACCAACACTTAGACAAGCACTGGCTCGGGGGGGTTAAAATAAAGATGACCCTCGGGATGCGTGACTCCCAAGGTAAAAAGGCTAGGTGGCAAATGGTAAAACCAAGGTTGGGCCTTGCTGGAAGAGTTTTATTCAAAGCGAACTGTCAAGGGGTTCCCATTATAACCCAACCGCGTAAGGAACGCAAAATCCGGGAACATAACACCGATATGACGGCAACTAGGGCGGCAAGAGTGGAACAAAACACCAGGCATAAGGCCGAGCCTTCCACCCTTTACCAAGTATATAGATACATTAATTAAATAAGAGATATTGTGATATCCCAACAAAATATATCCATGTTCCAAGACGGAACAAGCACCAATCTTCACCTGCAACTAACAACGCTATAAGAGGGGCTGAGCAAAGTGGTAACATAGCCAAACAACGGTTTGCTAGGACAAGGTGGGTTAGAGGCTTGGCTCAACAATATGGGAGGCATGATAAGCAAGTGGTAGGTATCGTGGCATAGGCATAGCAAAAGAGCGAGCAACTAAGCAAACAAAGATAGAAGTGATTTCGTGGGTATGGTCATCTTGCCTGAAATCCCGCAAGGAAGAAGAACGAGTCCATGAAGAAAACAAACGGACGAAGTCGAACGGATCCTCACAAACGTGACGTTACCGGAACCAACCCGAAGGAGCAAACACCGGAAAGAAGCACACCACATAGTGAACAACCAACACATGAACAAGGTATGATACGCAAACAAGTATGATGCATGTCCGGTTTAATGAAGCATGGCATGGCAAAGTGCACAAACAAAACTACAAATTAAGTGGAGCTCAATATGCAACTCGTTGCATATTGACGGAACACCACATCAATTATTTAGTTCTCTCTCGTTTAGGTACCCAACAATATTAAATGTTGTTAAACATGGCAAGAGATGAGGCATAACAAAACTACACCATCTAAACAATTTAAATGGGGCCGGATATAACAAATAACGAATCTAGTAAATCCCCATATGCATTAGTAATTTAAAAGCAAACAACAATTTAAACATTTTAATTGTTGTTATTATGATGAAAAAGACATGGACAAGTTTATGAAATTTTTATTAAAATTTGACAAGAGCATTATGAAGCATTTGTCACCATGATGGAAAGGAAAGGGGTGCCACGGCAACGATAACGAAAACGGTGCCACGGCAGCGTTCCGGTTCCGGTAACTCGATTGAGATACTGATGCAAAGCAGAAATGTGCGGATGCGTGCAAATGATGGTGGGGCGCTACCGGATTCTGGGTGTCCCATGAGACGACGGTAGCAAGGCAAAAGAGGGGCAACGTGCATCAACAATTCGAACACGGTTCAAACATGAGCATCTCAAACATCACAAGCATTCGATCACGGATGTCATCTCGATGGGTATACCTTCGAAGCGTGCATTATCGGAACGGTTCGGGTCAAGCGGTGTAGTCGTTCACGATAGTCGTGGGAAGTAGTGGTACTCGGCGATGGTAGAGGAAGTAGTTGTTCACGGTTCGTTGTGGGAAGTAGTCGTTCTCCTGGCGACGGTAGTCGTTCACGTTCTTAGTCTCACAAGTTTCCGTAGATGTTCAGGGGTACGGCGAGAAACTTGACGTCCACGGAGTCTTCGAGGGTCGACGGTAGTGGTACTTGGCAAAATGCACGTCGACGGTAGTTGTTCTCGTATCGTCGCGGTACTTGGCGATTTCGGAGACGGCGGAAGACGAACTTGGCGGTTCTCGTTGACCTAGTACTTGGCGTTATTTCCGGTTCGGTGATCGTTTTAGGCGTCGGGCGTCGAGGTCTCCGGCCGTAGTGGTACTTGCTGTTACGGGTAGTCAAACTTGACGAAAAACGGGTCTCCTCGGGGACTTGATGCATCTGAATTCTTCGGGTTTGTAGTGGTACTTGGCATTCACAGGGTTGAGTGGGACGCAGACAAAGCCGGGAGGCGAAGGCAAGGCAACACGGCGAGGCTTGTGCTCATCGGTGAAGCAACAGCGGCAGCAGCAGCTTAGCATGGTGATGAGGAGGTCTGCAGGAGGCGGGACGGGCCGGATGACATGGATCCCGTCGAAGGCGCGGCTCCGGGCGGAGGCAAGCGAGGCAAGGAAACTCGGGGCGGTGGCATGCCTTCAGGAGCAAAGCGTGGGTGCGGGCGCGCGTGGAGAGGCTCGAGGTCGAGCTCCTGATGCTCGACGAAGATGGCGCGAAGGAAGAGGAGCCCGGCAGGGGAACTGGTGAAGGAGGGGATGGAGGAGCTCGCTGAGGCGCGACATCTAGAGAAGCAGCGGGCGAAGCCGACACTCCGGCGTTGTTGCTCCTCTCCTCGTGGAGCTCCTGGATGAGGGGGCTCAGGAGCACGGCACGTGAGGCTGCAGGAAAGGTCTGGCGGAGGTCAAAAACGGAGCAGCAGGGCGGAGGCGCCGCGCTCTGGGTCGTCGAAGTCCAGCAGGGCCGCGGTGACGGCCCCTGGCGAGGAAGCCGAACAGAGTCGGGGCGAGGCGCAGGGAGATGGCGGCTCTGGCCGGTCGTCTGGGTCGCGGAGGACGAAGATTCAGCGGGGGCGAGGGTACAGCGCGGCGGAGGCTCTCCTGGTGCTTGATGTGTACGTGCATGCAGCGATGCGGGAAGGAACAAGGAGATGGGGAATCGGGTGCAGGGGCTCTTGGCGGCGAGTGGAGGGAGACGAGGGAATATGGGATCGGGCAGAGGGATTCGGTCGGGGCTAGGGTTAGGAGGATAGGTGGGCCGGCGCGGGAGTGGATGGGCCTAGCAGGCCGTCTCTTGTTGCCTGAAGATGGATGGCCCCAAATGGTGGGCTGCGACTGGGCTGAGGCCCTGCACAAACACACACACACACACTCTCTCTCTCTCTCTCTCTTTCTCCCCTAGACTAAACTCTCTGTTTAACAAATAAACAGTGAGTAAGGAAAAGTAGAGAGAGATAGGAGAAGAATTTGAGCAGGATGTCAATTTTATTGGACTCGTAAAATGGAGCTTGATCCAAGAAAAATAGGAGTGGGCATGATTGCAAGAATTTAATTCAAAGTCATTTGAATTTAATTCAAATGGTTTGAGAAAAAAAGACTAGGAATTAGAAGTGTCCAAAAATGTTAAGATTTTTGGTAGAGCTCCGGAAAAAGATGATAGAATTTATGGGCGAAGTTTGAGGAGCAAACTCGAAGCAGAAAAGACTTGTGAGTATAAATTGCAAGTGTGTTTGCGGTGATTCCAAAACAATGGAATATTTACTATAGCTCTCTAAATATCGAGAGGATATGTTGCAAAGAGAAGTCACCCTTCCCTTGATTTAAATAGATCAGAGATCTATGCAATTTATTTAGTTGAGTTGCAAAAGATTTATGAAATGATGGCATGATGACATGATGCAATGCACATGATGCAAAGATGAAATGCAATGGACCAAACAAATCACACGACGAAACCCGGAAACCCTGGAAGGCATCTGAAGCTCCGGTCTTGGGGCGTTACACAACTCATCCCCACCCCTAGGCCCCATGAGAGGGTTGTATTCCTCACCCATTTCTTCCGTGGACTGGGATTCCCTCTCCATCCCTTCGTCCGGGGGCTCATGTTCTATTACGGCCTAGATTTCCACGACCTGGCCCCGAATTTCATCCTCAACATCTCGGCGTTTATCGTCGTGTGCGAGGCCCTTCTCCGCATCAAGCCCCACTTCGGCCTATGGCTGAAGACCTTCAACGTCAAGCCAAAGGTCGTGGGCGGCCGCCAGGCGGAGTGCGGAGGCGCCATGGTGGGCAAGATGCCCAACATAACATGGCTCGAGGGCTCCTTTGTGGAAACCATAAAGGGGTGGCAATCGGGGTGGTTCTATATCACCGAGCCGCGCGACCCCGCATGGGTAGCGGCCCCCGAGTTCCGATCTGGCACCCCCATGTGGCTCACCTCCTAGAAGGAGAAGGGCCTGTCCTGGGGTAATTCAAAAGAGATGACCGGACTCCAGACATGTATTCAAAACATGGTGGACAAGAAGCTCAAGCTCCTCAACATAGTCTAGGTTATGCTCATCCGCTGGATACTCCCGTGCCAACAACGGGAGTTCACCTTGTGGGAGTTTAATCCGACGCAGCACCGAACTCTGAACAGGCTCTTCGACACGACTCATGAAGATGCCTAGAGGGTGCTGTTCAAGAGCGTCGAGGTCCCTCCCCCCATTACTGAGGATCGCGGATTCAGCGCGAAGCGTCAAGCCAGCGCGGTAAGTTGTTTTACCTTTCACAGGATACTTATTTTTATATAGATTGACTCTATGCGGGATCTCAACTCCCATGCCGTTAACAGGACTGGCAGAAGATGGCCGGACAAATCGACTGTCCGACACCCTTGCCCGAAGGCCCTGCAGACGCCCTTCTAGCGAAGATGTTGACTCCGGCCCCTTATAAGGTGCCGGAGAAGACCAAGAAGGCCAAGGGAGCTCGAAAGAGTTCCCGACGCCAGGCGTCATCGGACTCACCGTCCGATGACTCTGCGGCGCACTCTTCCCCCGAAGACGAGGAAGAGGAAGAAGAGGCTCCCCCACCGACTAGGGGAGACAAGAAAAGGAAGGCCGCCCCAAATGGGGAGGCCGGAGGGTCCAAGAAGGGAAGGACTCTCCTTCCGGACAGCTCCACCACCGCCGACGAAAGTGAAGACGAGTGGTTGCCCAGGGCCAAGCCCCAGGGGAGATCGTAAGTATTCGGATACCAAAGTAACCCATAGGATTCCTTTGTCGCATTGCTTTCCCTAATCACCGAACATAATTACGCAGGCCGCCACGAGCCAATATCGAGGTATCATCGGACGGCTCCCTGGGTTCGTCGGACATGGATAGAGATCCAGTCCCAACTGCCACCTCCCCTCATCCTGCCGACGACGCCGAGGTGTTGTCTCAAGAGGCACCGGATCGAGGGGAGACAGCCCCGGAGGCGCCTCAAGGTGACCTTCCGGACTCCGGGAGCAGAGGGGACGGGGCCCCTGAGAGCTCCGAGTTCGGCCCTCAGCCGAACACTGCGCTGGAACTTCCAGCGGTTCTGGGCTCGGGCAGGCTGGCTCCTTCTAAGAGGGGTGAGACGCCTGTGCCGGTGACCTCTGTCCATCTAGAGACGTCGGACAATCTGTTGGAAGCGCTTCGCAGCGCTTCCATCGAGGAGGAGCACCGCACCATCATGAGTGCGGTGATCCAGAAGGTTTAGTACGCTAAGAGCGGATTGACTGAAGCCTGTAGTAGCCTTCTAACAGGCTTCGAAGTAAGTGTTTTAAAATGTAGTAGAAGTATTACCGCATAGACAGTAGCCCCTGATGCTTTGTTCGGTGTTCGCAAAGAAAAGCCGAACAGAGGATCAACTAATATCGCATGAGTCTAATATAAGTATGTCAATATGCATATGCAGGCTTCTCTGCTGGCGTCCACCGCACTAACTGAGGAGGTTGTCGTACTGAAGCAGGACCTCAGTGGGTCCAAGAAAGATCTCGGCCTTGTCAAGAGGCAGCTCGAGGATAACAAGGGTAAGTAATACCCCGTCTATAGATATATGTATATATAAGAAAGGACGCGGTGGCAGAATGACAGGATCATTGTATGTTTTGCCAGGGGCCACGGCCAAGGTGGCGACCCTGAAGCAAGCACTGACCAAGGCCGAAGAGACAGCGGCCAAGGAGCACACCGAGCGAGAGAGGCATGAGGCTCGAGTGGGCGAGGTGCAGCAAGAGCTCCAGGCTCTCGTGATGAAGCACGAGGCGTTGGAGCTTGACTTGAAGATGTGAGAGTCTGAGCTTGCCGCGGCCCGTGAGAGCGTGAAGAGTGCCAAGGCCGAGGCCCAGAAGGCCCTTCAGGAGATCGACACGATGAAGAAGATAGCGGCGGGTAAGGCTTTCTATATGCAAAGCAAGCATGTAAAAGTAAATTACCGATTACTTACCCGGATCCGGAGCTCTTCAGGAGCATTCGCAGATTTGCCCCGCAGTGTGTCCGATGCCGCACAATTTTACCAGGCCGAGGATGGGAGCTCGACGGAGAAGTTGTTCTGGTCTTAGTATGCTGAGGCCGAACATCTGGTGCCAATGAGCGACCACCTGAAGCAGATGGTCGAGCTACATAAGGCGGCCGATCAGGCCATGAAGGGCTTCATAGTCCGGTTGTGGCCTGGCGACGCCCTTTCGAACAGCTTCTTCGGCCTGGTGAGGCAGCTTGTGGATGCCTGCCCACGGCTGGAGGTCGTAAAGCGATCTGTCTGCATTGAAGGTGCACGCCGGGCTTTCGCCCATGTAAAAACACAGTGGGTCAAGCTAGACACCGTGAAGCTGATCAAGGAGGGGCCGCCGGAGGGCAAGGAGCACCGCCACCCCGAGATGTACTATGAGGGTGTTCTGCTGGCCGCCCGTCTTATCGCAGATGAGTGTTCACAAAATGTAATATTTGAATGAGACTTGCTCGTTTTGTCCTGTATGTATGAAAACTTGTATCATATTCGCTATGCAACGCTTGTGTGAATTTAAAATATTACCTTTTGTTTGGCTGTTTATCCAATCTGAGAGATGGCTAGTCCTCTGCTTCTGCCCCCATGCCACGAGTGCTGGGGTGTTCGGGATAAACCTGAGCACTCTTGCTCCCATGTTTGGGTCCTTCGAGGGAGGTGCTCAGCACAACGAACAAGGCAACCAGACTAATAATGCTTTATCACTCTCACTTAGCCATATAATTCTATAATTTTAAATTTTGGCGAAGCCCCTGGTATTCGGAAGGCCGAATTCAGGGCGCGATACACGCCTGTAAGCCTGACGGAGCCGGCCCCTCGCCCTAAGCAACATAAGTCTTTTGGGACTCGAAAAACCTCGCCGAACAACGACCAATCTCTCGCCTTATCATGACAGTCAGTTTTAGCTTTCTCTACTCAGGTGCTCAGCCCGGCAGAACCGGGGCACAATCGTAGTAGTTCTCCTAGCGCTACCTTAGCCGATAGAGCGGAACGTAAGGTACCAAAACATAGGAGCCGGGAAAACCCAACATTTGACCAAAGACATGATTCGGAGCTGATGCATATAACGCTATAAGTTCGGGGTGCCGCACTTGGGAAAGTGTTCAGACTTTTCACACCATATTGTGGGTACGTAAGCCCCTGGTGCATTGGCCGTACCTGATTGTACGATTGCAAGGCGTCATTAATGAACACACACACACACACACACACACACACATATATATATAGAGAGAGAGATATAGGGCTGGACTATTCTGTTACCGGTAACAGAATATTATTCTGTTACCCTCGCCCCTTATAAGGCGCGACGCGTCCACGACCGACCCAGCCCCAATCCGACTCGCTTCCTACCGCCGAAGGCAGCCATCGCGGGCGAGCGAGGGACGGCGGCAGCCGGAGCGAGGGAGCCCGCGGCGCCGTGATTGGCCGGTGACGGCTCCGCCGCCGCCTCCTCGTTCCTTCTGTCGCCGGATCCATCGTCGGGGTCGTCATCCCCGCTCCTGCCTCCCTCCGTCGCCGGATCCATCGTCGGGGTCGTGATCCCCGCCTCCTATCTTGCTCCGCGGCAGGATCCATCGACAGGGCCGTAATCCCCGCAAGGTGCTTCCTCTACGAACCTCTTCGCCAGACGTCCACCACAAGCAGGTGCTGCGTCAATGGTGCCGCCTCACAAGAACATGCCAGTAAGACGCCCACGAGAGGTAGAAGAAGAAGACAATACACTGGAGGTAATGTCTGCTCCCCACGTTTGTGTCACTCCATCAGTTCGTCAGTCCTGCTATGAAGAAGAACCCTATGGTACATTGCAAATGCTAGCATCAGTTCATTGACACCCCTACCACTTGATGCACGATTAGGATGTCGAGGTTACAGTCAGTGCATCTAATATGCTATCTTCAGTTCAAGTTAAAAAAATAACACATATGCGTCAGTTCAGGTATAGTGACAAGGTTCAACTACCGCTGAGAGTTGTATGTTGTTATTCCTAAGAGTACAAGTCATGTAATTGCGTCAGTTCGAATGAGTAACAAAACTGTTACCAAAAAAATATAAAATTGCTACACAATAAGTTCAGTGATACATAAGCTAGCAGTACTTGTAATGTATATGCATTGATGCACGATTAGGATGTACAGGTTACTGTCAGTGCATCTAATATGCTATCTTCAGTTCAAGTTTAAAAAAATAGCACATATGCGTCAGTCCAGGTAGATAGTGATGAGAGAGTGCCACAGTTACACAGTAAGTTCAATAATACATAAACTAGGAGTACTTCTAGTGTAGTTGCATAAGTTACAGAAGAACAAAGGAGAAGTCATGCATGAGTTCAATGTCCAGTTTACAAAACAGTGCTAAAAAAACAGTACATCAGTACATCCGTGTTTGAACATGAACGTTCATCAGTTCGACTGAAAACGAAACTAGATTAATCCCAAAAACTTTTGAATGTTGTTTGCAGAAGCATGCAAGGCGGCGCACGCAGCAAGCATTTCATGAGAAAAACAGATATGGGGCACCACCTGGTTGGGTAACACCAGAAATACCGCCTGGATATTTCAACAGTACAGGCAGATTTGA
Organism: Triticum aestivum; assembly: GCF_018294505.1. Lineage (NCBI taxonomy): Eukaryota > Viridiplantae > Streptophyta > Magnoliopsida > Poales > Poaceae > Triticum > Triticum aestivum. The sequence goes on along the minus strand of NC_057809.1, from coordinate 161,670,877 downwards.
AGATACACCGCAATCATTAGAAGCACGGACAAGTCCTTCTATACAGCAAACAGCAATGTCTGGGAATGCAAGCTTTGCTGCTACTGGGTTGCAACTAGGCCAACAATATCACCAACAACAAATGTTTTCCTTCCCCAGCGCATGCAAAAATCCAAGGACAAGAAGGCTTCCACCATTCGCTCCGTCAACATCAATCATCCGTGCTGCAAAAGCAGTTGCGACAGGAAGACCAGGGCAAAAAGATAGAAATTTTGGCCACTCTAGCAGGTTCAAAAGTACAAGATATGAGCCATATAGACAGGAGCAACATCACAATGAATCTGAGGAGAGACGTCCGTACAACGAGAGACGGAGATCTTCGTCATCGTTGCTCCCTCCAAGAGATGCATTGCTGCATGTGCCAAGGGTGACACCACCGGCGCCCATAAACCAGGGAGAACAACAAACACCAGAGGCAGCGCAGAGCTATACAAATGTAAGTATCCATATAGAAAAAAATACAAGCACAGTCCATACCATGGTGTTGTGACCACCCCATCTAACATTTTTGTTTTGTCACTGTTGTGTGCAGCCACCTGACATTGAAGCTTATGTTCTGCCAAGGCTAGAGATGAGGTTTGAAACTTTCAAAGAAACTAAGAACTTCTACAACGTATATGCGAAGCACGCTGGTTTTGCTGTCAGGGAAGGCCCCAAGTTTAAGACCAGAGCCTACCTTTATTGCACGTGCCATGGAGTTTATGAATCAAAGGTGTCTGAAGCAAATAGACAGCGTAACAAGACGACAGCCAGAACTAACTGCGGGGCTAAAATTGTTGGAAATATGCCCTAGAGGCAATAATAAATTAGTTATTATTATATTTCCTTGTTCATGATAATCGTTTATTATCCATGCTAGAATTTTATTGATAGGAAACTCAGATGCATGTGTGGATACATAGACAACACCATGTCCCTAGTAAGCCTCTAGTTGACTAGCTCGTTGATCAATAGATGGTTACGGTTTCCTGACCATGGACATTGGATGTCATTGATAACGGGATCACATAATTAGGAGAATGATGTGATGGACAAGACCCAATCCTAAGCCTAGCACAAGATCATGTAGTTCGTATGCTAAAGCTTTTCTAATGTCAAGTATCATTTCCTTAGACCATGAGATTGTGCAACTCCCGGATACCGTAGGAGTGCTTTGGGTGTGCCAAACGTCACAACGTAACTGGGTGGCTATAAAGGTACACTACAGGTATCTCCGAAAGTGTCTGTTGGGTTGGCACGAATCGAGACTGGGATTTGTCACTCCGTGTAAACGGAGAGGTATCTCTGGGCCCACTAGGTAGGACATCATCATAATGTGCACAATGTGATCAAGGAGTTGATCACGGGATGATGTGTTACCAAACGAGTAAAGAGACTTGCCGGCAACGAGATTGAACAAGGTATTGGGATACCGACGATCGAATCTCGGGCAAGTATCGTACCGCTAGACAAAGGGAATTGTATACGGGATTGACTAAGTCCTTGACATCGTGGTTCATCCGATGAGATCATCGTGGAACATGTGGGAGCCAACATGGGTATCCAGATCCCGCTGTTGGTTATTGACCGGAGAGTCATCTCGGTCATGTCTACATGTCTCCCGAACCCGTAGGGTCTACACACTTAAGGTTCGGTGACGTTGGGGTTATAGAGATATTAGTATGCGGTAACCCGAAAGTTGTTCGGAATCCCGGATGAGATCTCGGACGTCACGAGGAGTTCCGGAATGGTCCGGAGGTAAAGATTTATATATGGGAAGTCTTGTTTTGGTCGCCGGAAAAGTTTCGCGCATTATCGGTATTGTACCGGGAGTGCCGAAAGGGGTCCGGGGGTCCACCAAGGGGGTCCACCTGCCCCGGGGGGGCCACATGGGCTGTAGGGGTGTGCGCCTTGGCCTATATGGGCCAAGGGCACCAGCCCCAAGAGGCCCATGCGCCAAGAGATAAGGGAAAGGAAGAGTCCTAAAGGGGGAAGGCACCTCCTGGGTGCCTTGGGGAGGATGGACTCCTCCCTGGCCGCACCCTTCCTTGGATGAAGGGCCAAGGCTGCACCCCCCCCCCTCTCCCTTGGCCCTATATATAGTGGGGGAAGGGAGGGCAGCAACACCTAAGCCCTGGCGCCTCCCTCTCCCTCCCATGACACATCTCCCTCCTCCCGCAGCGCTTGGCGAAGCCCTGTTGGAATCCCGCTACGTCCACCACCACGCCGTCGTGATGCTGGATCTCCATCAACCTCTCCTTCCCCTTGCTGGATCAAGAAGGAGGAGACGTTGCTGCTCCGTACGTGTGTTGAACGTGGAGGTGCCGTCCGTTCGGCGCTAGGATCATCGGTGATTTGGATCACGACGAGTACGACTCCATCAACCCCGTTCTCTTGAACGCTTCCACATGCGATCTACAAGGGTATGTATATCCACTCCTCCCTCGTTGCTAGATGACTCCATAGATAGATCTTGGTGACACGTAGGAAAATTTTGAATTTATGCTACGTTCCCCAACAGTGGCATCATGAGCTAGGTCTATGCGTAGTTTCTATGCACGAGTAGAACACAAAGTAGTTGTGGGCTTTGATTTTTGTTCAATATGCTTACCATTGCTAGTCCAATCTTGATTCGGTGGCATTGTGGGATGAAGCGGCCCGGACCGACCTTACACGTACTCTTACGTGAGACTGGTTCCACCGACTGACATGCACTACTTGCATAAGGTGGCTAGCGGGTGTTCGTCTCTCCCACTTTAGTCGGATTGGATTCGATGAAAAGGGTCCTTATGAAGGGTAAATAGCAATTGGCATATCACATTGTGGTTTTTGCATAGGTAAGAAATGTTCTTGCTAGAAACCCATAGCAGCCACGTAAAACATGCAAACAACAATTAGAGGACGTCTAACTTGTTTTTGCAGGGTATGCTATGTGATGTGATATGGCCAAAATGATGTGATGAATGATATATGTGATGTATGAGATTGATCATGTTCTTGTAATAGGAATCACGACTTGCATGTCGATGAATATGACAACCGGCAGGAGCCATAGGAGTTGTCTTAATTTATTTATGACCTGCGTGTCAACATAAACGTCATGTAATTACTTTACTTTATTGCTAACCGTTAGCTGTAGTAGTAGAAGTAATAGTTGGGGAGGCAACTTCATGGAGACACGATGATGGAGGTCATGATGATGGAGATCATGGTGTCATGCAGGTGACGATGATGATCATGGAGCCCCAAAGATGAAGATCAAAAGGAGCAATATGATATTGGCCATATCATGTCACTATTTGATTGCATGTGATGTTTATCATGTTTATACATCTTATTTGCTTAGAACTACGGTAGTAAATAAGATGATCCCTCCCTAAAATTTCAAGAAGGTGTTCCCCCTAACTGTGCACCGTTGCGAAAGTTCGTCGTTTTGAAGCACCACGTGATGATCGGGTGTGATAGATTCTTACATTCGAATACAACGGGTGTTGACGAGCCTAGCATGTATAGACATGGCCTCGGAACACATGCGAAACACTTAGGTTAACTTGACGAGCCTAGCATGTACAGACATGGCCTCGGAACACAAGAGACTGAAAGGTCGAGCATGAGTCATATGGTAGATACGATCAACATGAAGATGTTCACCGATGATGACTAGTCCGTCTCACGTGATGATCGGACACGGCCTAGTTGACTCGGATCATGTAATCACTTAGATGACTGGAGGGATTTCTATCTGAGTGGGAGTTCATAAGATGAACTTAATTATCCTGAACATAGTCAAAAGGTCTTCGCAAATTATGTCAAAGCTCGCGCTTTAGTTCCACTGTTTAGATATGTTCCTAGAGAAAATTTAGTTGAAAGTTGGTAGTAGCAATTATGCGGACTAGGTCCGTAAACTGAGGATTGTCCTCATTGCTTCATAGAAGGCTTATGTCCTTACGTCGTCTGTGGATGTTGCGAACATCTGACATACACATTTTGATGACTACGTGATAGTTCAGTTAAACGGTTTAGAATTGAGGCACCGAAGACGTTTTTGAAACGTCGCAAAACATATGAGATGTTTCGAGGGCTGGAATTGGGATTTCAGGCTCGTGCCCACGTCAAGAGGTATAAGACCTCCGACGATTTTCTTAGCCTACAAACTAAGGAGAAAAGCTCAATTGTTGAGCTTGTGCTCAGATTGTCTGAGTACAACAATCATTTGAATCGAGTGGGAGTTGATCTTCCAGATGATAAAGTGATGTTTCTCCGAAGTCATTACCACCAAGCTGCTAGAGCTTCGTGATGAACTATAATATATCAGGGACATATATGATGATCCTTGAGATATTCGCGATGTTTGACACCACAAAAGTAGAAATCAAGGAGCATCAATTGTTAATGGTTGGTGAAACCACTAGTTTCAAGAAGGGCAAGGACACGAAGGGATACTTCATGAAACGGCAAATCAGCTGCTGTTCTAGTGAAGAAACCCAAGGTTGAACCCAAATCCGAGACTAAGTGCTTCTGTAATAAAGGGAACAGCCACTGGAGCAGAATTACCCTAGATACTTGGTAGATGAGAAGGCTGGCAAGGTTGATATAAGTATATTGGATATACATTGTGTTGATGTGTACTTTACTAGTACTCCTAGTAGCACCAGGGTATTAGATACCGGTTTGGTTGCTAAGTGTTAGTAACTTGAAATAAAAGCTACGGCATAAACGGAGACTAGCTAAAGGTGAGATGACGATATGTGTTGGAAGTATTTTCAAGGTTGATCAAATATCGTACGCTCCCTCTACCATCGAGATTGGTGTTTGCGTTGAGCATAGACATGATTGGATTATGTCTATCGCAATACGGTTATTCATTTAAAGAGAATAATGGTTACTCTGTTTATTTGAATAATACCTTCAATGGTCTTAAACCTGAAATGAATGGTTTATTGAATCTCGATCGTAGTGATACACATGTTCATGCCAAAAGATAGTAATGATAGTACCACCTACTTGTGGCACTGCCACGTAAGTCATATCGGTATAAAACGCATGAAGAAGCTCCATGTTGATGGATCTTTGGGCTCACTCGTTTTTGAAAAGTTTGAGACATGCGAACCATGTCTATTGGTGTATATGCATGAAGAAACTCCATGCAAATGGACCGTTTGGACTCACTTGATTTTGAATCACTTGAGACATGCAAATCATACCACATGGGCAAGATGACTGAAAGCCTCGTTTTCAGTGAAATGGAACTAGAAAGCAACTTGTTGGAAGTAATACATTTTGATGTGTGTAGTCCAATGAGTACTGAGGCATGTAGTGGATATCGTTATGTTCTTACTTCACAGATGATTTGAGTAGATGTTGAGTATATTTACTTGATGAATCACGAGTCTGAATTATTGAAAGGTTCAAGTAATTTCAGGGTGAAGTTGAAAGATCGTCGTGACAAGAGGATAAAATATCTATGATATGATCATAGAGATGAATATCTGAATTACGAGTTTGGCACAGAATTAAGACATTGTGGAAATTGTTTCACAACTAATACAGCCTGGAACACCATAGTGTGATGGTGTGTCCGAACATCATAACTGCACCCTATTGGATATGATGCATACCATGATGTCTCTTATCGAATTACCACGATAGTTTATGGGTTAGGCATTAGAGACAACCACATTTACTTTAAATAGGGCACCACGTAATTCCGATGAGATGACACCATATGAACTATGGTTTAGAGAAACCTAAGCTGTCATTTCTTAGAAGTTTGGGGCTGCGACGCTTATGTGAAAAGGTTTCAGGCTGATAAGCTCGAACCCAAAGCGGATAAATGCATCTTCATAGGACACCCAAAACAGTTGGGTATACCTCCTGTCTCAGATCCGAAAGCAATAAGGGATTGTTTCTAGAATCGGGTCCTTTCTCGAGGAAAAGTTTCTCTCGAAAGAATTGAGTGGGAGGATGGTGGAGACTTGATGAGGTTATTAAACCGTCTCTTCAACTAGTGTGTGGCAGGGCACAGGAGTTGTTCCTGTGGCACCTACAACAATTGAAGTGGAAGCTTATGATAGTGATCACGAAACTTCAGATCAAGTCACTACCAAACCTCGTGGGATGACAAGGATGCGTACTACTTCAGAGTGGTACGTAATCCTGTCTTGGAAGTCATGTTGCTAGACAACAATGAACCTACGAGCTATGGAGAAGCGATGGTGGGCCTGGATTCCAAAATGGCTCGAGGCCATATAATCCGAGAGAGGATCCATATATGAAAACAAAGTGTAGACTTTGGGAGAACTACTTGATGGTCGTAAGGCTGTTAGGTACATATGGATTTTAAAAGGAAGACGGACAATGATGATAGGTATCACCATTAAGAAAGCTCGACTTGTCGTTAAGATGTTTTCCGACAAGTTCAAGGAGTTGACTGCGATGAGACTTTCTCACTCGTAGCGATGCTAAGAGTCTGTTGGAATTATATTAGCAATTACTGCATTATTTGTGAAATCTTGCAGATAGGATGCCAAAAAACCATTGTTTCCTCGACGATTTTTGAGGAAAGGTTGTATGTGATACAACTGGAAGGTTTTGTTAATCCTGAAAGATGCTAATAAGTATGCAAAGCTCCAGCAATCCTTCTAAGGACTGGAGTAAGCATCTCGGAGTTGGAATGTATGCTTTGATAAGATGATCAAAGTTTTGGGTGTATACAAAGTTTATGAGAAACTTGTATTTCCAAAGAAGTGAGTGGGAGCACTATAGAATTTCTGATAAATATATGTTGACATATTTTTGATCAGAAATGACGTAGAATTTCTGGAAAGCATATAGGGTTATTTGGAAAGTATTTTTCAATGGAAAGCCTGGATTAAGCTACTTGAACATTGAGCATCAAGATCTATAAGGATAGATCAAAATTCTTAATGGTACTTCCAAATGAGCACATACCTTGACATGATCTTGAAGGTGTTCAAGAAGGATCAGTCAAAGAAGGAGTTCTTGCCTAAGTTGTAAGGTATGAAGTTAAGACTTAAAGCTCGACCACGGAAGAAGAAAGAGGAAGGACGAAGGTCATCCCCTATGCTTTTGTCATAGGCTCTATACGGTATGCCATGCTGAGTACCGCACCTGATGTGTGCCTTGCCACATATCTGGCAAGAGGGTACAAAGGTAATCTAGGAGTAGATCACCAGATAGCGGTCTAAATTATCCTTAGAGGAATAAGGATATGTTTCTCGGTTATGGAGGTGATAAAGAGTTCGACGTAAAGAGTTACGTCGATGCAAGCTTAACACCTATCCGGATAGCTCTGAGTAGAGATACCGGATACGTATAATGGAGCAACAATTTAGAATAGCTCCAAGTAGAATAGTTATTTGAAATGTCTCCAAATATAGCGTAGTAGCTGCATCTACAAGATGACATAGAGATTTGCGAAGTACATACGGATCTGAAAGATTCAGACCCGTTGACTAAAACATCTCTCACAAGCATAACATGTTCAAACCCAGAACTCATCGAGTGTTAATCACATGGTAATGTGAACTAGATTATTGACTCTAGTAAACTCTTTGGGTGTTAGTCACATGGGGATGTGACCTTGAGTGTTAATCACATATCGATGTGAACTGGATTATTGACTCTAGTGCAAGTGGGAGACTGTTGGAAATATGCCCTAGAGGCAATAATAAATTAGTTATTATTATATTTCCTTGTTCATGATAATCGTTTATTATCCATGCTAGAGTTGTATTGATAGGAAACTCAGATACATGTGTGGATACATAGACAACACCATGTCCCTAGTAAGCCTCTAGTTGACTAGCTCGTTGATCAATAGATGGTTACGGTTTCCTGACCATGGACATTGGATGTCATTGATAACGGGATCACATAATTAGGAGAATGATGTGATGGACAAGACCCAATCCTAAGCCTAGCACAAGATCATGTAGTTCGTATGCTAAAGCTTTTCTAATGTCAAGTATCATTTCCTTAGACCATGAGATTTTGCAACTCCCGGATACCGTAGGAGTGCTTTGGGTGTGCCAAACGTCACAACGTAACTGGGTGGCTATAAAGGTACACTACAGGTATCTCCGAAAGTGTCTGTTGGGTTGGCACGAATCGAGACTGGGATTTGTCACTCCGTGTAAACGGAGAGGTATCTCTGGGCCCACTCGGTAGGACATCATCATAATGTGCACAATGTGATCAAGGAGTTGATCACGGGATGATGTGTTATGAAACGAGTAAAGAGACTTGCCGGCAACGAGATTGAACAAGGTATCGGGATACCGACGATCGAATCTCGGGCAAGTATCGTACCGCTAGACAAAGGGAATTGTATACGGGATTGACTAAGTCCTTGACATCGTGGTTCATCCGATGAGATCATCGTGGAACATGTGGGAGCCAACATGGGTATCCAGATCCTGCTGTTGGTTATTGACCGGAGAGTCATCTCAGTCATGTCTGCATGTCTCCCGAACCCGTAGGGTCTACACACTTAAGGTTCGGTGACGCTAGGGTTATAGAGATATTAGTATGCGGTAACCCGAAAGTTGTTCGGAGTCCCAGATGAGATCCCGGACGTCACGAGGAGTTCCGGAATGGTCCGGAGGTAAAGATTTATATATGGGAAGTCTTGTTTTGGTCACCGGAAAAGTTTCGCGCATTATCGGTATTGTACCGGGAGTGCCGAAAGGGGTCCGGGGGTCCACCAAGGGGGTACACCTGCCCTGGGGGGGGCCACATGGGCTGTAGGGGTGTTCGCCTTGGCCTATATGGGCCAAGGGCACCAGCCCCAAGAGGCCCATGCGCCAAGAGATAAGGGAAAGGAAGAGTCCTAAAGGGGGAAGGCACCTCCTGGGTGCCTTGGGGAGGATGGACTCCTCCCTGGCCGCACCCTTCCTTGGAGGAAGGGCCAA